>NC_140998.1:122812087-123412087 GCF_052327205.1 Somniosus microcephalus | reverse complement strand
TGATGGTGTTTCTTCTTCTTCTTCTTCTTCTCCTTCTCCTCTGCCTCCGCCTCCACCTCTCTCCTCTGCCTCTCTCCTCTGTCTCCTTCGCTCTGCTCTCTCCTATGCCTCCTGCCTCTGCCTGGGCAGTTAGCATTTCTTGGGTGTGTGAAATGAGGAAGGCAGGAAAGCATGAGGTGCATGCCAGAAGAAGGATAACGTATGAGAATACCAGCATCTTGTACCCTTTCAGCCCCGCCACTGGCCAAGGGCTCAGCCATGCCCCTGCCAAGAATGGCCAGCACCGTCTCCTCCAAGGGGGTGAAGTGAAGCTAGGAATGGGAGGTGTGCCTCATGTTTGGTACAAATTTTGGGTAGGTGAGTGATGGGGGACTCATTCATTGAGCAGTGTGTGAGGTTAGTGGTGCAGTTGGTAGAAGATGACTTTTGAAGATGCATTCACTGACCATGACCACTCCTCTGAGGTCATGTAGCTTCTTTGGGCCCTGCAGCCAGTTTGTGGGGGCGATACTGATGGCAATGATGGCTTCAGTGATGTGGTCCTACGTCATTCTATCTGGAGGGCCTCCTGGCCCCTGTGGGTAGAGGACCTCTCTTGCAGTGTTGACCCCCTGCACAAAGTTCGAGTGCTGCATTTGAGATCCTGGGTGTCCCTTCCCCGGCTTGCTGAGCCATTTGTGTTAGCGCTGAAACACCTTTCCCATTTTTTAGATGTGGAAGGGAATTCAGCTTTAAGAGCTTAAGACTCCCATTTGGGAATTCTTTTTACCAAGTTATTTTTTTCAGAAGGCAGTTGAGCTGTAAGGGCTAAAAACTGTCTATTTTTACCTGATTTTTATTTTTTTCACTTCAGAAGGCAGCTCCCCTTTAAGAGACTGAACTGCCTTCTGAAATGACAGCCTCGCTTTCAGAGAAGGCTGTTCTTGCTGCAATGACTCTATGGCCACGCTACATTGGGGGCATCCTGCCGGGACGAACACTACCTGGACGGCGTTGCACAGTGAGTTTAACACGGGGCTAATGTTAATTAGATCCCAGCGCCAATTTTTCGGTCCTGCCAGCGCCACCATTTTTGGCAGCCGTTAACACTGGTGGCAATGGCAGGTTTTTAGCATTGTCGAATTTTTAGCCCTTTTAAAAAAAAAATCACCCTCCTTCTCCTTCATTTTTTCATTACTGCTTTCTGCCTCCACCTTTATCCTTTCTGCATTCCTGTATCTCCCAGCTCTGTCCCTCTCCTCCTCCATTCCCTTGGCTATTTCTTTCTTTGCCCCCCTGTGTGCCCCCTCAGCTCTGTGTCTGACCTCATCCCTCCTTGCCCTCCTCATCAGTTTTTTCCCCCTTTGTTCCCCAGCTCTGTCTTTTCCAATTCTGAGCTGGCCCCAAGATCTATATTGTTTCAATTTATTTTAGATATTGTACCAGGGAATTGGAGCATAGCCAATGTAACATCTCTGTTGCAGAAGAAAGAGAAGGATAACTATAAACTATTTAGTTTAATTTATGTTCTGGGAAAAATCTTAAAATCTATAATGAGTGCAGGAAGATAAAGCCATAAAAAAGACCAGTAGCATTTGGGTTTGTAAAATTAGAGGCATAGAGTACAAGAGCAAAAAGGTAATAACTTTGTACAAGGTAGTTAGAGTGCTGTGTGTAGTTTAGGGCTGGCCCCGAAGAAAGCCTGCCCACAGAGATCTCTGTGGTGAGAAGTTTGCCTTTTTCGATGCATAAGTGATTTCAGTGCAGTATAATGGGGATTCCCTAGTGCGACCTGCTGTAACTGCAACAACCTGTCTGAGCAGCCAATCACATGGCAGAATTCTCACAGACAGGGAACCAGGAAATGAGAAGCTGCTTTTATCTCGACTTTTTAAAAATGTTACAGAGAGCAAAACAAAAATTGGGGCTATCACATGGGGATAACGTAGAACGTGAAATATCATGAACAAACTTTAAAAAAAAACATTTTTTATTAAAGTTTCTTAAAAAATGGCAATTTTTATCATAATGGAGAAATTTGGCACGCCACAAAATTCAAATTGCTTTTTCAGGGCCATAATATTTGTTTAGCAGCCATTGGCCTAGAAATTCAGTCTGGACACTTTTGGGGCGCTAAAGTCGGGCGTTCGCTAAAGTTAGCGCCCGCCGGAAAGTGTAGGCCACATCGCCGAAATTCAGTAGAGTTGGCCAAGAGTTTGGCCGAGCGCTGAAACTGGCGTTGCAATGCTTTCTTCAGGCGCTAAGCCGGCGATGCGGCCTGATAACGCCGAGGCACGGCGCAGCGCAGGTGCGGTCATGTTTTGATTGACAGCAGACACCCTGACGCCGGCCAGCTCTTAAAGGGGGAAGGGTCGACTTTGACTGCTGCCACGCCCTGGATAGTGGAGCCCTGCAGCTAGGCCTCAACACTGCTGGTGGGCCAAAATAGCGCCTGGAGCCATGGAGAGGGCCCGTGAACGAGCGCAGCGCTTCTCAGAGCATGCTCTGAGGGTGCTGATTAATGGTGTCGAAAACAAAAGAGAGATCTTGTGCCCGGACAGTGGCAAGAAGGCTCCCAGGAGCCAGTACAGGAAAGCCTGGAGGAAAATCGCCCGCAGGGTGTCATCCACCTGCGATGTCCCCAGGAGTGCGGACCAATGCCACAAGAAGTACAACGACCTCACTCGGATGGTGAAGGTGAGTACCCTTTCCAGTGTCCTCCTCATCCTTGCATGTGCACCTCACATTATGGGCAAAGGGACCTCAAAGGACTAATGGGCAGCCCTGCTCCCGCAGCTATGGCACTGGCATGATCCTCAATAGCACTTTCTGCACTTAACACACTGGCCAAGCTATTCGACCATGGGAGGCAGTGCACACAGCAACAGGGCACCACACTGGCCAAGCTATTCGACCATGGGAGGCAGTTCACACAGCAACAGGGCACCACACTGGCCAAGCTATTCGACCATGGGAGGCAGTGCACACAGCAACAGGGCACCACACTGGCCAAGCTATTCGGCCATGGGAGGCAGTGCACACTGCAACAGGGCACCACACTGTACTTAGAGGCCGTCCTTTCTCTTGCAGGCCAAGCTGGCGCAGAATTTGAGGAGCCAGTCTGCCACCGGGGGAGGCCGTCCCCAGTACCAGGCACTCAGTGAGCTGGAGGAGAGCGTGGCTCGACTCATGTGTGCCCGGGTGACTGGCCCTGTTGCGATCGGAGATGCGGACCCTGTACTGGGACCCACTGGTAAGGACATGACCGGTTGGACCTCTGTCGTTGCCCTTGCGCTTCAGATCTACATCCTTTCGCACTGACCGACAAATGCGCATAATGCCACCACTCAGGCCTCCCTCGCTGACGCCCTGTCCTCACTCTAAAGCTACTCTTGTGCCTTCCTGCTTTCAGCTGGTGAGGAGGACGTGGTCCCTGAAGCTCAGAGTGCCAGGCCCTTGGAGGAGGAGGACGACGAGGACCAGGAGGAAGGCGGCACATCGGGGGAACCCTCATCCGCGCCAGGGGATGGCAATGGAGGGGAGACGTCTGGCCTGCAGGAGAGCCAGGGGGAAGTGTTGCAGGGGAGGGCAGATCCTGGGCCCAGTGGGCTCGAGGCACGCGGGAAGGGTCCGGCAGCATGCCGGCCTTCTCCCCAGAGGGGGGAGGTGTTGCAGGGGAGGGCAGATCCTGGGCCCAGTGGGCTCGAGGCACGCGGGAAGGGTCCGGCAGCATGCCGGCCTTCTCCCCAGAGGGGGGAGGTGTTGCAGGGGAGGGCAGATCCTGGGCCCAGTGGGCTCGAGGCACACGGGAAGGGTCGGCCAGCTCGGCGGCCTTCTCCCCAGAGGGAGAGTCCGCCCTCCAGTCCGGAGACGGTCCTGGCCCAGGAGGTGCGCCTCCTCGATGAGATGTCGGCGGCGTCTGAGCGGCGCCACCAGGAGTTCATGGGGGTTGTGCAACAGATGCCTCAGGCCATTGAGTCCCTGGCTCATAGTGTGGTCGCTTTCGGGGAATCACAGGCCAGGGGGGTCGAACAACTCGCGGCAGTGCACGACAGGGGTGTCCAGCAACTCGCGGCAGCCCAGGACGCGACTCGCGAGATGAGTGGTGCCGTCCAGACACTGGCAGAGCTGATGCGGGCACATACCAGGGCAGTTCGGGCACTCACTTCTGCCACACTCGCTGTGGCGCGGAAGCATCGCCAGGGCACCCGCCGCCCTGCTGCAGCACAGCGGTCTGGCCTCCACCAGATTGCTGCGCTTGCTGCACTGCCAGCCCGGCCGAGTGCCAGTGTCTCTGGCGAGCAGCGCGCGCCTGCCATCAGCCAGCTTGCCCCCATTGTTGCAGCCGACACTGCCACTCCCCCAGCCAAGGTGCGACGAGCTGCTGCTGAGACTGATGCTGGCCAGCCACAGCTGCAGCAGTCAGCAGCCGGCCCCTCCCGGGCCGGGCCTCGTCTAGGCCGACCGCCAAGGGCATCTGCCGACACGCATTGTGGCCCTCATGAGCCTTCCCCCAGCCTTGCCACACGCGCAGGGCCCAGGTTGAGGCAGAGCAGCAGGTCAGGCAGGGGCCAGAGAAGCCTGTCTAAGGACTCGCCCTCTCGGCACACCCATTAGAGTGTGGTGGTAGCGGTTTTTTTTATATTGGGGGGCTTGTGTTCTGGGGGGGCATTATTTTGGTAAGTCCGAGGATCAAGGCATTTTTTGTTTTTATGGGGGTGTTTGTGTTGTGGAGGGGGGGGCTTATTTTTGTAAGGCCGATGATGAAGGCCATTTGGATGGCCAAGTTTTGTTAGTCCTCCCCAGGTTTTGGGAGTGACAGATGTTTTTGACTGTTTTTTGGGGGTCTTGTCTGTTTTTCTGTTTCATGTGGGAAGGGCCCTGAGTTTGTGAAATAAAGCTTTTTATTTATTCAGCATGTCCACGTCTCAGATTTCAAGTGGTTGTTGCGTTAACCGGCTGAGGGCTTGCGGTGCGGCTGCCTTCAGGTGCGTTCATTGCCACAGCCCATTCCCTGACAGGGGGCCTAGAAGTGTCGATCAATAAGCCCCTGGCGGACGGCCCTTGGACCTTCTGGCTCCCTCCTGGGCTGGTACTCCTCCTCCTCATGGTCCTCCTGCTCGTCCTCCTGAGGTGGTGGTGCTATGTCAGGTGGCAGTGCCTGAGTCCTGCGGATAGCCAGGTTGTGCAGCATGCAGCACACGACGACGAATTGGGAGACTCTATCCGGTGAATACTGTAGAGATCCGCCGGAACGATCCAGGCAGCGGAACCGTTGCTTGAGGACGCCTATCGTTTGCTCTATGATGTTCCTTGTGGCTTGATGGCTTTCGTTGTATGCCTCCTCCGCTGGGGTCCTGGGCGCGCGGAGCGGGGTCATGAGCCATGTACACAAAGGGTAGCCCTTGTCCCCGATAAGCCATCCCCTTGGTGGAGGCTGTGCCTCAAACATGTCTGCCACAGTAGTCTGGCGCAGGATAAATGCATCGTGGCTGCTTCCTGGGAAGCGGGCATTGACAGCTAGGATGCGCTGCCTGTGGTCACACACCAGCTGTACATTTAGGGAATGGTAGCCCTTCCGGTTGCGGTAATCCTCGGCATTGTGGATAGGTGCCCGCATAGCCACATGCGTGCAGTCAATGGCGCCCTGCACCATGGGGAAGCGCGCGATCCTGGCAAATCCGACTGCACGCTGCTCCTGCCTCTGTCGGGTCATGGGGAAGGAGATGAATTGGTGTCTCCTCGCGAAAAGTGCATCGGTGACCTGCCGGATGCAGCGATGCGCGGCGAACTGGGAGATGTTCGCTATGTCCCCAGCAGCGGCTTGGAAGGAGCCGCTTGCATAAAAGTTCAGAGCCACCGTGACCTTCACTTCCACCGAGAGAGACGTCCTGCACATCAGCTGTGGACGCAGATCTCTGTGAAGCAGCTGGCAGATCTCTGCAACCACCTCCCTTCTGAAGCGCAGCCTCTTAACACAATGCGCCGCAGTCATGGTGAGATAGGACACCTGCTGCCGGTATTGCCTGAGTGGGTAAGGCCTACGTTGCCGACGCCTGATGGCCCCTCTGCGTCTAGGCATGGCTGGCCCTCTCTCACAGCGTCTGCGAGCCCTTCGCACATAATGCTGCAACTGAGGGTTGGACCCCCATACAGCCCCCATAATAAAGTTGAAAACAGATAAATCACAATGAATCAAATGTCAAAGCACTGGCCAGAAGCCAAAAATACCTCTCCTATGTTGTCCCAAATCAGTAAGCTCTGTCCCTTGGTCTCTGTCCAGAAATCCAAAGCAGTAAAGTCATTGCAGCAAAATGGCTGGGCTTTATAGGTCAGTGTAAGTGCCCTTTAATTAGTGCTCCCCGAGGCCCACAGGGCCTCTGTTGCGTTCCACTTCACAGTTCTTAGCAGCGCCACGCCCACATTGGGCGGGCGCCACTGAATTTCCGGTTTGGGGCGCACAAACAGCGTTGCACGACGACATGACGTCATAAGCTGCGCGCGCAGCTCAGCAGGCGCAAACACTTTGTGCCGGCGCTAAATGTCAACTGAATTTGGGCGTTGGCGCACATCGGTCTGCGCCCGGGCGCTAAGTGCCTAGCGCTGGAAATATACCCCTCTTATGGCGTTACCGGCTGGCGCAACCAACTGAATTTCTAGGCCATTATGTTGTTAAAACCCCAGTTACACCTAAACCAACAAGGCCTAACATTTAATAGGGTATCTAACAGTGATATTAACATGGAAAAGCCCAAGTAGTTTCACTCATTGCCGGCACAGCCTGTGTCGGAGCAGTGAATGAGTGACCGCAACTTCAGGATTTCCGCGTTTAGATGTGCATGCACCACATCCTGAAGTTGCGGTCAGTTTCAAAGGAGTAATAATGGCAAACGCTGTTAGTTTGTTGTTATTACCCATCGCAAATTCCAGCCCATTATTTTGTAATAATATATATTAGAGCCTTGCAAGTGTAATGCAGCTTATAATTTTATAAATCTTGGCTGCATTTATGGTTGTAAGTGTGCTGTCTACAGAATACTTTCTATGTCTGTGCGTACGTGCATCATTTACTTCTCTTTGAAAGTGTCTGTTTCCATGCACTCTAATTGGTTGTTCTCTGCTTTCAGTTGACTAATCACAGCTCAATATAAAGAGGAAGAAATGGAATGAGTTAGGGGCACAGGTTTATTTATGCTCTTGATTAAGTTTTTAAAAACTTCGTTCCTGAACAAAGCCATAAGAGAAAATATTTATTATATATATATATAGGTACAAATTCTATTCAATACATTGTAATAGAATCGACCAGCCCAGAAGGAGGCCATTCGGCACATCAAGTCTGTGCCGGCTCTTTCAAAGAGCAACCAGTTAGTCCCACTACACCAACCCCCCACCCCCGCCCTGCTCCCTGCTCTTTTCCCATATCCCTGCAATTTTTTCTCCTTCAAGTATTGATCCAATTCCCTGTTGAAGGCTACTATTGAATCTGTATCCACCACCCTATCAGGCAGTGGATTCCAAATCCTAACCACTCGTTGCGTTAAAAAAGTTTTTCCTCGTGTCACCTCTGTTTTTTTTGTCAAGCACCTTAAATTTTGAATTAAATTAGTTGGAAATGGAAGTCATTTTTGAATTTGTTAATGAATGTTATATGCAGGCCGTTTTTATCTGTATTGATAGGCTAATTGGAGCAAACAATTTCTAAGGATTCCCAAGAATGTACACTTTTGCAATAAAGGGATATAAACTGAAAGGATCCTTATTTTAAAAAACTTTTTCTATTGCATTTCACTCCAAAAATATTTCTGGTATTCTCTGGTCTTGTATTTAAACATTTAAAAAAGTTTGTAGCTGCTGCAGCCTTGGTTGGAGGTATAAAAAGCGACAAACGCGGGGAAGAGTATGGATGTCTGCTCCATTATTTGTTAAAAGATTTCCATGATTCAAAGTTTCTGAATGTGGTGAAAAATGTACTTGGATAAAACAGCAGTTTTTTGTCTTTTTATCCTGGAGCTTGAAGGCATATATCCAAAGGCAGAACTGGGGAGTTTGTTTAATGTCACACAAAAGTATTCTGTTTGATGTAATTGGCTGTAATTTGCATACAGTATTCCAGCTGTTTTGGATAAATATGCTAATATCATAACCAGCTGTCTAATTAAAAAATTTTTCTCCGATTCTGCTTTTAAAATAACTTTTCTTTTTCTTCTTGTCTCAGTTGAATTAATTTGTAAAATTCATTTGCTACAATAAAATCAAGTTGGAATGCAGACTTTTGGCTGCATTTGGTTGTTACTGGCCATAAAATCATGTCTTATATTAAATGAAATACATAGCAGCTTTTCTCCCACTAAATACACTTGGGGAAAATCAGGGTTTACCAGTAGCAAGTGACAACCAATGGAATAAATTACACTTTCAGAGCTCTTCCAGCTAAAAACTAGCGCCATACAAGAGTGGATATGTTGGCCATTGGCTGCAATCGTACATAAAGAGGTTCATTATCCATATTTTTCCCCCTGCAGCAGTGGCTTAATGTCTCTTCCATGCTGTATTATTGTGTGTGTGTGTCTCTCCCATGGTGAGCCAGTGGATGCCTGCATCTTTCAAGGTGAGACATTGGATGTTTATGTCTCTTTTATGGTTGGACACCAGGGGCTGGATTTTGATACTGGGGCGGGCTGGGGTCGTGTAATCCGCATTTCATGTTAGCCACCTGATTCTAAATCAATGTGGGAAAATGATGCCATTTTAACTTAATTGGCCAATTGAGTTCCAACGTGTGGGAACCCATGGCCAATGAGTTTTTCCAGTCTGAAAGTTGCCTCCGATGACATCATCATTGCTGCTGCATTTAAGGTCTGCAACAAGCCTTGCATCTCCTGCAGACTGCCAAGCTTTTACCCTTGCATGTTAGAGGCATCTGCAGGAAGAATGGCCAGCCAGAGACCTAGGTCTGCGCCCTGCTTTGATGACGTTGCCCTGCAGGCTTTAGTAGAGGTTTCATGACCTTCTGCGCACTGAAAAAGTGAGTATGAATTTCCCATCACCCTCAATCTGATCCCCATTGCCTCTCCTCACCAGCACTCAGCTTTAGCAATCTCTTCCTCCACATCCCACTTGACACTGACATCCATTCACCCTTACCCATTCCCTCTCTCTCTATGGTCACAGTCACCTAACTATTCGACTATGCAGCCCTCACACTCGCTATCACTGTAATGCAATTACAAATTACAACACACAGGGAGGGCCCTTGGTCTTGCCACCTCACTCCATCTTTGTCTCCTTCTAAGCACCTATGCTATGGATTCTCTACACTCACTCCTTCATTCTCACTCAAACTCCACTTGTCTCCCTCATTGCAGGAAAAGAGAGCTCACAATAAAAGGGAAAGAGTGAGGGCAGGAGGAGGGCCACCCTCAGTAGCCCAGCTCACCACCTGGGAGGAGGCGGTCCTGGAGATCGCGGGAGCGGAGGAAGATTCCCAAGTGGGGGGCGGACAGATGGGCGCATCACAGCATGCTGGTGACAGAATCGTTTACCATCTCTCTCAATGACATTGCATGAGTCGCTGATAATGATTCTGAAGCTCTAACAGATGGACTTATGATCATCTGCAATATGCAATGAGCATGTAACCTTGGCCTCACATCTCTGACTCTTTCCTTTACTCCCCCACAGGACCATCGCAAGCACCCGTCCCCACTATCCAGTAGGAATAGCCTGAGCCTCAAGACTCCTCAGAGGAAGCAGTAACCTCTGAGGGTGCAGCATCAGCAGAATTCACCGCACCCAGCACCAGCGCAGACACTCACACCTCGGAGATAGAGTAGTGTTGTCACCTGATGTATCACAGCTCACAAGTGAGCATCAGCAGATTGTGGAGACAGGGACAGCAATGGAGAGTCCTAGTCGGAGGGTGCAGGACTCTCCCAGCTCGGCTCAGCTGCATGTTGACCCTCTGTCTCTGGGTCCATCCATAAGATCAGCGGTGCTGGAACTCCAGGAACAGATGCAGGAGTCTCTGGCAAGTTTTGCCTCCAGGGTCGCTGCGAGTATGGAACGAATGGAGGAGTCCATTGCGATCATGAGCAGGGCTTTGTGGAGTCATTGGCGCATGAACGCATCACCATGGAAAGGAGGGCAACCTCCGTGCAAATGATGGCAACCTCCATCGAAAGGATGGCTACCGTCGACAAGAGGATGGCTGCGGCCATGGAGGAGATAAGTCGCCAGAGTGCAGAAAACATGGTGAGTGTTCAGAATAGAATGACAACTCTGGAGGAGCGATGGTCATCTATTGAACACAGAAACCAGGCATTCATGGAAGTCCTTCTGAGTAGGACTTCCAGTGCAGATACGGGTCCCCATGGCCCCCCTGATGTGCAGCAAGGTGCTCTCAATCCACTTGCAAGCACTGAGGTGGACCTGACCCATGAGAGGGATGTTGTTTGCAGAGAACAAGGAAGTGGGGGCTCCTCTCCAAGCGCTCACACTTCCATGCCACTGACAAGTCCTGGGTCAGAGCACCACCAGAGCTCGCACCCAACTGAGATTGGCGTCTCAACCCCCGCACAGCCGCAGGAGTAGCAGACTGTTGGCGAGCCCTCACAGGTTTGCAACCCCAGAGGATGCCCGCCAAAGATGTCGAGACAGGAGCAGCAAGAAAGTGAGCATAGGGCCTCCACATCTGCTGAAGCCACAGGGGAAGCACCACGTTGAAGCATGCGTAAGAGAAAGATACTGCACAAATAGTTACAAGGGAAGGCACTTGGGTGAAATTTGATGTTTTATGTTAAAAAGCCATCAGATGATTACTGTAAATATAAAATCTGATGGCTACTGCTGTAGTTGTGGCGTGTGTCATTTCGCGAATGGGACTTCCACATTGAGGGCTTAGGATTACTTGCAATTGTCAGTATGGTGGTCAAATTGCTAGGAATCCGCTGGTTCTTGGCCATTGTCGATGCTCAGGTAAGAAGCTGCGAGGCAAACGTGCTTGATTGGCTAGGCTAAGCAAATCTGGCCAAGATGAGTGCGTTCCTTGCATCCCGGACAGCAATGTTCTCACGTACTGCTGCCGCTGGTTGATGGGCCTCTGCAAGGTGTTCCTTTTCGCACTCTTCCTCCTCCTCCTCCTCTGAGGAGGATATGTGATGAGCCACTTGGTCCTCAGGAAACTGCAAGCCACGATGCTGTGCCATGTTGTGAAGTGCACAGCAAACCACGACGATTATGGAGACCCTGGTTGCTGAGTACTGCAGTGCTCCACCTGATCTATCCAGGCATCTGAAGCACATCTTCAGCAAACCGATGGTTTGCTCGATTATGTCTCTGGCGGACATGTGGCTGGAGTTGTAGCTCTCCTCAGCTTCGTTGGATGGGCTCCTCAACGGCGTCATTAGCCATGTCTTGAGGGGATAGCCCTTGTCTCCAAGTAGCCATCGTTAAGTTGGTCTGGCGGACTGAATAGCGGAGGCACACTAGACTAGCGCAGTATGAAGGAGTCATGGCAACTGCCAGGGTACTTGGCACAAACATGCAAAATTTCCTTCTTGTGGTCACACACCAGCTGAACGTTAAGGGAGTGGAAGTTGACAAAAATGCCTGGATTGCGATGGGGTGCCTTAAGGGCCACATGTGTGCAGTCAATGACGCCCTGCACCCTTGGAAAGCCTGCCAGATTAGTTAATCCAACCGCACGCGCCGTGACACTTGCTTGATCCTTGGTGAAATGGATGTGATTGTGCGCGATGGCAAAGAGGGCATCGGTTACCTGCGTGATGCAAGTGTGTGTGGCCGCCTGGGAGATGCCGCTGATGTCTGCTGCTGATCCCTGGAATGAGCCTGAAGCAAAAAAGTTGAGTGCGGTGGTGACTCTGACGGCCACTGGTAAGGGTTGTCCACCTGGTCCTCTGGGCTCCAGGTCTTGTTGCAGCATTGCGCAGATGTCACCCACTACCTCTCGCAAAAGTCGGAGCCAACTTTGGCACTGCTGCTCAGACATGTCGAGGTAGCTGACCCTGTATCTGTAGACCCTGTTTGGGGGGTATCTCCTGCGCCGACGGGCTTCCATGCGCTGGCCCCTTCTGGCCTGTACAGCTTCAGGTGGGTGAGCAGCAGCTTGGCGCTCCTGTTGTTGCTTCTGCTGTTCGTGCTGCTGCTGTTGGTGCTGCTGTTGTTCATGGTTCTGCTGGTGCCACGGCTGGTCTTCATCCTCATCTGATGTCCAGAAGGGAAGGAAATAAATGGCTCACATGCTTCTGGTATATGCCTCAGTTGAGGAAGCGCTCAGTCAAGGTGGCGAGAGGGGTTTCCCAGGAGGTCACACTGGAGATGGGTGTCAGGCTCCAAACTTCCACAGCTGTGGCTATGCCTTCTAAAAGTTCCCCCAGACCTGAGACAACAAAGTCCTGCCACCTGCAAATGATGGCTGATCAAATCTCCTATTTAATGGTTGAGCTGCAGCTGAAAGTCAGCAATCCAATTGTGCTACCGCCAGGTTTCACTGTCGTGTTTCAGAACATGCGTGCTTCACGTGGGAAAAGGGTTAAAATCACAAAGGCCTATCAAAATGGCATTATAGAGGCAATTTAGTGCTTGTTAAGAGCCTTAACGGCCTATCCCACTTCGAAGAGGCGGGATGGAGAGGGGACCAGTAGACACGATTTAATGAAAATTGCTTGGAGGCGGGGTTGGACCCGCCCGCCAGTTTTTGCAATTTGAACCCCCTACACGCCTCCAATCCCGCCTCAACGGCCCGATGAAATTCGAGCCCCAGGTATCTGCACCTTTTTCATAGTTGGACACTAGGGGCTAGATTTTCATTGAGGAGGCGGGTAGGAGGCTGCACTACAACTTTCGGGGTTGTAGTCCTGCCTCCATCGAGTTGTAGCCAACCCACGCGATTTTGACTTGATTGACCTTGTTGAGCTCGCTGGCGGGCTCAACAAGCCAATTAAGGGCCACCCGGCAACAGGTGACGTCAGAGATTGATATTTCATCTGTTAAGACCTTTTGACTGATGAAATATCAGCGTTTCACAGCTGTTTGAAGCTGTCAAACACTGACAATCTGTACTCCAAGTTAATTCCTTCCTCTCAGGATGATTTAGAGATCTCTCCGGAACAGAAAGCTGAATGCTGCAATTTTTGACAGATCGCGGCCATTCTGCTTTCTGTGCCGGTGAGATGAGGGACTCCCGAGACCTGAAGGAAGGAAGGCTGTAAAATTAAGTAAAACTTCTTTAAACACACCAAACACACTTACCTCTGCACTCATGCATCCATCACTCACCTGAACACCGGACATCTCGACCCCTCCAAGCCCTTCAGCCCGAAGGCCCGCCTCGCTAACTTGGTGTGGTTTGGAGCCGTCGGGAATCCCACACTTCAAGAATGAAAATAGGGATTAGGCTAAAAACTGCCTGTTAACTACCTGTTAACAGGCAGTTAATTGGCACTAATCCCCTTCCCGCCTCGGGGAGACGGGTCCCAGCGCGGGTCGGGTACCCGCCTCCTTTGAAACTGGCATGGAGGCGGGTTGGGGGCAGGATGGGTTCGTGCCCCCTGATTTCAGGATTTTAACCACCCACATACCTCCAATCCTGCCTCCACGGCCCAATGAAAATCCTGCCCTAGCTATCTGCATCTCTTTTATTGTTGGACACGAGATGTCTGCATCTCTTTTGTGGTTGGACTCTAGGTATCGGCATCTTTTTCATGGTTGGACACTATGGGCTAGATTTTCAGTATAGACAGTTTTGGGGCGCTAAGCTTAGCGCCCGCCCGAAGTTATCGCCCGCCCCAAAGTAGCGCCCCGTTGCCGGAAATTCAGTGGCTTCGCCCTAAGAGGTTGGTGGAGCGCTAAAAGAGGCGTTCCACTAGTATCTTTAGGCGCTAAGCCGGCGGTGGAGAGCGCAACACCCGAGCTCGGGCGCAGCGCACGGCAGACACTCTGGTGCCAGTGAGCTCTTAAAGGGGAAGGGTGCATGTATTTTTTTCAAATGCAAAGTCTGGGGTGAAACGGAGGAGGAGGAGGAGGAGGAGGAGGAGGAGGAGGAGGAGGAGGAGGAGGAGGAGGAGGAGGAGGAGGAGGAGGAGGAATGATTGGTGGCCGGAAACATAAATAGACCGTTCAGAACAACACACAGCTTACTTCCACACAACACATGCAGAGTGCCTTTTGTACGAGCGCCCTTTAATTTGCGCTCCCCAGGGTGTGTTGCGTTCCATTTTACAAACGCTCTGGACGCCAGGCGCACAATGGGGCGGTCCGACTGAAGTTTGGATTCGGGGCGGCCAAAGGGCGTTGCACGAGGATGTGACGTCATTTTCTGTGCGCGCATCCGGGCGGCCGCTAAACTTTGCGCCGGCGCTAACGGGCAACTTAATTTGGGGCGGGGCGCAAACTGCGCTGCGCCCAGGCGCTACACGCATAGCGCCCGAAAATCACTTCTCTTAAGGCGCTAACTGCTGGCGCAAGCAACTGAAAATCTAGCCCGTAGTATTTGCATCTCTTTCATAGTTGGACATTAGGTATCTGCATCTCTTTCATGGTTGGACAGTAGGTATAGAAACATAGACACATAGAAGATAGGAGCAGGAGTAGGCCATTCGCCCCCTCGAGCCTGCTCCGCCATTCAATGCGATCATGGCTGATCATCCAAATTCAGTACCCTGTCCCTGCTTTCTCCCCATATCCCTTGATCCCCTTAGCCTTAAGAAATACATCTAACTTCCTTCTTGAATATATTTAATGAATTGGCCTCAACTGTCTTCTGTGGTAGAGAATTCCACAGGCTCACCACTCTCTGGGTGAAGAAATTCCTCCTCATCTCAGTCCTAAATGGCTTACCCCTTATCTTTAGAGTGTGACCCCTGGTTCTGGACTCCCCCGCCATCGGGAACAGCCTTCCTGCATCTAGTCTGTCTAGTCCTGTTAGAATTTTATAAGTTTCAATGAGATCCCCTCTCATTCTTCTAAACTCTAGCGAATATAAGCCTAATCGACCCAATCTCTCTTCATACGTCATTCCTGCCATCCCAGGTATCAGTCTGGTGAATCTTCGCTGCAGTCCCTCCATGGCAAGAACATCCTTCCTCAGGTAAGGCGACCAAAACTGCACACAATACTCAAGGTGTGGGCTCCCCAAGGCCCTGTCCAACTGCAGCAAGACATCCTTGCTCCTGTACTCGAATCCTCTTGCTATGAAGGCCAGCATACCATTTGCCTTAACCGTCTGCTGCACTTACATGCTTACCTTCAGCGACTGGTGCACCTCTGGTGTATCTGTATCTCTTTCATGGTTGGACACTAGGGCCTAGAAATTCAGTTGCTTGCGCCAGCCATTAGCGCCTTAAGAGAAGTGAATTTCGGGCGCTATGCGTGTAGCGCCTCGCCCCAAATTAAGTAGACATTTAGCGCCGGCGCAAAGTTTAGCGCGCGCTCACCTGCGCGCGCAGAAAATGACGTCATATCCTCGTGCAACGCCCTTTGCGCGCCCCGATCCAGAACTTCAGTGGGACCGCCCCATTGTGCGGCCGGCGGCCCGCACGCTTGTTTAGTGGAACGCAACAGAGCCGACGCGGGACCCGGGGAGCGTAAATTAAAGGGCACTTACCCTGCACTATAAAGGGCAGGCATTTTGCAGCAAACACTCTTGTGCAACGGATTTCTGGAGAGAGACCAAGGAAGACAGCTTTCTGGTTTGGGCCAACACTAGCTCAGGTATTTTTGGCTTCAGGCCAGAGCGTTGCAAGTGGCCTCTTGGATATTTGACTGTTTGGCAGCATATTATGGGGGCTGCATGGGGTGCCAACGCTGAGTTTCAGCGTCATGTCCGTAGGGCTCGCAGACGCGGTATGAGAGGGGCAGCCCTGGCTAGACGCAGAGGGGGCAACAGGCGTCGGCAACATAGGCCTTACCCAATCAGGGCATACTGCCAGCAGCGCACCTACCTCAACATGAGTGGCGCGCGATGTGTAAAAAGGCTGAGATTCCGAAAGGAGGTGGTTGGAGAGATCTGCCATCTGCGTCCAAAGCTCAGGAGCAGGACGTCTCTGTCGGTGGAGGCGAAGGTGACGGTGGCCTTGAACTTCTATGCCACCCGCTGCTTCCAATCCGCTGCTGGGGACATTGCTAACATATCCCAGTTCGCCGTGCATTGCTGCATCCGCCAGGTGACCGATGCCCTTTTCAGAAGGAGACGCCAATTCATCTCCTTCCCCATGGCCCTGGAGAGGCAGCATCAGCGTGCACTGGGATTTGCAAGATTCGTGGCCTTCCCCTTGGTGCAGGGCGCCATTGACTGTACGCATGTGGCTTTGCGGGCACCTGTGGAGCATGCCGAGGATTACCGCAACCGGAAGGGCTACCATTCCCTCAATGTGCAGCTGGTGTGTGACCACAAGCAGCGCATCCTAGCTGTCAATGCCCGCTTTCCAGGCAGCAGCCACGATGCCTTTATCCTGCGGCAGACAACTGTGCGTGACATGTTCGAGGCACAGCCTCCCCCAAGAGGATGGCTTCTCGGGGACAAAGGCTATCCTTTGTGTACCTGGCTCATGACCCCGCTCTGCGCGCCCAGGACCCCTGCTGAAGAGGCATACGAGAGTCATCAAGCGAGCAGGAACATAATCGAGCAAACAATTGGCGTCCTCAAGCAGCGGCTCCGCTGCCTGGATCGTTCCGGCGGATCTCTGCAGTATTCCCCGGACCGAGTGTCCCAATTCGTCGTTGTTTGCTGCATGCTGCACAACCTGGCTCTCCGCAGGACTCAGGCACTGCCACCTCACGTTGGACCACCACCTCAGGAGGAGGAGCAGGAGGAGCATGAGGAGGAGGAGCAGGAGGAGGAGGAGTACCGTCCCAGGAGGGAGCGAGAAGGTCCAAGGGCCGTCCGTCGGCGGCTTATTGAACGTCACTTCTAAGCCCCCTGTCAGGGAATGCCTTGTGGCCATGAAGGAGCATGAACGCAGCCGCTCCGCAAGCCCTCAGCCGGCGAAGGCAACAAACACTTACAGCAACAAACATGGACACTCTCTGGATAAAGAGAAATCTTTATTTTAGACCAATGAAACCCCTTCCCACATGAAACCCAGAAACATTCAAGGGCCCCAAAAAACAGTACATCAAATGACTCACTCCCACAACCTGGGGAGGAATAACTGAACATTTGTTCAAAAATGGCCTTCATCCTTGGCCTTAACCCAAAAAACATCCCCAGAAACAAAACAACCATCCCCAAAAGAAACATAGGCATCGCCATATAAAATAACACTTGGCCACACCGTCTACTTATTGGGCCGCGAGGGCGAGACCTTGTCGAGCCTTTTGGGGCCCCTGCTCGGCCTGCTGCTCCTCCGCAAGCTCTGCACAGTGGCTGCTGCGAGGCTGGGGAAAGGCTCCAGAGGGTTAGATGTCCTTCCGGCAGATGCCCTTGGGGGGCGGCCTAGACGGGGTTTGCCCCTCGAGGGGCCGGCTGGTGATTGGCGCAGCTGTGCCTGGCCAACATCATTCGCAGCCGCTTGCCGTTGAGGCGCCACTGGGGGAGTGGTGGTGACGGCTGGAGGAATGTGTGCAATCTGGCGGATGGTCAGCCCTGGCTGGTGATGTGGCACTCTGGCACTCGCACGGGCCCGCACTGCAGCATGCGCACCAATCTGCCGAAGGGCAGCCCGCTGTGCTGCTGCAGCGCGGCGGGTGTCCAGGCGATGCCTGGCTGACGCAGCGCGTGTGGCAGCAGTCAGTGCCCCTGTTGCCCTGGTCTGCGACCGCAACAGAGCAGCCACTGTCTGGACGGCATCACTGATCAGCCGGCCACTCGCAGCATGTGAGGCCCCGAACTCGCGCAGACTACTAGCCAGGGACTCGATGGCCTCAGGCATCCGTGCCACTACCCCCATCAGCTCGGTGTGCCGGCGATCCGAATCCTGGGCCATTTGATCGAGGTGGCGCACCTCCTCTGAGTTGAACGTGGCCGGACTGGAGTCCGGACTCTCCCGCTGGGGAGCAGGGGGCAGAGCTGGCCGACCCTTGCCACGTTGCCGGCGGCGACTGGGCCCAGCAACTGCACTCCCCTCCGATCCTTCCCCCCTCTGGGGGGAAGGCCGCGGACCAACCGCAGCCCTCCTGGGTTGCTGGACGCCACTGGTCCCAGCAGCTACACTCCCCTCCGACACTTCCTCCAGGCTCTCCTCCAGGGAAGACGTGTCCACTACTTCGGCATCTGCAGCCGCACCTGACTGCTGCCCTGATGGTCCGCCTTCCTGTTCCTCCTCCTCCTCCTCCTCGGGGGGGCTGTCACTGGCAGCTTCAGGGAGCTCCTCGTCACCAGCTGAAAGCAGGAAGGCACAAGAGTAGCTTTAGAGTGAGGAGAGGGCGTCAGCGAGGGAGGCATGACTGGTAGCATTCAGCGCATTGGTCGGACAATGGCAAAGGAGGTAGATCGGATGCGCAAGTGCGACGAGAGAGGTCCAAAAGGTGATGTCCATACCATTGTGGCCCAGAAGAGGGTCGGCATCTCCACAGGCGACGGGCCCAATCACCCGGGGTCCCATGAGGCGACTCACGCGCTCCTCCAGGGGAGTGAGCTCCTGGATCTGGGGGCGGCCTCCCCCGGTCTGCTCCTGGTGCCTTCGGTTGTTGGCAAGTTTTGCCTGCAAGAGAAAGGACGGCCTGTAAGTACGGTGTGTAGCCCTGATGTGGTGTGCACTGCCTCCCATGGTGGAATAGCTTGGCCAGTGTGTAGCCCTGATGTGGTGTGCGCTGCCTCCCATGGTGGAATAGCTTGGCCAGTGTGTAGCCCTGATGTGGTGTGCACTGCCTCCCATGGTGTAAAGTGCAGAATGTGCAATTGATGTTCATGACTGTCCCATAGCTGCTGGCTGAGGGCTGGCCATTAGGGCTTTCAGGTCCCTTTGCCCATCATGTCAGGTGTACATGCAAGGATGAGGAGGAGACTGGAAAGGGTACTCACCCTGACAATCCTGGTCAGGTCATTAAACTTCTTCCGGCATTGGACATTGTCCCTGGGGGCATCGCCGGTGGCCGACACCCAGCAGGCGACCTCCCTCCAGGCTTTCCTATAGACGCTGGTGGGAGGCTTCCTGCCAGTGTCCGGGAACAAGATGTGCTGTCTCTTCTCCAAGGCCCTCACCATCACCTTCAAGTCATGGGCTGAGAAGCGCAGGGCACGCTCACGGGCCTTCTGTACCGTTGCCATGGCTCCTTCTGATCACCAGCAGTGTTCAGGCCTAGCTGGAAGGCTGCAGTGTGCAGGCCGTTGCAGCAGAGCAAGTCGACCCTTCCCCCTTTAAGAGCTGGCCGGCGCCACAGTGTCTGCTGTCAATCAAGAAATGACCGCACCTGCGCTGCGCCCGGCCTCGGCGCTATCCCTCAGCACCGCCGGCTTAGCGCCTAAAGATAGGCGTGCATCGCCAGTTTTAGCGCTCAAGCAACCTCTTAGGGCGAAGCTACTGAATATCGGCAAAGTGCCATCGGCTTTGCGCCGGGCGCAAACTTTAGCGCCCGCCCGACTTTACCGCCCCAAAAGTGACTATACTGAATTTCTAGGCCTAGATATCTGCATCTCTTTCATGGTTGGACACTAGATATTTTCATCTCTTTCATGGTGGGACACTGGGTATCTGCATCTCTTTCATGGTTGGACACCAGGGGCTGGATTTTCTGAATGGAGATGTGTTGGAGGTGGGACTATTGCTTGCCAGGTCTCAGTCCCGCCTCCAGCATCTTCTGGCCAAACAGCAGGATTTTCCCCTGATTGACCTTGTTAAGTGTGGTGTATGTAACCTGTTCCACCTTAAGAGAACTTAAGCCTGTTCCACCTTAAGAGATGTACTACTTTCTCTGGCTGCTGTATACGTAATACCGGTGGTGACCACCGGTATATAAGTACTGTGTAGTGATATTGTATTTAGTATAGTCCTGACCTCCAACTAGTAAAGACCTGTTGAACTTTATTCTTGTAGTCTGTGTCAGTAATTAATCTTAATACAACTGGAACACACAGACTTAACAGTGGCGACGAGTCCGATTCTTACCCTGCGGCAGTTTATATCCACGGCGGCTTCGTCCACAGAACGGGCGTCGAAGAGAGGCATCCACCCTCATCACCCTGCTGGAAGACACGTCGCGCGGCAGGCATCGAGAACCCGGAGTGCAGAAGACATCCTGAACTCGAAGCCTCCATCAGCGGCAGTCAGCTATCTTCTTTCTACCTCGGTGGTGGGTAAGCCGGTCAGCGACGCGAGCAGAAAGTCGGCCGCGTTGGCTGTACAGACGGGGGGAGGAAGACGGAGGAATAAGGGCGGTGAGATCGATCGTGACCGGAGATAAGGGCTGGGCCGCATTCGGGCCGAAAGGCGCAGCACGGGGACATCGATCGCGGCTGGTGATAAGGGCCGGGCCGCTTTCGGGCCAAAAAGGCGCAGCGTCTGGGGCGACTGAAGGCGCGAGAGCCGCGGTGAAGGCGAATGCAGCCAGTGCTCATAACTGGGCTGCAAGAAGGGCTGCGAGGCGCGACATCGGGGAAGCGCGAATGCCCGAGGGAGCCGCGGTGAAGCGGAGACAGCGTCGGGGGAGTTACTAACCGCTGGGAAAGGGGAGCAGCAGCGGCACACCAAACGCCATTGCAGCCAGTGGGTGAAGACCGCCAAGCGCGGGAAAACCGCCATTTTGTAGGCGGGGGACGAAGACAAGAGCGGGAAGCCGCCATCTTGGGATAAAATAAATTGCAACGATGCCTAAACATGGGAACATTGATACCTTTGATGGCGACATCGAAGATTGGGCCATGTATGTAGAACGCATACAAAATTATTGTAAAGCAAATAAAATCCCAGATGCAGAGAGAGCACTAACGTTATTGAACTTAATGGGTGCGAAGACATACGGGCAATTGAAACACCTTTTATCACCAGATGAACTGGCGGATAAGACGTTCGAGGAGATTGTTACTGTCCTGAAAAATCATCTAAACCCCACGCCGCTGATGCTAGCGGAACGATTTAAATTTTACAGCAGAAGGCAGCTGAAGGATGAAAGCAATGCTGAATATTTAATGGAATTGCGTAAGCTAGCAAAGTGCTGTCAGTTTGGAACGGGACTGACAGACGCGCTAAGAGATAAATTTGTGTGTGGATTATTAAAAGAAGATACACAAAAGCGACTGCTCGAGGAGAATGAGCTGACGCTTGAGAAAGCGGTCACTATGGCAGCAGCACACGAAGCCGCAGCGAGAGGCATGGCAGTAATGCAGCTACGGTCACCGGAACACAGTACAAATAAATTGGGTTTGAGTACTGTAAAATGTTATCGTTGTGGAAAGACAACACATGATCAGAACCAGTGTTGGTTTAAAAACCAAGAATGCAGAACGTGTGGCAGGCTTGGCCACATAGCTAAAGTATGCCGGTCAGGAAAGAAGACCAGCAACAAAAAGTCACCGCAAGGAAAATACATAAAGGTGCACAAGGTGACAAAGACCAGTTCGAACGAACAGAAGTCAGATTCAGACGCTAGCAGTAATGAACTGGGTAGCTTAAGAGTACACAACGTTGGTAAGGATGCAGTTCTCCAGACAATTTGGGTCACTCTTCAGATAGCAGGAGTCCAAGTAAAGATGGAATTGGACACTGGATCAGCATTGACGGTCATGAATAAGAAAGATTACAAAAGGTTATTCCAACATATTCCCCTACGGGATACGGAGATTATATTGAAAACATACACGGGGCAAAGAGTGTACCCCATCGGAAAGATAGAGGTAAAAGTGGTCCACAAGGGCGAAGAAAGTCAAGTAATGGACTTATATGTGCTACCTGAAGGAGGTCCACCACTACTGGGACGGGAGTGGATTAGGAAAATGAATATGGACTGGCTCTCCTTAAAAGCACTAACGGTAGATTCCGGGGAAACAGATGTCAAACCTAAACGATTGTCCAAAATATTGGATGATGCTAAAGAGGTGTTCCAGCAAGGACTGGGAACACTGAAAGGAATTACGGCAAACATCAAGATTGCTGAACATGCACAACCAAAATTTTTCAAAGCCAGACCGGTACCCTATGCAATACGACCTACTGTAGAAGCGGAACTGGAAGCGCTAGAACGTTCAGGTGTACTGTCTAAGGTAGATTGGAGTGAGTGGGCTACGCCCATTGTTCCCGTTATGAAACGTCCTTCGAGCAACAAGCCAGGAGAACCAGGGAAGGTTCGCATCTGTGGAGATTTCAAGATCACCGTTAATCCGGTGCTTCACACGGTGCAGTATCCGCTTCCGCGGATTGAGGATATTTTTGCTTCGTTGTCTGGCGGGAAACACTTCACCAAGATAGACCTGGCGCAGGCATACTTGCAGATGGAGGTTGATGAAGAGTCACGCCAGTACCTCACGATCAACACGCATAGAGGTTTGTACCGGTATAATAGGCTGGTTTTTGGAGTGGCATCGGCTCCTGCAATTTGGCAGAGGGCCATGGAGCAGGTATTACAGGGAATTCCAGGCACACAATGTTACCTGGACGATATTCTGATTACAGGTGATGGTGATGAAGAACACCTTGCAAACTTGGAACTGGTGCTCAACAGACTGAAAGAGTATGGACTTAGAGTTAATCAGCAGAAATGTGAGTTCTTTCAGAAGCGGATCTCGTACTGTGGTCATGTCATTGACCGGGAGGGGCTTCATAAGTCTCCTGACAAGATAGAGGCAGTTGTAAAGGCTCCCGCTCCGGATAATGTCTCTCAGTTGAGGTCGTTTCTGGGATTGATTAACTATTACCATAAGTTTCTACCGAATCTATCCACGGTACTGCACCCGCTGAACGCTCTTTTACAGAAGGGGGTACCATGGGAATGGAGCGAAAACTGTAAGAAGGCATTTCGCATAAGCAAAGAATTGATCACCTCAGAGGAAGTGTTGGCTCACTTCAACCCGACACTGCCTATTCGGTTGGCTTGTGATGCTTCTCCATATGGTATTGGGGCAGTACTCTCACACAAGTTGCCAAATGGCACGGAAAGGCCAGTCGCGTTTGCATCCAGATCATTGACCTCCGCTGAGCGCAACTATGCGCAGATCGATAGGGAGGCTCTCAGCCTTGTATGGGGAGTGAAGAAGTTTAATCATTACCTGCAGGGCCAAAAATTCACACTTCTGACAGACCATCAGCCGTTGGTTTCCATTTTTAACCCTAAGCAGGGTGTTTCGGTGATGACAGCACAGCGACTCCAGAGATGGTCCCTTTTCCTAGGGGCACATCAATATCAAATAGAATTCAAAGGTACAAAGCAGCATGGCAATGCTGATGGGCTGTCATGCCTGCCACTACCTGAAGCAGAAGAGACGACGAAAGTTGACCCTGTTGAGTTATTTCATTCGACCATCATCGAGTGTTTACCAGCCACCAATGCAAGTATTGAAAGAGAAACCAGGAACGACCCGACACTGTCCCGAGTTTACGAGGTGACAGTGAAGGGATGGCCAACACATGGTGATCCTCTGTTACCGGCATTCTCGGCAAGGCGAGACCAGCTGTCCGTCTGCCATGGTACTTTGATGTACGGGACAAGAGTGATTATTCCTCCCAAGTTACGGGAAAGAGTTCTAAAGGAACTGCATGAAGGTCATCTGGGGGGAGTTAAGATGAAAAGTCTTGCTAGGGCTTATGTATGGTGGCCGGGCATTGACCAACAGATAGAGGAGTTGACAAAAAGCTGCGCTGGGTGCCAAAAAGTGCAAAATGCACCTCCGATCGCACCACTACACCCATGGGAATGGCCTTCAGCCCCATGGCAACGCGTACATATTGACTTTGCTGGTCTATTCATGGACTCCATGTTCCTAATTGCGGTGGACGCACATTCCAAATGGCCAGAAGTGATCAAGATGAATACCACTACTTCAGAAAAGACAATTGCGGTGTTAAGAACAATATTCGCAAGGAACGGATTGCCAGAACAGATATGTTCGGACAACGGACCACAGTTCGTGTCGGAAGAATTCCAAAAATTCTTAAAGAAGAATGGGGTGAAACATTATACCTCTGCCCCATATCATCCGGCGACAAACGGGTTGGCCGAGAGATTTGTCCAAACATTCAAAAAGGCAATAAAGGCCATGAACGATGATCAGATTCCGTTACAACACAAGGTGGACAATTTCCTAATGGCATATCGAAACGCCGCTCATGCAGTGACTAACCAAAATCATGATGTTTTATAACAGGAAGTTGCGGTCCAGGTTGGACTTGTTAAAACCAAATGTGCGGAGGGAAGTGGAAAACAAACAGTTCCGACATATTAATAACAAGTCCACTCGAAGTTTCGACGTAGGACAACCAGTGTTGGCAAGGGGCTATGGAAACGAAAAATGGCAGTCCGGAACAATTCGGGCCAGGCAAGGACCTCTGATGTACACAGTAGATATTGGTAACAATGTGATAAGGCGTCATGCGGATCAACTGGTAGAATCGAGAGCAAGGGTCGAACCCATGGTTGCGACAGAGACAACTGTGGAAGACGTTAATGAACCTGAAGCATCTACCTCGGCAGGGACTGTACCTGATGGTGACGTCCAATACATAGGAAACCAACAAGAAGAGTCACCTCAGCAACAAGAATCAGAGACCACTGAAAGGCGTTATCCAAACCGAATCAGAAGGCCTCCTGAGACACTGAACCTTTGAACTGTTTATACCTGAAGTTATATATGTATATATGTTATGATGTTATGTTAAATGGGGATATGACTGTTAAGCTAAAAAGGGAGGATTGTGGTGTATGTAACCTGTTCCACCTTAAGAGAACTTAAGCCTGTTCCACCTTAAGAGATGTACTACTTTCTCTGGCTGCTGTATACGTAATACCGGTGGTGACCACCGGTATATAAGTACTGTGTAGTGATATTGTATTTAGTATAGTCCTGACCTCCAACTAGTAAAGACCTGTTGAACTTTATTCTTGTAGTCTGTGTCAGTAATTAACCTTAATACAACTGGAACACACAGACTTAACATTAAGCCCACCCTGCGGGCTCAGCAGGCCAGTTAGGGGGAAGTCACTGAGAGAGCACATTAGCGTCTGACGTGTCATTTGTCAAGATTTCTTGAAAGAAGAAATGTCAGCGTTTGACAGCTCTGTGAAGCTGTTAAACACTGACGTGCTTTGTAGTTTGATGAGCCCTTGTGTTCAGGACTCATCAACCCTTTCTACTTTGCAGAAATCAGATGACTGTTCGTTCGGAGGATCCAACAGCCAGTCTGTGAAATTTACAATGAAGATGTCGGGACTCCGGATCCAGAGCGGCTGAAGACTGTAGGCAGAAACAAAGGTAAGTGAACATTTCTAGCACTTTACATTCATCTCACATACTTACTACTCCACACTTGCACCCATCACTCATCTCTACATCGCACTTTCAGACCCCTCCGACCCCCGCAGACCTCCTACTCGACTCAGCGGGGTTCTCTGAGGTTGAGAAGCATGCATTTGAAAAGGTAAAATGGGACTAATCCTTTTTTCTGCCTGTTAACTACCTGTTAAAAGGATTTAATCCCTTTCCCGCCTCGAGGAGACGGGACCCAGGGCAGGATGGCTTCCCGCCTCCTGGCAAAAGGGCACGGAGGCGGGATGGGGGCGGGTTTGCCAGCTGCCCCCAAATCCTGTAACTTTACCAGCAGTCCCGCCTCCATACTTGCCTCCACGGCGCTGGCAAAATCCAGCCCTATATATCTGCATCTCCTTCATGGTTGGACACTGGGGGTAGGATTTTCCCAGCCCTGAAGAGATGGGTTTGGAGGCGGGACAGTTCGTAAAATAGCAAAAAGTGAGGTCGGAACCCACCTCCAACCCGCTTCCGCGCAACTTTGCCGGAGGCGGGCTTCAGGAGAGTGATTCGGTCCCACCTCTATAGGCAGTTAAGACCCTTAATAAGTGCTTAAGGGCCTCTGTAATCTGTTTTCCCAGGCCTTTGTTATTTCCCCACATTTACAGCATGTTGCACGGTGCTCCTAAACCACACCAGCTAATCCTGGCGGGGTGATAAGTGGCTGACCTCCTCACAGCTGCAGCTCCACCATAAAAACGGAGCTTTCAACAAGGATCAGTTGGAGGTGGCAGAACTTTTGTTGCACAGGTCTTTGAGCACTTTTTCCAGGCCTACTGAAGTTGGTGGTGGTGCAGCTGAGATCTATCTACATTGGGACCTCCTGGGAAAACCCTCTCCGCACTTGGACTGAGCGCTTCCCCAACGGAGGTATCTACCAGCAGCATGGGAAACATTTATTTTCTTTCATCATGGACCTCAGATTTGGACGAGGAGCAGCCACGGCAGCAGCAGAACCAGGCAGCACAGCAGCAGGAGCACCAACCTCCTGCTCACCCATCTGATGCTGCACAGGGCAGAAGGCACCAGCGCATGGCAGCACGTCGCCACAGGAGGTACCCTCATCTCAGGGTTTACAGACAGAGGATGAGCTTCCTCAACATGAGTGAGCAGCAGTGCCAAAGGAGGCTGAGACTTTCGCGAGAGGTTGTCGGAGACATCTGTGCAATGCTGCACCAACACCTGGACCCCTTACCAATGGCTGTCAAAGTCACCATCGCACTCAACTTTTTTTGCTTCAGGCTCCTTCCAGGGATCATCAGCAGACATCAGCGGCATCTCCCAATCGGCCGCCCACAGTTGCAACACGCAGTTTACCGATGCCCTCTTCGCAAAGGTGCACAATTACATCAACTTTTCAACTGATAAAGCAAGTATAACCGCGTGTGGGTTTGGATTCATAAATATGGCAGGCTTGCCAATGGTGCAGGGCATCATAGACTGCACACATGTGGCCCTGGGGGCACCCCATCACAACCCAGCTACTTTTGTCAAACGCAAGAGCTTCCACTCCCTCAATGTACAGCTGGTGTGTAACCACAAAAAGGAGATTTTGCATGTTTGTGCCAAGTACTGTGGAAGTTGTCATGACTCCTTCATCCTGCGCCAGTCTAGTGTGCCTCCGCTCTTCAATCCGCCAAACCAACTTTGTGGATGGCTACTTGGAGATAAGGGCTACCCCCTGAAGATGTGGCTAATGACGCCGATCAGGAGGCCATCGAATGAAGCTGAGGAGCGCTACAACGCCAGCCACATTTCGACCAGGTCCATCATTGAACAAACCATCGGCTTGCTGAAGATGCGATTCAGATGCCTTGACTAATCAGGTGGAGCCCTGCAGTACTCAGCAGCCAGGGTCTCCAGAATGGTCGTGGTCTGCTGTGCACGGCACAACATGGCACAGCATCGTGGCTTGCAGCTTCCTGAGGAGCAAGTGGCTCAGTTCATAGCCTCCTCAGATGAGGAGGAGGAGGAGGAGGAGGAGGAGAATGAGGAGAATGATGACAGAGCGGAGGCGCATCAACCAGCAGCAGCAGCAGCACACGAGCACATTGCTGGCCGGAATGCAAGGGATGCACTCATCTTAGCCAGATTTGCTTAGGCTGCCCATTTGAGCACATGTGCTTGGCTCCTTCTTAGCACAAGATAGACAATGGACATGACTCTCTGGCTTCCTCTGACTCTGACCACCAACTTGGCCAAGCAAGTCTTGCTGAGGCCACAATGTGGAACTTCCAAAACCGAAATCACAGAGGCCATAACGTCAACAGTTTGCCATCACCAGAGTTTATACATTGACAAAGGAATGGCATTTAATCATTAAACACAAAAAAACACCCAAGTGACTGCCCATGTGATTACTTGTGCTTTATCTTCCTCTTACGCGTGCTCCTAATTGGTGCTTCCCCTGTGGCTTCAGCAGAAGCGGAGGCCCATGCTCATTTTCATGCTGCTCCCGCTTCGACACCTTTGGCGGGCGTCCTCTGGGTTTGTGAGCCTGTGAGGGCTTGCCAAAAGTCTGCTCCTCCTGCGACTGAGCAGGGGCTGATATGCCCATCCCAGTTGGGTGAGGACTCTGGTGGGGCTTTGACCGAGGGCAACGCAGTGGTATGGAAGTGTGAGCACTTGGAAAGGAGCCCCCACTTCCTTGTTGTCTGCCAAAAACATCCCTCTCATGGGTCAGCCCCACCTCAGCACTAGCAAGTGGCTTAAAAGCACCTTGCTACACATCAGGGGGGCCACGAGGACCCGTCTCTGCACCGGCAGTCCTACTGTTGAGGACTTCCATGAAGCTCTGGTCTCTCTGATCAATAGCTGCCAGATGTCAGTCTATTCTGAACATTGACCATGTTGTCAACACTCTGGCGACTTATCTCCTCCATGGCCGTGGCCATCGTCTGCAGAGAGGCAGCCATTGATACCATGGAGGTAGACATCACTTCCACGGAGGTAGCTAACCTTTCCAAGGAGATGCGCTCATGCGCCAATGACTCCACAAAAGCTCTGCTCATATACGAGTTGGACTCCTCCATCCTCTCCACACATGCAGTGACCCTGGAGACAAAACCTGCCAGAGACTCCTGCACCTGTTCTTGGAGTTCCAGCACCACTCTCCTTCTGGATGGACCCAGAGGCACAGGGTCCACATGCAGCTGAGCAGAGCTGGGAGTGCCCTGCAACCTCCGATGAGGACTCTCCACTGCTGTCCCTGTCTCCACCACCTGCTGATGCTCACTTGTGAGCTGTGATACACACAGTGACAACACTAATCTATGTCCCGAAGGTCCCACTGAGGTGTGCATATCTGCGCTGGTGCTGGGTGCGCTTACATCTTGCTGACGCTGGGTCCTCAGAGGTTGCATGTTCCTCTGAGGAGTCTTCCGCCTCAGGCTCTTCCTTCTGGACAGTGGGGAGGGTGTCTGCCAATGGTCCTGTGGGGGAGTAAAGGAATGCGTTAGAGATGTTACGGTGGTGTGGCATGCACATGCAATAGCGCAGAAGATCAATTGCCATTCTATAAATGTATATCAGCAGCCATTTTAGCGACTCCTGCAATGTAAAAGAGAGAGATGCAAGACTATTCTGTCACCAGCTTGCTCTGCTGCACCCGTCTGTCCATCCCCCACTTCCACCTCCACCTCTGCGCCGGCAATGTCCAGGGCCACCTCTTCAGCATTGGTCAAATGGGCGAGGGAAGGTGGCCCTCCTCCAGTCTTCGCCATTTCCCTTCTATTGTGGGCTCTCTTTTCCTGCAGTGAGGGAGACAAGTGGAGTTGGAGTGAGAATGATGGAGTGAGTGCAGAAAGTCCAGAGCATGGATGCTTAGAAGGAGACAAAGATGGAATGAGGTTCCATTTCCAAGGCCCTCCCTGTGCATTGTTAGTCGTTGTCATTGCATAACATTGATAGATAGTGTGAGGGCAGCATAGTCAAATAGTGAAGTGATTGTGTTCATAGAGTGAGAGGGATGGTGAAGGGTGCAAGGGTTGTAAGGGTAAAGTGGGATGTGGAGGAGGAGGTTGACAATGCAGAGTGCTGGTGATGGGAGCAGAAGGAGGGTCAAGTTGATGGTATACTCACTTCGGCTGATCTTACAAGGTGATTGAATCTCTTGCGGCACTGCAGCCGTGTTCTGCTGCACACAGACCTGGAGGTAACATCCCGTGCCAGCTGCATCCAGACAGCCTTGGTTTGTGTGGGAGACTTCTTCCTCCCAGATGAGAGGAAGAGCACCACCTTGCTAGCTCTCACCCCCTCAACCAGAATACTCAGAGACTTATCTGTGAACCTTGGGGAGGCCTTGGCTCTGGAGTTGGCCATCACTTCCCAGCGCAGAAGTGCTCAGCAGCCACAAAACAGCAGCGGAATGAGCTAAGGCAGCAAGCAGCTCTTAAATGAAGCTGCATAAGTGACGTCAGCAGAGGCGAGTTTCAGTCCAAAAAGAGCCATTGGCCCAGGGGAACCCACACGCCCAGAGTTAATTGGGCAATTAGGGGAAAATTCCAACTTTTTCCCACCTGACTGCGGAGGCGGGTTCGGCACCCGCCCACCCCCAAACCAGTTCCCAACCCGCCTCCAATGGGAAAATTGCCCCCGTAGTGTCCAACCATGAAAGAGATGCAGATACCCAGGGCTGGATTTTGATACTGGGGCGGGCTGGGGTCGTGTAATCCGCATTTTGTGTTAGCCACCTGATTCTAAATCGATGTGGGAAAATGATGCCATTTTAACTTAATTGGCCAATTGAGTTCCAACGTGTGGGAACCCATGGCCAATGAGTTTTTCCAGTCTGAAAGTCGCCTCCGATGACATCATCACTGCTGCTGCATTTAAGGTCTGCAACAAGCCTTGCTTCTTCTGCAGACTGCCAAGCTTTTGCCCTTGCATGTTAGAGGCACCTGCAGGAAGAATGGCCAGCCAGAGACCTAGGTCTGCACCCCGCTTTGATGACGTTGCCCTGCAGGCTTTAGTAGAGGGAGCAAGAGCAAATAAAGAGGTGCTCTTCCCTTCTTCAGGGAGAAAGAAGCCTCCCCAGCAAACCAAGGCTGTGTGGATCCAGGTGGCAGAGGAGGTCAACTCTTTGTCGATAACCCGCAGAACCTGGCATCAGTGCAGGAAGAGGTTTCATGACCTTCTGCGCACTGGAAAAGTGAGTATGAATTTCCCATCACCCTCAATCTGATCCCCATTGCCAATCCTCACCAGCACTCAGCTTTAGCAATCTCTTCCTCCACATCCCACTTGACAGTGACATCCATGCACCCTTACCCATTCCCTCTCTCCCTATGGTAACATTTACCTAACTATTCGACTATGCAGCCCTCACACTACCTATCACTGTGATGCAATTACAACTTACAACACACAGGGAGGGCCCTTGGTCTTGCCACCTCACTCCATCTTTGTCTCCTTCTAAGCATCTATGCTATGGATTCTCTACACTCCCTCCTTCATTCTCACACAAACTCCACTTGTCTCCCTCATTGCAGGAAAAGAGAGCCCACAATAAGAGGGAAAGAGCGAGGACAGGAGGAGGGCCACTCTCAGTAGCCCAACTCACCCCCTGGGAGGAGGTGGTCGTGGAGATCGTGGGAGTGGAGGAAGATTCCCAAGTGGGGGGCGGACAGATGGGCGCATCACAGCAAACTGGTGACAGAATAGTTTTCCATCTTTCTCAATGACATTGCATGAGTCGCTGATAATGATTCTGAAGTTCTAAAAGATGGACTTATGATCATCTGCAATATGCAATGTGCATGTAACCTTGGCCTCACATCTCTGACTCTTTCCTTTACTCCCCCACAGGACCATCGCAAGCACCTGTCCCCACTATCCAGGAGGAAGAGCCTGAGCATCCAGACTCCTCAGAGGAAGCTGCAACCTCTGAGGGGGCAGCATCAGCAGAATTCACCGCACCCAGCACCAGTGCAGACTCTCACACCTCGGAGGGAACATCGCGAGATAGAGTAGTGTTGTCACCTGGTGTATCACAGCTCACAAGTGAGCATCAGCAGATTGTGGAGACAGGGACAGCAGTGGAGAGTCCTAGTCGGAGGGTGCAGGACTCTGCCAGCTCGGCTCAGCTGCATGTCGACCCTCTGCTCTGGGTCCATCCATAAGATCAGCGGTGCTGGAACTCCAGGAGCAGATGCAGGAGTCTCTGGCAGGTTTTGCCTCCACGGTCGCTGCGAGTGTGGAGCAAATGGAAGAGTCCATTGCGAACATGAGCAGAGCCTTTGTGGAGTCATTGGCGCATGAACGCATCACCATGGAAAGGATGGCAACCTCCATTGAGGTGATAAGTCGCCAGAGTGCAGAAAACATGGTGAGTGTTCTGAATAGAATCACATCTCTGGAGGAGCGATGGTCATCTATTGAACAGAGAAACCAGACCTTCATGGAAGTCCTTCTGAGTAGGGTCCCCATGGCCCGCCTGATGTGCAGCAAGGTGCTCTCAAGCCACTTGCAAGTGCTGAGGGGAACCTGACCCATGAGAGGGTAGTTGGTGGCAGACATCAAGGAAGTGGGGACTCCTCTCCAAGCGCTCACACTTCCATGCCACTGCAGAGCACTCGGTCAGAGCCCCACTAGAGTCCACACCCAACTGAGATCGGTGCCTCAACCTCTGCACAGCCGCAGGAGCAACAGACTGTTGACGAGCCTTCACAGGTTCGCAACCCCAGAGGACGCCCGCCAAAGATGTCGACACAGGAGCAGCAAGAAAGTGAGCAAGGGGCCTCCGCATCTGCTGAAGCCACAGGGGAAGCACTACGTAGGAGCATGCGTAAGAGAAAGATACTGCACAAATAGCCACAAGGGTAGTCACTTGGGTGAAATTTGATGTTTTATGTTAAAAAGCCATCAGATGATTACTGTAAATAAAAAATCTGATGGCTACTGCTGTACTTGTGGCGTGTGTCATTTCGCTAATGGGACTTCCACATTGAGGGCTTAGGATTACTTGCAATTGTCAGTATGGTGGTCAAATTGCTAGGAATCCACTGGTTCTTGGCCATTGTCAATGCTCAGGTAAGAAGCTGCAAGGCAAAAGTGCTTCATTGGTTAGGCTAAGCAAATCTGGCTAAGATGAGTGTGTTCTTTGCATCCTGGGCAGCAATGTTCTCGCATACTGCTGCCGCTGGTTGATGGGCCTCTGCAAGGTGTTCGTTTTCACTCTCCTCCTCTTCCTCCTCCTCCTCCTCCTCATCTGAAGAGGTTATGTGACAAGCCACTTGGTCCTCAGGAATCTGCAAGCCACGACGCTGTACCATGTTGTGAAGTGCACAGCAAACCACGATGATTCGGGAGACCCTGGCTGCTGAGTACTGCAGGGCTCCACCTCATCTATCCAGGCATCTGAAGTGCATCTTCAGCAAACCAATGGTTTGCTCGATTATGGCTCTGGTGGACATGTGGCTGGAGTTGTAGCTCTCCTCAGCTTCATTGGATGAGCTTCTCAACAGTATCATTAGTCACGTCTTCAGGGGCTAGCCCTTGTCTCCAAGTAGCCATCCATTAAGTTGGTCTGGCGGACTGAATAGCAGAGGCACACTAGACTGGCACAGTATGAAGGAGTCATGGCAACTGCCAGGGTACTTGGCACAAACATGCAAAATGTCCTTCCTGTGGTCACACACCAGTTGAACATTAAGGGAGTGGAAGCCCTTGCGGTTGACAAAAATACCTGGATTGCGATGGGGTGCCTTAAGGGCCACATGTGTGCAGATGCCCAGCACCCTTGGAAAGCCTGCCAGATTAACTAATCCAACAGCACGGTGGCATAGTGGTTAGCACTGTTGCCTCACAGCGCCAGGGACCCGGGTTCGAATCCGGCCTCGGGTGACTATCTGTGTGGAGTTTGCACATTCTCCCCGTGTTTGCGTGGGTTTTCTCCGGGTGCTCCGGTTTCCTCCCACAGTCCAAAGATGTGCGGGTTAGGTTGATTGGCTATGATAAATTGACCCTTAGTGTTAGGGGGATTAAATACGTGGGGTTACGGGGATAGGGTGGGATATGTGTTGATGTAGGGGTTACGGGGATCGGGTGGGATATGTGTCGGTGCAGGCTCGATGGGCCGAAATGGCCTCTATCTGCACTGTGTGATTTCTGTGATTCTGTGAACTGCATGTGCTGTGACACTTGCTTGATCCTTGGTGAAATGGATGTGATTGTGCGCGATGGCAAAGAGAGCATTGGTTACCTGCGTGATGCAAGTGTGTGCGGCCGCCTGGGAGATGCCGCTGATGTCTGCTGCTGATCCCTGGAATGAGCCTGAGGCAAAAAATTTGAGTGCGGTGGTGACTTTGACGGCCACTGGTAAGGGTTGTCCACCTGGTCCTCTGGGCTCCAGATCTCGTTGCAGCATTGCGCAGATGTCACCCACTAGCTCTTGCGAAAGTTAGAGCCGCCTTTGGCACTGCTGCTCAGACATGTTGAGGTAGCTGACCCTTTGTCTGTAGACCCTGTTTGGGGGGTATCTCCTGCACCGACGGGCTTCCATGCGCTGGCCCCTTCTGGCCTGTGCAGCTTCAGGTGGGTGAGCAGCAGCTTGGCACTCCTGTTGTTGCCGCTGCTGTTGGTGCTGCTGTTGTTCCTGGTTCTGCTGGTGCTGTGGCTGGTCTTCGTCCTCATCTGATGTCTAGAAGGGAAGGAAATAAATGGCTCACATGCTTCTGGTATATGCCTCAGTTGAGGAAGCGCTCAGTCAAGGTGGCGAGAGGGGTTTCCCAGGAGGTCACACTGGAGATGGGTGTCAGGCTCCAAACTTCCACAGCTGTGGTTATGCCTTCTAAAAGTTCCCCCAGACCTGAGACAACAAAGTCCTGCCACCTGCAAATGATGACTGATCAAATCTCCTATTTAATGGTTGAGCTGCAGCTTATAGTCAGCAATCCAATTGTGCTCCTGCCAGGTTTCACCGTTGTGTTTCGGAACAGGCGTGCTTCACGGGTTAAAATCACAAAGGCCTTTCAAAATGGGATAATAGAGGCAATTTAGTGCTTGTTAAGGGCCTTAATGGCCTATCCCGCCTCTTGGAGGCAGGACGGAGACGGGAACAGTAGACACAATTTAATGAAAATTGCTTGGAGGTGGGGTTGGGCCCGCCCGCCAGTTTTTGCAATTTTAACCCCCCACACGCCTCCAATCCCGCCTCAATGGCCCGATGAAATTCGAGCCCCCAGTATCCAACCATGAAAGAGATGCAGACACCCGGGCCTCGGTTTTGCCGGCGCTCTGGGGCGGGTTTGGAGGCGGGTCAGGCGGTAAATTTGTAAAAAATGCCGGTGGGTTCCGATCCCAGCTTCAACCCGCCTCCGTGCAACTTTGCCAAAGGCCGGCTCGCAGACTCCCATTCGGTCCCGCCACCAAGTGGCGGGATAGACCCTCAAGGTAGTTAATTGGTTGTTAACTGCCTGTGTAATCCTATTTTGCCTGCCTTTTAAAATTTTACCACATTTTCAGCATGTTCCACGTCGTTCCCAAACCACGCCAGCTAATTGAGGTGGGTTCACAGTGGCTGCCTTCTTCACAGCTTCAGCTCCACCATAAAAATGGAGCTTTCAACAAGGATCAGTTGCAGGTGGCAGAACTTTGTTTTTTCAGGTCTTGGAAAACCATAGCATAGATGCTTCGAAGGAGACAAAGATGGAGTGAGGTCCCGATACCAAGGGCCCTCCCTGTGTGTTGTTAGTTGTTGTCATTGCACAACAGTGATAAGGAGTGTGAGGGCAGCATAGTCGAATAGTGGAGTGATTGTGTACCTAGAGAGAGAGGGATGGTTAAGGGTGCAAGTGATGTAAGGGTAAAGTGGGATGTGTAGGAGTAGGTTGACAATGCAGAGTGCTGGTGCTGAGAGGAGATGGGGAGCAGAATGAGGGTAAAGGTGATGGTATACTCACTTTTCCTGTGCGGACAAGGTCATTGAACCTCTTTTGGCACTGCAGCCAGGTTCTGCTGCACATAGATCTGGAGCTGACATCCTGTGCCAGTTGCAGCCACACAGCTTTGGTCTGCTGGGGAGGTTTTTTCCTCCCAGAGGAAGGAAAGAGCTCTTCCTTTTGAACTCTGGCTCCCTCCACCAGAGCATGGAGGGAGTCATCATCGAAACGTGGTGAGGCCTTGGCCCTTGAACTAGACATTTCAGCAGTAGCAAACACTTTGAACAGTAGTCACTCTGGAAGTACATAGGGACAAAATGAACCAAGGCTGCTTGGAGCCCTTAAATGTAGCTGGATAAATGATGTCTGCAGAGGTGAGTTTCAGACCCAAAAGGCTAATTGGGCCAGGGGAGCGCACATGCAGGGACTCAATTGCCCAATTATAGTAAAATCACAATTTTATCCCGCCCGACAGCGGAGTCAGGAGCGGGACCTGCCGACCTCCTGACCCACACCCAACCCACCACCAATGGCAAAATCGAGCCCTGGGTGTCTGCATCTCTTTCATGGTTGGACACTGAGGGCTGGATTTTACTTACTGAGATGAGTTGGGGGCGGGACTGCTGCCTTCTGAGTTCTAGTCCCGGCCCCAGCGATGTCTGACGAACAGACGCTATATTGCCCTGATTGGCCTTGTTAAGCCCGCCCTGCGGGCTTGCCGGCCAATTAAGGGAAAGCCGGTGTCAGATGACGTCAGTTGATGACGCTTCATCTGCCAGTTTTCTTAAAGGCATATGCACCACACTTGTTTGACAGATGAATCATCATTGAGATGCTGTCAAACACTGATAATCACTGTCTAAAGGTGAGCCCTTGCACCCAGGTTCTACAATTACTCACTCCTTAGGATAAAACAGATGGCAGCTGCAGCTGAGATTGCACGGAACATAAAAACTGACTGTAAAAGCTTCTATAGATATGTGAAGAGAAAAAGATTGGTAAAGTCAAGCGCAGGTCCCTTGCAGTCAGAATCAGGGGAATTTATAATGGGGAAAAAAGACATGGCAGATCAATTACTTTGGTTCTGTCTTCACAAAGGAGGACACAAATAAACTCCCAGAGATGTTGGGGAACATAGGGTCTAATGAGAGGGAGGAACTGAATGAAATCAGTATTTGTAGGGAAATGGTGTTAGGGAAATTGACAGGATTGAAGGCCGATAAATCCCCAGGGCCTGGTAATCTACGTCCCAGGGTACTTAAGGAAGTGGCCCTAGAAATAGTAGATGCACTGCTGGTCATCTTCCAATATTCTATAGACTCTGGCACAGTTCCCATGGATTGGAGGGTAGCTAATGTAACCCCACTATTTAAAAAAGGTGGTAGAGAAGAAACAGGGAATTATAGACTGGTAAGCCTGACATTGGTAATGGGGAAAATTCTAGAGTCCATTATAAAAAAGATGTAATAGCAGAGCACTTGGAAAACAGTGACAGGATCGGACAAAGTCAACATGGATTTACAAAAGGTAAATCGTGCTTGACTAATCTACTGGAATTTTTTGAGGATGTAACTGGTAGAATAGATAAGGGAGAACCAGTGGATGTGGTGTATTTGGACTTTCAGAGGGCTTTCGATAAGGTCCCGCATAAGAGACTAGCGTGCAAGGTTAAAGCACATGGGATTGGGGGTAAGGTACTGACTTGGATAGAAAACTGGTTGGCAGACAGGAAGCAAAGAGTTGGAATAAACGGGTCTTTTACCGAGTGGAAGGCAGTGACTAGTGGGGTACCACAGGGATCGGTGCTAGGGCCCCAGCTATTCACAATATATATTAATGATCTAGACGAGGGAACTAGATGTAATATCTCCAAGTTTGCAGATGACACAAAGCTGGGTGGGCGTGTGTGCTGTGAGGAGGATGCAGAGAAACTCCAGTATGATTTGGACAGGTTGGGCGATTGGGCAGATGCATGGCAAATGCAGTATAATGTGGATAAATGCGAGGTTATCCACTTTGGTGGCAAAAACAGGAAGGCAGATTATTATCTGAACGGCAATAGATTGGGAAAAGGGGAGGTGCAACGAGACCTGGGTGTCCTTGTGCACCAGTCGCTGAAGGTAAGCATGCAGGTGCAGCAGGCAGTTAAGAAGGCAAATAGTATGCTGGCCTTCATAGCAAGAGGATTCGAGGACAGGAGCAAGGATGCCTTGCTGCAGTTGTACAATGCCTTGGTGAGACCACACCTTGAGTATTGTGTGCAGTTTTGGTCGCCTTATCTGAGGAAGGATGTTTTGCCATGGAGGGAGTGCAGCGAAGATTCACCAGACTGGTACCTGGGATGGCAGGAATGATGTATGAAGAGAGATTGGGTCGATTAGGCTTATATTTGCTAGAGTTTAGAAGAATGAGAGGGGATCTCATTGAAACTTATAAAATTCTAATAGGACTAGACAGACTAGATGCAGGAAGGCTGTTCCCGATGGCGGGGGAGTCCAGAACCAGGGGTCACAGTCTAAGGATAAGGGGTAAGCCATTTAGGACTGAGATGAGGAGGAATTTCTTCACCCAGAGAGTGGTGAACCTGTGGAATTCTCTACCACAGAAGACAGTTGAGGCCAATTCATTAAATATATTCAAGAAGGAGTTAGATATATTTCTTAAGGCTAAGCGGATCAAGGGATATGGGGAGAAAGCAGGGTACTGAATTTAGATGATCAGCCATGATCACATTGAATGGTGGAGCAGGCTTGAGGGGCCGAATGGCCTACTCCTGCTCCTATCTTCTATGTTTCTATGCCATCTGTCACTTCTCCTGATGAGATGAGGCTACACAAACACTTCACAGCTTGTCACCTGCAGAAACATCTATCCACATTAAAAATTACTTTCACAACAATCTCTCACCTCTCAAACTCACCATTGTCCCATTGCATCCTTCACACCACTTCTGCAGCTGTCATCCAAACACCAACATAACAACAGACCCACAGCACGCCTCATTTACCCTGGCGGGGTTCTCCGATGTCGGGAAGCCCGCAGCAGCAGTCAAAAAATTGGAAAAAGCCTCTTATCTGCCTGTTAACAAGCAGTTAAGTGGCTATAATCCTCTTCCTGCCACTAGGAGTCGGGTCCCTGCGCAAATCGGCGACCCAATTTGCGTAAGCTTACGCTTCAACCACAGGTGGCTGGCACATGGAGATGAATATAAGTCCGACATTCTCAAAACCCCAGGCATCATCTGTCCAATAAACGGTGGTTTGCGCTCAGTGTCACCACCAACATTCTACATGGAAATCACCTTGAGCCCTCACTCTTGAATTTCCATTTCCCAGAACACAGAGGCCACACTTTAGGTGATCTCAGCAGATCATTAAACCTTTTTCCACACTGAATCCATGTGCGTCTGCACACAGACCTCGAGCTCACCTCCTCAGCAATTTGCAGCCAAGCTGCCTTGGTTTGCTGGCCCTGAACCCGCCATCAATATGCCTCCAAACAACCTTCCCAAGTGTCGGGTCCTAGATTTGCGAATGGACACGACACCTAGTGCCAGGAAATGGATTAAAGGCAATTACCTGCCTATTAACAGGTGCTTGTCAGTAGTGTTCAGCCTGTTTTTCGATTTTTCTGCTTCTAGGTCGGGTTTCACGACGTCCGGACATCACGTCAGGTAAGTGTGGTGTGTTGTGAGTCTGGTGTAATGTTTGTGGAATGATGACAGCTGTAGAAGTGGTGTGAAGGACCCAATGTTGCACATGGTGAGTTTCAGAACAAAAAAAATGTTTGTTACTGCATTTTTAAAACATATACAGATTTCTTTAGCTTGCAAATGTTTAAATCCAACTATATGTCCAGTGCCACCTCATTGGGTTACCTCTCTCACCAGTGACAGATTGCAGCTGCCATCTATTCCAGTATATGGAGGGAGTCATTGGAGAGCCTGGGTGCAAAAATTCACCTTTGTGCAGTGATTGTCAGTGTTTTCAGCACCTCAATGCTGTCAAATACTGAGAAATCAACAGTCAAAATAAAATTGTGCATGGTCCCTTTAAGGAAACCGGCAGATGACGCGTCATCAAATGATGTCATCAGACCCGCTTCCTGTTAATTGGGTGGGCATAACAAGGCCAATCAAGAGAAAACCACGTCTGTGGAGCGGAGGCAGCTGGGGACGGGACCGGAACCCGGAAACCAGCTGACCCGCACCCATCTCGACACCGAACAGAAAATCGCGGCCTGGGTGTCTGCCTCTCTTTCATGGTGGGACACAAGGGGCTGGATTTTCATTGAGGAGGCGGGTAGGAGGCAGGACTACAACTTTTGGGGTTGTAGTCCCGCCTCCATCGAGTTCTAGCCAACCCACACGATTTACACTTGATTGACCTTGTTGAGCCTGCCCAGCGGGCTCAGCAGGCCAATTAAGGGCCACCCGGCAACAGGTGACGTCACAGATTGAAATTTCATCTGTCAAAACCTTTTGACAGATGAAATATCAGTGTTTGACAGCTGTTTGAATCTGTCAAACACTGACAATCTGTACTCCAGGTTAATTCCTTCCTCTCAGGATGACTTAGAGATCTCCCTGGAACAGAAAGCAGAGGCTGCAGATTTTGACAGCTGGCGCCCATTCTGCTTTCTGTGCCGATGAGATTAGGGACTCCCGAGACCTGAAGGAAGGAAGGCTGTAAAGGTAAGCAAAGATTAGTAGAACTTCTTTAAACACACTTACCTTTGCACTCATGCACCCATCACTCACCTGAACACCGGACATCTCGACCCCTGCAAGCCCTTCATCCCGACGGCCCACCTCACTAACTTGGCGTGGTTTGGAGCCGTCGGGAATCCCACATTTCAACAATGAAAATAGGGATTAGGCTAAAAACTGCCTGTTAACTACCTGTTAACAGGCAGTTAATTAGCATTAATCCCCTTCCCGCCTCGGGGAGGCGGGTCCCAGAGCGGGGGGGGGTAGCCACCTCCTTTGAAACGGGCATGGAGGCGGGTTGGGGGCAGGATGGGGTCAGGACCCCCGATTTTAGGATTTTAAACCCCCACACACCTCCAATCCCAACTCCACGGCCCAATGAAAATCCAGCCCAAGGTGTCTGCATCTCTTTCATGGTTGGACACTGTATTTAAAAGCCATTTTTAAAATTCATTTATGGGACCAGGGTGTCACTGGCAATGCCAGCATTTATTGCCCATCCCTAGTTGCCCTTGAGAAGGTGGTGGTGAACTGCCTTCTTGAACCGCTGCAGTCTGTGTGGTGATGGTACTCCCACAGTGCTGTTAGGTAGGGAGTTCCAGGATTTTGACCCAGCAACGATGAAGGATCGGCGATATACTTCTAAATCAGGATGGTGTGTGACTTGGAGGGGAGCTTGGAGGTGGTGGTGTTCCCATGCATCTACTGCCCTTGTCCTTCTAGGTGAAAGAGGTCGCGGGTTTGGGAGGTGCTGCCGAAGAAGCCTTGGCGAGTTGCTGCAGTGCATCTTGTAGATGGTACACACTGCAGCCACGGTACGCCGGTGGTGGAGGGAGTGAATGTTTAAGGTGGTGGATGGGGTGCCAATCAAGTGGGCTGCTTTGTCCTGGATGGTGTTGAGCTGCTTGAGTGTTGTTAGTGCTGCACTCATCCAGGCAAGTGGAAAGTATTCCATCACATTCCTAACTTGTGCCTTGTAGATGGTGGAAATGCTTTGGGGAGTCAGGAGGTGTCTTTCATGGCGGGCACTGGTTTCTGCATATTTTTCACTGTGCATCACTGGGATTGAGTATGTCTTTCATACAGGATCGCTGGCTCCCTTTAGTTAAACCCAGTGGGATCAACAACTATTTTACCTACGTAGTGAGTGACGGTTTTGCTGAGCATTTTATTGAGGAGGTTAGAATTGATGGCCTGGCTAAATTTCAAAGTCAGATTCACTGAGGGGAATTGCATTTCAGGTCACAGAAGTGATTTTAAACTTGGCTTTCAAAATTCAGTTTACAACCAAAGCAGAATCGAACGCAGAAGTTAACAAATGCTCTCTTCACAAACTGTGCACACGCTCAAAAGGCCGTTCACTCAGCCTTACCACCACCCACATGATTGGCAGCCACTAAGCAAAACTGAACTGTTTGCACTCTGGTTTACGTGTCTGTTCAGTTAAAGTTCTCTGACTTAGGTGACAATTTCCTGATGAGATCACAGCAAGAATTGGGCTGAAGTTCACTGCATAAAATCGGAAAAGAAGGAAACAAGTCGTGAAATTTGTTTGAATCAAAAAAAAAGACTGCAGCTAAGGAGAATGGGACAGTTCTTTGTCTTGAGTTACAGTGCCAACCTCGTACACCAACTAAAATATTGGCCGTTTCCTTTAGACGTGGAAGAGATTTAAAAATTCAGGAATGGCACTCTGCTGTCAGGGCAGGATAAAAATTCAATTGCAAAGTCTAGATACTTTGATTTAAATCGGGATAGTTATGAAATATGGAGTGATGTCATCTAAGTTTGCTTTTTGCACTTTGGAGCCAAATGGTTATTTGAAACATAAATACCGAGGCAAATCCAGGAGTGAAAAAGATACTGCAATCCATCTAGTCAGTCCCAAAAGCGAAATCCTGCAATTGCCCACTTCCTAGAATATCTATCCAAATCTCCCTTAAATGATTCTGTACTGAATGCCTCCATTACTGACAATACATTCCACAAGTTTAACACCTACACTGAAGAGTAGTTAAATCCAAACTTTTCCTCTTCTAAGCTTCAGCCCTTGACTCCAGTTGCAGAGTTTGTATCTGTTTGTTTGCCCATTTCTGCACTGCCTCAAAGCCTTGATATCCTTCCTTTACAATGGTGATCAGAATTGTATACCGTTCGGCAGCTGGGACGGTACCAATCTCCTGCACAGATTCATTATCACCTCCAGGGATTTGTACTCACATTCCTCTGAATATACATCCCAAGATCCAGCTGCACACGGCACTGTTGGTTTCGTGAGTTATCCACAATACCCCCAGATCCATCTCCTGTATTGTGTACCCCCCGATCCCTCTCCTGTAATGTGCACCCCCAGATCCCTCTCCTGTATTGTACACCCCCAGATCCCTCTCCTGCATTGTACACTCCCTGATCCCTCACCTGTATTGTACACCCACAGATCCCTCTCCTGCATTGTACACCCCCAGATCCCTCTCCTGTATTGTATACTCCCAGATCCCTCTCCTGTATTGTACACCCCCGATCCCTCTCCTGTATTGTGTAACCCCCGATCCTTCTCCTGTATTGTGCACCCCCAGAACCCCCTCCTGTATTGTATACTCCCAGATCCCTCTCCTGTATTGTACACCCCCAATCCCTCTCCTGTATTGTGTACCCACAGATCCCTCTCCTATATTGTGTAACACCTGATCCCTCTCCTGTATTGTACCCCCAGATCCCTCTCCTGTATTATACACCCCCAGAACCCTCTCCTGTATTGTGTACCCCCAGATCCCTCTCCTGTATTGTATACCCCCAGATCCCTCTCCTGTATTGTGTACCCCCAGATCACTCTCCTGTATTGTGTACCCACAGATTCTTCTCCTGTATTGTGTAACCCCAGATCCCTCTCCTGTATTGTGTACCCCCAGATTCCTTTCCTGTATTGTACACCCCCAGATCCCTCTCCTGTATTGTACACCCCCAGATCCCTCTCCTCTTTGTACACCTCCAGATCCCTCTCCTGTATTGTGTACCCCCAGATCCCTCTCTAGTATTGTGTACCCCCAGATTCCTTTCCTGTATTATACACCCCCAGATCCCTCTCCTGTATTGTGTACCCCCAGATCCCTCCCCTGTATTGTGTACCCCCAGATCCCTCTCCTGTATTGTGTACCCCCAGGTCCCTCTCCAGTATTGTGTACCCCCATATCCCTCTCCTGTATTGTGTACCCCCAGATCCCTCTCCAGTATTGTTCACCCCCAGATCCCTCTCCTGTATTGTGTACCCCCAGATCCCTCTCCAGTATTGTGTACCCCCATATCCCTCTCCTGTATTGTGTACCCCCAGATCCCTCCCCTGTATTGTGTACCCCCAGATCCCTCTCCTGTATTGTGTACCCCCAGATCCCTCTCCAGTATTGTGTACCCCCATATCCCTCTCCTGTATTGTACACCCCAGATCCCTCTCCTGTATTGTACACCCCCAGATCCCTCCCCTGTATTGTACACCCCCAGATCCCTCTCCTGTATTGTGTACCCCCAGATCCCTCCCCTGTATGGTACACCCCCAGATCCCTCTCCTGTATTGTACACCCGCAGATCCCTCTCCTGTATTGTTTACCCCCAGATCCCTCTCCTGTATTGTACACACCCAGATCCCTCTCCTGTACTGTGTACCCCCAGATCCCTCTCCTGTATTGTGTAACCCCGATCCCTCTCCTGTATTGTACACCCCCAGAAACCTCTCCTGTATTGTGTACCCCTAGATCCCTCTCCTGTATTGTGTACCCCAGATCCCACTCCTGTATTGTACACCCCCAGATCCCTCTCCTGCATTGTACATCCCCAGATCCCTCTCTTGTATTGTACACCCCCAGATCCCTCTCCTATATTGTACACCCCCAGATCCCTCTCCTGTATTGTGTACCCCCAGATCCCTTGCCTTTATTGTACACCCCCAGATCCCTCTCCTGTATTGTACACCCCCGACCCCTCTCCTGTATTGTACACCCCCAGATCCCTCTCCTGTATTGTGTACCCCCAGATCCCTCTCCTGTAGTGTGTACCCCCAGATCCATCTCCTGTATTGTGTACCCCCAGATCCCTCTCCTGTATAGTGTACCCCCAGATCCATCTCCTGTATTGTACACCCCCAGATCCCTCTCCTGTATTGTGTACACCCAGATCCATCTCCTGTATTGTGTACCCCCAGATCCATCTCCTGTATTGTGTACCCCCAGATCCCTCTCCTGTATTGTGCACCCCCAGATCCATCTCCTGTGTTGTACACATCCAGATTCCTTTCCTATATTGTGTACCCCCAGATCCCTCTCCTGTATTGTGTACCCCCAGATCCATCTCCTGTATTGTACACCCCCAGATCCCTCTCCTGTATTGTGTACACCCAGATCGTTCTCCTGTATTGTGTACACCCAGATCCCTCTCCTGTATTGTGTACACCCAGATCCATCTCCTGTATTGTGTACCCCCAGATCCATCTCCTGTATTGTGTACCCCCAGATCCCTCTCCTGTATTGTACACCCCCAGATACCTCTCCTGTATTGTGTACCCCCAGATCCCTCTCCTGTATTGTACACCCCCAGATCCCTCTCCTATATTGTACACCCGCAGATCCCTCTCCTGTATTGTACACCCCCAGATCCCTCTCCTGTATTGTGTAACCCCAGATCCCTCTCCTGTATTGTACACCCCCAGATCCATCTCCTGTATTGTACACCCCCAGATCCCTCTCCTGTATAGTGTACCCAAAGATCCATCTCCTGTATTGTGCACCCCCAGATCCCTCTCCTGTATTGTGTACCCCCAGATCCATCTCCTGTATTGTGTACCCCCAGATCCATTTCCTGTGTTGTGTACCCCCAGATACCTCTCCTGTATTGTGCACCCCCAGATCCATCTCCTGTATTGTACACACCCAGATTCCTTTCCTATATTGTGTACCCCCAGATCCCTCTCCTGTATTGTGCACCCCCAGATCCATTTCCTGTATTGTACACCCCCAGATCCCTCTCCTGTATTGTGTACACCCAGATCCATCTCCTGTATTGTGTACCCTCAGATCCATCTCCTGTATTGTGTACCCCCAGATCCCTCTCCTGTATTGTACACCCCCAGATCCCTCTCCTGTATTGTGTACCCCCAGATCCCTCTCCTGTATTGTGTACCCCCAGATCCCTCTCCTGTATTGTACAACCCCAGATCCCTCTCCTGTATTGTGTAACCCCAGATCCCTCTCCTGTATTGTACACCCCCAGATTCCTTTCCTTTATTGTACACCCCCAGATCCCTCTCCTGTATTGTGTGCCCCCAGATCCCTCTCCTGTATTGTGTAACCCCCGATTCCTCTCCTGTATTGTACACCCCCAGATCCCTCTTCTGTATTGTCTAACCCCCAATCCCTCTCCTGTATTCTGCACCCCCCGATCCCTCTCCTACATTGTACACCCCCAGATCCCTCTCCTGTATTGTACACCCCCAGATCCATCTCCTGTATTGTACACCCCCAGATCCCTCTCCTGTATTGTGTAACCCAGATCCCTCTCCTGTATTGTACACCCCCAGATCCATCTCCTGTATTGTGTAACCCCAGATCCCTCTCCTGTATTGTACACCCCCGATCCCTCCCCTGTATTGTGTAACCCCAGATCCCTCTCCTGTATTGTGTATCCCCAGATCCCTCTCCTGTATTGTACACCCCCGATCCCTCTCCTGTATTGTACACCCCCAGATCCCTCTCCTGTATTGTACACCCCCAGACCCCTCTCCTCTATTGTACCCCCAGATCCCTCTCCTGTATTGTACACCCCCAGATTCCTTTCCTTTATTGTACCCCCCCCGATCCCTCTCCTGTATTGTTCACCCCCAGATCCCTCTCCTGTATTGTACACCCCTAGATCCCTCTCCTGTATTGTGTGCCCCCAGATCCCTCTCCTGTATTATGTAACCCCCGATTCCTCTCCTGTATTGTACACCCCCAGATCCCTCTCCTGTATTGTCTAACCCCCAATCCCTCTCCTGTATTCTGTACCCCCAGATCCCTCTCCTGTATTGTGTACCCCCAGATCCCTCTCCTGTATTGTCTAACCCCCAATCCCTCTCCTGTATTCTGTACCCACAGATCCCTCTCCTGTATTGTACACCCCCAGATCCCTCTCCTGTATTGTACACCCCCAGATCCCTCACCTGTATTGTGTAACCTGAGATCCCTCTCCTGTATTGTGTAACCCCAGATCCCTCTCCTGTATTGTGTAACCCCAGATCCTTCTCCTGTATTGTGTAACCACAGATCCCTCTCCTGTATTGTGTACCCCCAGATCCCTCACCTGTATTGTGTACCCCCAGATCCCTCTCCTGTATTGTGTACCCCCAGATCCCTCACCTGTATTGTGTAACCTGAGATCCCTCTCCTGTATTGTGTAACCCCAGATCCCTCTCCTGTATTGTCTAACCCCTGATCCCTCTCCTGTATTGTACACCCCCAGATCCCTCTCCAGTAGTGTGTACCCCCAGATCCCTCTCCAGTAGTGTGTACCCCCAGATGCCTCTCCTGTATTGTACACCCCAGGTCCCTCTACTGTATTGTGTACAGTCCCACTTTTTATTTCCCTTCTTTAGTTTCATTACCTTGCATTTGTCCACGTTAAATGTCAGTTACTGCTCATCAGTTCACTTTTCCAACCTATCCAGATCCCTTTGTATTTGGCTTGCTTCTTCCCTAGAAATATGGATATAAGAATTCATAATGGTAAAATAAAATGTGATAACCGAAAGTCAGGCTTCGTAGACAAGAGGTGCATGCAGACATGAGGGTGTGTAAATTGGTCTTGGGCAGTAGCTCAAAATGGGTAATAACAAATCGGCACCTGTTTTTCTTATCAAACGGAAAATGGAAAAGGAAATCGGCCGAGTGCAAAATGAGTTGCCGATTCGTTATCGTGCGTTTTGCACTGCTGCCCAAGACAAATTTATGTCCCAAGATTTTTAATAAGATTTAGATTTTAAACAACAATGGTCCCAGCACTGACCTCTGTGGCATTGTGCTACTGATCCCTTACCACGATGACCCAAATCCATTCACAACCATCTTTAGCATTCTGCGATTTAGCCAATTTTCTATCCACCTCAGGAGTTGGCGAAATATTTCTGACAGTTTATCCTAAAATTAGACACAGGATTGATTTTTTAAAATATCTCTTTTCCCCTTCCTCCCAAAAGCTAGTATTGCTAGATGAAGGGGAGAGTGGGGCACAAGGTGGTATTGCTCCCTGGATAGGCTGAGCATTTATGGACCTGACCATCTTCCCTCGCAGTTTTTATACTTGTTTGCCATAGTGGGCTGTGGCATTGCAATATGCTTAATTTCCTTCAGTTGTCCTTACTTTTGGTCTGAGTTATAACATCAGCAACTATTAATGAAAGCTGAGGTTAAGTTCCATAGGGGGAGAAAGTCGTGTGGTTTGCATCACACATTAGCGCTGAGATGGCACTAAAACGCTGTTGACAGTTCTAACGACAGCTGATGCCAGTTCCAGCACCGCATGCCATATTTGTGTTGCTGGTAGTGCTGCCGCTGAAGTGGATCGCCGGGGACCTCACCATCATGGCGATGGTGACGTCAGTGAGTGTGCAACGCTCACTGGACGTCCGATCTCCAACATTGAATTTAGCCACTTACCTTAATGGCAGCGCAGAACAATGACAGGGAGAGCTGGCATCTACCAGCAGAAATCAGGCTGCATCAGCGATATTTAAAGGCACCAATCAGCTGTACCTGACAGGGTTTTGCAGTTTCAGTGCCTGTTTGCTACTTCCTACAACTGAAACAGCTTTGTTTAGTCATTTCAAGTTTTTTTGGTGACAGAGAGTGTTGATTCAAGTGCAGAAGTCACTGATTATTTGTTAAAGGCTTCTGCTCACAACACTTCCTCACAGTCATGGGGGCTGTGGGATTGTGGGATTACTTCAGGAGGACAATGAGGCAGAGGAGGACAAGGAGGAGGACAATGAGGCAGAGGAGGAGGAGGAGGAGGAACAGGAGGAAGGGCGGAGGCAGTGAGACAATCGGCCTGCAGGACGGGCTGTCTGTGACCGGCTCATCAGACTCGGATTCATATTCACAAAAGGTAAATCAGATTTACAAAAGGTAAATCATGCTTGACTAATCTACTGGAATTTTTTGAGGATGTAACTGGTAAAATAGATAAGGGAGAACCAGTGGATGTGGTGTATTTGGACTTTCAGAAGGCTTTCGATAAGGTCCCGCATAAGAGGTTAGCGTGCAAAATTAAGGTACATGGGATTGGGGGCAAGGTATTGACTTGGATAGAGAACTGGTTGGCGGACAGAAAGCAAAGAGTTGGAATAAACGGGTCGTTTTCCGAGTGGCAGGCAGTGACTAGTGGGGTACCGCAAGGATCGGTCCTAGGACCCCAGCTGTTCACAATATATATTAATGATCTGGACGAGGGAATTGGATGTAATATCTCCAAATTTGCAGATGACACAAAGCTGGGTGGGAGGGTATGCTGTGAGGAGGATGTCATGAAACTCCAGTACGATTTGGACAGGTTGGGTGATTGGGCAGAAACATGGCAAATGCACTATAATGTGGATAAATGTGAGGTTATCCACTTTGGTGGCAAAAACAGGAAGGCAGATTATTATTTGAATGGCAATAGATTGGGAGAAGGGGAAGTGCAGAGAGACCTGGGTGTTCTTGTGCACCAGTCGCTGAAGGTAAGCATGCAGGTGCAGCAGGCGGTTAAGAAGGCAAATGGTATGTTGGCCTTCGTAGCAAGAGGGTTCGAGTACAAGAACAAGGATGTCTTGCTGCAGTTGTACAGGGCTTTGGTGAGACCACACCTTGAGTATTGTGCGCAGTTTTGGTCACCTTACCTGAGGAAGGACGTTCTTGCCATGGAGGGGGTGCAGCGAAGATTCCCCAGGCTGATACCTGGGATGGCAGGAATGACTTACGAGGAGAGATTGTGTCAATTGGGCTTATACTCACTGGAGTTTAGAAGATTGAGAGGGGATCTCATAGAAACCTATAAAATTCTGTCGTCAGGTCTGGACAGACTAGATGCAGGAAGGATGTTTATGATGGCCGGGGAGTCCAGAACCAGGGGTCATAGTCTAAGGATAAGGGGTAAGCCATTTAGGACTGAAATGAGGAGGAATTTCTTCACCCAGAGAGTGGTGAACCTGTGGAATTCTCTGCCACAGAGGGCGGTGGAGGCCAGTTCATTAAATATATTCAAGAAAGAGTTGGATATATTTCTTGAGGCTAAAGGGATCAAGGGATATGGGGAGAAGGCAGGGACAGGGTACTGAATTTGGATGATCAGCCATGATCTCATTGAATGGCGGAGCAGGCTCGAAGAGCCAAATGGCCTACTCCTGCTCCTATCTTCTATGTTTCTATATGAATGAAACCCCAGATCCCCATAGCTCACCACATCCCCATCATACAATCCCTGTCTCATGCCATATCACAGTGTCCTCAAAGGTGAAATGAGAGAGATCACAAAATATTCCAAACACACTTAATAAATGTTTCTATCAACATATCACATAAATTCTAATAACTAATGACCCTTGTGCCTGCCATAGTAGAATAGCTGTCATTGTGTGCAAGGTGTGAGATGTGGGTGTGAGTGTTGCTAGGTAGAGATTGTTAGTGGGCGAGTGCTGGGGGTGTGGTACATTGAGCAGTGTGTAAAGCTTGTGGTACAGATGGTGGTATGTAACATTTGTTGAAGCCTTCACTCATCCTGACCACCCATGTAAGCTTGTTAAACTTCCTCCTGCACTGGGTGTGGATCCTGGGGACCACCGTGCTGCCTGTGATGTTGTGTGTCACCTCCCTCCACATAGACTGACAGACTTGTGGTGAGGGCCTCCTGCCAGTTGGCAGGTACAGGGCTACCCGCCTTCTCCCCAGCGCTAAAACCAATGCCTCCAAAGCTTCATCGGAAAACCTCCAGGCTCTCTCCCTGGGACAGCGATCTACCATCAGGTATTGTAAATAAGTGCTCCTTCTCCTTCTTCTTATGGTTGTTGAGGCAGCTGCACACCCAACAATGCTGAGAATGAAGTGCTGCAGCATCAAATTTTAAATGTTTACATTTTTTTCTTACTTTTCCTTTCTGTCTCTTTTTTCTCTCTCTCAGCATCAATGAACCTCCCCTTTAAGTAGTGAAAAAAGCCTGTGACAATCATTACTTGCATTTAGACTGCCCCCGATATTGGTCCATCTTTTCAGAGTAATGCCAATGAGCTTGGAATTTTAGACAAGAATCATGACTGCAATCACTTTAATGAGAAGCCTAGATGATTTTCAACTGGCACTACTTATCCATTTTTAGTCTAAACTCCACCCATTCCTTGGCTATAATGAATTTTTAGCCCATACAGTTTTGTGATGGGAACCAGTTACATTTCTATATAAGTCAGCACTTTGGAACTTAGGAATTGTTTGACAAAACAGACCAAGGTCCATCTAGTTTGCCTGGTGGTTGCATGATTCAACAGTAATGGAGTTGTTGACTAATCCTAGCAATCATTCTCTATCAATTAGGTTACAACAGTCCCAAAAATGACATGAGGAAAACCCTAGGGGTGGAGAGCCTTGGGTCCAAAGTCTATAGGTCCAAAGTCACCTGTTCCTCCCAAGCATGCTACACTCTCCACATGTCATGTCTCAAATGACACATATACTGTATCCCAAAAAGATTATTTTCTACATGAAATCTATCTAATTTGCATTTGAATGAATCAACACTCTCTGCTTCCATCATCTCCTTAGGGAGACTGTTCCACAGATTGAGATTGGCTTTCTCTTCAAATTCTCTTTCATTTCTCTGTAAAAATGTCTGCAGGTTTACACCTCCCATAAATATTTATTTAACCTACAAAAAAAATAGTTCTTGGGAAATAATCCAACTTGTTGATGTCAGAGAATTCAAGGATAGAGTTTAATTACTGTTTTAGGAATATCAGTGGGCACCAGTTCAGACATATTCAGAAATAGCTATTTTTTGAACCAGTTGATATTTATAAATGTACAAATAATGGCTTAGAAATTCAGTTTGGGCCCGCCAGCTGGTTTGCGCCCAAAAGTTAGCGCTGAGCGCGGAGCCAGTTGCGCCCGTCAGATATTCGGTTTTTGCGCCCCAAGTCGGAACCGGGCGCTATTCCAGGGTGTGCCCGCCCCCGCTTGGGGCGCTGAAACTGAATTTCAGCGCTGTAGGCGCCGCTGCGCCACCCGATGCGGTGCGGCAGGCTGCGGTACTGCAGGCCTCCTCCTTCCCTTAAGGTGGAGGTGCCTGCAACGGGGAGATCGCCGCTGGATTGTGCCGGCAAATGAGCCCGGCACCACGGAGAAGTGCCGGGCTCGTGGAAAGCAGCCGGCAATGCCGCGGGGGGGGTGGTGGAGGAGGCCGGGGAAGGAGGTGCGGGCAGGCGGCCGCCGAAAAAGCGGCCGGCCGCACCTCCACCTTTATGCGCCCCACTAAGGCTGCAGTAAGGCCCTGGTCTCCGGATGTAAGTAGCGGCCGCCACGGAGGAGGCGGCGGCAACTGAATATGGGATTTGGGCCGGCATCGGGGCGGAACCGGGGCACTGTGCACACCGATGACGTCATCGGTGCCGGCGCAGCGCTACCGGCTACCGCCGCCATTACCGCAGCGCTGAATATCAGCGCGAACTCCCCTATTGGCGCAAAAGCCCTCTTTGGGTGAAAACTGGGCGCAAAGCCAACCGAATTTCTAGGCCAATGTGTTTAAACCATGTAATTTGATAGATCTGTAAGACGGTGTATAAAAGCTGTATGTTCTCGGTGCTACAGTGGTGCTGCGTACTGGTGCTCTGTGCAATGGATCATGCTGCACAAACTCCCACTGATCAGATGAAGAGTCACATTAGCAGAGAACTGGAAGCCAATTCTCGCCACTGTTTCGGCGGGATATTATGAGGGGGAGAAAGTTAAGTCCAAAGTGGGGGCTTAATTGATAAATACATTATAGGAAAAAATTACATTTTACAATTTCTGCTGGACAAGGGTATATATTCATTGGAAAGGCTTCCACATAAACAGGTGGGTATAAGTCTCTGGAGCTACTTTGCATAGCTAAGATACATACAGAGGGAGGCAACACTGCTATTATTCTATCAGCTCAAGATAAAAACAGGTTAAAAAGAGGAGGGAGGAGGCCAAACATAAAATTGTAATGTAGGCCTAAAGTTTACTGGAGTGGGGCACCTTGTTTCTGATTAGTTAGACTTATTCCTGCACCCTTTAACTCCAAATTATTTTGCCCTCAAAGTTGCTGGAAGTGCAAGCTGATAGTGTCGCAGCGAGGGCAATGGGGCATCTGGGGCCTTAGTGAATGATGTGACTAACAGCCTATCGCCTTAACCAATGAGATTTAAGGATTGAGAAATAAACTGAGGAAGGACTAGGAAGGAGGGTGAATTAGAGTGGATGAATTCAATGTCAAATCAGGTCAGGTACAGAAATAGAAATAAAGAGAAGGAAAGAAAGATTGGATTAAGAGAGAGAGAGAAAAGAGACAGAAAGGAAAAGTAAGAAAAAAATGTAAAAATTTAAAATTTGACATTTTCAAAACCTCTAACAGCAATTCACTACCTCAGAGAATGAGACTCCACACTTTTAAATGCTTACTTTCTGGGCAAGAGAGCTTGGTTGGCAGTCAACAACAACTAGAATTTCTATAGTACCTTTAACGTAAACGTCCCAAGGCGCTTTACAGAAGTGACATCAAATAAAATTTGATGTCGAGCCACATAAGGAGAAATTAGGACAGATGAGGTAGGTTCTATGGAGCTTCTTAAAGGAAGAGAGAGAGGTAGAGAGGCAGAGAGGTTCAGGGGGGAATTGCAACACTTAGGGCCTAGACAGCTGAAGGCATGGCCACCAATGGTGGAGTGATTCAAATCGGGGATGGGCAAGAGGCCATAATTGGATGATTGCAGAGATCTCAAAGGCTTGTAAGGCTGGAGGAAGTTACAGGGTGTTAGGGAGGGGCGAGGCCATGGAGAGATTTGGAAACAAGAATGAGAATTTTAAAATTGAGGCATTGCTGGACCGGGAGCCAATGTAGGTCAGTGAGCACAGGGGTAATGGGTGAACGGGACTTGGTGCGAGTTAGGATACGGGCAGCAGAGTTTAGGTTGAGCTCAAGTTTATGTAGGGTGGAAGATGGAAGTCATTAACAATTATCATGTCATCAAAAGAGTACGTACTATTAATTAGTAGACTTAACATTCTGTGGTGAGTTTAATGGGTAATTAATGTGCAAATGCAGCAACTACAAGAAACTCACTGGGAAGTTAAGGAGAATATGCCATTTTTGCAAAGCTAACGGTGGAGTGGCGTAAATCATTCAGCAACTTGTGGAGATTCGCAATTCACAGGGTATCTCTTCCTCATAAAAGTTGCTGGCCGATTTGCACATTAATAACGGTGTGTATCGTTCACACGCCATTAATTTTTCAGCAAATATTGGCCCAATATATGCTGAAAATGACAGAAAATACCAAAATATACTTCACAAAATTCTGCATACTCAGAAAATGCTAAACTGCTGTGTTTCACATTTATACATAGCAAGGATTGCATCAGGGAAGACGGATTTATTTCTGGCAATTAAATTACAGTGACGATATTTTTTTTTTAAGTAAAACAGTCTCCACTATTTATGATTTGTGAACTTTGTGGATTTATGTTTATTTGAAAATGATGTGAGTCTGATAGCATTCATTCCCCTAAGAGCTATCAGAGAGAACAGGCTGTGGGTTTGAGTCAAGCCCATTTCATCATCAACCCCTCAAGTGCAACAAGATTTTAATAAACTAAGGGCTGGATTTTCCGTTGGAGTTGGGTTGGCGTCGGGAATGTTAGTCGGCCTCACTCCTGGCTCCAGCCAGCCTGCTGACACAATTTTCTGTTAATTGGGCTCGTTAAGCCGTCGTGTGCGTTACCCACCCTGATCAGAAGGTGCAGGTCTGCTGAGCTGCTCTGTTGACGTGTTTGCAGCCGATGTATTTAAGGGGGCCATTTCACTATTAGATCTCACATCCTATCTGATGCTCCTGAGTGCTGCTGCTCTCCAGAATGTTTGCAGAGAGACCAAAGGCAGCTCCCCGCTTCAACGATGACTCCCTCCATGTTCTTGTGGAGGGAGTCAGAGGACATTGGGAAGTCCTATACTCAGGTGATGGAAGAAGGAAACCTCCTCAGCAGACAAAGGCAGCCTGGCTGCGAATAGCTGAGGAGGTCAGTGCCATGTCTGTGTTCAGATGCACCTTGGTGAAATGTAGGAAAAGTTCAATGATCTCCTGCGATCTGGAAAATTGAGTATAAAAGCACACTTACCTTAATACTGCTGTGCCTGTCATCACATCCCCATCACTCTGCCTTTCTGGCCTTACTCCTGCACATCCGAACTCACCCCAACATCCCTTTGTAAGGGGTCGTTTTAACGAGCTTATGGTGTGCTAGATCGGTTTTGATTTCGCACTGCTCGTGAGCGGTTCCGAAGCGCTCCCCCCTCACCGGTTCTAGACACTGGGCTTATTGCCAGACCACCTTGATGTGTGGCCCAACTTGTGACTCGGAAGACAAATGGATCAGGTGAGACAAGGTGAGTTTTAAATCAAAGGTATCTTTATTTTTAAGGAGAATAAAACATAGAGAATGAAGAAACAATGCAGACAAAAATCATGAACACGCCTCTCAATGGGAACTAAAATTTAACCCACAAGGAATAACTTTGACTATCTTAAATCATACAACAATTCTTAATCAGCGGTATACTAAAACGGGGGTGGGAAAAGCGCACGGACACATCAAGGGATAAATCACACTCCTGAATTACAAAACCCTTAATGTTACAAACCCTCCCGTTGCTAAAATATACCTCAACTAGGTCAGCTAGGTAGAGTTGGGCCTTTATGCTCACCAGAGTTTTAAAACCATCCTTGATACTCCTGTGACGTCCGGGATCTCCGATCTTCCTTATGGGACCGGCTCCTGAACCCGCTCTCCTGCACAATTTTGAAAGTCCTCCGAACTCCTCGAACCGTCTCCTCTCCACTCGGCCTTCGAACTCCTGATGGTATCTGGACTTGGACTTCACTGCTTCTGGTGAATCTTGTGGATCTGTCTGAGTCTGGCTGAATCTCTCTCCTGCACAATCTTGAAAGTCCTCCGAACTCCTCGAACCGTCTCCTGGGTTTTAAAACTGTCCTTGACCTCGTGTCTGTGTGAATCTGTGATGGATCTGTCTGAATCTCACTGAATGAAAAAAAGGTCTTGCTGTCGATTTTCCCTCAACAGTTATACTGTTTCCTTGTCCTTATCTCGGCGCCAAATCAGGGGTTTTCTTTTGTCAAGGTAATGGGCAGGCTGCTTTGACAAAAGCAAGTACTTTATTTTAATGTCTTGTAAATGAAACTGATGGGATCTGTCCTGTGTCCCTCTGAGTTTGGTACAGATAATGGGTTTTTTTCTGTACTCAGCGATTTCAGAGATGGGTTTGCGTTTTGCTAGCAATTAGCGCACCTCCAGGTGCAAATACTTTTGTTTACGAGTTCATTACTGCTGTAACCATATTATCATATCAATAGCAGTAAGTTCTGGAATCTTCTAATCGGTGATGACTCAGGCTGCTGTAAGATACTGCTGGTGTGTCCTTTTGAACTGAGCCATGAGAACTGCCAACTCCATCTTGTGTTCTCACAATGTGGCCATTTCAGGGGTTTTACCAATCTAGACTGTATTTTCTGGATTTTGCGAATCCTACAGTCCCCCCTGTGATACAATGAACATCTCAAATCGTCTTTGTATCATGTGTCTTTGGGTGAGCACAAATCCGTTCCCTCCCCAACTGACCTTCCCCGTAGTTTACCTTACTATGGAGTGTACCTCGCCCACGCACTTTCCTCATTCCGACAATGAAGTTGAGTAAACATCTCCTATCGGAGAAAACGTTCAAACAATGTACAGACTCGCCGAGAGTCGTAACATAATCTTATTTCAATAATACAAAACCATCCAATGTACAAAACAATCCAATGGAATACCTTATACATTCATTCTAAAATAACAATAACTAAACCTTAATCTCCAAAACTATATATATCTATGTACGTCTGCCGCCCGTCTCCGGACGGCCAGTTTATAATCTGCGGGGACTGTCGCAGGCCTCCCCCTGCGGCGTTCCCACATCAGTCTCAGCTGCTAGTCCCAGGCAGCCTGTGGCTGCTGGCTGTGGACTGTTGAAATTTCCCGCAGCTTTCTTACGGGGGTTTCTTTTTGCGAAAACCGGCGACCAGACCTTTTTTGGTTGCGGTTTTCTCTCTGACCGTCTGACAGTCACCACATAAGAGGTTTCCTCACGGGTCGGACCCTTGGCTGGAGTTTTGGCCCTGGCTGCAGTTCGTGGCTTCCCCACGACTGCCGGCTGTGGGCTTCCTCCCGCAGGCTCCGCCTCCCTAGGCTCTGGGTCAGCGGCAGGCACCTCTTTGCTACCTGGGACTCCAGGTTGAGAGTCCCCGCCCCCAGACGCCACCTCTCTAATGCTACACTGAGGGGCAAGACCTAAAACCTCTGGCTCCTCCCCTTCTGGGTAACCAGGGACAGGACCTAAGACCTCCGGCTCCTCCTCTCCTGGGTCCCAGAACAATGGGGGAGTCTCCCGTTTAGATGAGACCACTCCTCCCCTCACGCAGGCTGCACGTCCAGCCTGTGTGACCTGTGGCTGCAGCTCCCCTACGGCGTTTAACTCTTTACTGGCCTTTTCAGCCCCTGCTGTCTGTTTCCCTGCCTCCAGCTTAAACAGCTTGCACTGTTTAATATACCTGGCAGCTAGCCAGTAATCTAGTTTTATCTCCTCTTCCCTACCCACTCCTGTACTGGGGGCAGGTATCCCCTCACCACCCGCTGCTGGTGGCTGAAAATCTTCATGAACCATTTTAAAAACCTTTAGCTGACCCTCTAAACTGCCAGCCCTCGCTGTTAACCTAGCGTTCTCCTCCCTTAAAGCCTGCTCAACTAACTTAGCCTCCGCAACCTGGCACCGCAGGTATTCCTCCATTTTACTGGAGGTCTTTTCCTGTGCATGTCTTTCTGGGGGACACAGGTCGACAGGCTGCGCTGGCTCTAGTCATTGTGGGGGGGCAGAGGTGGGGGAGGGAACTACAGCAGCTGTACTTCCCTGGCCAGTCAGAAGAGACCGCATGGCCTCTAAAAATGACTCGATCCCAGCCGGAGCAATTTCTGACTCTGCCTTTTGGACTGGGGCTGTGGGAACCTTTTCCCTTGTGTCCTTCCAGGGATTCTTACAGTCCCTGCACCAATGCCCCTCCTTCCCGCAACCGTAGCACGTTTGCCTGCTTTGGTTGGGACGGCTCCCTTCCTGGTGCCACTCTTTACGGGGCTGGGCACCAGGCCTGACCTCACAAACCTTCCCTTTTTGCTGGGGTGTCTCACTATCCCTCCCGTTTCTAAAGGTGACAGTGAGTTGGCGGATTACCGTCGCCTCCGTGGTCAGAGGGTTTCGGGGGTCGAACCAGGCCATTGCCTGCATTCGAACGCGGGGCAGGGAGTTGTTCATAAGGCACCTTAGCCAGTGAACTAACTGTTCCCCGTTCAGGCGCGCTCGCGCCGGCATTCCCGGGCATGCATCCTGATAGACTGGCCACAGCCTGTCCGCGAACGCCTGCGGGAATTCCCCGGGGAGCTGGACTGTTTTCTCTACCCGGGAGAACGGACTCCCCTCGTTCATCCCCATGGCCTCCAGGATCTCTTCCTTGAGCTTGCCATAATTCTCCTGACCCCTCTTACACTCATCGGGTAGCGTCTGGAGGAGATCACTACCCAGGGAGAACAGCATCATTTTGGCCTTTTCTGCCTCGTCGCAGTCATTCACACAGGCCGCCTGCTCTATCTCCCTAAAGTGCAGAGAAGGGTCCCCCTTCATGGTGAGCTTGGGGATGTAGCTCACCATGGAACGCAATTGTTGCGTACCGTGTGGCACCAGGAATTGGTTCTGGAGGTCCCCAGGTTCCCCGTCATCACCGGGTGGTCCGTACCTCCGTTGTGTCACGGGGTACACCGGTCCCGGTCCCTGATTCTCTCTCGGGCTACCCTGGTCTACCTTGGGTTCTTCATCCTCCACCCCCTCCTGATCCCAGACCTCTGGAAAACTAGGGGCTAGGGGTGGTGGCTGTGAAAACTCGGGTTCCCTAACCCGTTTTGTTCTGGGGGCTGCCTGCGGGACTTCCCTGCTTGGGTTACCGTTGAACTCAGCCTGGCCGACCTTGGGGCTAATGAGGCATATCATCCCCTTTGCCCTGGCCAATGCCAGATTCAGGCTTTCTATTTCCTGCCTACAGGGGCCGTGGTCTGCCTCCTCAAACCCTTGAGCGCAGGCCAGCTTATAGGCTGCTTTTACTTCGCCTACCTTTTCCTCCTGTGCCTTCAGTTCCCCTGTAAGGCGGCTAATCTCCGTTTTTAATCTCCTCTCTTTCTCCCTGGATTCTCTTGCCTGATACTCTACGTGTTCTACCCTGAACCTAGCGCTCCCCTCCAGCTCAGCTATCTTGCCCTCCAACCTTTCTACCTTCCCCCGATGGTCCCGGACCATCGCTGCCCTCCCTTGGCTTATGGACTCCAGAGCCACTAACACTTTCCCTTCCGCTGCAACCTTTTCCTGCAGCTCTTGGGATAAATGCTTAATCTTGGTTTCTTTACTGGCCACCGCGTGGTCTAGTACCAGAACCTGCTTTTTATAGCACATAAGCCACACCGCTTTCTCAATGCCCTTGCGGTGCTCTTTACTAGCCGTCCACTGGGCGGCTGCCTTTAGGGGACGCTCGGCTCCTAACAGGTCATACACCCATTTTTTCACTACATTTACTTTACCACACATGTAGGAGGCTAACCTATCTTCCATAACATCTGTCTCACCCGAGTCTTTGTCCACCACACAAGGTTTCTGTAGCCAGTGTCCTGCCTCGGTCGCCATTCTGTAAGGGGTCGTTTTAACGAGCTTATGGTGTGCTAGATCGGTTTTGATTTCGCACTGCTCGTGAGCGGTTCCGAAGCGCTCCCCCCTCACCGGTTCTAGACACTGGGCTTATTGCCAGACAACCTTGATGTGTGGCCCAACTTGTGACTCGGAAGACAAATGGATCAGGTGAGACAAGGTGAGTTTTAAATCAGAAATATCTTTATTTTCAAGGAGAATAAACACAGAGAATGCAAGAATCAATTTAGACAAAAATCATTAGCACGTCTCCCAATGGGAACTAAAATTTAACACACAAGGAATAACTTTGACTATCTTAAATCATACAATTCTTAATCAGCGGTATACTAAAACGGGGGTGGGAGAAGCGCACGGACACATCGAGGGATAAATCACACTCCTGAATTACAAAACCCTTAATGTTACAAACCCTCCTGTTGCTAAAATATACCTCAACTATGTCAGTTAGGTAGAGTTGGGCTTTTATGCTCACTAGAATTTTAAAACCCTCCTGGACCTTGGTACTCCTTGTTACGTCCGGGATCTCCAATCTTCCTTATGGGACCGGCTCCTGGACCCGCTCTCCTGCACAAACTTGGAAGTCCTCCGAACTCCTCGAGCCGTCTACTCTTCCGCACGGTCTTCGAACTCCTGATGGTATCTGTACTTGGACTTCACTGCTTCTGGTGAATCTTGTGGATCTGTCTGAGTCTGGCTGAATCTCTCTCCTGCACAATCTTGAAAGTCCTCCAAACTCCTCGAACCGTCTGCTCTCCACTCGGCCTTCGAACTCCTGATGGTCTTGGATCTGGACTGAACTTCTGAACCTGCTCTCCTGCACAATCTTGTGGGTCCTCCTCGCTCTGTCCTTGACCTTGTGTCTGTGTGAATCTGTAATGGATCTGTCTGAATCTCGCTGAATGAAAAAAATGTCTTGCTGTCGATTTTCCCTCAACAGTTATACTGTTTCCTTGTCCTTATCTCGGCGCCAAATCAGGGGTTTTCTTTTGTCAAGGTAATGGGCAGGCTGCTTTGACAAAAGCAAGTACTTTATTTTAATGTCTTGTAAATGAAACTGATGGGATCTGTCCTGTGTCCCTCTGAGTTTGGTACAGATAATGGGTTTTTTTCTGTACTCAGCGATTTCAGAGATGGGTTTGCGTTTTGCTAGCAATTAGCGCACCTCCAGGTGCAAATACTTTTGTTTACGAGTTCGTTACTGCTGTAACCATATTATCATATCAATAGCAGTAAGTTCTGGAATCTTCTAATCGGTGATGACTCAGGCTGCTGTAAGATACTGCTGGTGTGTCCTTTTGAACTGAGCCATGAGAACTGCCAACTCCATCTTGTGTTCTCACAATGTGGCCATTTCAGGGGTTTTACCAATCTAGACTGTACTTTCTGGATTTTGCGAATCCTACACCTTGCACCATCACCCATCCCTCTCACCCTATGTACAGAAGCACTTCCCCATCTTACTATGCACCCCTCACACCCACCCTCAAAGTTATGCAATGACAACAACTAACAACTCAAAAGTAGGGAATTGGTAATGGGAACCCACTCCATCACAGTCTCCCTCAACATCTATCGTATCCATTCTTTACACTCATTCCATCACTCTCACTGAAACTCCACTTCTTTCCCTCATTGCAGGAAAAGAGAGCCCACAATAAGAGGAAGAGGGAGAGAACAGGAGGAGGACCACGATTGTACTCACAGCTCACCCACGCTGAGGAGGCCGCTCTCGACATTGTGGGATCAGTGGAAAACCTTGAAGTGGGGGACGGAGAGAGGGGCTCAGTAGAACAACCTGGTGACAGAATGCTTCTCCATCCATCTTATTTGGCTTTCATGAGTGACACATATGGGATCTGATGTCAATAGAAATTGAATGCTTATCATGTGCACAATGGGATGTGTCTGCAATCTATATATCACATGTCTAACTCATGTCTTTACTCTCCCACAGGACCAGCAAGAGACCCCTCCCTACTGTCCTGGAGGAAGAGCAGGAGCACTCCTCAGATGATGCTGCATTCTCTGGGGGAGCAGCGTCAGCAGAATTGAGTGCACCCAGCACCAGCGCAGAGACGCGCACCTCGCTGGGTCATTTCCGAGATAGAGTAGTGTTGTCACCTGGTGTATCACACAACACATGAGTGAGCAAGAGCAGATGGTGGAGACAGGGACAGCAGTGGAGAGTCCTCGTCAGAGGCCGTAGAACACTCCTAGCTCTGTTCAGCTGCATGTAGATGCTAAGCCTTGGGAGCCATCCAGAAAGAGAGCAGTGCTGGAGCTTCAGGAGCAAGTGCAGGAGTCTCTGACTGGGTTTGCAACCACAGTGACTGCGAGTGTGCAGAGAATGGCGGAGTCCATCTCAAACATGAGCAATGCCGTGGCGCACACAATGACAAATGTAGGTACCGCCATGGAAAGATGGCAACCTCCATGGAGGACATAAATCGCCAGACTCAAAACAACATGGTAACACTTCTAAATAGATGGAGGATAAATGGGCATCTATCATTGAGAGCAACGAGAGGTTCATGGACGTCACCATTATGAGAACTGTCAGTACAGAGACGGGTCCTCATGGCCCCACTGTTGTGCAGCAAGGTGCTCTCCAGCTACTTGCTAGCAGAGAAGTGCGGGTGGCCCATGAGAGGGATGATGATGGGAGGGGACATGGAAGTGGGGGCTCCTCTCCAAGCACTCAGACTTCCATCCCCTTGCCAACCCCTCGGTCAGAGCCCCAGATGACTACCCGAGCAGTGATGGCCGAGTCTGCCCCTGTGCAGCCACAGGAGGAACAGATTTTGGTGGGGCCATCACAGGCTCCAAAACCCAGAGGACGACCACCAAAGGCGCCTAAGCAAGCTCTGCAGGGAAGTGAGCCGGCTGTCTCTACATCTGTTGAAACCACAGGGGTAGCACCATGTAAGAGAAAACTGACACATAAATAATCACTAGGGTATTCACGTGGGTGTTCTGCTAGAAATCAATGTTAAGTTTCTGTTCTTTTATTGTGTTGGAATAAATTAATGTTGTATGAATGTTTGACATCGTTGCCATATGTGTGCTCACAATTTGAGGTGGCACAGTGAAGGGTGAGGGCGCCTTTTATGTCCAGCAATGGAGGTGACAGTGGATATAGAGGTAACACCACACACTTACAGCCTGAAGACAGAATGGGCTTGAATTTCATCGGGCCATTGAAGCAGGATTGGAGGTGTGGCGGGGGGGGGGTTAAAATCGCGAAATTGGTGGGGCACGAACCCATCCCACCCCCAACCCACCGCCATGCCCGTTTCCCAGGAGACGGGTACCCAACCTGTGTTGGGAGCTGCCTCCCCGAGGCGGGAAGGGGATTAGTGCCAATTAACTGCCTGTTAACAGGTAGTTAACAGGCAGTTTTTAACCTAATCCCTATTTTCATTCTTGAAGTGTGGACTGCCTGACGGCTCCAAACCACACCAAGTTAGTGAGGCGGACCGTCAGGCTGAAGGGCTTGGAGGGTTCGAGAAGTCCGGTGTTCAGGTGAGTGATGTGTGCATGAGTGCAGAGGTAAGTGTGTTTGGTGTGTGTAAAGTGTTTAAAGAAGTTTTACTTACCTTTACAGCCTTCCTTCCTTCAGGTCTCGGGAGTCCCTCATCTCACCGGCACAGAAAGCAGAATGGCTGCGATCTGTCAAAAATTGCAGCATTCAGCTTTCTGTTCCGGAGAGATCTCTAAATCATCCTGAGAGGAAGGAATTAACTTAGAGTACAGATTGTCAGTGTTTGACAGCTTCAAACAGCTGTCAAACGCTGATATTTCATCTGTCAAAAGGTCTTGACAGATGAAATATCAATCTGTGATGTCACCTGTTGCCGGGTGGCCCTTAATTGGCCTGCTGAGCCTGCTGGGTGGGCTCAACAAGGTCAATCAAGTCAAAATCACGTGGGTTGGCTAGAACTCGATGGAGGTGGGACTACAACCCCGAAAGTTGTAGTCCAGCCTCCTTCCCGCTTCCTCAATGAAAATCCAGCTCGAAATTTCTGTCTGTGACGTCACCTGTTGCCGGGTGGCCCTTAATTGGCCTGCTGAGCCCGCTGGGCGGGTTCAACAAGGTCAATCAAGGGAAGATCGAGTGGGTTGGCCACAACTCGATGGAGGCGGGACTACAACCCCAAAATGGGAGTCCCGCCTCCTATTCGCCTCCATTGATAAAATCCAGCCCAATGTGTCTCCCAAATCATGAAATCAGCAACCTCTGACATTTGAAATTGAACAGATGAGAGTGCAGCTTTTAGACTCCAGTTGCAGCTGTGAACTATCCAGCTCCTTAGTCCTCCCGACATACTTACCTGACCTGATCTCCGAACGTCCTGAAACCCGTTGAAAATGTGGGAAAATAGGAAAAGGCTGTCAAAATAGTAGTTAACAAGCACTTAACAAGGAGTTAAATGTCTTAAATCTCTCACCCGCTGCTTGCTGTCCGGTCTGTTGTGAAATTGCAGACCCGACACTCTTGAAACTCACACAGAGGCGGGATCGTGGCACGTTTCCAACACGCGTCAATCATTGCGACTTTAACAGCTGACCTAATCCGGACCTGCCCTCTGAGCGCCGGCAAAATCGCAGCCTAACACTTTGGCCTTTTATTACATTTTATGATGGGGGTTTGTTTTTGTGTTTTCCAAAGACAACAATGCAATATTTTTCCACTTCTCACATGTGGGTCAGTATCAGTCACTCACCCTTTCAAATGTAACAGGAGGTTGAGGGTAAAGCTCCCTCTGTCCTTTTGCCCCCTTCCTCAGCAGTGCACCTCAGCAGAGCAACCTCTATTGACTCATTGTAGTGTTCCTGCACCACTCCCTTTATGGCCTTTCCCAGTGAGACTTCCAACTAGTAGTTCAATTGTGAGCAGTTTTGTGCTGGAGACTCATACCCACTGGAAATAACTCAGACTGCATACAGAATCCTTTTATCTACTTAGAAAAGAGACTTTTATCCCAATAGCGTGGAGCTAGGTTCACAGAATCACAGAAACCTCACAGTACAGATAGAGGCCATTTCGGCCCATCAAGCCTGCACCGACACATATCCCACCCTATCCCCGTAACCCCACGTATTTAATCCCCCTAACACTAAGGGTCAATCTTTGTCATAGCCAATCAACCTAACCTGCACATCTTTGGACTGTGGGAGGAAACCGGAGCACCCGGAGAAAACCCACGCAAACACGGGGAGAATGTGCAAACTCCACACAGACAGTCACCCGAGGCCGGATTCGAACCCGGGTCCCTGGCGCTGTGAGGCAACAGTGCTAACCACTATGCCACCGTGCTCACGTTCATAGGTCAGGGTATAAACCTTCCGTGATAACCAATCAAAAGTATTTTTTTGATTAAACTTTACAATAGCTACACAGTCGAGACATTTGCATTTTCAACAAGTGTAATGAAAACAAAAAGTCTACCAATTGAGCACTTATTGAGCAAACTGAATTTGCACACCGCGATTGTCAGGCAACAATAAAAAGGTTGAATATACACAAGGGGGGCGATCACGCTCAGGTGTGACCCTTAATCAGAACTGATCATGTTCCTGCCTGTTTTTCTCTATGTGGTTGAGATTGCCTGCGGATGACTGCTGCAAATAATATAGTGACAATTATGTTAACTATTTGTATCTACTGTACGTTCACATATAATCTAGCAGGAAATTTGGGTGAACTCCTGAACTTGTTTTGGTGTTTTTACTTTACACAAACATATAATGAGGAAGTTATTAACATTAGCAATGCATGAAACAGTAAATTCAGATTCAAAACACTTCTTGACTCAATTTCAATTCAAATTTATTAACAAGTTCTTCCTAATGTAAATCTTTTTTATGTTAGAATTTTAAAAAATGCTTCTCAGCCAGCTATCCCCTCCTTGATCTGAATTTCTCGGGTGACATGACTTATTTCTAGTAATATTTTGCTCGATGATTCGTATATGTGCTGGTTTAAATTGTTTAAATGTGTAAATTTGAGCATATTTTAGTTACTCACAAATGTTTCTCATTAGCACATTTTATTTGAAACACTGGTCAACCAAATTTGTTCAAGCTAAACGGACATGAATCAGAATAAAAAACAAAAAGCAAAACAAAACTGCAGTTGCTGAAAATCTAAAACAAAAAACATAAAGTGCTAAAAGCACTCAACAGGTCAGTCAGCACCTGTGGAGAGAAGAATGAACGTCTTGTGTGTGAACCCTTTGTCAGGAGGGTTGTCAGATTTCCGTTTGCAAGATCAGCCTCTGTAGACTAGAGGATGAAGCAGGAACAGAATCCCGAGCAGGAGCAGAGCACCGATACAGATTTCTATCTATGCTGTTACTGTTATGGGCATAATGCTCTGAGGGAAAAGATTTTCGGGGGGAGTGAAAATTAAAATCCTCCCTAGATCTTTGCAACTGTGGAATAAAATTGGAGGGAGGAGCAGCAAATCAATTGCATGGCAGAAAATGAAACAAGTTTTCAAGTAAAATCTCTAAGATTGGAAGGTGTTGGCGGTTAATTCTGACTTTGTGCGATAGTGTAAGATGGGTGACAGCGAATCGTCAGCTCGTGTTACATCGCTCCCGATTGAAGTCAATGGAAATAAAAATCGGGAGAGATGTAAAACGAGCTGCTGATTCGCTATCGCCTGCTTTACACTACTGCTCAGTCAAAGTTACCTCTGTTGTTCCTTTTCCAAAAGATTGCTTTAAGGGCTGCAACCTGTGGTTGATGGGGACCTGAGTGGGCATGTGAGGAGGATCGCAAAACACAAGCCCTAAGCGTCAATCCGTTGATAAAAATAAAATGCACTGTGGAGATTCAAGTGGAAAACAATGCTTATCCTACTCACCACCACAGTTATTAGTGGCATTAATGGCTGTAGAATAAAATACCCACCTAATCCACATAATTATATCTAACATAATACAATTCCTTCTGTGGCTTTGCTGCACGTAAGGGTTATTGCATATGCATGATTGAATGCCCAAGCCAGTCTTTGTTGGCTTGTGGTTATGATCTAGTGGACTGTTGTCACAGGCACAGTGCAGGCTGCTCTCTGCTGGATGTAAGTGAAGCTAATTTATTTGAGAGACTTCAGGGAAGACCAAAACTGGCTTCCATGCCAAGTCTGATTAAAAGGGTACTGTTTGCATGAAAAAGTGGTAGGGAAACTTTTTAATCATTTGTTCGCACTTGTGCCTGAAATTGTAATGACAATAATCCATAGATCTTTTGCTTCATCTCCCTCCTCAAACAAAAAAAAAGTTGCTATGTATTTTTTCATGAAAACAGGAAACCTTGAAGAGTTCCCATATTCTGACTCATCCTCGGTGGCCTTCGGTCCAGGTATGGTCAGCTGCCAGTGTTGCAGACAAGATCACTCTTACTGCACTGCTGGATCTTCAAGCTTTAAAATGTGTCAAGGATGGAGTTGGTCACATCAGTTTACCTGTTCAAACTTTACACTGAGTGGGTGATACTTGATTGGGTGAAATCCAGTGTTTGAATTTGGTTTTGATTCAGAGGTAAGGCTTTGAATGTTGCTCCCATCACCAAAATGGTGGAAAATGGGAGGTATTAAAAAGGAGGGAATGGGAGAAAAGGGAAGAGACAATGAGCAAATTATAATTCAGATACTAATTGCACGTGGCTAATACAACAAAGTTAGCCCTTATTTAAATAATTTTATTGCTACAATGCTAATGGTTCTTTCAGTGGGACAACACAAACTGAATTCTATCTGGTGTCAGCCAGTGGTGCTGAAATAGGTGAGCTTCCTGTGGAGGCACAACACGCACTAGTAACACACCTAAGTCGGGGACCCGACACTTGGGAAGGTTGTTTGGAGGCGGGTTGACGGCGGGCTCGAGACCAGCAAACCAAGGCAGCTTGGCTGCAAATTGCTGAGGAGGTGAGCTCGAGGTCTGTGTGCAGTGCTAATTCTGGGCCCAAAAACAAATTTCCACCCCAATGTTTGTAAACTTGATCTAAATTACATTAGCAGTATTTATTATTCAGCCATTTTGTGTGGCCTAAACATCTCAAAGAGTGCACTCTCTTCATGTGCTTACATGTTCCAATGGGATGTTTTCTAAGTGTTTTTATTTCACTTTGCAAAAGTTCTGAGTTAGAAATGCATACAACAAAAACAACTTGTATTTATATAGCTCTTTTAATGTAGTAAAACGTCCCAAGGCGCTTCACAGGCGCGCTATAAAACAAAGTTTGACACCGAGAGACATAAGGAGATATTAGGGCAGGTGACCAAAAGCTTGGTCAAAGAGGTAGATTTTATGGAGTGTCTTAAAGGAGGAAAGAGAGGTAGAGAGGCGGAGAAGTTGAGGGAGGGAATTCCAGAGCTTAGGGCCTTGGCAGCTGAAGGCACGGCCACCAATGGTGGAGCGATTCAAATTGGGGATGCTCAAGAGGCCAGAATTAGAGAAACGCAGATATCTCGCGAGGGGGGAGGGGTTCGGGGGAGGGGGGGTTGTGGGGTTGGAGGATATTACAGAGAGAGGGAGGGGCGAGGCCATGGAGGGATTTGAAATCAGGATTGAGAATTTTAAAATTGAGGTGTTGCTTAACCGGGAGCCAATGTAGGTCAGCGAGCACAGAGGTGTTGGGTGAACGGGACTTTGTGGGAATACTTTATTTTTCCAAGTTTGCAACCAAAATGAGGAAATAAACAGGAGTAATGAAAATATGGCTGCTCCTCTACCAAAGTGGCAGTAATGGGGTGTTGAACCAAATTAATAAGGAAATATTACGATATTACAAACTGGTTTTGAAAGTGTTGGCCCATATAGAAAGTAGGATTATCTGAATGAGTGAGAATGCTAACCATTTGTCAGCTTAGAAGACGTCTACCTCACGCAATGGCAAAAATGTTTCTGAAGCCAGTAGAAGCCCCTGAGAAAATTGAGAACAATTTCTTTGCTCGTTAACTATGTATTATTATTTTTTTTAATGTATAGTTTAGCTTAAGAACAGGAGTATCCTTCCCCACCCCCAATTGTTTCACTAGTAGAACACAGCACAGTAAATAGTGAGACCTAAATTCCAAGTTCTACATTCTCGGAAGTCATTGCCAGCCAGAGTAAAGCTTATTTAAAGCCTTTCAGCGGCAGGGTACTAGCACATGTCTGTCAAAACCTGTTTGGGTAGCATTATTTATTATCAATATCCAGTAAGGTTCTTAGTGATTCAGCGCCACTGCACAGTGAGGTCACAGTTCATCAGAGCAGCATGATGCCTGCTATTTGCTAAACGGGCAATAGGATGGTAACAGAGGAGATGCAGAGCCCTGTGAGATGTAGTCAATTCTGTGTTAATGAGCACAGGCAAGCAGATAGCTAAGTATTTGCTTTAGCTGGAGGAGCGGAAAAAATCTGATATTATTTGGTAGAAGAAGCAGAGCCTTAATCAGCATGCGTGGCTCTAAATGTGCTGATTTGTGTAAACACACGGGCAGACTGACCATTTGGGAAATCGGAAGAATGTCCCCCCCCCGAACGGAATATTATCGGCCCCCTCCGTTTTCCCGTGAGAATCCCGAAGAATCCCGTTCCCTCTCAGGGGAGCTTGTCCGCCCCTGTGTACACATTTTAAAAGACTTTGCTGATGAGTTTTTCATTCTATTAAGAAAGCTCACTTGGATATAAGAAATTATTTTAGGATGAATTTGTCCAGCTACGTCACTGGCTTACGGCTAGCTGATGTTAAAATCAAAACATAACACTATGTGGTGTTATAATTGGCCTCTTCATTTCCTTGGTCCTGTCTCCAACCCAGTCTTTGTATCACTTACCCACAGCATTGAGCACTTTCCAAAGGAAGAATGCTGCATATATTTATTTTCCATCAATAAGTACATTTCTGTCCAAATAATTTAATAAAAATTGATAATTATAATAACCTCACCACAATGAATGCAACCATTCAGTACTTAGAGTGCTTTAAAAAGAGTTTGCCTCAGAGGAAATGGTAAAAAATGCAGGTATTTAACCAATGCTGGAGCATAACCTGAGCCAAAATATTCTAAATACTCATCCCTTTACTCTTTTCAATATTCCCTTTGGGAGACTGAAAGTGTCTTGATCTATTAAAAGATATTTTTTTTCTGAAGGGTTCATGGAAAAACTACTTGAATAATAAAAAAATAGGAAAAGTAACCTAATTAAAACAAAGTTTACAATGTGACTTTACCAAGGAGTACTCTTGCATGATGCTCTCTTTTTAAGCTGTGTGCTTTTTGGTCATGAATAGCAAATCTTTTATATCCAGTTAAAGAGAAATACAGGTTTTCCTTTTGCAATAAACACATAAGGGAATCAAGGGATATGGGGATCGGGTGGAAAAGTAGAGATGAGGTAGGAGATCAGCCATGATCCTATTGAATGGCGGAGCAGGCTCGAGGGGCCATATTGGCCTACCCCTGCTCCTGTTTCTTATGTTCTTATAACATTGTTCAAAACCATCCCACAAATAAAATAACCTTTTCAAAATGATTGTCAATTTTTAGATACATGGACAGAAGACATATTGAATTAACAACAGAAAATGCTGGAAAAACTCAGCAGGCCAGGCAGCATCCGTGGAGAGAGAAACAGAGTTAACGTTTCAGGTCAAAGATCTTTTGTCAGAACTGGAAAAAAGCAGGAAATGGAAAACAAGTTTAGGGGCTGGGAAAAGGGGGAGGGGATGAAAGAACAAAAGGGAAGGTCAGTGATAGGATAGGAAGCAGGAGAGATTAAGAGTCATTGAGAGACATTAAGAGATAGTCAAGGCATGCGGAGGTGGTAATGGGACAGGTTAAGGAACAAAGGATGGCTCTAAATGAAGTGTGAATTGCGCTGGCAGAATGAAGGACAGCTGTCATGTGGGAGGGAAGAAAAAAAGGCCAAACAAAAAGTGTGGATAAAAAAAGAAAATATATATGTGATAGGGGCCGAGGTTATGATCTGAAATTGTTGAACTCTATGTTGAGTCCAGAGGGCTGCAGAGTGCCCTATCTCCCGCACTTCTGCCCTCACCCCTGCCCCTCCCTCCCGGAACCACGATAGAGTTCCCCTTGTCCTCACCTTTCACCCCACCAGTCTCCACATTCAACGGATCATCCTCTGCCATTTCCGCCGCTTCCAGCATGATCCCACCACCAAACGCATCTTCCCCTCACCTACCCTTTCAGCATTCCGTAGGGGCCGTTCCCTCTGCGACACCTAGTCCACTCCTCTACCACCCCCAGCACCCCTTCCCCTTCGGCCGGCACCTTCCCGTGCAAGCGCAGGCGATGCAACACATGCCCTTATACCTCCCCCCTTCCCACTGTCCAGGGCCCCAAACACCCCTTCCAGGTGAAACAGCAATTTACTTGTACTTCTTGCAATTTAGTATACTGTATTCGCTGCTCACGATGTGGTCTCCTCTACATTGGGGAGACCAAACGCAGATTGGGTGACCACTTTGCGGAACACCTCCATTCAGTCCGTAAGGGGGACCCCGAGCTTCCGGTCGCCTGTCACTTTAATTCACCGCTCCATTCCCACTCAGACCTCACCGTCCTCGACCTCTTGCATTGTTCCACGGAAGCTCAGCGTAAGCTCGAGGAACAGCACCTCATCTTTCGATTAGGCACTCTACAGCCCGCTGGACTCAACATAGAGTTCAGCAATTTCAGATCATAGCCTCGGCCCCAATCATATATATTTTCTTTCTTTTATCCACACTTTTTGTTTTGCCTTTTTTTCTTCCCTCCCACATGGCAGCTGTCCTTCATTCTGCCAGCGCAATTCATACTTCATCCAGAGCCATCCTTTGTTTCTTAACCTGTCCCATTACCACCTCTTCTTGCCTTGAATATCTCTTAATGTCTCTCAATGACTCTTAACCCCTCCTGCTTTCTATCCTATCACCGACCTTCCCTTTTGTTCTTTCACCCCCTCCCCCTTTTCCCAGCCCCTAAACTTGTTTTCCATTTCCTGCTTTTTTCCAGTTCTGATGAAAGGTCTTTGACCTGAAACGTTAATTCTGTTTCTCCCTCCACGGATGCTGCGTGGCCTGCTGAGTTTTTCCAGCATTTTCTGCTGTTATTATGGATTTTCAGCCTCCACAGTATTTTGCTATTGTAGACATATTGAATTAATGAGTTGCCTTCATGGTTCCATAAGTGAATGCACCAGCTGTTGTGCAACTGGGCCATACAGACCAGGAAGGTGCCCATTTTAATCCCTAGTCTGTGCTGAGTTAGCTGCTCTCAATCGGCGTCACCGTAAGAACAATAAAATTGACTTCACTTACCCTGGCTGAAGGACAGCTAATGAAAATTGCTTGGGGCTCCTGCATCTGATCATATTGGTCCCCATATTGATTGCACTTGGCGGTGATGTTTTCCATGGTCAAAAAGCTTGCTGGAGACTTGGGGCAGGATTTTCATTGGGCCGTGGAGGCGGGATTGGAGGCGTGTGGGGGGTTAAAATCCCAAAATCTGGGGTCACGAACCCATCCCGCCCCCAATCCGCCTCCATGCCAGTTTCAAAGGAGGCGGATACCCGACCTGCGCTGGGACCCGTCTCCCCGAGGCAGGAAGGGGATTAGTGCCAATTAACTGCCTGTTAACAGGTAGTTAACAGGCAGTTTTTAGCCTAATCCCTATTTTCATTGTTGAAATGTGGGATTCTCGACAGCTCCAAACCACGCCAAGTTAGCGAGGTGGGCCGTCGGGCTGAAGGGCTTGGAGGGGTCGAGATGTCCAGTGTTCAGGTGAGTGATGGGTGCATGAGTGCAGAGGTAAGTGTGTTTGGTGTGTTTAAAGTGTTTAAAGAAGTTTTACTTACCTTTACAGCCTTCCTTCAGATCTCAGGAGTCCCTCATCTCACCAGCAAAGAAAGCAGAATGGCTGCGATCTGTCAAAAGTTCCAGCATTCAGCTTTCTGTTCCGGGGAGATCTCTAAATCATCCTGAGAGGAAGGAATTAACTTGGAGTACAGATTGTCAGTGTTTGACAGCTTCAAACAGCTGTCAAATGCTGATATTTCATCTGTCAAAAGGCCTTGACAGATGAAATATCAATCTGTGACATCACCTGTTGCCAGGTGGCCCTTAATTGGCCCGCTGAGCCCGCTGGGTGTGTTCAACAAGGTCAATCAAGTCAAGATTGTGTGGGTTGGCTACAACTCGATGGAGGCGGGACTACAACCCCGAAAGTTGTAGTCCCGCCTCCTACTCGACTCCTCAATGAAAATCCAGCCCTTGGGCTCCTAATTTCTTTGGTAAGGGGTGGATGTTGTTAGATCCGTGTATCTTGATGCTGTATTTCCTTCAATAATGAGACAAGAGACTGCAGGGAATAATCAACAGGTGTTTACTGGATGAGGGTTACTCTAAAAACTAACTGTACAGATCCCTACTCAGGGTTTATATACAGGTGTGGTCACTGCCAGTACTACAGTATACAGGAGCTGTAAAAAGTAGTTCTCCCCTTAAAGGTACATACACTACAGATGTAAGTCAGTAGTTGCACCTTTGTGGAGCAAGGAACTTGGGTCGAGCCTGATGCCTGACAGGGTATCTGCTCCTGAAGGGTCCTGGCATAAATTCCATTGAGTTTCAGGACATGCTGAAGAAGCAACTCACCAAGGTTACTTCAGCAGCCTCTACCACCAAGAAGAACAAGAGCAGTAATGTTGTAGAAACACCATCACCTCCAGGTTTCGCGGCACCATGACCTGGATATATATTGACATTCCTTTAACGTTGCTGGGTCAGAATCCTTGAATTCCCTATCTAACACCACTGTGAGAGCACCATTACCACAAGAAATGTAACAGTTTATGGAGCAGGCCCACTAACACTTCTCGGGGAAATAAATGTGGCTTCACCAGTATTGCCCGCATCTCAAGAACAAATACAAAATTAATGCCCATTCTCGCAGTGGCAGTAACATGGAAATGATAGAGTTAGGACAGGGTGACGTTACCCATTGTAAATTCTGTGGCATCCACCTTCCCATCCGTCCTTGAGAATGAGCGCCACTATTTAAAAGGCACAGTTTGCTAGGCCTGTTCATGAAGGCAGATGTACTTGGATAATGGGAAACTGCTGAAGTGAGATTGCTTGTGAAGACTTCTGGTCATATCTTGGGATTTACTAGAATTGTTTTTCACTGTTATACTCAGAAATCCTTCTCCTACACTCTGCAATACCCTTGGATACCCATAGGGCTAGAAATTTGGTGCATTTGCGCCTCCCGTTAGCGCCTCTGGGGGGCGCTTATAGGGCGCAAATGACTTTTTGCCTGGGGGCGGCACCGCTAACGACTCACGCTAAATTCAGCGGGAGTTTAGCAGTGGCGGTAACCGGTAACACCCCGCTCCACTGCGCAGGAGATGACGACATCATCGCCGTGCGCAGTGCCCCGTTTTCGCCCTGCCAGCAAAATGGGCCCGCGCCCCCTGAATCTGTGCCGGATGATGACAGCGACCAATTCAGGGGGCGGGAATGGAGCGGCAGGAGGCTCGCGGGGCACTAAGTAAAGGGAGGTGGCGGGCGGGGAAAAAAATCTGCCGACTTGTCGCGGCCCATTGCATCGTTCAATGCCGGGTCCATGCCGCGATCTGGCAGCCCGGCACTCCTCTTGTATGCCAGGCTGCTGGCACGTCACCCTGCTCTCCGGTGGTCCAGGTAGGGCCCTGCAGAGTTGTGGGCTTGGGCCTTCCCCTTTAATGAGGTGAGGAGCCCTTCAATGTGGCAGTGCTACGTGGCCCAGTGCGTAGCGCTGCAGAACGCACCACCCCGATATTCGGGGTTAGCGCTCTAAGAAGGAAGTGGAGCACTTGAATTAGTGCTCCACCTCCCTCTTGGGGCGCTGGAACTGAATTTAGCAAACACCGACACTTTCTTTTTGCCAGGCGCTAAATTTAGTGCCCAGGCGATGTTAACGACCCAAAATGATCAGTAATGAATTTTTCCCCCATTGTATTTAAAGAGAATTACTGAGTACGTATCTGAAGGCTGCATACTTTATATGATATACATGCTGGAGAAAGAGGAACATTAGGCTGTAAGGGAAGACAGATTAATCAGGCAGCATCAGAGGCGAGCTGGACCACAGCACTACCCAGCCAGCAAGCATACTTTCTGAGACCATTCCCAAGAGCTCTGACTCAGGAGGCTGTTCTTCAGTCATGCAGCTTTGGAGGAGCTCTGTTCATTGCTGCAGCCAGATCTGCAACCAGGTCCTCAGCAAGACCAGCTCTGTCTGCGGTAGAAAAAGTGAGCTCAGCTCTCAGTTTTAATACTGCAAGCTCGTTCCAGGAAGCCACTTTTGGCTGGACTGCCGATTTGCTGTACATTCCTCTATAAGGCAACTCACCAATGCCCTCTTTGCCAGGGCAGCTCAGTTTATACATTTTGCGAGTGCTCCAAAAATAGCCAGTCCTTTGGACACATGCAAGAGACAAATAAGCTGACTGACATTCTAGGTAAAGCACTTTGCGACATCCTGAGGATGTGAAACGTGCTCTTATCAAGGCAAGTTCTTTATTTCTTTTCTTAATTGGCCGCTAGATGCCCAAATGTATTCCACATTGTCACATAACTGAACAGCGGCATAATGTTCAGATTGCAAAAACCCCCACACATAGTGAAAATTGCAACAATATGTAGTTATGGCATGCATTACAATTTACACACATTTCCAGGAACTTTACCCTGAGTGATAGTGAAATGACGTTACTGTTAATTAAATCCAGGAGGGTCAATTGCACAAACTGAAGTCATTCATGTCGTTGATGAAGTTTTATTTCCTTATTTCTATCCGATTCTGTTATAAAACTGAATAGATCAATCACTCTTTCAGATCACAACACTCTAAACAGTAATGAATCATAGAATCTTAGAAAGAATCAGAGAATCAGAGAATTTTACAGCACAAAAGGAGGCCATTCGGCCCATCTTGCCCATGCCGGCCGACAAAGAGCTATCCACCCTAATCCTACTTTCCAGCTCTTGGCCCGTAGCCTTGTAGGTTACGGCACTTTAAGTGCATATCCAAGTACTTTTTAAATGTGATGAGGGTCTCTGCCTCTACCACCCTTTCAGGCAGTGAGTTCCAGACCCCCATCACCCTCTGAGTGAAAACATTTTTCCTCAAATCCCCTCTAACCCCCTGATTATTGACCCTCCTGCTAAGGGAAATAGGTCCTTCCTATCTACTCTATCTAGGCCCCTCATAAAATTTATACACCTCAAATAGGTCTCCCCTCAGCCTCCTCTGTTCCAAAGAAAACAACCCCAGCCTATCCAATCTTCCCTCATAGCTAAAATTCCCCAGCCCAGGCAAAATCCTCATAAATCTCCTCTGCACCCCTCTAGTGCAATCACATCCTTCCAGTAATGTGGTGACCAGAACTGCACGCAGTACTCTAGCTGCGGCCTAACTAGTGTTTTATACAGTTCAAGCATAACCTCCCCGCTCTTATATTCTATGCCTTGGCTAATAAAGGCAAGTGTCCCGTATGCCTTCTTAACCACCTTATCTACCTGTCCTGCTACCTTCAGGGATCTGTGGACATACACTCCAAGGTCCCTCTAATCTTCTGCACTTCTCAGTGTCCTACCATTTATAGTTTATTCCCATGCCTTGTTAGCCCTCCCCAAATGCATTACCTCACACTTCTCCAGATTGAATTCCATTTGCCACTGTTCTGCCCACCTGACCAGTCCATTGATATCTTCCTGCAGTCTGCAGCTTTCTTCTTCATTATCAACCACACGGCCAATTTTTGTATCATCTGCAAACTTCTTAATCATATTTCCTACATTCAAGTCCAAATCATTGATATATACCTGAAAAAGCAAAGAATCCAGTACTGAGCCCAGCGGAACCCCACTGGAAACAGCCTTCCAGTCACAAAAACAGCCTTCGACCATTACCCTTTGTTTCTTGCCTCTGAGCCAATTTTGGATCCAACTTGCCACTTTGCCTTGGATCCCATGGGCTTTTACTTTCATAACCAGTCTACCATGCGAGACCTTATCAAAAGCCTTGCTAAAATCCATATAGACCTCATCAAACGCACTACCCTCATCGACCCTCCTTGTTACCTCCTCAAAAAATTCAATCAGTTTAGTCAAACACGACCTTCCCTTAATAAATCCATGCTGACTGTCCCTGATTAATCCGTGTCTTTCTAAATGAAGATTTATCCTGTCCCTCAGAATTTTTTCCAATAATTTTCCCACCACCGAGGTTAGGCTGACTGGCCTGTAATTACTCGGTCTATCCCTTTCTCCCTTTTTAAACAACGGCACCACATTAGCAGTCCTCCAGTTATCTGGCACCACACCTGTAGCCCGAGAGGATTGGAAAATGATGGTCAAAGCCTCTGCTATTTCATCTTTTATTTCTCTTAACAGTCTGGGATACATTTTGTTAGCTCCGTGGTTCAGTGGATAAATAATTACACGGATGCTGTACATAAACAAACAACAGGTCTTTACTGGAGGAGGGTCATCTCTAGACTGGGGTACAGAGGCATGCGCACAGCGTATATACCGGTGTGGTTACTGCCGGTACTACAGTATACAGGAGCTGTAAAAAGTAGTTCTGACTTAAAGCACATATACTACAATTCCTCCCTTTCTAGATTAATAATACCCCCTTAAAATTCAAATAACAATTACATTTTTACATGTACATTTAATAACAAAAGTCCATTTATAGATTCAGTCTTTGGGGCGGCTTCCTGACCCTTTCGGGATAGCGCCTTTCCAGAGGTTCTTGTTCCTGGTGCAGAGGCGATTCTGACCCCTTTTCATCAGGTAGTTCATCGGTTTCCACTGCTATTGGGTCTGAAGTAGATGCTACCGGTATGTCGGGTTCATCCCCAGGTACTCGAGACATGGGGTTGACGCCTTCCTGTGACGCTAAGATCTGATCGACGTGGCGTCTCACAATGTTCACCCCGACATCCACTGTGTACATTAATGGCCCCTGCCTTGTACATATCATTCCGGGTTGCCACTTCTCTGTTCGATAGTCACGGGCCAAGACTGGTTGCCCTACATTGAAGCTCCTTGTCGGCTTCTCGTTGATGTGCTGGAATTGTTTGTCCTCAACATTTCTTCGCACATTTGGTCTGAGCAAGTCCAGACGAGATCTCAACCTTCGGTTAAAGAACATCATGGCCGGGGTCTGGTTGGTAACTGCATGTGTCGCATTTCGGTAGGCTAATAAGAAATTGTCCATCTTATGCTGTAGTGGAATTTCCTCATCACACATGGCCTTTATCGCCTTCTTAAAGGTTTGTACGAACCTCTCAGCCAATCCATTGGTGGCTGGATGATACGGGGCGGATGTGTAATGCCTTACCCCATTCCTTTTTTATGAATTTTTGGAACTCGTCGGACACAAACTGTGGTCCATTATCAGAGCAGATCTGCTCTGGCAAACCGTTTCTGGCAAATATAGTCCGTAGGACTGAAATCGTTTTCTCTGTAGTGGTTGAAGACATCTTTATCACCTCAGGCCACTTTGAATGAGCATCCACTGCTATTAAGAACATTGAGTCCATGAATGGACCAGCGAAATCAATGTGTACCTGTTGCCATGGAGAGGAGGGCCACTCCCATGGGTATAGAGGGGCATGTGGTGGTGCATTTTGGACCTTCTGGCATCCTAAGCAGCTCTTAGTTAGGTCTTCGATTTGTTGATCAATTCCCAGCCACCACACATAAGCCCTAGCAAGGCTTTTCATTTTCACTCCCCCCAGATGACCTTCATGTAGCTCCTTTAGCACTCTCTCCCTTAACTTGGGTGGAATCACCACTCTGGATCCACACATCACTGTCCCCTGGCATACTGACAGCTGTTCTCTTCTGGATGAGAATGCTGGCAACAGTGAGTCGCCATGTGTTGGCCATCCCCTCACCGTCAATTCATATACCCGTGACAGCGTCGGATCATTACGGGTCTCCTTCTCTATATCCGCGTTTGTTACTGGCAATCGTTCAATTATCGACAAATAAAATATCTCGATAGGGTCCACTGCTGGTGCTTCCTCCACCGTAGGCAGTGGCAGGCGCGATAGCCCATCAGCGTTCCCATGCTGTTTTGTGCCTTTATATTCTATTTCATATTGATTCGCCCCTAGAAACAGGGACCATCTTTGTAACCGCTGTGCAGTCATTACTGGCACGCCCTTCTTAGGATTAAAGATGGAGACAAGTGGTTGGTGGTCAGTCAGCAAGGTGAACTTCTGCCCATGCAGATAATGGTTGAATTTTTTTACTCCCCATACTAGGCTGAGGGCCTCCCTGTCAATCTGGGCGTAGTTGCGCTCGGCTGAGGTTAGTGACCGAGATGCAAAGGCCACTGGCCTCTCCAACCCGTCTGGGAATTTGTGCGACAGCACCGCTCCAATGCCGTAGGGTGATGCATCACATGCCAAACGAATTGGTAGTGCTGGGTTGAAATGGGCCAACACCTCTTTTGATGTGATCAATTCTTTACACTTCTGGAAAGCTCGTCTACGTTCGTCATCCCACTTCCATGGTACCCCTGTTTGCAGTAGGGTGTTCAGCGGGTGTAGTACCGTAGACAAATTTGGTAAGAACTTATGGTAATAGTTTACCAGCCCGAGGAACGACCTCAGTTGTGACACATTTTCCAGTGCTGGAGCCTTGACTACTGCCTCAATCTTGTCAGGGGACTTATGTAACCCCTCTTCATCGATGACGTGGCCGCAATACGAGATCTGTTTCTGGAAAAACTCGCACTTGTGGCGATTAGCTCGTAGCCTATATTCCTTTAATCTGGCGAGCACCTTCTCCAAGTTAGCGAGGTGATCACCGTCATTTTCGCCCGTGACCAAGATGTCGTCCAAATAACACTGGGTCCCTGGAATCCCTTGCAGGACCTGATCCATCGCCCTTTGCCAGATAGCCGGAGCCGAGGCTACTCCAAACACAAGCCAGTTGTATTGATGGAGACCTTTATGGGTGTTGATCGTAAGGTAATGTTTCGAAGCTTCTTCTACCTCCATTTGCAAGTACGCCTGGGCTAGATCAATTTTGGTGAAGCGTTTACCACCAGATAGCGAGGCGAAAATATCCTCAATTCATGGAAGCGGATATTGCACCATGTGAAGGACTGGGTTCACTGTCACCTTAAAATCCCCACAGATGCGGACCTTCTTTGGTTCCCCAGGCGTATTACTCAACGACCTCTTCATTACAGGGATGATGGGTGTAGCCCACTCGCTCCAGTCCACTTTGGACAGTACTCCTGAACGTTCCAACCCTTCCAGCTCTGCTTCAACCTCTGGTCTGATCGCATAAGGCATTGGTCTGGCCTTCAGAAACTTTGGGCTTGCATTATCCTCTATTTTAATTGTTGCTGTTATTCCTTTTAGTGTTCCTAGTCCCTCCTGGAACACTTCTTTTGCATCAGTTAGCATTTTTGACAGTCGTCCAGGTGTGACGTCGTCATCCTTTTTGGCCTCCACCTTCAGTGCCTGTATGGAATGCCAATCTAAATGTATCTTCCAGATCCACTCACGTCCTAGCAGTGGTGGTCCTCCATTTGGCAATACATATATATCCATTTTAGGTATTTCCTGACCTTTATATGTCACTTTCACCCTTATTTTTCCTTTGGGGTAGACTTTTTGCCCCGTATACGTCTTCAAGACAATCTCTGTAGCTTTCAAGGGTATGTGTGAAAATAGCCGCTTGTAGTCTCTTTGATTTATGACTGTTAGAGCTGGCCCTGTGTCCAATTCCATTTCCACTTGGACTCCGTCTATCTTGAGTTTAACCCAGATAGTCTGGTGATCCTCTATTTCGGTTACATTATGTAGTTTCAGACAACCCAGCTCCTTGCTTCCGGAGTCTGTGTCACTTTTCTGTTCGTCTGAACCATGGTCCATCACCTGGTGTACCTTTTTGTACTTCTCCTGTGGAGATTTCTTACTGTTGGTTTTCTTCCCAGACCTGCAGACTCTTGCTATGTGTCCTGCTTTCCCACACTGTCTGCACACTTGGTCCTTGAACCAACAATCTTTCTGGTCATGTGTTGTTCTGCCGCAGCGATAGCACTTCCCTGTTCCATAGGTCATTTCATTGGTGCCGTATTCTTGCGGTCTCCGTTGTATCTCTGCAGCGCCCCTTGCGGCTGCTTCGTGTGATACTGCCATATTGAAAGCTTTGTCCAGCGTAAGGTCCTTTTCTGATAGAAGCCATTTCTGGGTTCCTTCACTTTGTAGCCCACACACAAACTTGTCCCTTAACGTGTCTGCTAGTCCCGCTCCAAACTGGCAGTATTTCGATAGCTTGCGCAGTTCCGTTAGGTACTCAGCATTGCTTTCGTCTTTGTGTTGGTTCCTTTTATGGAACTTAAATCGTTCTGCTATCAGCAGCGGTGTGGGGCTTAAATGTTCCTGTAAGATTTCTACTATGCTTCCAAAATCCTTGTTTACCGCTTCTCTGGGGTTATTAGATTTCGCAGTAACCCATAAGTTTTTGCACCCATGGAATTTAACAGAACCAGTGCTTTATTAGCATCTGGCACTTCATTCACCCTGCAGTACACCTCAATACGTTCCACATATGTCGCCCAATCTTCGACTTCATTGTCGAACGTAGAGATACTGCCACTCTTCGGCATCCTTGGTTGTGCGTTAACTATCCCCAATGGCGCCTCCCGTGCTTCCCCTTCTTCTCCGCTGGCACAAAATGGCATCTCCCGCGCTTTCCCTCCTTCCCGCGCTCGCCCGTCTTCTCCGCTGCGGCTTTGCAAAATGGCGTCTCCCGCGCTCTTCCTTCTTCTCCACGGCTCAATGGCGCCTCCCGCACTCTCCCTGCTTCTCCGTGGCTCAATGGCGCCTCCCGCGCTCTCCCTGCTTCTCCGCGGCTCAATGGCGTCTCCCCTTGCTTTGCCCCGTGGACCCTGATCAGCCCGTGATCCCTGGCTGTGCTCTGCGCGTTCTTCTCTTGATATTTGTCGACGCCGCTCAGTCTAGAACCCGACTGTTTCTTACCCTCTCTCTCTCCGGTTTGCAGTATTTTTCCTCGACGCCGCTCGGTGACCAACCCCCGGCTGCGCCCTGCTCTCTTCACCCTCTTTCTTACCCCGTCGACGCTGCCCGGCTCTCTCTCTCTGCCGTCGGTCAGCTCCAGCCGACGCTGCTCGGGAAGGGTCTGCTCTGGACCTGTCGTCGGTCTCTTACTGCTCGTTGTGTCTGGGGAACCAAGCCCGGCTCTCCACAGCCTCCCCAGCGAAGATGGATCTCTGCCTGACTGCTGGGCGGTTGCTTGCGGTCGACGCCCGTGTTCCTGGACTCGACTATTTTTTTTTTTATGTTGCAGGTAGATTCGCATCAACACTCGTCGCCACTGTTAGATCCGTGGTTCAGTGGATAAATAATTACATGGATGCTGTACATAAACAAACAACAGGTCTTTACTGGAGGAGGGTCATCTCTAGACTGGGGTACAGAGGCATGCGCACAGCTTATATACCGGTGTGGTTACTGCCGGTACTACAGTATACAGGAGCTGTAAAAAGTAGTTCTGACTTAAAGCACATACACTACACATTTCATCCGGCCCTGGGGATTTATTGACTTTCAAAGATGCTAAACCCCTTAATACTTCCTCTTTCACGATGTTTATTTCATCTAATATTTCACACTCCTCCTCCCTGATTGCAATGTCTGCATCATCACTTTCTTTTGTGAAAACAGATGCAAAGTATTCATTAAGAACCATGGCCTAGAAATTCAGTTGTTAGCACCAGCCCCTAGCGCCTTAGGAGGAGGAGAAGTCGGGCGCTAAGCGGCTAGCACCCAGGTGCGGCGCGATCTGCGCCTTTCGCGAACCTCACTCAAGATTTAGCAGCGGCGCAAAACCGCAGCGCCCGCTCAGCTGCGCGCGCAGATCCTGACGTCATTTCATGGTGCAACGCCCTTGGTGCGCCCTGAACCGGAACTTCAGTGGCGCCGCCCTTCTGTGTGCCTGGCGCCCCCAGCGACTGGTAGAGGGGAACGGTTCACAGTCGCTGCGGGGCGCGGGGGACACTATTTAAAGGGGACTCCTCCTGCATTATAAGTGGCAGCCATTTTGTGGCAATCCTTCTGTGTGAGAGACGGATATTTGGAGAGAGACAAAGGGAGAGAGCTTTCTGCTTTTGACTCAGTGCTCGCACAGGTACTTCTGGCTTCAGGCCAGAGCTTTGCACTTGGATTTAACTTTCAGTGCCATAGCCTTGAGTCGCCACTTATAATGGGGGCAGCAATGGGTGGAAACATTGGCTTACTGCATTGCATTCAAAGGGCTCAGAGACGCCGTGAGAGAGTGCCAGTCATGGCCAGACGGAGAAGGGCAAACAGGCATCAGCACAGGAGGCCTTACCCACCCAGGGAATACCGCCAGCAGTTCTCATATCTGAACATGTCTGAGGAGCAGTGTGTTCGGAGGCTGCAATTCAGAAGGGAGGTGGTCACTGAGATCTGCCACCTGCTTCGCAGAGATCTGCAGCCACAGCTGAGGAGCAGGACGTCTCTTTCGGTGGCAGTGAAGGTGACGGCGGCTCTCAACTTCTATGCCACCGGCTCCTTCCAATCCGCTACTGGGGACATTGCCAACATCTCCCAGTTCGCGGTACATTGCTGCATCCGCCAGGTGACTAATGCCCTTTTCAGAAGGAGACATCAGTACATCTCCTTCCCCATGACCCTGGACAAGCAGCAAGAGCATGCAATGGGATTTGGAGGAATAGCGGGCTTCCCCATGGTCCAGGGCGCCATTGACTGCATGCACGTGGCTTTGCGGGCACCTCTAGAGAATGTCGAGGATTACTGCAATGGGAAGGGCTACCATTCGCTCAACATCCAGTTGGTGTGTGACCACAGGCAGCTCATACTAGCTGTCAATGCCCGCTTTCCAGGCAGCAGCCACGATGCCTTCATCCTGCGACAGACTTCTGTGGCAGACATTTTCAAAGCCCAGGCTCACCCACGAGGATGGCTTCTCGGGGCAAAGGCTATCCTTTGTGCACCTGGCTGATGACCCCGCTCTGTGTGCCCAGCACCCCTGCTGAAGAGCGATACAATGACAGCCATCAAGCTACCAGGAACATAATTGAGCACACAATCGGCGTGCTCAAGCAACGGTTCCGCTGTTTGGACCGTTCCGGAGGAGCCCTACAGTACTCGCCTGAGCGAGTCTCCCATTTTGTTGTAGTGTGCTGCATGCTGCACAACCTGGCTATCCTCAGGACTCAGCCACTGCCAGCAGACATTGGAGGACCACCAGAGGAGGAGGAGGAGGAAGAGGAGGAAGAGGAGGAGGAGGAGGAGCACCAAGACGGGGGGGAGGCACAAAGTGCAAGGGCCGTCCATCGGCGGCTTATTGCAACTCGGTTCTAGGCTCCCTCTCAGGGAATGGCTTGTGCCAATGAAAGAACATGAATGGAGCCGCTCCGCAAGCCCTTAGCCAGTCAAGGCAACAAATAGATCAAAGTGCAAACATGGACAATGTGATTAAAGAAAATTTTTTACTGTGCAAACTCTGTGCCCTTCCCGCATGACAAACTAATTCAGAAAAAAAAACCAAAAAACAGTCAGAGACATAACTGGCTCTCACAACCTTCAGAAAATGAAAAAAACAGTTAAACAAAAATGACCATGATCCTCGGCTTTCATATAAAAAACAAACACAACAGTCTCGGCCTTCATATATAAAAAAAACATTCTCGGCCTTCATATATAAACACAACATTTGGCCACACCTACTTTTTCCCGTGAGAGTGTTCCACCTCGCTTCCGCGATTGGCCCCTTCCCGCCCTGCAGGACCTCCTCAATGGGACCCCAGTGGCTGCAGCAAGGCTGGGGGAAGACTGCTGAGGGTCAGATGGTGAGACGCCAGATGCCCTTGGGGGACGGCCTGGACCAGCTCCGGGCCTGGAGGGCCCGGCTGCTGACTGCTCCAACTCTGCTTGGGCGGCAGCAGTCTGTCCTACGGGTGGTGGCAGCTGCAGTGGAGGAGTGACAGTGTTGGCTGCAGGAATGCTGCCAACCTGACGGAGCACAGGCTCTCCCTGGTCGGCTGATACACTGGCACTCGCATGGGCCAGCACTGCAGCATGCACAGCAATCTGCTGAAGCACAGACTGCTGGGCTGCTGCGGCGCAGCGAGGGCCCCGGCGATGCCTGGCCGATCCAGCGAGGGTGGCAGCAGTTAGTGCCCGTGTGGCCCTGATCTGTGTCTGCATCAGACCAACCAGTGAATGCACGGCACGACTAAGCACTTGGCTGGAAGCCACCTGTGCTGCCGCGAAGTCCTGCAGACTCCTTGCCTGTGCTGCACTGAATTCTTGCAGACTCCTGGCTTGTGCTGCCCTGAATTCCTGAGCACACCTTGCCAGTGACTCTATGGAGTCAGGCATCCTTGCCACTACAGCCATGAGCTCAGCGTGCCTGCGCTCAGCCTGGGCACCCATTTCACCAAGGAGCCGCACCTCCTCTGCACTCACCGTAGCAGGACTGGAGGCTGCACTCACCCTCCGGGGAGAAGGCCGCCGAGCTTCCCCACCCCTCCCGCGTTGCTGTAGCCCGCTGGGCCCCAGAGCTTCACTCTCCTCAGACCCTTCCCCCCTGCTCCCCTCCAGGGAAGACATATCCCCATCATGGCCATGGGCTGCCTCGGCTGAGGGTGGCACTGATGGGCCGGCTTCCTCTTCCTCCTTCTCGAATTCAGAATCACTGACAGTGGCAGCTTGAGGGCCCGCCTCCTCACCTGGCGAATCAGCATCTGAAAGCAGGGAGGCACAAGAGTTGCTTTAGAGTGAGGACAGGGTGGCTGCGAGGGAGGCATGAGTGCTGCTATGCACTGCATTGGTTCAATAGTGGCAAAGGATGCTGGTGTGAGGCACAAGTGGAAAGAGAGAGGTCAAAAAGGTGATGACCTTACCATTGCTGTCCATAACAGGGTCGTCATCTCCACTGGCGACGGGGCCAATCAGCCGGCCTGCCATAATGCGCTCCACACGCTGCTCCAGGTCGCTGAGATCTTTGAGGTCAGGACGGCCTCCCCCGGTCCGTCGCTGCTGCCTGCGATTGTGGGCCAGCTTGCCCTGCAAGAGAAAGGACGGCCTCTAAGTACAGTGTCAAGCCCTGATCTTGCCTGCACTGCCTCCTATGGTGGAATAGCCCTGACAGTGTCAAGCCCTGATCTTGCCTGCACTGCCTCCATGGTGGAATAGCCCTGACAGTGTCAAGCCCTGATCTTGCCTGCACTGCCTCCATGGTGGAATAGCCCTGACAGTGTCAAGCCCTGATCTTGCCTGCACTGCCTCCCATGGTGGAATAGCCCTGACAGTGTCAAGCCCTGATCTTGCCTGCACTGCCCCCCATGGTGAAATAGCCCTGACAGTGTCAAGCCCTGATCTTGCCTGCACTGCCTCCCATGGTGGAATAGCCCTGACAGTGTCAAGCCCTGATCTTGCCTGCACTGCCTCCCATAGTGGAATAGCCCTGACAGTGTCAAGCCCTGATCGTGCCTGCACTGCCTCCCATGGTGGAATAGCCCTGACAGTGTCAAGCCCTGATCTTGCCTGCACTGCCTCCCATGGTGGAATAGCCCTGACAGTGTGTAAAGTGCTGAATGTGCAAGTGGTTTTCATGAGAGTCCCATAGCTCTTGGATGAGGGTTGGGCATTGGGGCTTTCAGGTCCCTTTGGCCAGAAACTGAGGTGCACATGCAGGGATGAACAGGATAGTGGAAAGGGTACTCACCCTGACAACCCAAGTGAGGTCGTTGAACTTTTTCCTGCATTGGAGTGGAGTCCTGGCAACCATGCTGTTGGTGGTCACCCTGTTTGCCACCTCCCTCCAGGCTTTTTGGTATTCGCTGGGAAGCGGCCTCCTCCCACTGTCAGGGAAGAGGACAGGTCACCTGTGCTCTACTCTGCCAACCAGTAGCCTCAGGGCACCCTCGCTGAAGCGCTCCGCTCGCTCCCTAGCCTTCTGCATGGTCCTGGGCATAGAAATGATGATCCAGCAATGGTCAGGCCTTGCTTCAGGGCTGCAGTGTGCAGGGCGTGGCAGCCAAACAAGTCCACCCTCCCCCTTTAAGAGCTGACCGGCGCCAGCGTGTCTGCCTTCAATCAGCAACTCGCCGCACCTATCTGCGCCCGCCCTCGGTGTTAGCGCCTTATGATAGTCGTGCATCGCCTGCTTTAGCGCAGCAGCAATCTCTTGGGGCGATGCAACTCAATTTCGGCAAAGGTGGCGTTAAGTTGCGCTGGGCGCTAAATTTAGTGAACGCCCGGCTGTAGCGCCCCAAACGTGGCGATACTGAATTTCTAGGCCCATGTCTTCTGCTTCCACACATAGGTTAACTTTATGGTGCCAAATCGCCCTACTCTTACTTTAGTTATTCTCTTGCTCTTAATGTATTTATAAAACATCTTTGGGTTTTTCTTGATTTTACTTGCCAATATTTTTTCATGCCCTCTCTTTGCTTTCCTAATTTGCTTTTTGATTTCACCCCTGCATTTTCTATATTCCTCTCGGCTTTCTGCAGTATTGAGTCCTCGGTATCTGTCAAAAGCTTCCCTTTTTTTCTTTATCCTACCCTGTATGCCCTTTGACACCCAGGGAGCTCTAGATTTGTTAGTTCCACCCTTTTTCTTTAAGGGAACATACTTGCTCTGAACCCTCACTATCTCCTCCTTGAATGCCTCCCATTGGTCTCACACTGATTTACCTTCAAGTTTCTGTTTCCAGTCCACTTTGGCTAAATCACCTCTCAGCTTAGTAAAATTAGCTTTTCCCCAATTGAGAACTTTTATTCCTGGTCTATCCTTGTCCTTTTCCATAACTACCCTAAATCTAACTGAATGATGATCACTACCACCAATATGCTCTCCCACTGATGCCCTTTCCACCTGCCCAGCTTCATTCCCTAAAACTAGGTCCAGAACCATCCCCTCTCTTGTTGGGTTTACTACGTACTGGCTAAAAAAGTTCTCCTGAATGCATTTTAAGAATTCTGCTCCCTCACACTAATATTATCCCAGTTAATATTAGGGAAGTTGAAATCCCCTACTATTACTGCCCTATTTTTGCACGTCTCAGAAATTTGCCTACATATTTGCTCTCTATCTCCCTCTGATTATTTGGGGGTCTATAGCACACTCACAGCAGTGTGATTGCCCCTTTTTTGTTTTTCAGTTCAACCTATATGGCTTCATTTGATGATCCTTCTAAGATATCCTCCCTCCTCACAGCTGTAATTAATTCTTTAATCAATATTGCGACCCCCCTCCTTTTTTATCCCCCTCTCTATCTCGTCTGAAAACCCTGTAACCAGGAATGTTGAGCTGCCATTCCTGCCCTTCTTTCAGCCATGTCTCAGTAATAGCTGTAATATCATACTCCCATGTGTCTATCTGTGCCCTCAGCTCATCTGCTTTATTCCCTAGACTCCTTGCGTTGAAGTATACACCATTTAGCACTGCCAAACTCACTTGTTGTCTATTTTCTAGCATTTGTTTCCTCTGCCTACCAAACTCGCGTTCTAATTTTCTGCCTTCCATTTCCAGCTTTGCTTCTCTCCCTTCTGAATCCACTCTCAGGTTCCCATCACCCTGCTAAGCTAGTTTAAACCCTCCCCAATAGCACAAGCAAACCCCGCCATGAGGATATTGGTCCTGGTCCTGTGGAGGTGCAACCCGTCCGGCTTGTACAGGTCCCACCTCCCCCAGAAACGGTCCCAATGCCTCAGGAATCTAAAGCCCTCCGTCCTGTACCACCTCTCCAGCCATGCATTCATTTGATCTATCCTCCTGTTTCTATCCTCACTAGCACGTGGCACCGGAAGTAATCCAGAGATTACTACCTTTAAGGTTCTGCTTTTTAATCTCTTTCCTAGCTCCCTAAAATCTGCCTGCAGGACCGCATCCCTCTTTCTGCCTATGTCATTGGTATCGATGTGGACCATGACCTCTGGCTGTTCAACCTTCCCCCTCAGGGTGTCTTGCAGCTGCTCAGTGACATCCTTGACCCTGGCACCAGGGAGGCAACATACCATCCTGGAGTCACGTCTGCAGCTGCAGAAATGCCTGTCTATTCCCCTAACTACCGAATCCCCTACCACTATTGCTCTTCCACTCTTCTCCCTCCCCACCTGTGCAGCTGAGCCACTCATGGTGCCGTAGACTTGGCTCTGGCTGCACTCCCCAGAGGAACCATCGCCCTCACCAGTATCCAGAGCTGAATACTAGTTAGTGAGCGCGATGCACTCAGGGGACTCCTGCACTACCTGCCTGTTCCTCCTCTTCTGTTTGGCAGTCACCCACTCCCTCTCTGCCCACGCACTCTTAAGCTGCGGGGTGACCACTTCCAGAAACATGCTATCCACCTAACTCGCAGCCTCGCGGATGCACTGCAGTGATTTCAGCCACCGCTCAAGCTCCGAAACCCGGAGCTCGAGCTGCTGTAGCTGGCGACACTTCCCGCACACGTGGTCGTCCAGGCCACTAGAAGCATCCAGGATTTCCCACATGGCACAGGATGTGAAATTCACGGGACTGAGCTGCCCTGCCATGCCTCTATATAATATATTATGAACTACCTTGACAGAAAAAAACTTAAAAACTTAACAAAAAACACTCATCAGCTACTCACCAATCAGCTCCCTTGTGCCGACGTCACTTCTGAATTCTGACGTCACTCCTGTGTTGAGTTCCTCTCGCCAACTCTGTGCCTCTCGCAGGTCCCCTGTTCAGTTCAAAGGCTGATGAATAGAACAGCATCCAATGCTCACATTGCCACTTGAACCCAAACTGACTTCATTTGAATACACCAATTTCCAGCACTAATTGTTAATAATAGATGTTTGTGTTTTAATTGAGCTGTTTCAATTTTATCTGTAAGATGTTGAATGACCTGGTAAAATGAATTCTGTAGAAAAGAAAATCAGTTGGAGTGTAAAACGGACTACCGATTCACTCTTGCCCATTTTGCGCTGCTCAAGCTGAATTTATACCCCCTTGTGACATTTTTCAGTAAAACTGCCCATTGCCCTATTTTTCTCCTTTGATGAAGGCCCTCTTCTTGCTGTGATGCCAAATCCGGCAATAAAACTGAGCCGACATAATGCTGGTGGTTTATCACAGTGGAAAAAATTGTGATGAAACAAGAAAGCTCATCACTGGAAAATGATTCAGAAGATATATATTATATGGAAATCTAAGATGACCAAGTGTATGTTTTACAGGGTTCCACTTGACTCTTACACTCAGTTTGATGCTGGGAGCCATTTGTTAATTCTCTATACAAATGGCAGTTTTAACCTATTTTTGAGTGTTTGCGCTTAGGATATCATCCTTAGGAGTAAAGGAGCACGAATTGTCCCCTCGAACCTGTTCCAGCATTCAATTAGATCATGACTGATCTCTACCTGATCTGGGAACAAATGCAACTTATCTCATCACTACTACAGTAAGTGCAAAGTGAGGTAAAGTAATATATGTAGATGACCATGATGATGGTGTGGGTTGGTGCATATCAATAACATATGTAATGAAACAACATTTGATCAAGGTGACCTATTCAGGCTAGAGTGGTCTTTACATACATAAGAAATAGGAGCAGGAGTAGGCCATTTGGCCCTTGGAGCCTGCTCCGCCATTCAATAAGATCATGGCTGATCTTATACCTCATCTTCACTTTCCTGAACTATCCCCATATCTCTTGATTCCCTTAATATTCAAAAGTCTATCGATCTCTGTCTTGAATATACTCAATGACTGAGCCTCCGCTGCCCTCTGGCTCCGCTGCCCTCTGGGGTAGAGAATTCCAAAGATTCACCATCCTCTGAGTGAAGACATTTCTCCTCATCTCAGTCCTAAATGGCCGACCCCTTATTCTGAGACTATGACCCCTGGTTCTAGACTCCCCAGCCAGGGGAAACATCCTCCCTGCATCTACCCTGTCAAGCTCTGTATAAATGTTGTATGTTTCAATGAGATCACCCCTTATTCTTCTAAACTCCAGAGAATATAGGCCTAGTCTACTCAACCTCTCCTCATAGGGCAATCCCCCCCATCCCAGGAACCAGTCTGGTGAACCTTCGTTGCACTCCCTCTATGGCAAGTATATCCTTCCTTAGGTAAGGAGACCAAAACTGTACACAATACTCCAGGTGTGGTCTCACCAGGGCCCTCTATAATTGGAGTAAGACGTCTTTACTCTTATACTCAAATCCTCTTGTAATAAAGACCAACATACCATTTGCTTTCCCAATTGCTTGCTATACCTGCATGTTAACTTTCAGTGATTCGTGTACAAGGACACCCAGGTCCCTCTGAATACCAACATTTCCCAATCTGTCACCCATTAAAAAATACTCTGCTTTTCTATTTTTCCTACCAAAGTGGATAACTTCACATTTCTCCATATTATATTCCATTTGCCATGTTCTTGCCCACTCACTTAGCCTCTCTATATCCCCTTGAAGCCTCCAAATTTTGATCCAAAGTTATTAATGAATCAACAAATCAGGCCGAACGAGTCAGTCGGTAACCTTTATTTTGTCGTAAACTAATTTTAGCTCTGAGAAATTTGAGGAATGGAAAAGCACACCAGGCCTTACTTAATCTGCAGCTCATTTATAGAATATTGTTTTGATGGAATTACCCACATCAGAACCTCCAGTGTGGATGGCTGTGGTGTAGAGTTTATGAAGTCTCTCCAGGGTGCAATCCTGTCAAATGAATCATCACTTTGAGTGTAAATTGTGATGCAGGACATCATTGAATCTTGTTGCTTGTTGCCTGTGTGAAGTGGCTTTACGTTGCAATCCAAAGCACCACACCACTGTTGGTTTACTGAGTATTGGGCGTGGGTTGGTTATCACGTGAAACACAATTTTTGGATTAGAGGTTCACGTGCAATAGATTTATAATTTCTTGTAAATGTTTACAAATTCAATGAATTATCATGCAGGTCACCACAATTGCTATGCACAATGGCTCGGTGCCATTACTCAATCATCCACCAAAGCTTTCTCCCTTTATAAGATGGGCAAAAATCTTACAACAATTTGTGTTTTGAAAGCCAAAAAAGTACATTGAGAATGATGCCCAAAATAATAACTACTTCTCCATGAAACATTTCTTCCTGAGGCTGGATATGCACAGGATTTAGCCAGAAATGATTATTCATTAGGTATGTAGTAAGCCTCATTCATACTGAAAATCTTTTATTTCATTTATCCTCTTTTTTAATGTTGGCTTTTCTCAGAGCACCGGATGCAATGTATATTCTCAGCAGTGCCAATCAGCACCCCTGCCAGGTCCCCAACAATTGACTTCACCTGATGAAGAAGCAGAGCTCCGAAAGCTTGTGATTTCAAATAAAATTGTTGGACTATAACCTGGTGTTGTGTGACTTCTTACATAGGTCCCCAATAATGTGACCTACCTTTATGTTTTAAAAAGCACATTGCTTTGTACCAGTCACCAGCCTCTTTATGGTGTGAACTTAAGCCCACTGACGTGACACAGTGAAGCCAAGAATGCAGCTCATTTGTGAGAATTAGGAGTGATGGGGACCTTTACCACATATCTTGGGACTAGATTCAGCCACCAGCTCTTAATGATCAAGTGTAATGTCTGAGAGCTTTCATCTCATTTTATATATAATGCAACTATTTTAAAAGTGTTCTTTGATAATGGCAGACATTAGTGTCCTACTGCATCTTGAATGCAACAAATCTTCTGGATAAAGCCTTTGGTAGTTGCTGTTTAACATTAAACAGTTTGAAGAAGTCTTGTTGCTGTCAGGAGGTCCTCTGTTACGGAAGTTCAGGAACATAATTAGTTCTGTGTCGGAGGTGATTGCCTGTCAAAGATGTCTGACACTCAGCCTGGGCTTGTGGTCTCAATGTGCAGAAAGGAAATGGGAACAGACAGAATTTCATTATCTTTAGTCTACAAACATTAGAGCTCTTTTGTTGCTGTTGAAACAGGATAAGGCAGATTTTCTTTGCATTTTTCATTAAAATGTCCATTTTTTGAACACTTTGCTCAAGTAAAGTACCTTCAATCTTCATTTAAGTAGAATTCTTATGCTGCCTTGTCAAATTGAAGGTCAAGTCCATCCGTCATCCAGTCTAGCCTCCATTTGGAAAAGCACTGTGCACATAATCTACTCCGCAATCACACCCTCATTCATTTATTTAATGCTTTTAAATCGGGATGACTGAAAGCTAAATTCACAGAGAAAAAACTGTTAATGTTTGCTCACCATATTGGATGTAGTTGCATGTTTATATGTTATGTATCATACATCTTGCCAGGATACTGGTGTTCTCCTGAGCAATGGTACTTGATAAGTATAACGATGTATGTAATGCTGCATTTAAATTGCAGTTACCGAACTCTGATTGTACCCATGGTGTCAATCCAATCAGGCAATAACTCATTTACATTGCCAGTCTGGAATGTCAGTTGGAGATTGGAGACAGGAGAGAGCTCTGCACATGGGTGGTTAGACTCATACCAGAGTCCCCTCCTGCTTGCTGAAATTTAAATGTTTAGGGAATGTAGGCGGCAGTATCCTCACTGTCAAAACATTTGTTAACTCCAGGTAGGTGTAATAAAAATGTTTTAAATGGTCCAAATTACATTCTATGAGGTGTTATACTCAAGCAATGTGAAACTGCCTCCTCCAGCAGGTCGCACACTATTTATTTTCAGATTCAGAGTAGGCCCTGATGCCAGATTTATACTGCAATGCAAAAACTGCTATGTCGTAGTGTGTCTTGTTTTGCACACTTTGTACAAAAATAATAAATTGCAGAACAACGGAGTATTACAGTTTAAACTATTTTAATGAAGCATCAGGTCTGTGATCTGACTCACAGCAGTACAGCACCATGTGGACAAGATGGAGTCAGGACCCCCTGGGTCTTCTAAACAATAGCAGTCCTTACAGATGCCTGCAGGCCAATAACAACTCAGCATGTGATCACATGTGAATATAATAGGTATTCCTTACAGATGCCTGCGGGCCAATGATAATTCAGTATGCAAATGTTACATCCCCTTTCTTATAAAAGAAAAATGTTATGCATTACTTTTGAACCTTTCTTCTACATAATGTTCTCAGTAGCATCAACATAAAAGTAAACTCAACATTTAACTAGCACTGAAAACCTCTCAACGTTTCAATAACGATGTACAGTTTTTTTTAGGGCAGCGATCCGCCTACACCCTTTGACAGTTCACAAGTCAAGGATAACTCTAGGCTTGACCTCTCATCGGAATGACGGTGTTGTTCCTTGGTGTTCAGTAGGTGCCTGCGATTGCGGCGGTACACCTGTCCTTCTGCGGTGCGGATGTGATACGATCGCTCAGTGTCAGCTGGCTTGATGACGACTGCTGGCTTCCAGTAGTCATGCTCCTGGATTCTGACAGATTCTCCATTGTGCAGCGGCAGCAGTAGTCTAGCTGACCTGTCATAGTATCTCTTTTGGTGTTGCTGTCTCTGTACACGTTTTGCATGCACTTGCTTGCAGCTGACGACCTCTGGCTGCAGCTGCTGGTTGGTGCTTGGAAGGATTGAGTGAAATCTGCGGCTCATCAACAGCTGTGCTGGTGACTTGAAGTTGTCAACCGGAGTGTTGCGGTACTCAAGGAGACTGATGTAGGGGTCTTTTTTGTCCGCTTTGGCTTTGTCCATGAGTGTTTTTGCAATCTGGACAGTTTTTTCAGCAAGGCCATTACTTTGAGGGCAATGTGGGCTTGATGTGACATGTGTGAAATTCCATGCCTTGGCAAATGACTCGAACTCTTTTGATTTGTATTGGGGGCCATTGTCTGAGACTAAAGTTTCTACCATGCCATGCCTGGCAAAGGCTGCCTTTAGCTTGTGGATCACAGCTGCAGATGTGGTGCTGTGAAGCTTGTCCAATCCAAAAAATCTGCTGTAGCAATCAACAGTCACTATGTAGTCCTCGTTGTTCCATGTGAACAGATCCATTGCCGCGACCTGCCAGGGCCTGTCTGGGATACGGTGAGGAATCATGGGCTCTTTGACATTTGATGGGCGGCGTTCTAGACAAATGGAACATTTTCCGACAATGTCCTCAATGTGTTTGCACATGCCAGGCCAAAACATAATGTCACGTGCTCTTTGTTTGCATTTTTCCATGCCCATATGTCCAGCATGAATTTTTGTCAACATCTCTTCTCTGAGACTAGTAGGAATGATGATTTTCTCCCCTTTGAAGACGATTCCATTGATTTGTGACAGTTCATCTCTGTGGTTCCAGAATTCAGATATGCTCTGAAAGCATTTCCTCCTTTCCTCAGGCCATCCTTCATGTATGACTTTGCTCAGCAGTGTGAGTTGTGCATCTTTCTCTGTTTCTGCTCAGATCTCCTTCAGTTTTGAGTCACTCACAGGTAAGCTGTTGTACACCAGGTGCATCTGCACATCCATGCCTTCACTGAGGCTGCTGTCTTGGTAGCTAAGAGACTTTCTGGAGAGCGTGTCTGCGACAGGAATGTCTTTGCCTGGACGGTGAATGATTGTGAAGTCGTACTTCTGTAGTTGAAGGATCATTCTCTGTAGCCTTGGTGGGGCTGCGGCTAGTGGTTTCCTCATGATTGACTCGAGGGGCTTGTGGTCGGATTCCACAATGATTTGTCGGCCATAGACGTACTGGTGGAAACGCTTACATCGAAACAGAATTGCATATAGCTCTTTCTCGATTTGAGCATAGTTGATTTCACTGTCTGAGAGAGATCTGGAAGCGTAGCCGATGGGCTTTCCTTCTTGCAGTAATACTGCACCTAGTCCGTACTTTGATGCGTCCACTTGTAGTCTGAGCTCTTTGTTGGGGTCGAAGTAGGCAAGAACTGGTCTTGGTTCTCTGGTGATTAGGTCTTTCATTTTCTGAAATGCTGTGTCATGTTGTTTGTCCCACAAGAACTCATTGGATTGTTTGAGCAACTGACGCATGGGTGCGTTGATTTCGGAGAGGCTCGGGGCAAACTTGGCTAAATAGTTAACCATGCCTAGTACTGTCTCTAGCTCTGCGTGGTTCTTCGGCGGCTCCATCTTCTTGATGGTGGAGATTTTCTCTGGATCTGGCTTAATGCCATCAGTTGAGAGGCGATGCCCGAAATAACTGATCTCGGTGGATCCGATTATGCTTTTCTCGGGGTTGAGCCGGATACCTTTCTCCCGTGATCTTTGTAGCATCGCACGGAGGTTCCTATCATGTTCCTCTCTATTCCTGCCATAGATGAGGATGTCGTCTACGATTGCGACTACTCCGTCGAGGCCTTCATAGGTTTCGTCGCTCTTCCGTTGGAATTCATCCTGAGCTGAGATAAGACCAAATGGTAAACGCAGAAATCGGTAGCATCCAAATGGTATGTTGAACGTTGTTAGCTTAGATGACTCTTCCGTGAGCTTGATAGTCCAGTATCCTGATCGTGCGTCCATTACACTGAAGTAACGTGCTCCCACTAGCTTGGGTGTGATGTCATCTAGCGTTGGTAGAGGGTAGTGAGGGCGTTTGACAGCCTTGTTCAAATCTCTGGGGTCGAGACAGACTCTGAGCTTGCCTGTACGTGGTTTCTCAACCACTACTAACGCGTTGGCCCACTCTGTCGGTTCTGTTTCCCGGACGATGATTTCTGTATTCTCCATGCTCTGCAGCTCCTCCTTCAGGCGACTACATAGAGCAAGGGGTATCCTTCTCGGTGGGCAAACCACAGGGGTTGCTGTTGGCATTCACCTGGGAATAGTCCGATTCCTTTTGAAAACGTCAGCAAACTCCTCCATGACTGTTTGCTTCTCAACTGGTGCTGTCAATGATAGCACTAGATTGACGAGGTCCATGTCTAAACATGCCTTTAGACCTAGCACTGGAGGTGCTTGAGTGTTAACAATGTAAAAGTCCAGCATAATGTCGCTTTCTTTGTACTTGCATTTCATCACGCATGTGCCTTTTACATTGAGCTGCTCACCCCCATAGCCGGTCAGTCTGCATGAGGTGGGCTGTAGCTTGCACTCATCCTTCAAGCTGTGATACTCACTCAGAGGAATTACATTAACCTGAGATCCAGTGTCTAGTTTAAACTTAAGCTCTTTGCCCTGTTTTCCTATCTCAATATCGGCAAAAGCTTGCTCAGTCTCTGAAATCTGTTTTTTCTGTGACACAGAATCAATAAACAGTTTATTCTGCATTTGGCTCTCTACCTGGCATTTGACTCTACTGTTTTTCAGAAAACAGTCCTGCAAACTTTAGCAAAGTGGTTCCGTTTACCACATTTAGTGCATTGCCTTCCTTTGGCAGGGCAGTACTCATTTTTTCCATGCCAGTTGTTTCCACAATATCCACAGTTCTTGAAGCGTTTTATGTCTGTGTCGCCCATTTTTAGAACTCTCGCTGTTCTTTCTGTTCTGAAACACGCTCTCTGGGCAGTGTTCTTTGGTGTGTATCTTATAACTACGTGCACTGTCTGTTCACTCAAGCTGCTCGTGGCGCCGGTTATGGTTTTCAACTGTGCTTGGGCTATCTCATGCAATCTAGCTATGTCTATAGCTTTGTCCAGAGTTAGCCCAGACCCAACATTTAAAAGTTTCTCTCTCACTTTAGCTGAATGTATTCCAAACACGATGCGGTCTCTGACCATCTCATCTTTATCTGAATATACATAGGCCTAGAAATTCATTATAGCCACTTTTGGGGCGGTAAAGTCGGGCGGCCGCTAAAGTTTGCACCCGGCGCAAATTCGAGGCCACTTCTCCGATATTCATTAGCTTCGCCCTAAGAGTTTGCTCAAGCGCTAAAACTGGCGATGCACGCCTCTCTTTAGGCACTAAGCCGGAGGTGCTGAGCGATACCGCCGAGGCCGGGCGCAGCGCAGGTGCGGCCATTTCTTGATTGACAACAGACACCCTGGCGCCGGCCAGCTCTTAAGGGGGAAGGGTCGACTTGGTCTGCTGCCACGCCCTGCACACTGGAGCCCTCCAGCTAGGCCTGAACACTGCTGCTGGACCCAAAGAGCGCCTGAAACCATGGAGAAGGCCCGTGAACGAGCGCAGCGCTTCTCAGAGCATGATCTGAGGGTGCTGGTTGGTGCTGTGGCGAAGAGACGCCATATTTTGTTTCCGGACAATGGCAGGAAGCCGCCGGCCCGCCTCTACCGGAAAGCCTGGAGGCATGTCGCCAGCAAGGTGACATCCAACAGCGAGGTCCCCAGGAGCGGTGTCCAATGCCGCAAAAAGCTTAATGACCTCGCCAGGATTGTCAGGGTGAGTACCCTTTCCAGTGTCCTCCTCATCCTTGCATGTGCACCTCACATTATGGGCAAAGGGACCTGAAAGCCCTAATGGCCAGCCCTCATGCAGCAGCTATGGGACAGTCATGAACATCAATTGCACATTCTGCACTTAACACACTGGCCAGGCTATTCGACCATGGGAGGCAGTGCACACAAGATCAGGGCTACACACTGGCCAGGCTATTCGGCCATGGGAGGCAGTGCACACAAGATCAGGGCTACACACTGTACTTAGAGGCCGTCCTTTCTCTTGCAGGCCAAGCTGGCCAATAATAAGAGGAGCCGGACTGAGACCGGGGGAGGCGGACCCCAGATCCAGCCGCTCACCGAGCTGCAACATCGCGTGGAGCGCATCATGGGTGGCCGGGTGATTGGCCCCGTTGCATCTGGAGATGCCGACCCTGTTCTGGGCACCAATGGTAAGGACATCACCTTTTGGACCTCTCTCGTCCTACTTGCGCATCAGATCTACATCCTTTGCCACTGTCTGACCAATGCGCTGAATGCCACCATTCATGCATCCCTCGCTGACGCCCTCTCCTCACTCTAAAGCTACTCTTGTGCCTTCCTGCTTTCAGATGGTGAGGAGGAGGTCCCTGGAGTTGCCAGTGACAGCCCCTCAGAAGAGGAGGAGGAGGAGGAGCAAGAGGAAGGCGGCCCATCAGGGGAACCCTCAGCCACGGCAAGACATGCCAATGTAGGGGACACGTCTTCCCTGGAGGGGAGCGTGGGGGAAGTGTCGGAGGGGAGGGTAGCTCCTGGGACCAGCGGCCTGCAGAAACGCGGGAGGGGGGTGGTAGCTCAGCGGCCTTCTCCCCAGAGGGGGGAAGGGTCGGAGGGGAGTCCAATTGCTGGGCCCAGCGGCGACCAGCAACGCAGGAAGGGTCGGCCAGCTCGGCGGCCTTCTCCCCAGAGGGAGAGTCCGGCCTCCAGTCCGGAGACGGCCAACGCCGAGGAGATGCACCGCCTCGAGGACTTGTCCGCGGACTCGGAGCGCCGGCACACGGAGCTCATGGGGGTAGTGGCAGGGTTGCCTGATGCCATCGAGACCCTGTCTCGGAGTGTGACCGACTTCGGGGCCTCACAGGCCACCAGTCGGGCGGAATTCGGGGCAGCTCAGGCAGCGAGTGGGCAGATGATCAGTGGTGCCGTGCAGTCACTGGGTGCTCTGATGCGGTCACTGAACAGGTCAACACGGGCACTCACTGCTGCCACACTCGCTGTGTCAGCCAGGCATCGCCAGGGCACCCGGTGCGCTGCAGCAGCACAGCGGTCTGTCCTTCGGCAGATTGGTGCGCATGCTGCAGTGCTGGCCCGGGCGAGTGCCAGTGTCTCAGGCGACCAGCGAGCGCCTGCCATCCGCCAGCTTGCCCCCATTCCTGCAGCCGCCACTGCCACTCCCCCAGTGGAGCTGCCAGGAGCTGCTGCAGCAGCGACTGATGCTGGCCAGCCACAGCTGCAGCATTCACCAGCCGGCCCCTCGACGGCCAGACCTCGTCTAGGCCGACCCCCAAGGGCATCTGCCGTCACGACATGTGCCCCTCAGGAGCCTGCCCCCAGCCTTGCAGCAGCCAATGGCCTCACTTTGAGGAGGAGCAGCAGGGCGTGCAGGGGCCGCCAAAGTTGGTGGAAGGCATCGCCCTCGCGGGCCACTAAGTAGAGGGTGTGTCCAAATGTTGTGTTTTTTGGAATGTTTGTTTTGTGTAGGCCGAGGATGAAGGCCATTTTTGTTTACATCTTTTGTTAATGCTCCCCGAGTTGTGGGAGTGAGTCATGTGTGTGAGTGTTTTTTGGGGGTTTCGTCTGTTTTTGGTTTTCATGTGGGAAGGGCCCTGAGTTTGTACAATAAACCATTTTATTTATTCACATTGTCCATGTTTGATCTTTGAAGTGTTTGTTGCCTTAACCGGCTGAGGGCTTGCGGAGCGGCTGCAATCATGTTCTTTCATTGGCACAAGCCATTCCCTGACAGGGGGCCTAGAAGTGATGGTCAATAAGCTGCCGACGGGCGGCCCTTGGACCTTCTGCCTCCCTCCTGGGCTGGTACTCCTCGTCCTCCTCCTCCTCCTGCTCCTCCTCCTGAGGTGGGGGTCCAACGTGAGGTGGCAGTGCCTGAGTCCTGCGGATAGCCAGGTTGTGCAGCATGCAGCAAACGACGACGAATTGGGAGACTCGCTCCTGCGAATACTGGAGGGCTCCCCCGGAGCGATCCAGACAGCGGAACCGTTGCTTGAGGACACCGATTGTTTGTTCTATGATGTTCCTAGTCGCTTGATGGCTCTCGTTGTATGCCTCTTCAGCAGGGGTCGTGGGCGCGCGGAGCGGGGTCATGAGCCAGGTACACAAAGGATAGCCTTTGTCCCCGATAAGCCATCCTCTTGGGTGAGGCTGTGCCTGGAACATGTCAGCCACAGTTGTCTGTCGCAGGATAAAGGCATCGTGGCTGCTGCCTGGAAAGCGGGCATTGACAGCTAGGATGCACTGCCTGTGGTCACACTCCAGCTGTACTTTGAGGGAATGGTAGCCCTTCCGGTTGCGGTAATCCTCGGCATGCTCCAGAGGTGCCCGCAAAGCCACATGCGTGCAGTCAATGGCGCCCTGCACCATGGGGAAGCCCGCTATTCTTGCAAATCCCACTGCATGCTGCTGCTGCTTGTCCAGGGTCATGGGGAAGGAGATGAATTGACGTCTCCTTCTGAAAAGGGCATTGGTCACCTGGCGGATGCAGCAATGCACGGCGAACTGGGAGATGTTAGCGATGTCCCCAGCAGCGGATTGGAAGGAGCCGGTGGCATAGAAGTTGAGAGCCACCGTCACCTTCACTGCCACCGACAGAGACGTCCTGCGCATCAGCTGTGGACGCAGATCTCTGTGCAGCAGCTGGCAGATGTCTGCAACCACCTCCCTTCTGAATCGCAGCCTCCTAACACACTGCGCGGCAGACATGGTCAGATAGGAGGACTGCTGGCGGTATACCCTGGGTGGGTAAGGCCTCAGTTGGCAACGCCTGTTGCCCCCTCTGCGTCTAGCCAGGGCTGCCACTCTCTCACGGCGTCTGTAAGCCCTTCCGGCATAAGGCTGAAACTCAGCGTTGGCACCCAATGCAGCCCCCATTATATGCTGGCAAACACTGAGCTCTCAATGAAGGCAAAGATAATTGGTAAGCTCTGGCCTCAGCCAAAAATACCTGTCCTAGTGTTGGGCCAAAGCAGTAAGCTCTCTTCCTTGGTCTCTCTCCAAAAAACCGTTGCAGAAGAGTGAATGCTGCAAAATGGCTGCCCTTTATAGTGCAGGGTAAGTGCCCTTTAATTTGCGCTCCCCGCGGCCCGCCTCGGCTGTGTACCGTTCCACTTCACAGACGTTCGGGCTGCACGGCGCACGATGGGGCGGCGCGAGTGAAGTTCCGGTTCGGGGCGCACAAAGGGCGTTGCACTAGGAAATGACGTCATGATCTGCGCGCGCAGCAGGGCGCGCGCTAAGACTTTGCGCCGGCGCTAAATGTCTACTGAAGTTGGGGCGAGGCGCAGATCGCGCTGCGCCCGGGCGCTAAGCGCCTAGCGCTCGAGATCTACTCCTCCTAAGGCGCTAACGGCTGGCGCGCCCAACTGAATTTCTAGGCCATAGTCTTTTACCAGCAGTTTTAACTCAGTCACGAACTGTTCAGACGACTCACTAGCTCCTTGTACTTTCTTCTGAAACTTGTACCTAGTGAATATCGTATTTGTCTTGGGCATCACATATGCTTCAAAACAGTCAATATAACTTTTCAGTACCTTTGCTTCATCTGCGGTGAGAGACCATGTGTTAAAAATGTCTCTCCCTTTTTCTCCGATCCACAAGAGTAGGTAGCTGCATCTTTCTTCCTCCCCTTTACTTTTCAGTGGACCCGAGAACATCAACTCCACGTGTTGCTTGAACTTGCACCATTCTCTATGTAAGTTCAAGGATTCCCAATTCATTCGAGGTAAGGGAGCTCCAACGATGTCCATTTCAAATCCCACTTCTGACACCATGTCTTGTTTTGCACACTTTGTACAAAAATAATAAATTGCAGAACAACGGAGTATTACAGTTTAAACTATTTTAATGAAGCATCAGGTCTGTGATCTGACTCACAGCAGTACAGCACCGTGTGGACAAGATGGAGTCAGGACCCCCTGGGTCTTCTAAACAATAACAGTCCTTACAGATGCCTGCAGGCCAATGATAACTCAGCATGTGATCACATGTGAATATAATAGGTAATCCTTACAGATGCCTGCGGGCCAATGATAATTCAGTATGCAAATGTTACATCGTGTAAATACAGCCTAAGGTGACAAAATGATTAGCTTGAGCTGATGACGATATCTGCTTTGGTTATGGCTCTGTAGTTTATGATAGGTAATAATCCAGTTTTCTATTTCAGTTCCAGACCCCACATAACTTTCATCACTTTTGAAAGCAACCTTTGTGTGAATCATACAAACCTGCGAAAGTGACGGGTAGGAAAAGACCATCACACCTGCCCCACACAGTCGTAATGCCTGAAACATTAGACACCCCAGCAGCCATGTGAGGAAAAAAAACCTGTTAACAACCCGAGGCCAATTAGGGAAAAAAAAACTGGAAAATTCCTTTCCGACCCCTTTAGGCAATCAAATTAAGTCATGTTGGCTTTTATGTTTCTATGAAATATACAATTCTTTTCGAACACTTGCCTGGTATCACATGCAGCTGATGCGCCACCCCCTCCCTGCAAGATAATCCAAGGCTCCATACTGATGGCCAGTTGAAGCTGCCAACAGGTTCACCTCTGTTAGGTGTTGAACACCATGCATCACCCAAGGATCCTCACAGACATTTTGGTGACCACCTCAATCTGACGGAGTTAACAGCATTGCTTTTTAAGTTTCAGCTGCAATTACGAGTTTTATAAAATTCCAGTATAATCACAGAAAAAAAGTCACATTTTATTTCTTTCCGGAAAAGCTAAAACCAGTTTTGAGAAAGAAAGTCTGATTGCCCCGGTCTGATTGAACTACAGCCAAATAAAATAAACAGTTGCCATCTGCATTTCCTCCAATTCTCTCCCCTGAATTTTGAGATTAGGATCAACATAACTTTAATATAAAACTGAATTTTCCCTCCCACTTATTTTTTTTACATTTGCCCAGTCTCCTCTCTACCTCCATCCATCCCATGGTTTAGAGTGAAGTTAATACCAGAAGCTTGTTTTCCTTCCTCAATGTAATTATAAAAATAATTATCTGTATATTAAATAACCACTGCACCATTTTTGTACAATGCTAACAATTTATTTTTGTACAGAATACCTCCGCATTTTTTTTGCTTCCCTGTATTCATTTAGTCTTCTTTTAAATATTGTTAAGCTTCTCCTGAAAATGAGGAGTAGACTAGTTTTTAGTATGTCACTAGGTGCAAAACAAGACATACTTTAATCTCACAGACAAAGGACTTCTGTTATGATCATTCCTTGCAAAAATTCTTAAGATACTGAGTTTTCCTCTGAGGAATTCAGACCTTTTCATCAGACACTCCAGTCCTAAATCAACAATGTTTATTTATGCCATTTGTAAGCATGACAAAATCTAGTGCTCAATTTGTCCAAGGTATCACCATGAATCTTTGTCTGACTTCTAGTTGTGCCACAGATGGCTCGATGGTGCTGCAGTCTTCCCTTGTCACTGCTAATAGTAAGCCATTCAGGATGTGATCAGATTTCTTCAGGCATCCTAATAATCCTTACTGAAATCTCCTGTGGCAATATGAGGTAGCTGGGGTGATGTAATGTATAAAGAAGAAACTGGTTTACCATGACAGTTCAATGTAATAGATATAACTTTTTTTTTATATGCCATGAGCTCACCCCAACCGCTTCAGTGACTTGATGTACTCCCAAGTATACTTCCACCCAAGGGAAGTCTTTAACGATTTGGTTGATCGGCCAAGTGTAAGGAATTCGACTCAACTCCAATTGGATACAAAAATACTTTATTTAAGAGTTGTAAAACTTAACACATTATAGTACATGAGCGATAGTTTACCGAACCAAGCAGAAAGTATATCACCCGCTCCATCCTGGATAGAAGTGTGCCTCTTGATGTTACGCGCTAGTTCTATTCTCTTCCTCCTGGAAGTGTCGCCTCTCGCCTTGGAATTTTTCTACACTAAACAGTCTGAGTGCTCGTCCTTTACACACCAGAAAATGAAACTTCACACAGCCTCATCCAATCAATGCACCACACTTACTTCCCTTGTTTTTGATCACACCACTGTGTATACATGCCTGCACCAATCAGATTCCTGATAACGTCCTGTCTTCCTAGCATTGTAGCTGAGGTTTGTTCCATCTTCAATAACAGGATACGGTTTGCTGACTCGCTGTACTCTACACAATAATTGTTCACTATGTTAGTTCCTGCAGATGTTAGTTAGTTAGTTATAAATGCTATCACCAAGCTTTTAAGCAGATTAATCCTTTCTTACACAAGGTCCATTGTGTAGGACGCCATGGATCCTACACTGTTTACTTTAATTTGATATCTACTGATTCTGGACTGAATCATTTTCCCTTAAGACTGAGCCACGAGGATGTGAGAAGAGAAAGTGAGTCACTTCTGATTGGTCTGAAGAAGCTGGCAGCATTTGCCTGCAAGCTGGTGAGTTAATGAGCTCCTTTGGTTCACTTCAACCAGACGGTGTAGAGCACGATGAGCCCTTCCCTGACTTTACACCTTTGTTTTCTAATTTTTGCTTCCTGGTACATATGATGGCTGAAGCTCCTTCAATCACGATTTTGAGGAAAACTGTTTTTGGTTCTGCCTTTTCAAACTTCTTATGTTTTCCTCATCATGAAGACCCATAGATATTTGGAGACCCGGGGTATTATTGGTATTCAGATACATTCTTCAATAGAATACAGTCCATCTAGAATGTGGATGGTCCAAACCTAAATGTAAATTCACCCCCCCCCCACCTACAACCAACCAACCCCCCTCCACCCCAGCGCCAGAAAAATGATGCTCCAAGTTCCCCTCCAAGTCACACTTGGAAATATATATCGCCGCTCCTTCACCATCGCTGGGTAAAAATCCTGGAACTCCCTCCCTAACAGCACAATAGGAGTACCTTCACCACAAGGACTGTAGCAGTTCAATAAGATGGCTCACCAACAACTTCTCAAGGGCAATTAGGGATGGGCATTTAATGCTGGCCTTGCCAGCGATGCCCACATCCCAGGAACGACTAGAAAAACATGGAATGAGAGTCTAATTGGAATGAGAGTCTACTTAGATTACCAGTGCCAAGGTGCCCTCAATAGGCTTTCCCAGGGAAATCATTGCCTGAGAAGGATAGTCTCCTACATTGCTAGAGAAAGTGATTCATGGATCAATCAAACAACATGAAGATGGACTCAACATCGAGTTCAACAATTTCAGACCATAACCTCTGCCCCATCCTTTTTTTTCATTTTTTTCCTCTCTCACATGACAGCTGTCGATCATTCTGCCATTGCCATTTACACTTCATCTAGAGTTATATTTTGGTTCTTAACTTGTCCTATTTCCATCTCCTTTTGCCTGCACCATCATCCTTTTTGTCTCTTAATCTCTCCTGCCTTCCATCCTATCACAGACCTTCCCTTTTGTTCTTTCCTCCCCTCCCTCCTTTCCCTGCTCCTACACTTGCTTAAAAACCTGTTCCATCTCCAACTTTTTCCAGTTCTGATGAAGGGTCATCAACCTGAAATGTTAACTCTGTTTCTCTCTCCACAGATGCTGCCTGACCTGCTGAGTATTTCCAACATTTTCTGTTTTTATTTCAGATTTCCAGCATCCGCTGTATTTTGCTTTTGTAAAATGAACATGGATGCCTCATCAGTTAGTGTCGGAATGGCTGTTGGGTTTTTACTGAGATTATGAATTGCTATACTTTTCTCTCTTTTTTTTACCTTAGACAGGTCATAGTATGGAAGGGGAAACTGTTGTGCAGCTATGAGAGGAGGGGAACTGTCTGGAGAAACATCATAAATTTTCCCAGGTGTGCAAGATTGGAGACATCAAAGGAAGGGGAGGGTCACAGAGTGGAAGTGAAACCTTATTAATCCCCTTAGTCCATTGCAGATCTGTTTGAGATTTATCCTGGTCACTTCAGAGTTCTGGCATGGTTTGAGAGTTCAGAGGAATTTGGAAGATTTAAGTTTTCCAAACAGATGTCTGGTTCAGTAGAATTAACATACAAATCCATGATCATTTCCCACACTAAGGGCTGGATTTTTCCAACCTCGATGGGTCCATGGCAGGCGACGTCCGTGGCGTGTGGGGATCCCGCATCTGTTTTGATCCCAGTCTTCAACAAGATTTTCTGTTGATGGGGCTTGTTAAGCCCGTCCTGTGAGGTTCCTGGTCATTAGCCGGTTTCCTTAAAGGTACTACGTCCACATTCATTTTGACAGTTGCGCGGTCAGTGTTCTGCAGCATTGATGTGCTGCAAACACTGACAATCACTGCACAAAGGTGCACGGCTGCATCCAGGCTCTCCCATTACTCCCTCCATATGCTTATGGAGGGAGTCACAGCACACAGGGAGGTTCTCTTCCCTTCCCATGGGCAGAAGACACCTCCCCAGGACACCAATGCAGCCTGGTTGCACATTGCACAGGAGGACACAAGCAGGGATGTCATCAGGAGGACCAGGCTGCAGTGGCACAAACCTTTCAATGATCTCAGTAGATCACGAAACGTTACGACAAAGCCACACTCAACCTCATCCTCCTGTGCCACTCATCACATCCCCATCACTTCAGAGTTCTGGCATGGTTTGAGAGTTCAGAGGAATTATAAGGGGAATCAATAAGGGGAAAAAAACATGAGTGGGCATAGTCTATAGGCCTCCAAACAGTTGCAACTATGTTGGATGGAGTATCAATCAGGAAATAGTTGAGGCTTCTAATAAGGGAACATCTATAATTATGGGGGATTTTAACTATCATATTAATTGGACAAATCAAATTGGGCAGGGCTGCCTTGAGGATGAGTTCATTGAGTGTATTAGGGATGGGTTTCTTGAGCAGTATGTAACTGAACCGACCAGGGGGCAAGCAACCTTAGGTCTGGTCCTGTGTAACGAGAAAGGATTAATTAAAAATGTCCTAGTAAAGGATCCCCTTGGAATGAGTGACCATAACATGGTTGAATTCCATATTCAATTAGAGGGTGAGAAGGTTGGATCTCAAACAAGCGTGCTAAGCTTGAATAAAGGAGACTATGAAGGTATGAGAGCGGAATTGAATAGAGTGGATTGGGAAATTAGATTAAAGGGTATGACGATACATGATCAGTGGTGTACATTTAAGGAGTTATTTTACAACTTCCAAAAAATATATATTCCTCTGGGAAGAAAAGGGTGTAAAAGAAAAGACAGCCATCCGTGGCTAAGTAAAGAAATTAAGGATAGTATTCGACTAAAAACAAGGGCATATAAGGTAGCCAAATCTAGTGGGAGGATAGAGGATTGGGAAAACTTTAAAAGACAGCAAAAAATAACAAAAAGATTGATTAAGAAAGGGAAGATAGATTATGAAAGTAAATTAGCAAAAAATATAAAAACAGATAGTAAGAGTTTTTATAGTTATATAAAAAGAAAAAGGGTGGCTAAAGTAAATGTTGGTCCCTTAGAGGATGAGACCAGGAAATTAATGGTGGGAAATATAGAGATGGCAAAAACACTGAATGAATATTTTGTATCAGTCTTTACAGTAGAAGACACTAAGAATATCCCAACACTGGACAAACAGGGGGCTATAGGGGGGGGAGGAGCTAAACATGATCACAATCACTAAGGAAGTGGTACTCGGTAAAATAATGGGACTCAAGGCGGATAAATCACCTGGACCTGATGGCTTACATCCTAGGGTCTTGAGGGAAGTGGCGGTAGGGATTGTGGATGCATTGGTAATAATTTTCCAAAACTCCCTGGACTCAGCAAAGGTCCCGGCAGACTGGAAAACTGCTAATGTAACACCCTTATTTAAAAAGGGCAGTAGACAGAAGGCTGGAAACTATAGACCGGTTAGCCTAACATCTGTGGTAGGTAAAATTTTGGAGTCCATTATTAAGGAGACAGTAACAGGACATTTGGATAATCATCATTCAATAGGACAAAGTCAGCATGGTTTTATGAAGGGGAAGTCATGTTTGACAAATTTGCTGGAGTTCGTTGAGGAAGTAACATATAGGGTGGATAAAGGGGAACCAGTGGACGTAGTGTATTTAGACTTCCAAAAGGCATTTGACAAGGTGCCACACAAAAGATTATTGCTTAAGATAAAAAATCACGGGATTGGGGGTAATATTCTGGCATGGATAGAGGATTGGCTATCTAACAGAAGGCAGAGAGTTGCGATAAATGGTTCATTCTCAGAATGGCAATCAGTAACTAGTGGTGTTCCGCAGGGGTCGGTGCTGGGTCCCCAACTCTTTACAATCTATATTAACGATTTGGAGGAGGGGACCGAGTGTAACATATCAAAGTTTGCAGATGATACTAAGATGGGAGGGAAAGTAGTGAGTGAGGAGGACATAAAAAACCTGCAAGGGGACATAGACAGGCTAAGTAAGTGGGCAGAGATTTGGCAGATGGAATACTATACTGGAAAGTGTGAGGTTATGCACTTTGGCAGGAAAAATCATAGAGCAAGCTATTATCTTAATGGCAAGAAACTGGAAAGTACTGAAGTACAAAGGGATCTGGGGGTCCTGGTGCACGAAACTCAAAAGGTTAGTATGCAGGTGCAGCAAGTGATTAAGAAGGCCAATGGAATGTTGGCTTTCATTGCTAGGGGGATAGAATATAAAAATAGGGATGTATTGCTTCAGTTGTACAAGGTATTGGTGAGACCGCACCTGGAATACTGCATACAGTTTTGGTGTCCATACTTAAGAAAAGACATACTTGCTCTCGAGTCAGTACAAAGAACGTTCACTCGGTTAATCCCGAGGATGAGGGGATGGACATATGAGGAGAGGTTGAGTAGATTGGGACTCTACTCATTGGAGTTCAGAAGAATGAGAGGCGATCTTATTGAAACATATAAGATTGTGAAGGGGTTGGATCGGGTGAATGCGGGGAGGATGTTCCCGATGATGGGTGAAACTAGAACTAGGGGGCATAGTCTTAGAATAAGGGGCTGCTCTTTCAAAACTGAGATGAGGAGGAACTACTTCACTCAGAGGGTGGTAGGTCCATGGAATATGCTGCCCCAAAAAGCTGTAGAAGCTACATCATTACATAAATTTAAAACAGAAATAGACAGTTTCCTAGAAGTAAAGGGAATTAAGGGTTACGGGGAGCGAGCAGGAATTTGGACATGAGTCTGGTTCGGATCGGACATGGCCCTGTGGGTAGCAGAGCGGGCCCAGGGGCCGTGTAGCCTGATCCTGCTCCTATTTCGTGTGTCTAATTCTGTTAGATTCAGGAGATGGTTCTGTGATAGTAGATTGGCGGTTAGGATCAGATCAGCCATGATCTTATTGAATGGCGGAGCAGGCTCGAGGGGCCGATTGGCCTACTCCTGCTCCTATTTCTTATGTTCTTATGTTCCTTACCCTACTCTGCACATCCTTACTCACACCAGCTTACCTTGCACCTCCACCCATCCCTCTCTATCTTTGTTATCACTTCCCTATCTCACTCGCCACCCCTCACACTCACCCTCATCCTTGTCCAGTCATTCAAAGTAACAAAACACAAGGGTAGGCACTTGTGTGCTTTAGCCAATGTTCATGTGAAGTTTCTGTTAATGTGTTGTCAAGCATTCAAAACTTTATTTTCAACACTTTGCCTTCTTGGACAGATTTGTGTGCACCTTTGGAAGTGTCTTAGTGAATTCCAGTGAATGGTGAGACATAATGTTCCCCGAGCCCCAATGGTGATGAGTGTGAAAGGAATGGCTTGGACATTGTAGGGATGCCTTATTGTGTTGGTGTGGGGTGGTGACAACCTGGTGCATCATGTGGCAGCCAGGGTGTGCAACATCAAATGAAGTAAATCTGGCCAGGGTGAGGCAATCCCTGGCATCCCGGGCAGCAATGTGGTCGGGTGATGATGCCTTGTGTCCTGTGCAGCATCAGCTGATTACGGAGAAGGTTGGTGTGGATGTTGGTGCTGCTGGTGTGCCGGGTGATGCTGGTGTTGGGGCTGATCATGTTGGGATTCTGAGGACCAAGGTGAGATTTTTTCAAGGGCACTGATGCTGATGGAATAGATGGCAGGTGAGGTTGAGATGACAGAAGCGACCAGTCAATGGTGAGAGAGGTTGTTCCAGTGAGGTGACACTGGATAGAGAGTTTGCTCCTAACAATTGCTAGCTGCATAAAGGTCAATCTGTTTTCCAAATGCAGTAAGCAACAGCTTCTAACCTTGGAATGTGAAGACCTATGAAATGGGAGCTTTTATAGAACATTTGCAGCTGTCAGGTTAGTAAATCATTCCATGCTGACACAACACCCGACCTACCTACCTGACGTGGTACCCACTCTCGGGCAACCTCGTTAAAAACCTGGTAAAATGGTAAGTACATGGGAAAATGGTTCTGAACTACCTTTTAACAAGCTTTTAAGTATCTAAATTGGCTGACCCACCACTTGGTGTCGGGTCTGTTCAGGAATGACAGACTCAACACTTTAGAATCTGACAAGGAGGTGGGTTTACAGCGGGATACCAATCCATTGTCAATCTTTGTGATTTTGACAGCGGACCTGCCTCCAAACCTGCATTTTGAGCGCCGGCAAAATTCCGGCTATCGCTCTGTCTGTATCGGCACGCGGAATATTAACTCAGTGTAATGAGACTAGGCTTGAGAATGTATTTGTCGAAACTCATCAGAGTCTCTGATTCCGGGTGTCTTCCAGTTGCTATTGGGTGTGCACATATTTATGCAGAAATCCAGCAAATTTACAAATGCTTTTTAAAGCAAAAAATGTAACTTTGGATGTGCTATCATGGCAGTCATAAAAGTTGCACAAACATTTCTTTCACTCCCCTAAAATAAAATATACATTTTGACAGCATTCTTCCCAATGTATTCTGAAACTCAAGGTCATTAGTACAATGGAAAGCAATGAACACATCCATCAATTTCAATTCATTTTTCTTAGTAATTTAATGTGGAACAGTGTATATTGAAATAAGTTTCTGAATTATTTTTGTGACTTAATTATAACAAGTCATGCAATTACATTAAAAATCACACAACTTGATTTCCATTTTGAATGGAACAATTAAAAAAATTTTAAAGCATATATAGCAATAGTTTTTTTTTCTTCTTTTGGCTGGTTGCAGGCACTAACATTATCTAGTAAAGCCTGAAAATGCCCAAAACTTTCCTTTTGTATTCTGATTTTATCCTTGTCTCATGTTCTATTTATTAGAAAAAGAATTGTGTCTGCCCAGAGTTAAAAATATATATCCGAATGAATTATACCCAATAAATAAATATATGGAAAGTCACTTCACTCAAATGACCAACGTTCAAATGGCAGGCATGGACCAAATAAGCAGTCGGGTTAATCCCAACTAGTTAATGCCTCCATTAAATAATAAAGAAAGAACTTGCATTTATATAGCGGGTTTCATGACTTCAGGATGTCCCAAAGCACTTTGCAGCCAATTAATTAGCTTTGAAGTGCAGTCATTGTTACAATGTAGGCAAATACAGCAGCCAAGTTGCTCACAGCAAGGTCCCATAAACAGCAATGAGAAAAATTACCAAATAATCTATTTTTTTGTGATGTTGGTTGAGGGATAAATGCTGGCCAAGACACGAGGAGGAGAACTTCCCTGCTCTTCTTTGAATTGTGCCATGGGATCTTTTACATCCACCTGAGAGAGCAGACGGGGCCTCGGTTTAATGTCTCATCCAATAATAAACACAGCACTCTCTAATCACTGCACAGAAGTGTCAGCCTAGATTATAATTATTTGCTAATAGCCAGAAAGATTGTATGGAAATACATTCAGTGTTCGTATGTTAACATTTGCACATCATAATTTCAAGTGTAATGTTGAGCAGCTTGGAGGAACTTTTCTTCCATGTCTAACCATGTTGTGTCTGGCTTGGGGCTACTTGATGCTACCAGAGGATGAGGAAATTGGATAAGTTGTTGCACTCCCTTTCTAGGACTCCGATCCTTCCTCTTGATGAACATAAAATTGAACCCTTGCTTTAAGAATAAAAAAGTCTGCAGTGATTTTACAAAGCAATGTGAAAACACTTTATGGATTGGATAGATGGAAGTGGAACTTGAGGATTTTTTTAACATTAGTTAATGTTTTTTAAGACTCCCTCCTGCTCAGCAAACTGCAAAGCATTAGTGAATTAATGGCGTTAAGAGAATGCAACGTCAGTGTGAAGGTCAGTGTTTTGATAATATTTTTATAAGTTGGCTCAGAATGTAGGAATGGCTCTGTGTGTATTGGAGGTTCTCTGGCTGTGTGTACATTCTGTGTGCCTCTCCAACCATTGAAGGTGGCGCCTGAGGTTGAGAAATTGTGACCTGGATTTCTTGGAACGATGTGACAATTTATCATTTTTGTGATAAAATTTAATAAAGCTTATTTTTGTTTGAAATTCTTTTGACATGTTTCAATGGCACAATGGGTTGCTGAACAAATATCTTTGCAGCTTCTACCAAAAGCAGAGCACACTGAGATATGCTGGATTTTGCTTCATGTCTGCGAAGGATACATGAGTGATGACAAAGCACAATGGGGGTAATTTGAACTTTGGGTAATAGCATAAAATGAGCGCTATCAAATTGGTCGTCCATTATACACCCTGCCTGATTGTCCCTTCCGGTGACTTCGATGGAAAGGAAAATCAAGTGTGGTGTATGGTGGGTGGCAAATTTGTTATCGCTCACGCTACACTATCACCCAAAGTTCAAATTGCTCCCTTCTATTGCTGCTCGGGATAATGATTAAGAAAGACAACCAAAAGCTATCGGTTGGTGTCATTTACAGTTGTTTACTTACTGAAGGTGGATTTAATCCACTGCAACCAGTCTATCTCCAACTGCAGTTCTCCTGCCCAACAGAGAGCTTTGCGTATCCATCCTCACACATATGCTGGAGCCACATCCCAATGGTTAACATTTAAATGTTCAGATCGATTTAATAAGGGCCCTTGTTATATTCCACACAGTGCCAAACCCAAGATGTGCGCCTCCATCGCCTGTAAAGATCTCGCACCATTTCTATCACAAGTCAGATCAGGACTGACTTAGAGACTCTACTTTGCCCTGGTGCTATAGCTGCAGCACAAATATGCCGTTAAATATAAGAATAAATCATGAATACAGGTATAACCCATGAGCCTAGAAGTTGCTGTCAGTGACAGCATCAGACAAATCCTGAATGCATTTGTACAGTATTCTTATGTTCACTATTTCAGCAAAGGCTTTAACCTACTGTTAACCTAATAGAAGAATCTCATACAAACGTGTTAAGGATTATCTGCTGATATCACTGAAGTACCTTTCACACCCTCAGGACATCCCAAAATACTTTACAACCCAATGAATCATTTTTGAACTGTAGTCACAGTTTTTATGTCGGTAAGCGTGGAAGCCAATTTACACGTGGCAAGGTCCCCAAAATGAAATGAATGACCAGTTAATGTGCTTTGGTGCTGTTGGTTGAGGGATGAAAATTGGCCAGCATATCAGGAGAACTCCCTACTCTTGTTCAAATAGTGCCATGGGAGCTTTTATTTCCAACAGAACAGATAGACATGACCTTTGTTTAACGTTTCATATGAAATACGGCACCTCTGACAATGCAGCACTCCCTCAGTACTGCACTGAAGTGTCATAGGAACAAGAGTCGGCCATTCAGCCCGTTGAGCCAGCTCCACCATTGAATTAGATCATGGCTGATCTGTACCTCAACTCCATTTACCCGTCTTTGCTCCATATCCCTCGACACCCATGCCTAACAAAAATCTATTGATCTCAGTCTTGAAAGTTCCAATTTCCATGCCATTCACAGCCTTTTGGGGAGAGAGTTCCAAATTTCTATGAGCATTGGTGTAAAAAAGTGCTTCCTGATTTTGATCCTGAATGGGCAAACTCTAATTTTACGATTATCTCCCCTTGTTTTTGACTCCCCTCAATCAGATCGCCCCTCAATCACCTAAACGCAAAGGAATACAAACCAAGTTCAAGCAACCTGTCCTCATAATTGAACCCTCTAAGCCCCAGTATCGGTCGAGATCATGTGCTGGAGTGGGGCTCGGACCCACAAACTGAGACCAGAGTTATACTACTGAGTCAAGCTAACACTAATTCGAGATCGTTCAAAACAATTGTAAATGAGTCTCACAAAGCTTCAATCAATGTGTAGAATTACGTTACCCTGGCAGATTATGCCTGCGGTGGACAATCATTTTTTTTCAAATCATTTTTGCGACGTGAAAATAAAAATAAATCTGGATTGTGTTCCTGTTAATAATTGGTACCGGTTGTCCAAAACGAATCATATTTCTCATAAATTCATTGCTAAATTCTTGAGTCATATAATTGAAGCTTTCTGCATTTTTGAGGGCAGTGATTATTTATGTATCATTGATGTTGAAGAAATATTTCTTCCTGTCTGACGGCTGTAGTAAATCTGACCAATTAATTAAGGCTTTTGTTCTGTTGTGTCAAAGCCATTAATCCGTGTCACCTGCTATGTGGCCAGCACATCCAATAGTTGTGTGAAACAGCTGAATGGAAATGAATGTTGGAGGAGCACTTACAGACCAACTGGATTCATGCCAAAAAAAGGTTTTATTTTAGAATATCACATCTGAATTTTACAGCAATAGTTTCTCACTCAAAAATGATGGTTTTTGCCATGAGTGATTTGTAAAGAATGTCGTTCTGTATGGTCATTTTATTAGCCTTTTATGTTAGAGTTTAAACTATGAACAGTATCATAAGCAACAGAGCATTAACCAGGCTCTTTTGCTTTCTGTAAAAAGTTCCAGAATTTAATTTATTATTCCACTACAAATTTTGTATTTAAAAAAAAAGCTGCAGACACACTTTAGAAAATGTTCTGTTGTCACAGTGAGAGTTGTAAGTACAACTGTTTACAGCAGACGGACTAGCTCTAACTGCCTAGTAGCTACAGGTGAGATTTAAATGTCAGTTTGGCTTAGTTGGTAATACTCTCACCTCTGAGTCAGGCTGTGGGCTCAAGCCTCACTCCAAAGCTTGAGTGTAGTTGACATTTAACAGTGCAATAGGTGACGGCCCCGATTTTGCGCTCACCATTATTAAGGAGTAAATCGGACAGCAACTTCCGGCGTCCGAACATGCGCAGAAAAACGCGGAAATCAGGAAGTTGCTGTCCGAGTTGCCCAGCTCCTCCAGAAGCTTCGCTACATTGGTATCATGCCAAGGGACTCACGATTGAAATACATGGAAGGGCGTGAATTTGCGGTACTTACCCACTAGTTACCTACTAAACACGTCAGGAAACATTTGGGCTTGTCCATTCAAACGTAAGTGAATTTTTAACGGCGTGATAAGTCTTAATTACTGCCAAACAACCTCTCTGGCACAGAAAATTTACTTTTAAGTGTGGAGCCTCATTCCTTCAGATTTTAATTATTGTTGCAGATTTTAAAAATTAAAAAATTAAAATAAAAACTTGTTTTTTTACTTTTTCTTTCTGTCACTTTTAACTCCCTTTCTTAATCCCATCTTTCTTTCCCACTCTTTATTTTGCTTTCTGTACATGATTTTACATTGAATTAAATATTCTAATTTACACTTCCTGGTTTAGACTCCTCTGCGTGGCTCAGTAAGGAGTTTTAACATAGAAACATAGAAACATAGAAGATAGGAGCAGGAGTAGGCCATTCGGCCCCTCGAGCCTGCTCCGCCATTTAATGAGATCATGGCTGATCATCCAAATTCAGTACCCTGTCCCTGCTTTCTCCCCATATCCCTTGATCCCTTTAGCCTTAAGAAATATATCTAACTCCTTCTTGAATATATTTAATGAATTGGCCTCAACTGCTTTTTGTGGTAGAGAATTCCACAGGTTCACCACTCTCTGGGTGAAGAAATTCCTCCTCATCTCTGTCCTAAATGGCTTACCCCTTATCTTTAGACTGTGACCCCTGGTTCTGGACTCCCCCGCCATCGGGAACATCCTTCCTGTATCTAGTACTGCATTTCACTCTCATCGGTTGAGGAGACACTCCGTTGCTTGCCCTGTTCACACAAGTCTCAGACCCGCGCTGTTTCGACTCTTTAATTACCAGAAAATTACAGTGCAAAAGCCCACAGAAAGTCTGTAGGCAAGTGTAAGTGTAATCAATGACAAGCGTGGTTCATTCGCCGCTGACCGCAAAATCTGGGCCATTGTTCAGTTTGCAAAAGGTCCCCTCACACAGTGCAAATAGCAACAATATGTAATTATGGCTTGCATCATATTTTACACACATTCCCAAGAACATCACCCCGAGAGATCCCTTATTAGGAGATGGGTAATTAGAGTATGACTACTTTTATCTTTCAGTTACTTGCACATTTAATTTTATTGACCAGATCTTCATCTTCTTTAAATATTTTCTAAATCAAATATATTAGAGAAAATGTAGAATACAATTATGATGCCACTTTTACATCAATGGGAAGTGGTTTGGGGTTTGCATTAACATGAAGATGGCTGCATAACTCGGCTGCCAGATTGAGATCTATCTCCAAAGTTCCCTAAAACCAGGACGTGTGAGTTCCTTCCAGGAGCCCCAGCTCACTGGTGTGAGCTGGCATTGGCTACAGTGTGAACCTGATCCAGTGCAAAGCTGTAGTTAAAGAGGCTGCAGGTGATTCAGTGGATCTCTTGGGAGCTTTGAAAGGTAAATTTATAATCTTTTTTCAAGTTAAGATTAAGCCGGCACTCTCCTTTCGGTAATGGTGAACTGTCTACAGAGTTCCTTTTTAGCTGACTGCAGTGCGACGGTGATGCACATTTGACAGTGTAACCCTGTCTGCCAGCTGTGCATCACACTCTGCAGGTCTGAGACTTAAGTAGTCTGCCTTCCTAACTCTATAAGAAAGTATTCAGTACATATGTGCTGTTTGTGATGCCCAAAGAAACATAGAGGGCTAGAAATTTGTCTTGATCAGTGGTGTAAAACAGGCGGTATCGGATCAGCCGTCTGTGATATGCAGAGCCCAATATTTAGTTCCACTGCCGTCAATCCAACTGCATCAGGCGCAGTGTATAATGAGCGGCCGATCCGATACCGCCCGTTTTACGCTTCTGCCCGAGCCGAATTTCTAGGCCAGAAACTTTATATACAAAGTCTGATAGTCAAGCTCACTCACACATGTCCTTGGTCACAAGGCATTAGTCAGGCTCAATAATGTCAACCTACACTAGGTACCTATGGGCTGGATTTTCATTGAGGAGGCAGGTAGGAGGCGGGACTACAACTTTTGGGGTTGTAGTCCCGCCTCCATCGAGTTGTGGCCAACCCATGCGATTTTGACTTGATTGACCTTGTTGAGCCTGCCCAGTGGGCTCAGCAGGCCAATTAAGGGCCACCCGACAACAGGTGACGTCACAGATTGATATTTCATCTGTCAAGACCTTTTGACAGATGAAATATCAGCGTTTGACAGCTGTTTGAAGCTGTCAAACACTGACAATCTGTACTCTGTTAATTCCTTCCTCTCAGGATGATTTAGAGATCTCTCTGGAACAGAAAGCTGAATGCTGCAATTTTTGACAGATCGCGGCCATTCTGCTTTCTGTGCCGGTGAGATGAGAGACTCCCGAGACCTGAAGGAAGGAAGGCTGTAAAGGTAAGTAAAACTTCTTTAAACATTTTACACACACCAAACACACTTACCTCTGCACTCATGCACCCATCACTCACCTGAACACCGGACATCTCGACCCCTCCAAGCCCTTCAGCCCGACAGCCCACCTCGCTAACTTGGCATGGTTTGGAGCCATCGGGAATCCCATACTTCAAGAATGAAAATAGGGATTAGGCTAAAAACTGCCTCTTAACTACCTGTTAGCAGGCAGTTAATTGGCACTAATCCCCTTCCCGCCTCGGGGAGGCGGGTCTCATGTCCGGGTCGGGTACCCGCCTCCTTTGAAACTGGCATGGAGGTGGGTTGGGGGCAGGATGGGTTCGTGCCCCCCGATTTCAGGATTTTAACCCCCCACATGCCGCCAATCCCGCCTCCATGGCCCAATGAAAATCCTACCCTATATGTCCCTTCATCCAAATATTCAGATGAAACATTCACAACAGTGAACAAAGATATAAAAAGTGAAGCACCCTAAAATGAAGAAAAAAAGTAACAGGATACTGGAAAGATTGTTATAACAAAAAAAAAGCCTTGTATTGTTTTGAGAGCTTTGGCATTATCACAAATAGTTGTCGAATTGTTAAGGAACCTATTGCATTAAATGAATTCATGGGGAAAAAATGGAAGGCCCTGAACTATGCAAAGGTTGAAGCTGCATATAAATTAACCCATTATGGTAATTATTTGAAAAACTGAGAAAGCTGTAAGTATTTCAGATGATAAATTCAGGCTATATCCAGCTGAGGTACATTCATCAAGGAGCTGAAGAAATTAAAAAAGAGATGATTTATTTGTTTGAAGTTTTATTACAATGCACAATGGTTCCAAATTGAAAGGAAACCTGTAAATCATCTTCAAATCCCTCTCACCTCCGCAGCCTCTTCTAGCTTTATATCCTCTCTTGCACCCTTTACCCTCCCACTCTGGCCTCCTGTGCATTTCCTCTCCTTTTGCCCCATTGGTGGTAGGGCCTTCAGTCATCTCGACCTTATTCTCTGGAACGCGCTCCCTAAGCCCTTCTCCCTCTCTACTTCTCTGGCCTCCTTTACAAACCTTCTTAAAGGTCATCTTTTCCACCTGGGCTTCAGTTGCCTCTCCTATCACTCTTCTTTGGCTCGCCATCTGTTCCCCTCGTTATTTCTCTGCGAAGTATCTTGAGACATTTTGTACATTAAAGGTGCTATGGTGACCTTGGGCTCCAACTTATAGAAGTGGATCACTATTGCATTTGACAGGCTGGGGATGGGGGTCAGCTTGAGGGATCCATGACAGGCTTCATACCCCTCGTCCACTTTCCCAACATCCACTTTCATTCAAACCACCTGCCGGGGACCCAGCACCTGGCGTATGGCAAGAGCAGGAACTAATGAAGCTGCTTCCTTGCAGGATGACCGCATGTTCATTCAAACCAACCCACCACTCAAGGAATTAATAAGCGCTATTTAGAGGGCAAGTGCTGATGGATGCAGGTATAGCAGGTCCATCCACTTTTCATCTCCACAGTGTACACCAGCAGCACCTAGACTCAGCAGCAGTGTAGTCAGTGGGAGAAGTACAACCTTGTGAGTCACCATGGGAAAGCATTGTTTAGCCAGTAGAAACACTTCATTATGTAAATATTACCAAATAGATTTTGAGCACTTTAATTTTCCTGTGGACAACTTTGGTTACCGAGAGGCGGTGCTAAGGTAACAATTGATGCTGGGCCAGTGTGAGATGGCAGTTAAGGTATAGTTGGATGGAACGGGGCAGAATGTTGCTTATGGGAATGTTTCATTTGTCTGCAATGTTTGTGCAGTGGCTGGATCTGGGCCTTATTGAACAAAGTTATCAATCAGTGATAGCTGCACCAATCTACTTGGCTGCAGGCCTGCATTATCCTTTTCCTTCTCATCCTCCTCTGCTATTGCTGAAACATGGGCCTCCTGTTTGTCCTACTGCACATATACTCCTCTTTGTATTGCAGTCATGCAGCATGCAGCCGACTGTAACTAGTTTGGATTCCTTTTCAGTGTTATAGAGCAGCACAAGGTAATCTTTGCTTTAGCTTCCCAATATTTTAATCTACAGTGATTCTGATTAAGACATATGCCTCATTGTGTTAATGGCACATAAAAACATAAGAAATAAGAGAAGGAGTAGGCCATACAGCCCCTCGAGCCTGCTCTGCCATTCAATGAGATCATGGCTCATCATCGACCTCAACTCCACTTTCCCGCCCGATCTCTATATCCCTTGATTCCCCTAAAAATCCACTATCATTCTGGAGTTTCCCACATCAAAAGGGGACAAGGCTAGAACTAATTGGATAAAAATTAGAACTGATAAGGGCAATTACTACTAACTGCCAGATAAAGGCAAACGGAGACAGCAAAGTGTTTGAGTAAGTTAGGGAAATTACAGGGAATCAAACATTATAAACCTTGAAGAGGAACATAAGAGCATAAGAAATAGGAGCAGGAGTAGGCCATTCGGCCCCTCGAGCAGGCTCCGCCATTCAATAAGATCATGGCTGATCTTCTACCTCATCTCCACTTTCCTGCACTATCCCCATATCTCATGATTCCTTTAATATTCAAAAATCTATCGATCACTGTCCTGAATATACTCAACGACTGAGCCTCCACAGCCCTCTGGGGTAGAAAATTCCAAAGATTCACCACCCTCTGAGTGAAGAAATTTCTCCTCATCTCAGTCCTAAATGGCTGACCCCTTATTCTGAGACTGTGACCCCTGGTTCTAGACTCCCCAGCCAGGGGAAACATCCTCCCAGCATCTACCCTGTCAAGCCATGTAAGAATTTTGTATGTTTCAATGAGATCACCTCTCATTCTTCTAAACTCGAGAAAATATAGGCCTAGTCTACTCAATCTGTCCTCATAGGACAATCCCCCCATCCCAGGAACCAGTCTGGTGAACCTTCATTGCACTCCCTCTATGGCAAGTATATCCTTCCTTCGGTAAGGAGACCAAAACTGTACACAATACTCCAGGTGTGGTCTCACCAGGGCCCTCTATAATTGCAGTAAGACTTCTTTACTCTTATACTCAAATCCTCTTGTAATAAAACCAACATACCATTTGCTTTCCTAATTGCTTGCTGTACCTGCATGTTAACTTTCAGTGATTCGTGTACAAGGACACCCAGGTCCCTCTGAATACCAACATTTCCCAATCTCTCACCCATTAAAAAATACTCTGCTTTTCTATTTTTCCTACCAAAGTGGATAACTTCACATTTCTCCATATTATATTCCATTTGCCATGTTCTTGCCCACTCACTTAGCCTGTCTATATCCCCTTGAAACCTCCTTGCATCCTCCTCACAACTTACATTCCCACCCAGTTTTGTATCATCAGCAAACTTGGATATATTACATTTGGTCCCCTCATCCAAATCATTGATATAGATTGTGAATAGCTGAGGTCCAAGCACTGATCCTTGCGGTACCCCACTAGTTACAGCCTGCCAACCCGAAAATGACCCATTTATTCCTACTCCCTGTTTTCTGTCCGTTAACCAATCCTCAATCCATGCTAGTATATTACTCCCAATCCCATGAGCCCTAATTTTAGGAAAGTGTACAGATCAGAGATAACTGAATAATATTGCTGTTGTTGTAATATGTGGTTAAACCATAAGCAATTTGATAGTGAATGAGTATTTCTTAACACAATATGTGATGCAGAGTACAAGAGCATTTGAGAGTCCAATAAAATTAATTTGCAACCTGGAAGAAGGTGTACCCTTGCGTTCCAGTGATCATTGTACATTCAGATTTGATGTGATAAAAGTTAAGGCCAAACACAGTACAAATTTGCAGAATTTTAGAAGCTCAAACATCGACATTATAAACATTTCTAAGATGATTCAGTGAGCTGCAGAACGAGAAAACAGGGGTAACTAAAATCAGTGAAAGGAGACAAAAAAAGGATGACAGCCACAAAAAGAGTCCAAAGAAATCATTTCTAATGAAGTAAATGGCAAAAGATAGTTCATCTGAGGAATAAATATTGTTGAGGGTCAGGAAATGGCAGATCTGTTAAATTAATACTTTATGTCAGATTTCACAGATAAAGACTCAACAAATTCCAGATCCAGTCAGAATGGCCCAAGTATCATTTAACATTTGTAGAGGTTAGTAAATCACGTGTTAGGAAGAAACAGCGTGCCTCGACCAGATGAGATACACCTTAGAATTCTAAAAGAAATGGGACAGGCTCTGGTTCATATTTTTAGGAGCTCCTTATGTTCTGGAGCTGTAACTTTTTTTTGTTCATTCACAGGATCTGGGTGTCGCTGGCAAGGCCAGCATTTATTGCCCATCCCTAATTGCCCTTGAGAAGGTGGTGATGAGCCGCCTTCTTGAACCGCTGCAGTCCGTGTGGTGAAGGTATTCCCACAGTGTTGTTAGGGAGGGAGTTCCAGGATTTTGACCCAGTGACAATGAAGGAACGGCAATATATTTCCAAGTCAGGATGGTGTGTGACTTGGAGGGGAACTTGCAGGTGATGGTGTTCCCATGCGCCTGCTGCCCTTGTCCTTCTAGGTGGCAGACGTCACAGGTTTGGGTGGTGCTGTCGAAGAAGCCTTGGTGAGTTGCTGCAGTGCATCTTGTAGATAGTACACACTGCAGCCACAGTACGCCGGTGGTGGAGGGAATGAATGTTTAAGGTGGTAGAGGGGGTGCCAATCAACTGGGCTGCTTTGTCCTGGATGGTGTCGAGCTTCTTTTGAGTGTTTTGGGAGCTGCACTCATTCAGGCAAGTGGAGAGTATTCCATCACACTCCTGACTTGTGCCTTGTATGTGGTGGAAAGGCTTTGGGGAGTCAGGAGGTGAGACATTTGCCACAGAATCCCCAGCCTCTGACCTGCTCTTGAAGCCACAGTATTTATGTGGCTGGTCCAGTTAAGTTTCTGGTCAATGGTAACCCCCAGGATGCAGATGCTGGGGGATTCGACAATGGTAATGCCATTAAATGTCAAGGGGCGGTGGTTAGACTCTATCTTGTTGGAGGTGGTTATTGCCTGGCACTTGTGTGGCGCGAATGTTACTTGCCACTAATCAGCCCAAGCCTGAATGTTGTCATGGTCTTGCTGCATGCGGGCACGGGTTGCTTCAGTTTCTGAGGAATTGCAAATGGAACTGAACACTGTGCAGTCATCAGCGATCATCCCCATTCTGATGATGGAGGGAATGTCATTGATGAAGCAGCTGAAGATGGTTGGGCCTAGGACACTGCCCTGAGGAACTCCTGCAGCGATGTTCTGGGGCTGAGATGGCAGAACCCAAACTGAGCATCAGTGAACAGGTGCCGCTTGATCGCACTGTCAACAACATCTTCCATCATTTTGGTGATGATTGAGAGTAGGCTGACGGGGCGGAAATAGGCCGGATTGGATTTGTCCTGCTTTTTGTGGAAAAGACATACCTGGGCAATTTTCCACATTGTCAGCATTGTAGCTGTGCTGACTTGGCTAGAGCTGCAGCTAGTTCTGGAGCACAAGTCTTCAGCACTACAGCTGGGATGTTGTTGGGGCCCATAGCCTTTGCTGTATCCAATGTGCTCTGCCGTTCCTTGATATCACGTGGAGTGAATCGAATTGGCTGCAGACTGGCATCTGTGATGATGGGGACCTCAGGAGGAGACCTGATCACTAGAAGATAGGATATTTCATCTTGATGTTCAGCAAAAAGAGTAAGATATGAATTGGAGAATCGTAGGCCAGTTAGCCTAATGTTGTTAGTCATCAAAATGCTTGAGGATATTTTACCTATGTGCTGGTAGGGTTAGCGGTTAGAAAATCCCCCCTAGCCCACAGAACAACAAACATGTAGAATGGACTCCTAGCCAAAGTAGATAATGCACTGCTGACTAATGTTGGTCAACAATAGCTGCATAAATATTTGTTTAAGAATGTGACTGGAGTTCTTGTTGCGGTACTTTACAGCAGGATGTGCAACGTTTTGGAACAGGAGCCAGACACATGTGTCACAATCAGTGACTGGGCCATGTGGGATTACACAAAACTGCAAGTTCCTCCCCCCACTCCCCACCTCCATAGACAAAAAAGTTTTCCCCATATAAAAAGTACATAAGATCCCCACACAAACAAATCCAAACATCCTATATGCAAAGAAATCCAAGTCCTCCCAATACACAAAAAAAATCCAAGCCCATATACCAAAATAAAGTCCAAGCCTTCATACACAAAATGTCAAAGCCACCCCCCTACACATAAATACAAGTTCCAATTCACAAAAGTGGCAGATAAGGGAGTGTCTATGGATGTTATTTATATGGACTTCCAGAAGACATTCAAGAAGATTCCACACAAGAGACTGTTAGCAAAAATGAAGGCAGATGGAAATGGAGGCAACCTATTGTTATGCATAGGGAATTGGTTAGGAGGTAGGAGACAGAGAGTAGGGATAATGGGTATAGAAACATAGAAACATAGAAGATAGGAGCAGGAGTAGGCCATTCGGCCCTTCGAGCCTGCTCCGCCATTCAATGAGATCATGGCTGATCATCCAAATTCAGTACCCTGTCCCTGCCTTCTCCCCATATCCCTTGAACCCGTTAGCCTCAAGAAATATATCCAACTCTTTCTTGAATATATTTAATGAACTGGCCTCCACCGTCCTCTGTGGCAGAGAATTCCACAGGTTTACCACTCTCTGGGTGAAGAAATTCCTCCTCATTTCAGTCCTAAATGGCTTACCCCTTATCCTTAGACTATGACCCCTGGTTCTGGACTCCCCGGCCATCAGAAACAAATTTCCTGCATCTAGTCTGTTCAGACCTGACAGAATTTTATAGGTTTCAATGAGATCCCCTCTCAATCTTCTAAACTCCAGTGAGTATAAGCCCAATCAACACAATCTCTCCTCATACGTCATTCCTGCCATCCCAGGTATCAGCCTGGTGAATCTTCGCTGCACTCCCTCCATGGCAAGAACGTCCTTCCTCAGGTAAGGTGACCAAAACTGCACACAATACTCAAGGTGCGGTCTCACCAAGGCCCTGTACAACTGTAGCAAGACATCCTTGTTCCTGTACTCGAACCCTCTTGCTACGAAGGCCAACATACCATTTGCCTTCTTAACCGCCTGCTGCACCTGCATGCTTATCTTCAGCAACTGGTGCACAATAACACCCAGGTCTCTTTGCACTTCTCCTTCTCCCAATCTATTGCCATTCAAATAATAATCTGCCTTCCTGTTTTTGCCACCAAAGTGGATAACCTCACATTTATCCACATTATAGTGCATTTGCCATGTTTCTGCCCAATCACCCAACCTGTCCAAATCGTACTGGAGTTTCACGACATCCTCCTCACAGCTTACCCTCCCACCCAGCTTTGTGTCGTCTGCAAATTTGGAGATATTACACCCAATATCCTCGTCCAGATCATTAATATATATTGTGAACAGCTGGGGTCCTAGGACCAATCCTTGCGGTACCCCACTAGTCACTGCCTGCCACTCGGAAAACGACACATTTATTCCAACTCTTTGTTTTCTGTCCGCCAACCAGTTCTCTATCCAAATCAATACCTTGCCCCCAATCCCATGTGCCTTAATTTTGCATGCTAATCTCTTATGTGGGACCTAATCGAAAGCCTTCTGAAAGTCCAAATACACCACATCCACTGGTTCTCCCTTATCTATTTTACCAGTTACATCCTCAAAAAATTCCAGTAGATTAGTCAAGCATGATTTACCTTTTGTAAATCCATTTTGACTTTGTCCGATCTTGTCACTGCTTTCCAAGTGCTCTGCTATTACATCTTTTATAATAGACTCTAGCATTTTCCCCACTACCGATGTCAGGCTTACCGGTCTATAATTCCCCACTTTTTCTCTACCACCTTTTTTGAATAGTGGGGTAACATTAGCTACCCTCCAATCCATGGGTACCGTTCCAGGGTCTATCGAGTTCTGGAAGATGACCAGCAATGCATCTACTATCTCTAGGGCCACTTCCTTAAGTACCCTGGGATGTAGACCATCAGGCCCTGGGGATTTATCGGCCTTCAGTCCCATCAATTTTCCTAACACCATATCCCTACAAATACAGATTTCTTTCAGTTCCTCCCTTTCATCAAACCCTATGTTCCCCGGCATCTCTGGGAGGTTATTTGTGTCCTCCTTTGTGAAGACAGAACCGAAGTATGTATTTAGTTGGTCTGCCATTTCCTTCTTTCCCATTATAAATTCCCCTGATTCTGACTGTAAGGGACCTACGCTTGACTTCACCAATCTTTTTCTCTTCACATATCTATAAAAGCTTTTAGTCAGTTTTTATGTTCCCAGCTAGCTTACTCTCATATTCTCTTTTCCCTTTCTTAACTAATCCCTTTATCCTCCTTTGTTGAATCCTAAACTGCTCCCAATCCTCAGGATTATTACTTTTTCTAGCCAATTTATATGTCCTCTCCTTGGATCTTATGCTATCCCTAATTTCCCTTGTTAGCCACGGTTGAGTCACCTTTTTTGTTTTATTTTTATGTCAAACTGGGATGAACAATTTCTGTAGCTCATCCATTCGGTCTTTGAATGTTTGCCATTGCCTATCCACCATCAACCCTTTGAGTGGCATTCCCCAATCAACCCCACCCAACTCGCTCCTCAGACCATCGTAGTTTCCTTTATTTAAATTGAGGACCCTTGTCTCTGAGTCAACTACTTCATTCTCCATCTTAATGAAGAATTCGATCATATTATGATCGCTCCGACCCAAAGGGCCTCGTACAACAAGATTGCGAATTAATCCTTTCTCATTACATAATACCCAGTCTAAGATGGCCTGATCTCTGGTTGGTTCCTCGACATATTGGTCCAGGAAACCATCCCGTAAACACTCCAGGAATTCCTCCTCCACAGTATTGTTACTAATTTGGTTGGCCCAATCTATATGTAGATTAAAGTCACCCATGATGACTGCTGTGCCCTTATTGCACACTTCTTTAATTTCCCTTTTAATGCCATCCCCAACCTCCGCCTTACTGTTTGGAGGTCTATATACCACTCCCACTAATGTTTTTTTCCCCTTAGTATTTCTCAATTCTACCCATACAGATTCCACATCATCAGAGCTAATATCCTTCATTACAATTGTATTAATCCCTTCTTTAACCAGTAATGCTACCCCACCTCCCTTTCCTTTTTGCCTATCTTTCCTGAATATCGAATACCCCTGGATGTTGAGTTCCCAGTCTTGGCCATCCTTGAGCCACGTTTCCGTAATCCCAACCAAATCATATTCGTTTACCTCTATTTGCGCAGCCAATTCATCCACCTTATTACAAATGCTCCTCGCATTAAGACACAAAGCCTTCAGGCTTGTTTTTTTAATGCTCTTAGACCTATTAGAATTATTATTTACTGTGGCCACGTTTGATTTAAACCGTTGATTTCTCTGACTGCCACTTTTGTTTTTCTCCTTCCTATCTTTTGCTTTTATCCCTGTTTTCCTTTCCTCTGTCTCCCTGCTCAGGTTCCCAACCCCCTGCCATTTTAGTTTAAACCCCCCCGAACAGTGCTAGCAAACCTCCCCGCAAGGATATTTGTCCCGCTCTGGTTCAGGTGCAACCCGTCCGACTTGTACAAGTCCCACCTCCCCCAGAAGCAGGCCCAGTGATCCAGGAAACTAAAGCCCTCCCTCCTGCACCAACTCTTTAGCCACGCATTCATCTGCTCTATCCTCCTATTCCTATACTCACGAGCACGTGGCACCGGGAGTAATCCAGAGATTACAACCTTTGAGGTCCTACTCTTTAATCTGCTACCTAGCTCCCTAAATTCTTGCTGCAGGACCTCATCCCTCTTCCTACCTATGTCGTTGGTCCCAATGTGAACCACGACCTCTGCCTGTTCACCCTCCCCCTTCAGAAAGCCCTGCAGCCGTTCAGTGACATCCTTGACCCTGGCAGCAGGGAGGCAACAAACCATCCTGGAGTCACGTCTACGGCCACAGAAACGCCTATCTGTTCCCCTTACGATAGAATCCCCTACCACTATTGCTCTCCCACTCTTTTTCCTCCCTTCCTGAGCAGCAGAAGCACCCCTGGTGCCAGGAAGTTGGCTGCTGCTGCCTTCCCCTGGTGAGTCATCCCCCTCAACAGTATCCAAATTGGTATACCTGTTTGAAAGGGGGATGGCCACAGGGGTCCCCTGCACTACCTGCCTGCTTCTATTGCTCCGCCTGGTGGTCACCCATTTCCCTTCTGCCCGTGCAGCCCTACCCTGCGGCGTGACCAGCTCATCAAACGTGTAATCCACGACCCTCTCTGCATCGTGAATGCTCCACAACCCATCCATCCGCAGCTCCAGCGCCTCAATACGGCCCGTTAGTAGCTGCAGCTGGATGCATTTCTGGCACACGTGGTCCTCAGGGACACTGGCAGCATCCCTGAATTCTCACATAGAGCAAGAGGAGCATAACACGGGGCTGGGTTCTCCTGGCATGACTTACCCCTTTAATTAATTTAAATTAATTCAATACCACCAGTTAAAGATATACTCTAGGGAGCTTATTTTCAACTGTCCCCACTGCACCACAGAGACCCAAGAAAATATAAACCGCAGAATTTAAGATTGTAATGAAAAGGAGAAAGAAATACTCACCAACCAATCACTTACCTGCTTCCTGGTGACGTCACACTTGGATTACTTTTTACCTCTCTCCCCTGCTGTTGAATTGGTACACCTCGCCTCGCTGAATCAGCCGCCGCTTTTAAACTGCCGCCGGTCACTGCTCCCTCACAGGTCCGATGCTCTGGTCAGGCCTCGCCTCGCTGAATCAGCCGCCGCTTTTAAACTGCCGCCGGTCACTGCTCCCTCACAGGTCCGATGCTCTGGTCAGGCCTCGCCTCGCTGAATCAGCCACCGCTTTTAAACTGCCGCCGGTCACTGCTCCCTCACAGGTCCGATGCTCTGGTCGGGCCTCGCCTCGCTGAATCAGCTGCCGCTTTTAAACTGCCGCCGGTCACTGCTCCCTCACAGGTCCGATGCTCTGGTCGGGCCTCGCCTCGCTGAATCAGCCGCCGCTTTTAAACTGCCGCCGGTCACTGCTCCCTCACAGGTCCGATGCTCTGGTCAGGCCTCGCCTCGCTGAATCAGCCGCCGCTTTTAAACTGCCGCCGGTCACTGCTCCCGCACAGGTCCGATGCTCTGGTCGGGCCTCGCCTCGCTGAATCAGCCGCCGCTTTTAAACTGCCGCCGGTCACTGCTCCCTCACAGGTCCGATGCTCTGGTCGGGCCTCGCCTCGCTGAATCAGCTGCCGCTTTTAAACTGCCGCCGGTCACTGCTTCCTCACAGGTCCGATACTCAAATTGGCAGGATGTGACTCATGCTGTCACACAGTGATCTTTACTGGGGCCTCAGATTTTCACTATTTTCATTAATGATTTAGATGCTGACAACACTTAGTGACACTGTAAATAGTGTAGATGGGAGCAGAAAGTTACAAAGGGACATTGATAGATTAAGTGAGTGGGAGGGGTTGGTCGGAATGCTAGCGAGGGGATCAGAGATCAGAGGCCTCATGGGGGGGAGGGGTTGGAGGCCTCAGGGGGAGGTCTGGGAGAGATCGGTAGGGTCGGAGTGTGGGGAGGTCCAATCGCAGGGGGTTGGCCAGCCAGAAACGCTGGATCCAGCAGGTTAGTGGAAAGGCACTCACCTCCTAGATCCAGCAGGCTAGTGGAAAGGCACTCACCTCCTAGATCCAGCAGGTTAGTGGAAAGACACTCACCTCCTAGATCCAGCAGTCCTCGGCTTCCTTTAGCGGGCGGGTTACCTGAGACCGGGGAAACCCGTCCGCCCACAGTTAAATTTAAAATGGTGGATCACCATGAGACATGCAGCCTCATTATAATATTTATAAGTGCCAACTCACCTCCTGCGAGTGGGTTGGCTGCCCGCTGCCCCCTTCCTCCGTCCCGCCTCTGTTAAAACCAGAAGAGGGCGGGTTGGAGGCATGTTGTGGTCGTGATTCAGATTTTTAACTCGTCAACCTCCCACCCAACCCCAACCCACTCATTTTTGGGGGTTAAAAATCCCCCCTGCGTATCTCACTGAGGATTCATCAATCTGATTGGTTGAAGAGCCTCGCCGTTACTTGCTCTGCTCACAGATGCCACAGATCGCCTGTAGAGGGCGCCACGCTGGATCAGACACCGGATTAGAGCAATCCTCTGCTCAAAAGCTCGAGAAAATTTTGTGAGCAGCTGTCAGCCAGGTGAACGGCAAGCCCCGTTCCTTCACCGCTGACTGCAAAATCAGGGCAAAGATTTCTAAATATTTCTATATTCCCAGAAACTGTTAGTCAGAATTGTTCAACTCTGTCCTTGTTACAGTTGTATTCAGCTAATCACCTGAAATAGAAAAGGTGAAGAATCCCTCTCAAAATACAATGGAGAATCTAGACTGGTCAGGACAATATATGTATATATACACACACCTCCAGGGACTAGAGAGTTTGATTTCAATAGCTGATATGATTTGTTTGCTAAGGCCTGGAATGTGATTTGTCACTTTGCAAACCATAATTTTGCTGGTTACAATTAAGGTGCGTGACAAGAATTGTGCATTCCTCACTGGTCAGGTCAGAGGAACAAGTTTCAGGGTTCAGGATATTTAATTCATTCTGTCTAAAAGGTGCTGTAAGTTTGAATAAACTGGTAATGCTTATTTAACCAACTTGTAAATGAAGAAAATACCCTGTCAGTCCTGGTCTCTCTCTTAGTTTTCTCTCTTTACTACAAGATGGTAAATGAGTTATCATTCTTGCCAACTAACAGGAAAATTCATTCTCCATCCCTGTATTTTCTTCTGCCAGCTATTGTCACACATTCTTGAGTAAGTGCTTAATGTTGTTTGGTATAATATGACCAGATCACGATAGCTCCTATTCGCATGAGAATGTTGCTGTGGTTCCGCCCTCTGACCTTCTGCTGTTTCACATTTCTGACTGAGCAGCTGGATTTGATTTGTCTTATCGATTAGATTTAGGAGTGGATATTATAGAGTATTGGCCACCATGAGAGACTTCACTGGTATGCAACCTGATGCAGGTTTGTATACACCCTAAAGCTAAAGGGTTTCCATCAAACACACACACAATGATTATGTACAGTACAGCCACACTACATAAACATGAGGCCATTAAATGGATAACAGTCAAATACAGATCTTATTCTGAAAGTTTGGACATCCTGATTGATAACTCACATGGAATTAAATTAATATGTGTAGTATTGAGGTCTTTCCTGTTCACAGAATAAATTCTCTGTCCGTAATAACCCATCATGTATTCTGTTTGCACACAGAAATTCATTGTTCTTGTACATAAGACATAGTTTAAAAACATTTCTGTATTTTGTAGTATTGCATTATAGTACTGGTACTAGAGGGGGGAGATCTGCAGACAGTTCAGGGAGCTAGGTAAGAACAACAGCACTGGAACTATCCAGCACTAGACTGGAATAAAATTAATGCATGTGGTCAGAGCGGGGACTGATTTTTAGAATGCGCTCAGATTCCTTCCTAGATCAGTGTGTTTCTAGTCTAACAAAGAAAGAAGCATTGCTTGAGTTAGTTCTGGGAAATAAAGTAGGACAAGTAACGTCATAAAATTACATAGAATCTACAGCACAGAAACAGGCCCTTTGGCCCAACTGGTTTATGCCAGTGTTTATACTTCACATGGGCCTCTTCCTTCTCTAATTATATCTTCCCATCGTGCCCCCAAATCCTTCTATTCCCTTTTCCCTCATGTCTCCTCTTAAATGTGTCAATACTCTTTGCTTCGATCACTCCATGTGACAGCTCTGTGTGAAGAAATTCCTCCTCAATTCTTTATTTGGTCTGTTAGTGACTATCTTATATTTATGCCCCCTTATTCTGGACTCACCCACAAGTGAAAACAGATTCTCTACATTGAACCCCTTCTTCATTTAAAGACTTCTTTCATGTCTTTTCTTAGTCTTCTATTTTCCAAAGCTAAGAGCCTCAGCTTGAGAGTTACACCCTCTCAATTCTGGTAACATCCTCGTAAATTTTTTCTGCACTTTCTCCAGTGCTTCAATATCCTTTTTTGTAGGATGGAGACCAGAACTGCTTACAATACTCCAAGTGATGTGAGAGTAGGAGAACAAGTGGGAAATCGTAACCGTGCTGTAATTAGATTCAGTGTAAAAAATAAAAAAGGATAATGTAGATTCAAAGATAAGGGTGCTAGACTGTAAAAAGGCAAAGCTCAAGGGGATAAGAAGGGATCTGGCCTAAATTAACTGGGCAGAAACGTTAGCAAACAGACCAACAGATCAGCTGCAGGAAATCTTCAAATATGAGATGGATACAGTATAAAGTAAATATATTCCAATTAGAAGAATAGGCGATACATCAAAGAATAGAGATCCATGGATAAATAGAGAAATTAAAACTAAACTGATGGGCCTTCAATAACCACAAAACTAGAAGTTATAGACTTAAACAAGTTGGCTTTTAATCACTAAGATCAGAGCTAACATCTCAACACGCCGACTGGTTCACAGGAATGAGTCATACAGATCCTGGGATCTTTATGTAAAAGAAGTCAGGGGCAGAGCCAAGAGCCAAGACCTGGAACCTCCCAGGTTAGTCGGGAAAGAGGAAGTGAAACTATACACAGTGGGGGAGGGTAATATACATGAGTGCAAAGCGAATACAGGATCAAGACAAACAGATTTCATTACATTCACCCCTTCTATAGATTTAGTCCATCGGGGTGATGTTTCTTAAAAGTTGGTATAAGTGAGTCTGTCAGCAGGTTTTGCAGTTCTCAGTGATCGGCGCAAAGCCGGTTGGGGTGCCTCTAGGGGAATGGATTCTGGTAGTGGCTATCCCCTTCGAGAGCAAGAACCGGCGCAGCTCGTCACTCATGAATGACGTCCCACTATCGCTGTGTATGTAGTTCGGCATGCCAAACATGCAGAATAGATTACAGAGACACTTGATGACCGTGGCACTGGTCATGTCTGGGCAGGGAATGGCGAAGGGGAAGCGGGAATATTCATCAATGATATTGAGGAAGTATACGTTACGGTCGGCAGAGGGAAGGGGTCCCTTGAAGTCCAGACTTAGGCGCTCGAATGGCCGTGTGGCTTTGATAAGGCATGCACGGTCAGGCCTGTAGAAACGAGGCTTGCATTCCGCACAGATGCGGCAGGCTCTGGTCATTGCCCTGACCTCCTCGATGGAGTGGGGCAGATTGCGGGACTTTATAAAATGGTATAGTCGGGTGACCCCTGGGTGACAGAGGTCGTTGTGGAGACCCTGTAATTTGTCCGTATGAATGCTGGCACACATTCCCCGCGATAGGGCATCTGGGGGTTCATTAAGGGCTCCCGGCCTGTACATAATATCATAGTCGAATGTGGATAGTTCGATCCTCCACCTGAGTATTTTGTCATTCTTGATTTTCCCCCTTTGTTTGTTATTAAACATGAAAGCCACCGACCACTGGTTGGTGAGCAGGGTGAAACATTTGCCGGCTAGGTAGTGTCTCCAGTGCCGCACTGCCTCCACTATAGCCTGTGCCTCCTTCTCGACAGAAGAGTGCCTGATTTCAGGTCCCTGAAGGGTTCGGGAGAAGAAGGCCACAGGTCTCCCAGCCTGATTGAGGGTCGCAGCTAAGGCAAAGTCTGATGCATCGCTTTCGACTTGAAAGGGAATGCATTCGTCCACTGCACACACTGCAGCCCTTTCAATGTCCTGTTTAATACTGGTGAAAGCCTCCCGAGCTTCAGCTGATAGTGGGAAGGACGTCGATTTAATGAGGGGTCGGGCCTTATCAGAGTGATTGGGCACCCATTGGGCATAATACGAAAAAAATCCCAGGCACCTTTTTAAAGCTTTGGGATTGTGTGGCAGGGGCAGTTCCTTTAGGGGGCGTAATCGGTCAGGGTCCGGTCCAATTACCCCATCTTCCACCACACAGCCGAGGATACAGAGACGGGTTGTGTTGAAGACACATTTGTCTTTGTTGTAGGTTAGATTCAGCTTTAGGGCAGTTTTTAAAAATCTCGCAAGATTTAGATCGTGGTCTTGCTGGTTGTGCCCGCAGATAGTGACATTGTCCAGATAGGGGTAGGTAGCTTGTAGTTTATTCTCGTCAACCATGTGGTCCATCTCACGTTGGAAGACCGAGACCCCATTTGTTACCCCGAAGGGCACTCTGAGAAAATGGTAGAGGCGCCCGTTCGCCTCGAAGGCGGTGTATGGGCAGTCCTCCGTTCTAATGGGGAGCTGGTGATACGCGGATTTGAGGTCGATAGTCGAGAAGACTCGGTATTGCGCAATCTGGTTGACCATTTCTGATATGCAGGGTAAAGGGTAGGCGTCCAGCTGGGTATAAATATTAACAGTCTGGCTGTAGTCAATTACCATCCGTTTCTTTTCACTATTTTTAACTATGACTACTTGGGCACGCCACGGGCTGGTACTGCATTCAATAATGCCTTCCCGCAGGAGTCTGTCCACTTCCGCCTTGATAAAGTGTCTGTCTTCCAGACTGTACCGTCTACTTTTGGTCGCTATGGGCCTACAGTTCGGAGCGAGATTAGCGAATAAAGAGGGCGGGCTGATTTTTAAGGTTGATAGGCCACAGACTGTGAGTGGCGGCTGGGACCCGCCATATGCTAGCGTGACACTTTCGTGGTGGCACTGGAAGTCCAGGCCCAAGATTACATTAACACAGAGTTCTGGCATCACGAGGAGTTTAAAATCCTTGTAGTCCGTGCCTTTTACAGTCAGTGTTACCACACAGTAGCCCAAAATATCCGAAGTGTGGGGCTTAGCAGCCATAGCAATTCTGCTCCGTGTAGGGGTTACCGTTAATGAGTGCCGCCGTACCAGGCTAGGGTGGATAAAACTCTCGGTACTCCCACAGTCAATTAAACATTTCGTTAAATTCCCGTTTACCTGTATGTCCATCATGGATTTTGTCAACGGGTGTGGCCTGGATTGATCCACCGTGATCGAAGCCACTGTTGGGCCCTGGGCGGCCGTTGAGTCGGGAAAAGATGGCGGATCCCAAGATGGCGGCCCGCACAGCACGCATGAGGCGCTGACGGAGTTGGAAATCGGATTCCCCCTGCAGACTTTGCTAAAATGCCCCTTTTTCTTACATTTGAAGCATGTAGCGTCCTTCGCTGGGCATCGTTGTCTGGGGTGCTTGGCCTGGCCGCAGAAGTAGCATTTCGGGCCTCGAGACATTGCCGCTGTAGTAGGACTCCTGGGTGAACTTCTGTGTGGGGACTCCGGCGGCGTAGAGCTGGTCTGAGACCTGGATGGGGAAGATGGCTGATTCCAAGATGGCGGCCCCCTCGGCGCGCACGAGGCGGTGAGGGCCGCATGGCTGGAAGAATAAGAGTCAGAGTTTCTCTGGGCCACGTCCAGCGATCGCGCAGTGGCCACTGCCTTTTTTAAGTCCAGGACCTCCTTCTCCAGCAGTCTCTGCCGGATATAATTCAATTTGAGGCCTGTGATGAAGGAATCGCGGACCAATTCGTCAGAGTACGTGTTGGCCATCACGGCCTTGCAGTTACAGTCCCGGACCAGGTCCTTTAGGCCCTGTAAGAAATCGTCCATTGATTTCTCTGGTCGCTGCCTGCGTGTAGCCAGCAGATGTCTGGCGTACACTTTGTTTACCGGCCTCTGGTATTGGGCCTTCAGGATAGTGATGGCCTCTGTGTAAGAGGTGGCGTCCCGGATGAACGCATAAATCCGATGACTTACGCGAGTAGTCAGTAGACTCAGTTTATCTACCTCGCTAGCGGATGAGGCCCCCGCGAAGAGTTCGAAGCATTTGAGCCAGTGTCCAAATTGATTTGATGCTTCAGCAGAATGTGGATCCAAGTCCAGACGCTCTGGTTTTAGGGGTCGATCCATCCTAGTATTCTTTAGTGATTAAAATTGATGGGCCTTCAATAACCACAAAACTAGAAGTTATAGACTTAAACAAGTTGGCTTTTAATCACTAAGATCAGAGCTAACATCTCAACACGTCGACTGGTTCACAGGAATGAGTCATACAGATCCTGGGATCTTTATGTAAGAGAAGTCAGGGGCGGAGCCAAGAGCCAAGACCTGGAACCTCCCAGGTTAGTCGGGAAAGAGGAAGTGAAACTATACACAGTGGGGGAGGGTAATATACATGAGTGCAAAGCGAATACAGGATCAAGACAAACAGATTTCATAACCCCTTCTTCATTTAAAGACTTCTTTCATGTCTTTTCTTAGTCTTCTATTTTCCAAAGCTAAGAGCCTCAGCTTGAGAGTTACACCCTCTCAATTCTGGTAACATCCTCGTAAATTTTTTCTGCACTTTCTCCAGTGCTTCAATATCCTTTTTTGTAGGATGGAGACCAGAACTGCTTACAATACTCCAAGTGATGTGAGAATAGGAGAACAAGTGGGAAATCGTAACCGTGCTGTAATTAGACTCAGTGTAAAAAATAAAAAAGGATAATGTAGATTCAAAGATAAGGGTGCTAGACTGTAAAAAGGCAAAGCTCAAGGGGATAAGAAGGGATCTGGCCTAAATTAACTGGGCAGAAATGTTAGCAAACAGACCAACAGATCAGCTGCAGGAAATCTTCAAATATGAGATGGATACAGTATAAAGTAAATATATTCCAATTAGAAGAATAGGCGATACATCAAAGAATAGAGATCCATGGATAAATAGAGAAATTAAAACTAAACTGATGGGCCTTCAATAACCACAAAACTAGAAGTTATAGACTTAAACAAGTTGGCTTTTAATCACTAAGATCAGAGCTAACATCTCAACACGCCGACTGGTTCACAGGAATGAGTCATACAGATCCTGGGATCTTTATGTAAAAGAAGTCAGGGGCGGAGCCAAGAGCCAAGACCTGGAACCTCCCAGGTTAGTCGGGAAAGAGGAAGTGAAACTATACACAGTGGGGGAGGGTAATATACATGAGTGCAAAGCGAATACAGGATCAAGACAAACAGATTTCATTACATTCACCCCTTCTATAGATTTAGTCCATCGGGGTGATGTTTCTTAAAAGTTGGTATAAGTGAGTCTGTCAGCAGGTTTTGCAGTTCTCAGTGATCGGTGCAAAGCCGGTTGGGGTGCCTCTAGGGGAATGGATTCTGGTAGTGGCTATCCCCTTCGAGAGCAAGAACTGGCGCAGCTCGTCACTCATGAATGACGTCCCACTATCGCTGTGTATGTAGTTCGGCATGCCAAACATGCAGAATAGATTACAGAGACACTTGATGACCGTGGCACTGGTCATGTCTGGGCAGGGAATGGTGAAGGGGAAGCGGGAATATTCATCAATGATATTGAGGAAGTATACGTTACGGTCGGCAGAGGGAAGGGGTCCCTTGAAGTCCAGACTTAGGCGCTCGAATGGCCGTGTGGTTTTGATAAGGTGTGCACGGTCAGGCCTGTAGAAACGAGGCTTGCATTCCGCACAGATGCGGCAGGCTCTGGTCATTGCCCTGACCTCCTCGATGGAGTGGGGCAGATTGCGGGACTTTATAAAATGGTATAGTCGGGTGACCCCTGGGTGACAGAGGTCATTGTGCAGACCCTGTAATTTGTCCGTATGAATGCTGGCACACATTCCCCGCGATAGGGCATCTGGGGGTTCATTAAGGGCTCCCGGCCTGTACATAATATCATAGTCGAACGTGGATAGTTCGATCCTCCACCTGAGTATTTTGTCATTCTTGATTTTCCCCCTTTGTTTGTTATTAAACATGAAAGCCACCGACCGCTGGTTGGTGAGCAGGGTGAAACATTTGCCGGCTAGGTAGTGTCTCCAGTGCCGCACTGCCTCCACTATAGCCTGTGCCTCCTTCTCGACAGAAGAGTGCCTGATTTCAGGTCCCTGAAGGGTTCGGGAGAAGGAGGCCACAGGTCTCCCAGCCTGATTGAGGGTCGCAGCTAAGGCAAAGTCTGATGCATCGCTTTCGACTTGAAAGGGAATGCATTCGTCCACTGCACACACTGCAGCCCTTTCAATGTCCTGTTTAATACTGGTGAAAGCCTCCCGAGCTTCAGCTGATAGTGGGAAGGACGTCGATTTAATGAGGGGTCGGGCCTTATCAGAGTGATTGGGCACCCATTGGGCATAATACGAAAAAAATCCCAGGCACCTTTTTAAAGCTTTGGGATTGTGTGGCAGGGGCAGTTCCTTTAGGGGGCGTAATCGGTCAGGGTCCGGTCCAATTACCCCATCTTCCACCACACAGCCGAGGATACAGAGACGGGTTGTGTTGAAGACACATTTGTCTTTGTTGTAGGTTAGATTCAGCTTTAGGGCAGTTTTTAAAAATCTCGCAAGATTTAGATCGTGGTCTTGCTGGTTGTGCCCGCAGATAGTGACATTGTCCAGATAGGGGTAGGTAGCTTGTAGTTTATTCTCGTCAACCATGTGGTCCATCTCACGTTGGAAGACCGAGACCCCATTTGTTACCCCGAAGGGCACTCTGAGAAAATGGTAGAGGCGCCCGTTCGCCTCGAAGGCGGTGTATGGGCAGTCCTCCGTTCTAATGGGGAGCTGGTGATACGCGGATTTGAGGTCGATAGTCGAGAAGACTCGGTATTGCGCAATCTGGTTGACCATTTCTGATATGCAGGGTAAAGGGTAGGCGTCCAGCTGGGTATAAATATTAACAGTCTGGCTGTAGTCAATTACCATCCGTTTCTTTTCACTATTTTTAACTATGACTACTTGGGCACGCCACGGGCTGGTACTGCATTCAATAATGCCTTCCCGCAGGAGTCTGTCCACTTCCGCCTTGATAAAGTATCTGTCTTCCAGACTGTACCGTCTACTTTTGGTCGCTATGGGCCTACAGTTCAGAGCGAGATTAGCGAATAAAGAGGGCGGGCTGATTTTTAAGGTTGATAGGCCACAGACTGTGAGTGGCGGCTGGGACCCGCCATATGCTAGCGTGACACTTTCGTGGTGGCACTGGAAGTCCAGGCCCAAGATTACATTAACACAGAGTTCTGGCATCACGAGGAGTTTAAAATCCTTGTAGTCCGTGCCTTTTACAGTCAGTGTTACCACACAGTAGCCCAAAATATCCGAAGTGTGGGGCTTAGCAGCCATAGCAATTCTGCTCCGTGTAGGGGTTACCGTTAATGAGTGCCGCCGTACCAGGCTAGGGTGGATAAAACTCTCGGTACTCCCACAGTCAATTAAACATTTCGTTAAATTCCCGTTTACCTGTATGTCCATCATGGATTTTGTCAACGGGTGTGGCCTGGATTGATCCACCGTGATCGAAGCCACTGTTGGGCCCTGGGCGGCCGTTGAGTCGGGAAAAGATGGCGGATCCCAAGATGGCGGCCCGCACAGCACGCATGAGGCGCTGACGGAGTTGGAAATCGGATTCCCCCTGCAGACTTTGCTAAAATGCCCCTTTTTCTTACATTTGAAGCATGTAGCGTCCTTCGCTTGGCCTGGCCGCAGAAGTAGCATTTCGGGCCTCGAGACATTGCCGCTGTAGTAGGACTCCTGGGTGAACTTCTGTGTGGGGACTCCGGCGGCGTAGAGCTGGTCTGAGACCTGGATGGGGAAGATGGCTGATTCCAAGATGGCGGCCCCCTCGGCGCGCACGAGGCGGTGAGGGCCGCATGGCTGGAAGAATAAGAGTCAGAGTTTCTCTGGGCCACGTCCAGCGATCGCGCAGTGGCCACTGCCTTTTTTAAGTCCAGGACCTCCTTCTCCAGCAGTCTCTGCCGGATATAATTCAATTTGAGGCCTGTGATGAAGGAATCGCGGACCAATTCGTCAGAGTACGTGTTGGCCATCACGGCCTTGCAGTTACAGTCCCGGACCAGGTCCTTTAGGCCCTGTAAGAAATCGTCCATTGATTTCTCTGGTCGCTGCCTGCGTGTAGCCAGCAGATGTCTGGCGTACACTTTGTTTACCGGCCTCTGGTATTGGGCCTTCAGGATAGTGATGGCCTCTGTGTAAGAGGTGGCGTCCCGGATGAACGCATAAATCCGATGACTTACGCGAGTAGTCAGTAGACTCAGTTTATCTACCTCGCTAGCGGATGAGGCCCCCGCGAAGAGTTCGAAGCATTTGAGCCAGTGTCCAAATTGATTTGATGCTTCAGCAGAATGTGGATCCAAGTCCAGACGCTCTGGTTTTAGGGGTCGATCCATCCTAGTATTCTTTAGTGATTAAAATTGATGGGCCTTCAATAACCACAAAACTAGAAGTTATAGACTTAAACAAGTTGGCTTTTAATCACTAAGATCAGAGCTAACATCTCAACACGTCGACTGGTTCACAGGAATGAGTCATACAGATCCTGGGATCTTTATGTAAGAGAAGTCAGGGGCGGAGCCAAGAGCCAAGACCTGGAACCTCCCAGGCTAGTCGGGAAAGAGGAAGTGAAACTATACACAGTGGGGGAGGGTAATATACATGAGTGCAAAGCGAATACAGGACCAAGACAAACAGATTTCATAACCTCTTCTTCATTTAAAGACTTCTTTCATGTCTTTTCTTAGTCTTCTATTTTCCAAAGCTAAGAGCCTCAGCTTGAGAGTTACACCCTCTCAATTCTGGTAACATCCTCGTAAATTTTTTCTGCACTTTCTCCAGTGCTTCAATATCCTTTTTTGTAGGATGGAGACCAGAACTGCTTACAATACTCCAAGTGATGTGAGAATAGGAGAACAAGTGGGAAATCGTAACCGTGCTGTAATTAGATTCAGTGTAAAAAATAAAAAAGGATAATGTAGATTCAAAGATAAGGGTGCTAGACTGTAAAAAGGCAAAGCTCAAGGGGATAAGACACTGCCCTCGACCGTGTCAGTTCTATCTCCCGCACCTCTGCCCTCACGCCTGCCCCTCCCTCCCGGAACCACGATAGGGTTCCCCTTGTCCTCACCTTTCACCCCACCAGCCTCCACATTCAACGGATCATCCTCCGGCATTTCCGCTACCTCCAAAGTGATCCCACCACCAAACGTATCTTCCCCTCCCCTCCCCTTTCAGCATTCCGCAGGGACCGCTCTCTCCGAGACACCCTAGTCCACTCCTCTATCACCCCAAACAGCCCTTCCCCTTCGCCTGGCACCTTCCCATGCAAGCGGAGGAGATGTAACACCTGCCCCTATACCTCCCCCCTCCCCACTGTCCAGGGCCCCAAACACCCCTTCCAGGTGAAACAGCGATTTACTTGTACTTCTCGCAATCTAGTATACTGTATTCGCTGCTCACGATGCGGTCTCCTCTACATTGGGGAGACCAAACGCAGATTGGGTGACCGCTTTGCGGAACACCTCCGTTCAGTCCATAAGGGTGACCCCGAGCTTTCGGTCGCCTGTCATTTCAATTCACCGCTCCATTCCCACTCGGACCTCACCGTCCTTGGCCTCTTGTACTGTTCCACGGAAGCTCAACGTAAACTCGAGGAACAGCACCTCATCTTCTGATTAGGCACTCTGCAGCCTTCCGGTCTCAATATCGAGTTCAACAATTTCAGATCATAACCACGGCCCCTATTTCATTTTTACTTATATTTTTCCACTCCTTTCCTCCCCCCCCCTTTCCTTTTGTTTCTCTCTCACACCTGGCAGCTATCTTTTGCCCTGCCAGTACACTTTACACCTAATCCCAGCCTATTACCATCTCGTCTAGCTTCTAATCTCTTTTACTTCTTTTGGTTCTTTTATTCTTTTGTCCGATCACAGCCCTACCTTCGATCTAGTTCCTTTTCTCTCCAGTTTTGAAGAAGGGTCAAACCCGAAACGTCAACTCAAATTTCTCTCCACGGATGTTGCCTGACCTGCTGAGTTTTTCCAGCATTTTCTGTTGCTATCGGGATAAGAAGGGATCTGGCCTAAATTAACTGGGCAGAAACGTTAGCAAACAGACCAACAGATCAGCTGCAGGAAATCTTCAAATATGAGATGGATACAGTATAAAGTAAATATATTCCATTTAGAAGAATAGGCGATACATCAAAGAATAGAGATCCATGGATAAATAGAGAAATTAAAACTAAACTAAAACTTAAAAGGGAGGCAGATGTTAACAATGGGGCTAACATTACTAAAGAAAATCATGAGGAAAATAGAACGCAAAATGGGAAGATGAATGAGAAATTCATTGGGGTAAAAGGAAATATGAAAAAAGGCCAGCAGATAATTTAAAGAGTAAGGACTTGTATAAGCAAGCCCACGGAAAACCTCAGGATGCTCCACTTCTCCAGCTTCCACCCTAACCACGTTAAAGAAGCCATCCCCTATGGACAAGCCCTGCGAATACACAGGATCTGCTCAGACGAGGAGGAACGCAATGGACACCTACAGACGCTGAAAGACGCCCGCGTAAGAACGGGATATAACGCTCGACTCGTCGATCGACAGTTCCGACGGGCCACAGCAAAAAATCGCATAGACCTCCTCAGAAGACAAACACGGGACACAACCAACAGAGTACCCTTCATCGTCCAGTACTTCCCCGGAGCGGAGAAACTACGCCATGTTCTTCGCAGTCTTCAACATGTCATCGATGACGACGAACACCTCGCTAAGGCCATCCCCACGCCTCCACTACTCGCCTTCAAACAGTCGCCTAACCTCAAACAGACCATCGTTCGCAGCAAATTACCCAGCTTTCAGGAGAACAGCGACCACGACACCACACAACCCTGCCACGGCAACCTCTGCAAGACATGCCAGATCATCAACACAGATACCATCATCACACGTGAGGACACCACCCACCAGGTACATGGTACATACTCATGTGACTCGGCCAATGTTGTCTACCTCATACGTTGCAGGAAAGGATGCCCCGGAGCATGGTACATTGGCGAGACCATGCAGACACTGCGACAACGGATGAACGGACACCGCGCAACAATCGCCAGGCAGGAGTGTTCCCTCCCAGTCAGGGAACACTTCAGCAGTCAAGGACATTCAGCCTCCGATCTTCGGGTAAGCATTCTGCAAGGCGGCCTTCGAGACACACGACAATGCAAAATCGTCGAGCAGAAACTGATAGCCAAGTTCCGCACTCATGAGGATGGCCTCAACCGCGATTTTGGGTTCATGCCACGCTACATGTAACCCCACCTGACGTAGGGTCACCCAGACTCGAGTCGTCATTGGCTTGTTCTCTCTACACAGATGCGGCCGGACCTGCTGTGATTTCCAGCAAAAAAAAATGTTTTTTTGTCTGTTTTTTGTTTTTCATACAGACCCCAGCATCTGCAACATTTGACCACCTCATTGTTCTTTGATGTAATGTTTTCCTGACTAACCTGTTTGGACACCATTCACACCTTTGATCGCTGTGATTATCTCTCTGCCGAGGTGTGATAAATGGCAGTTAGAAAGATTACCTGTAATCATCTGGCATTATTCTCTGACTATATAAGCTGTGTCTTTATGCATCTCTCCACTTCACCTGACGAAGGAGCAGCGCTCCGAAAGCTTGTGATTTCAAATAAAACTGTTGGACTATAACCTGGTGTTGTGTGACTTCTTACAAGCATATAAGAGTGAACGAATAGTTAAAGAGAGAGTAGGACAGCTCAAAGATGAAAGGAGGATATAATTATGGAGGATGAAGGTACTTCAGAAATGTTAAATAAATATTTAGCATGAATTTTTGCAAATGATGGTGAAAGTGAGAATATAGGGGTGCTAGAGCCGGATGTGGACCAATTGTTTGAAATAGCAGTAGAAAAGGAATTGGTTATATAAAAGAATTAGCGGAAGTCGAGGTGGATAACTCACCAAGCCACGGACCCTAAACTGTTGAAGGACATCAGAGAGGAGTTATCAGATCTTTCAATCTTTCAATCCTCCTTAGATAGGCAAAGAATTCCGAACTGTGACAGGGAGGGTTGTCACAAATGAATATATTTATATGGTTACATCACTGATTTTATTTCACGTGACTGAAATTATATTTTTAACTTCCCCCAAAGCCATTCACCATGAGTGGGATATGGTACTGTAATATGGCATGTAATTAATATGTAAGGTCTGTTTGATAAGTGGGGATTATCTTTAGACTTGTCAAGACAAATCATAGCTTCAAAATGTGGTGTTTTTGGTAGTTAAAAAAAACAAATGGCAGTTACAGCAAAGGATTCATGGTATAACACAGTAGACTCATGTGACTGGGAGACTTCTATACCAAGCTGCGACTTAGACTGAAGTCATTGTTAGGTCAACAGCATTTAATGCGGTCATGGCTCCATCTTAGGGAAAAATTGACAAACATTTCATTTGAATGAAAACTCTTCATTAAGCAATTATGTGTAGATTTCTGTATGTTGCTAGGAGTGTTGGAAGAAGGAAACAAGAATGGACTACATGCTTACATTCCAAATTAAACTATGTGTTTACATATCCTGGAAAAATGTAAATATGTCTTCAGGCACATCTGGGGCTGCTGAATAAAATTATATACTGACATACTACTTTAGAAGGCCTCACTTAATGTTTTGTCCTCTTACACACGAACGCAAACCCTAGCTCTCCTTCTCTTCCCAACCCTAAGCACGTAGAGACCAATTTCATATTTTAAGTTCTTAATAACCCAGAATCAAATAATAAAGAAAAATTAGGTTTACTAAACTTCAAAACAACTTTACATATTGTGGCATTCAGTAGCTTTTGCTAGCTTATAAACTGCATCTCACTAACTTGTCCAGTCTGAATCTAACATGTTGTCTAATTACAACATTGATGCAGGGGGCATGGTAGCATAGTGGTTATGTTACTGGACTAGTAATCCAAGTTCAAATCCCACGATGGGGAACTTAAATTCAGTGAATTAAATAAATCTAGAATAAAAGCTAGCAGTATCAGTAATGGTGACCATAACACTACTGGATAGTTGTAAAAACCCATCTGGTTCACTAATGCCCTTTAGGGAAAGATATTTAGCCTACATATGACTCCAGACCCATAGCAATGTGGTTGACTCTTAACTGACCTCTGAAATGGCCTAGCAGTTGTCACCACCACCTTCTCAAGGGCAATTAGGGATGGGAAATAATCATCCACATCCCAGGAATGAATTTTTAAAAATTACTAATATGTGGACATCTTGAATTCTCAGGGTGATAGAGGTGCATAGGAGGGAGGCACACAGGAGGGGGGTGCAGAGGAGAGAGGTCACAGGAGAGGGGCACAGGAGTGAGGTGCACAGGAGAGAGGTGCACAGGAGAGAGGGGCACAGGAGAGAGGTGCACAGGAGAGAGGGGCACAGGAGAGAGGTGCACAGGAGCGAGGTGCACAGGAGCGAGGTGCACAGGAGAGAGGTGCACAGGAGAGAGGGGCACAGGAGTGAGGTGCACAGGAGCGAGGTGCACAGGAGAGAGGGGCACAGGAGGGAGGTGCACAGGAGAGAGGTGCACAGGAGTGAGGTGCACAGGAGAGAGGGGCACAGGAGAGAGGTGCACAGGAGCGAGGTGCACAGGAGAGGGGTGCACAGGAGTGAGGTGCACAGGAGCGAGGTGCACAGGAGCGAGGTGCACAGGAGGGAGGTGCACAGGAGTGAGGGGCACAGGAGTGAGGTGCACAGGAGGGAGGGGCACAGGAGAGAGGGGCACAGAAGAGAGGGGCACAGGAGAGAGGGGCACAGGAGTGAGGTGCACAGGAGAGGGGTGCACAGGAGTGAGGTGCACAGGAGCGAGGTGCACAGGAGTGAGGGGCACAGGAGAGAGGCGCACAGAAGAGAGGGGCACAGGAGAGAGGGGCACAGAAGAGAGGGGCACAGGAGTGAGGGGCACAGGGGAGAGGCGCACAGAAGAGAGGGGCACAGGAGTGAGGTGCACAGGAGTGAGGGGCACAGGAGTGAGGGGCACAGGAGTGAGGTGCACAGGAGTGAGGTGCACAGGAGTGAGGTGCACAGGAGCGAGGGGCACAGGAGAGAGGCGCACAGAAGAGAGGGGCACAGGAGAGAGGGGCACAGAAGAGAGGGGCACAGGAGTGAGGGGCACAGGAGAGAGGCGCACAGAAGAGAGGGGCACAGGAGAGAGGGGCACAGGAGTGAGGTGCACAGGAGAGAGGGGCACAGGAGAGAGGTGCACAGGAGGGAGGGGCACAGGAGAGAGGGGCACAGGAGACAGCAGCACAGGAGAGAGGTGAACAAGAGACGGATGCACAGGAGAGAGGGGAACAGGAGAGGGGCACAGGAGAGAGGAGCACAGGAGAGAGGTCACAAGAGATGGGTGCACAGGAGAGAGGGGCAAAGGAAAGAGGCGCACAGGGGAAAGGTGCACAGGAGAGAGGTGCACAGGAGAGGGGCATAGGAGAGGGGGCACAGGAGAGAGGGGCATAGGAGAGAGGGCTACAGGAGAGAGGTACACAGGAGGGAGGAGCACAGGAGAGAGGTGCGCAGGAGAGAGAGGCACAGGAGAGAGGGGCACAGGAAAGATGGGCACAGAGGGGCACAGGAGAGAGGGGCACAGGAAAGATGGGCACAGCAGGGTGGGGCACAGGAGAGAGGGGTACAGGAGAGAGGGGCACGGGGGGAGGTGCACAGGAGAGAGGGGCACAGGAGAGAGGGGCACAGAAGAGAGGGGGCACAGGAGAGGGGGCACAGGAGAGATGGGCACAGGAGAGGGGCACAGGAAAGATGGGCACAGCAGGGTGGGGCACAGGAGAGAGGGGTGCAGGAGAGAGGGGCACAGGGGGGAGGTGCACAGTAGAGGGGCACAGGTGAGAGGGGAACAGAGGAGGGGGTACTGCAGAAGGGGCACAGGAGAGAGTGGCACAGGAGTCAGGGGCACAGAGAGAGGTGCACACGAGAGAGGTGCACAGGGGAGAGGGGCATAGGAGGGAGGAGCACAGGAGAGAGGGCTACAGGAGAGAGTTGCTCAGGAGAGAGGTGCAGAGGAGAGGGACACAGGAAGGAGTTGCACAGGAGAGGGGCACAGGTGAAAGGGGAACAGGAGAGGGGCACAGGAGAGGGGGCACAGGAGAGAGGGGCACAGGAGAGAGGGTCACAGGAGGGAGGTACACAGGAGGGAGGTGCACATGAGTGAGGGGCACAGGAGAGAGTTGCACAGGAGAGGAGCACAGGGCGGAGGGGCACAGGAGAGAGAGGTACAGGAGTGCGGGGCACAGTACTGAGGTGTACAGGAGAGAGGGGCACAGGAGAGAGGTGCACAGGAGAAGGGTCACAGCAGTGAGGTGGACAGGGGGAGGTGCACAGGAGAGGGGGCACTGCAGTGAGGTGGATAGGAGAGAGGTGCACAGGAGAGGGGGCACAGCAGTGAGGTGGACAGCAGGGAGGTGCACAGGAGAGGGGGCACAGGAGAGGGGGCACAGCAGTGAGGTGGACAGCAGGGAGGTGCACAGGAGAGGGGGCACAGCAGTGAGGTGGACAGCAGGGAGGTGCACAGGAGAGGGGGCACAGCAGTGAGGTGGACAGCAGGGAGGTGCACAGGAGAGGGGGCACAGGAGAGGGGGCACAGCAGTGAAGTGGACAGAACGGAGGTGCACAGGAGAGGGGGCACAGGAGAGGGGGCACAGGAGAGAGGTGCAAAGGAGGGAGGTGCATGGGAGAGGGGGCACAGCAGTGAGGTGGACAGGAGGGAGGTGCACAGGAGAGGGGGCACAGGAGAGAGGTGCACAGGAGAGAGGGGCACAGGACAGGGGGCACAGTAGAGAGGTGCACAGGAGAGAGGTGCACAGGAGAGGGGGCACAGGAGAGGGGGCACAGGAGGGAGGGGCACAGGAGATAGGTGCACAGGAGAGAGGGGCACAGGAGAGAGGGGCACAGGAAAGATGGGAACAGCAGGGTGGGGCACAGGAGAGAGGGGCACAGTAGAGAGGTGCACAGGAGAGGGAGCACAGGGGAGACGTGCACAGGAGAGGGGGCACAGGAGGGAGGGGCACAGGAGAGAGGGGCACAGGAAAGATGGGCACAGCAGGGTGGGGCACAGGAGAGAGGGGTACAGGAGGGAGGGGCACAGTGGGGAGTTGCATAGGAGAGAGGTGCACAGGAGAGAGGGGCACAGGAGAGAGGGGTACAGGAGGGAGGGGCACAGTGGGGAGTTGCATAGGAGAGAGGCACACAGGAGAGAGGTGCACAGGAGAGAGGGGCACAGGAGAGGGACACAGGAGGGAGTTGCACAGGAGAGGGGCACAGGTGAAAGGGGAACAGGAGAGGGGCACAGGAGAGGGGCACAGGGTGGAGGGGCACAGGAGAGAGGTGCACAGGAGAGAGTTGCACAGGAGGGAGGGGCACAGCAGTGAGTTGGACAGGAGGGCGGTGCACAGCATAGGGGACACAGAAGAGAGGTGCACAGGAGAGAGGTACACAGGAGAGGGGGCACAGGAGAGAGGTGCACAGGAGGGAGGGGCACAGGAGAGAGGTGCACAGGAGAGAGGGGCACAGGAGAGAGGGGCACAGGAAAGATGGGCACAGCAGGGTGGGGCACAGAAGAGAGGGGTACAGGAGAGAGGGGCACAGGGGGGAGGGGCACAGGAGGGAGGGGCACAGGAGAGAGGGGCACAGGAGGGAGGTGCACAGGAGAGAGGTGCACAGGAGGGAGAGGCACAGGAGAGAGGCACAGGAGACAGGGGAACAGTAGAGGGGCACAGGAGAGAGGTGCACAGGAGAAAGGTAACATAGGAGAAGGGCACAGGAGGGAGGAGCACAGGAGAGGGGCACAGGAGACAGGTGAACAGTAGAGGGACACAGGAGAGGAGGCACAAGGGAGGGGGCACAGCAGTGAGGTGGACAGGGGGAGGTGCACAGGAGAGGGGGCACAGCAGTGAGGTGGACAAGAGGGAGGTGCACAGGGGAGGGGGCACAGGAGAGAGGGCACAGCAGTGAGGTGGACAGGACGGAGGTGCACAGGAGAGGGGGCACAGGAGAGAGGTGCACAGAAGAGGGGGCACAGGAGAGATGGGCACGAGAGAGAGGGGCACAAGAGAGAGGTGCACAGGAGAGCGGGCACAGGAGAGAGGGGCACAGGAGAGAGGTGCACAGGAGAGAGTCGCACACAGAGAGGGGCACAGGAGGGAAGCGCACAGGAGAGAGGGGCACAGGAGAGTGGGGCACAGGAGAGAGGCGCACAGGAGAGTGGGGCACAGGAGAGAGGTGCACAGGAGAGAGGGGCACAGGAGAGAGGGACACAGGAGAGAGGGACACAGGAGAGAGGGGCACAGGAGAGTGGGGCACAGGAGAGAGGGGCACAGGAGGGAGGTGTACAGGAGAGACATGCACAGGAGAGTGGGGCACAGGAGAGAGGGGCACAGGAGAGAGGGACACAGGAGAGAGGGGCACAGGAGAGCAGTGCACAGGAGAGAGCTGCACAGGAGAGAGGGGCACAGGACAGTGGTGTATAGGAGATGGGCACAGGAGGGAGGGGCACAGGAGAGAGGTGCACAGGAGAGAGGCACAGGAGAGAGGCAGAGGAGTGAGGGGTACAGGAGTCAGGGGCACAGGAGAGAGGTGCACAAGAGAGGGGACACACGAGAGGGGTGAACAGGAGAGACGGGCACAGGAGAGAGGGGCACAGGTGGGATGGGCACAGGAGAGGGGTGCACAGGAGTGAGCTGCACAGGAGAGCGATGCACAGGAGAGGGGGCACAGGAGAGAGGTGAACAGGAGAGAGGGGCACAGGTGAGTGGGGAACAGGAGAGGTGCCCAGGAGAGAGGGGCACATGAGAGAGGGTCACAGGAGAGAGGGGCACAGGAGAGGGGTGCACAGGAGAGAGGGGCACAGGAGACGGGTGCACAGGAGAGAGGAGCACAAGAGAGAGGGCTACAGGAGGGAGTTGCACAGGAGAGGGACACAGGAGAGAGGGGAACAGTAGAGCGGCACAGGAGAGGGGGCACAGGAGAGAGGGGAACAGTAGAGGGGCACAGGATAGGGGGCACAGGAGAGAGAGGCACAGGAGTCAGGGGCACAGGAGAGAGGTGCCCAGAAGAGAAGGGCACAGGAGAGGGGTGCACAGGTGAGAGGTGCAAAGGAGAGTGGTGCACAGGACAGAGGAGCACAGGAGAGGGGACACAAGGGAGGCGGCACAGCAGTGAGGTGGACAGGAGGGAGGTGCACAGGGGAGGAGGCACAGGAGAGAGGTGCACAGGAGAGGGGGCACAGGAGAGTGGGGCACAGGAGAGAGGTGCACAGGAGAGTGGGGCACAGGAGAGTGGGGCACAGCAGTGAGGTGGACAGGAGGGATGTGCACAGGAGACGGGGCACAGCAGTGAGGTGGACAGGAGGGAGGTGCACAGGGGAGGGGGCACAGGAGAGACGTGCACAGGAGAGGGGGCACAGCAGTGAGGTGGACAGGAGGGATGTGCACAGGAGAGGGGGCACAGGAGAGAGGTGCACAGGAGAGGGGGCAGAGGAGAGTGGGGCACAGGAGAGTGGGGCACAGGAGAGAGGGGCACAGGAGAGTGGGGCACAGGAGAGTGGGGCACAGGAGAGAGGGGCACAGGAGAGTGGGGCACAGGAGAGTGGGGCACAGGAGAGAGGGGCACAGGAGAGTGGGGCACAGGAGAGTGGGGCACAGGAGAGTGGGGCACAGGAGAGAGGGGCACAGGAGAGTGGGGCACAGGAGAGAGGGGCACAGGAGAGAGGGGCACAGGAGAGAGGGGCACAGGAGGGAGGTGCACAGGAGAGAGGGGCACAGGAGAGCGGTGCAGAGGAGAGTGCTGCACTGGAGAGAGGGGCACAGGAGAGGGGTGCACAGGAGAGAGGGGCACAGGAGAGTGGGGCACAGGAGAGTGGGGCACAGGAGAGAGGGGCACAGGAGAGTGGGGCACAGGAGAGTGGGGCACAGGAGAGAGGGGCACAGGAGAGAGGGGCACAGGAGAGAGGGGCACAGGAGGGAGGTGCACAGGAGAGAGGGGCACAGGAGAGCGGTGCACAGGAGAGTGCTGCACTGGAGAGAGGGGCACTGGAGAGGGGTGCACAGGAGAGAGGCGCACAGGATAGAGGTGCATAGGAGATGGCCACAGCAGGGAGGGGCACAGGAGAGAGGGCTACAGGAGAGATGCACAGGAGAGAGGTGCACAGGAGAGAGGGGCACTGGAGAGAGGAACACAGGAGAGGGGGCACAGCAGTGAGGTGGACAGGAGGGAGGTGCACAGAAGAGGGGGCACAGGAGAGAGGTTCGCAGGAGAGGAGGCATAGGAGAGAGGTGCACAGGAGAGAGTCACACACAGAGATGGGCACAGGAGAGAGCTGCACAGGAGAGAGGGGCACAGGTAAGAGGTGCACAGGAGAGAGGGGCACAGGAGAGAGGTGCACAGGAGAGAGGGCTACAGGAGAGAGGTGCACAGGAGAGAGCTGCACAGGAGGGAGGGGCACAGGAGAGAGGTGCAGAGGAGAGAGGGGCACAGGAGAGGGGTGCACAGGAGCGAGGGGAACAGGAGAGGGGAACAGGAGAGGGGGCACAGGAGAGGGGGCACAGGAGAGAGCGGCATCGGAGAGAGGCGCACAGAACAGAGGTGCATAGGAGACGGACACAGGAGGGAGGGGCACAGGAGAGAGGTGCACAGGAAAGAGGGCACAGCAGTGAGGTGGACAGGAGAGAGGTGCACCGGAGAGAGGGGCACCAGAGAGAGGGGCACAGGAGGGATGGGCACAGGAGAGGGGTGCAAAGGAGGGAGGTGCATAGGAGAGGGGGCACAGGAGAGATGGGCACAAGAGAGAGGGGCACAGGAGAGGGGTGCACAGGAGATGGGGCACAGGGGAGAGGTGCACAGGAGAGGGTCTCAGCAGTGAGGTGGACAGGAGAGAGGTGCACAGGAGAGGGGGCACAGGAGAGGGGGCACAGGAGAGGGGGCACAGGAGAGAGGGGCACAGGAGAGAGGTGCACAAGAGAGAGTTGCACAGGAATGAGGTGCACAGGAGAGAGGGGCACAGGAGAGAGGGGCACAGGAGAGAAGAGCACAGGAGAGGGGGCACAGGAGAGAGGGGCACAGGAGAGAGGTGCACAAGAGAGAGTTGCACAGGAATGAGGTGCACAGGAGAGAGGGGCACAGGAGAGAGGGGCACAGGAGAGAGGTTCACAGGAGGGAGGTGCACATGATAGAGGTACACAGGAGATAGGTGCACAGGAGCGGGGCACAGGAGGGAGGTGCTCAGAAGTGGGGCACAGGATAGAGGGGCACAGGAGAGAGGTGCACAGGAGTGAGAGGCACAGGATTGAGGGGCACAGGAGGGTGCGGCACCGGAGAGAGGTGCACAGGAGAGAGGGGCACAGGCGGGAGGTGCACAGGTTGGAGCTGCACAGGAGGGAGGTGCACAGGAGGGAGGGGCACAGCAGAGAGAGGCACAGGAGATAGGGGCACAGGAGGGAGGTGCACAGGAGAGGGACACAGGAGAGAGGGGCACAGGGGAGATGTGCATTGGAGGGAGGAGCACAGCAGAGAGAGGCACAGGAGTGAGTTACACAGGAGAGAAGAGCACAGGAGGGAGGGGCACAGGAGTAAGGTACACAGGAGAGAAGTGCAGAGGAGTGAGGTGTACACGAGAGAGGTGCACATGAGGAAAGTGTACAGGAGAGAGGCGCTCAGGAGACGGGTGCACAGGAGAGAGTGCAGAACAGCAGAGAGCAGACCAACAATGGGGCCGAGGTAGCTGGAGGCACTACCCACCTAATAGGGTGTGCAGACAGAGGCTCAGTGTCCTCGCCCTCGCAGAAGAGCAGTGCTTCCACAGGCTGAGGTTATCACATCAGGTAATGCAGACATCTGCAGCCTCCTGGGAGAATACCTGCTCCCTGCTGGACCTGGCAGTCACACATTACCAGTGGCTTTGAAAGTCACCACTGCCCTCAATGTTTTTGCCTCTGGTTCCTTCCAGGGCATGAACAGAGACTTATCAAGGGTCTCGCAGTCTATTGCACACAAATACATTAGGCAGGTTTGCCAGGGCTGGGAGTTATGTAAACATCCCCGGTGATGACAATAGACAGGAGTGGCCACTATCATTCGCCTCTCCGGTTGGCTCCACACAAATACCGGATGTCATCAATTGGACATACGTGGCAATCCGAGGACCGCCACAGTAACCAGGAGTTTTAATAAACCGCAAGGGATATTCGTTCATCAATGCGCAGCTGGTGTGCAACCACAAGAAGTGGTTCATGCAGGTCCATGCCAGATTCCCTGGGAGCTGTCATGATGCATTCATACTGCAGCAGTTCGAAATTCCAGACCTTTTCGTTCCAGGAAGAAGACTTAAGGCTGGCTCATAGGAGACAAGGGATACTCCATTCAAACTTAGCTCATGACACCTGTGAGCAACCCCACCAATGAGGCGCAGGAGCACGACAGTGAGAGCCACATGCCAACCAGGTGTGTCATAGAACAAGCCATTGGAATATTGAAGATGCACTTCAGGTGCCTGGATAGGTCTGGAGGTGCCCTTCAGTACCAGCCAGCCAGCGTGTCCTGAGTGATAGTGGTGTGCTGCGTCCTGCACAACATTGCGCAGCAGAGAGGATTGCAGGTGGAGGAGGACGAAGGGCCTCATCACTCATCTTCAGATGAGGAGAACATAGAAGAGGAGGAGGAGGAGGACTATGAAATGGGGCATCCATCACCAGACCAGCCATGTACATTGCTGCGCAGGGTGCCAGGGATTTCCTCATAGCTAGAAGGTTCAGTTAATTATTCCGACTGGAACAAATAACAAATGAAAGCCGCCACCAGTGTAGGGGGTGGCGTGTGCCCAGTCAGCTCTGCCCCTGACTGTCCCTGAGCAGTTCGAATTGCTCCAACACCCCTGGGTTCTAGACACCGGACTTAGGTACAGGCAGCGATATGGAAAATAGAGTAGACAATTGGTTTGGTGCAAGAAAACCGTAATTTTTATTAAAGGCACAATAAAGTCACAATACTGAGAATTACTAGGATAATTACAGGCATATAAAAACATTTGGGAATGGGGAACACACGGCACATCGAGGGAACAAACACATTAAAATCCCCCTACCCCTGTCCCACCCCTAATACCTAACTAGATTAAGCTACGAGGGGCCAAGGATTTATGCTCACCAATTCAAAATCTGTTGATTAAACCGGTTGTGGTTTTTGGGGTTCGCTCTTGTTGTCCTTTGGGGTCTGCCGTCGTCACGTGGTCACAGGGCGCGGCGATGGTGTCTTCTGTGTAAAGTACCCTCCTTTTCCTCCGTTAGAAATACGGTGTAAAGTCTTTGCTTTGGGTACTTTATTTTGCAGGAATGGGTCTTCTTCTGATGGCGGTTTGGTCGCCGACAATTTTGGGGCTTGGGTGGCAGTTTTTATCGTCGATTGATTTCCCTACCCATGCTTCAAACGCCAGCTTATAACTAGGCCGCTTGTCCTCACTGCTTCTCTTTCGCTGCCCTTCTCTGCTTTTATCGGTTTTACCGTTTGTCTCATCTCATCTCGTCTCGTCTACCCGTTCGTGGCCCTGTGTGTCCTGTGCGTTTTCGATTCGGGTCTCGTTCTCCTCCCACGTTTGGCCCCCGGTGTAGCAATGGGCATCCTTGGTGTCGAGCGGTGCGGGGAGGGAGAAGAGAACTCGCAACGAGGCATGAAGCAAGGGCGAGAGGCAAGAGGCAAGAGACCTTGGCTACCGGTGGGCCTACAATTATATTCAGTTCTTCACCCCTTATCTGCGCGCCAAATCAGGTCAGTTGTTTGTCTAACTTTTGGCGGGCTCGTCCAAAGCGATTACAGTCATTTACTTTAACGACTTCTGGGGCGGTTCTCTCCTGGTTTAATAGCTTCGATATCCTGGCTGTTTGTTATTTATGAAACTTAATCGGGTTTTCCTGGCTCGGTGGCCACGTTGATCAGTTACTGATCATGTATGCAAAAAGTTGATGGCCTCAAGATTAGGCCCATCCTGACTTGACCTGTTCCAAGATGAAGAATGCATATTCTATGTTTACCTAGCTGTCTGGCTTTACAAACTCTTTCACAGATCCATGCATATTAGGTTTCGTTTCAGGGCCTGCCTTTTGCAGGGCCTTCCTTTTAAAATCCTGTCGGTTTTGGTCACGAGGTTTCAGAAGCCATTTTGGGTACCCTTTTTAATAACTTGTCCATACAGGGTCCCTTTATCCATAACTTTTGGGGAATGTGGGAATTTTGAGAACCCTACACCAGCACCAATCGCCCCACCGCCCCCCTCTAGCCAGTCCTTCAACCATGCATACATGTAGTGTATGTAACCTGTGCCACCTTAAGAGGATACCTTAAGGTGATGGACTACTTTTTGATGGCTCCTGTACATTGTAGTACCGGTGGTGACCACACCGGTATATAAACCCTGCGGAGCAAAGTGTATCCCAGTTCAGCCCTGACCCTCAATCACTAAAGACCTGTTTAATTACTTCTGTAGTCTGTGTCCTGTTATTCAGCATAACTACATTTGAAAACACAGACTCAACAGTGGCGACGAATCTGATCTTACCTAGCGGCAGTTGCATCAAAGGAAGCTTCGTCCTCTGAAACGGGCGTCGAACAAGGACCTCCACCCTCAACATCCTGCTGGGCACTGCATCGCACGGGAGGCCATCGGGAACCCGGGTTGGTTTCTGGCCACGAAGTCAAACATCAGTGAACGTCCCTTCGACGACAGCGGCGGGTAAGCCTGATCGAGCGGCACGGGGGGGAAGTCGGCCGAGTTGTCGGTAAAAGGGGAGGGAAAACGACAAAAAGGGCGGCGAACACGACTGCAGCCGGTGTCAGGGGCCGGACTGCAATCGGGGCAGAGACGCGCAGCAGCCAGAAAAGCGTTTATGACCACAAGGACCGCGGGAGCGGCGGGGAACAAGAGCAGCAGCATAGGGGAAAATAAAGGACCGCTGGGAGGCGTGAACGGCAACAGCGCGGGAATCGCCATTTTGAGTCGGTGGGGGAAGAAGACAAGCGCGGGAAAAGCCGCCATCTTGAAAAAAAAAAATTAAATAATAATAATCATATCCGAAGGGAAAGGAAACTCAGCAAGGATGCCAAAAACGGGTAACATCACTGCTTTTGATAACGATGTGGAAGATTGGGTCACTTATGTGGAACGCATCGAAGTTTACTGTACAACGAATGAGGTACCGGAGGATAAGAAAGCACTAACCCTATTAAACTCGATGGGTGCGAAGACGTACGGGTTATTAAGGCACCTTGTAACACCAGACAAACCGGTAGGGAAGAGTTTCGCGGATATTGTTACTATCCTGCAAGAGCATTTAAACCCCACGCCGCTGCTGATAGCGGAACGATTTAAATTCTACAAAAGAATTCAACTTAAAGAAGAAAGCAACGCTGAATTCCTAAACGAACTGCGCAAGTTATCAAAGTACTGCCAGTTCGGTACAGGACTAGCAGACGCACTGAGAGATAAGTTTGTGTGTGGGCTCCTAAGGGAAGGAACCCAGAAGCGACTGCTAGAGGAAAAGGACCTTACGCTGGACAAAGCTTTCAGCATTGCAGCATCGCATGAGGCAGCAGCACAATGCGCTGCAGAGATACAGCAAAGGCCATTGGAATTCAGCACCAATGAAATGGCATTGGGCACAGTAAAGTGCTATCGTTGCAGAAGGACAACGCATGACCAGAACCAGTGCTGGTTCAAAGATAAAGAATGCAGGCAATGTGGCAAACTTGGTCACATAGCGAGAGTATGCCGGTCAGGAAAGAAGACCAGCAGCAAAAAGTCACCGCAGGAGAAGTACAAAAAAGTACACAAGGTGACAGAGAACAGTTCGGATGAACAGAAGATGGATTCAGACTCCAGCAGTAAGGAACTGGGTTGTCTAAAAATACATAATGTGGGTAACACAGCAGACCACCAAACTATCTGGGTTATGCTTCGGATAGCAGGAGTCCAAGTGAAGATGGAATTGGACACTGGATCGGCATTAACAGTCATGAATAAGCAAGATTACAAAAGGTTATTCTCGCACATTCCCCTGAGGGATACGGAGATTGTATTGAAAACATACATGGGACAAATAGTATACCCCAAAGGAAAGATAAAAGTAAATGTGGTCTACAATGGTAAAGAAAGTCAGAAAATGGACTTGTATGTGTTACCTGATGGAGGTCCGCCACTACTGGGACGGGAATGGATCCGGTGAATAAATGTGGACTGGCATTCCATACAAGCACTGACTGTAGATGCCTGTAAGGAGGACGACGTCAAACCTAAACGACTGTCCAAAATATTAGACGATGCTAAGGAGGTGTTCCAACAGGGACTGGGAACACTGAAAGGAATTACGGCAAACATCAAGGTTGAAGAACATGCAAACCCAACATTTTTCAAAGCCAGACCGGTACCTTATGCAATACGACCTGCTGTGGAAGCAGAGCTGGAAGGCTAGAACGTTCAGGGGTACTGTCCAAGGTGGACTGGAGCGAATGGGCCACACCCATTGTTCCTGTCATGAAGCGTTCGTTGAGCAACAAGCCGGGGGAACCTGGGAAGGTTCGCATCTGTGGCGATTTCAAGATCACTGTTAATCTGGTTCTTCACACGGTGCAATATCCGCTTCCGCGGATTGAAGATATCTTCGCTTCGCTGTCTGGCGAGAAACATTTCACCAAGATAGACCTGGCGCAGGCGTACCTACAGATGGAAGTTGATGAAGCGTCACGCCAGTATCTCACGATCAACACACATAAGGGCTTATATTGGTATAATAGACTGGTTTTTGGAGTGGCATCGGCTCCAGCGATTTGGCAAAGGGCCATGGAGCAGGTATTGCAGGGAATCCCAGGCACACAATGCTACCTGGACAACATCCTGATTACAGGAGATAACGATAAGGATCACCTCGCGAATTTGGAGCAGGTGCTCATCAGATTGAAAGAATATGGGCTCAGAGTTAATCGCCAGAAATGTGAGTTCTTTCAAAAGCAAATCTCGTACTGCGGCCACGTCATTGACCAGGAGGGGCTCCATGAGTCACCTGACAAGGTCGAAGCCGTTGTAAAAGCTCCTGCACCAGAAAATGTATCCCAGTTGAGGTCGTTCCTTGGGTTGGTTAACTATTACCACAAGTTTCTTCCAAATTTATCCACGGTGTTACACCCGCTAAACACTCTTTTGCAAATGGGAATACCATGGAAGTGGAGCGATGATTGTAAGCGGGCTTTTCAAAAGAGCAAGGCACTGATCACCTCTAAGGAAGTGTTGGCTCACTTTAACCCAACGCTGCCTATTCGCTTAGCTTGTGATGCTTCTCCATATGGTATTGGGGCAGTGCTCTCACATAAGTTTCCAGATGGCTCGGAAAGGCCAGTCACGTTCACATCCAGATCATTGACCTCCGCTGAGCGCAACTATGCTCAGATAGATAGGGAGGCTCTCAGCCTCGTGTGGGGAGTTAAGAAATGTAACCATTACCTGCAAGGCCAAAAGTTTACGCTGCTGACAGATCACCAGCCGTTGGTTTCCATTTTCAACCCTAAGAAGGGTGTTCCGGTAATGACGGCACAGAGGCTTCAGAGATGGTCCCTTTTCCTAGGGGCACATCAATATGATATTGAATTCAAAGGTACAAAGCAACATGGTAATGCTGATGGGCTGTCGCGCCTGCCACTACCTACAGCGGAAGAGGCACCGGCAGTTGACCCTGTCGAGATATTTCACTCGACCATCATCGAATGCTTACCAGTCACCAATGCGGGTATTGAGAGAGAGACCCGAAATGACCCGACACTGTCTCGGTTCGACGACTTGACAGTGAAGGGATGGCCAGCACATGGCGAACCACTGTTACCAGCATTCTCGGCCAGACGAGAACAGCTGTCCGTATGTCAAGGAACATTGATGTATGGAACAAGGGTGATTATTCCTCCTAAATTAAGGGAGAGAGTTCTGAAAGAATTGCACGAAGGTCATCTGGGGGGAGTCAAGATGAAAAGCCTTGCTAGGGCTTATGTGTGGTGGCCAGGTATCGACAAACAAATAGAGGATCTGACTAAAAGCTGCTCAGGGTGCCAAAAAGTTCAAAATGCACCTCCAATTGCACCGCTGCATCCGTGGGAATGGCCTTCAACCCCATGGCAACGTGTGCATATCGACTTTGCAGGTCCATTCATGGATTCCATGTTTTTGATAGCAGTAGACGCACATTCTAAATGGCCAGAAGTGATTAAGATGTCGACCACTACCTCTGAGAAGACGATCGCAGTTCTAAGAACCATATTTGCAAGGAATGGGTTGCCAGAACAAATATGTTCAGACAACGGACCACAGTTCGTGTCAGAAGAATTCCAGAAATTCATGAAAAAGAATGGGGTGAAACACTATACATCTGCCCCATATCATCCGGCTACAAATGGGTTGGCCGAGAGATTTGTACAAACGTTCAAAAAGGCGATAAAGGCCATGAGCGAAGACCATATTCCACTACAACACAAGGTGGACAATTTCCTGATGGCGTATCGAAACGCCATGCATGCAGTGACAAATCAAAGCCCTGCCATAGTGTTCTATAACAGAAGGTTGCGGTCCCGGTTGGATTTGTTAAAACCCAATGTGAGAAGGGAAGTCGAAAACAAGCAATTCCAGCATGTAAATAACAAGGCCACTCGTAGTTTCGAAATAGGACAACCAGTGTTGGCCAGGGACTATAGGGATGATAAATGGCAATCTGGAACAATTCGTGCCCGACAAGGACCCTTGATGTACACGGTAGACGTTGGAGAGAACGTAATACGACGTCATGCTGACCAACTTGTGGAGTCGAGAACAAGGGTCGACCCCATGTCTACGGAGAGACACCAGTTGAGGAATTTATTGAGCCTGTAGCATCTACCTCAGACTCGAACGTACATGATGATGTTCAATCCATAGGAGATCAAGTGGATGAGTCACCCCAGCAACGAGAACCAGAGACCCCTGAAAGGCGTTATCTGGCCCGGATCAGGAGGCCTCCTCAGAGACTGAGGCCTAGAAATTCAGTATAGCCACTTTTGGGGCGGAAAAGTCGGGCGGCCGGTAAAGTTTGCGCCCGGCGCAAAGTCGAGGCCACTTCGCCGATATTCAGTAGCTTCGCCCTAAGAGTTTGCTCGAGCGCTAAAACTGCCATTACACAACTATCTTTAGGCGCAAAGCCGGCGGTGCTGAGCTAAACCGCCGAGGCCGGGCGCAGCGCAGGTGCGGTCATTTCTTGATTGACAGCAGACACCCTGGCGCCGGCCAGCTCTCAAAGGGGGAAGGGTCGAGTTCGTCTGCTGCCACGCCCTGGACACTGCAGCCCTCCAGCTAGGCCTAAACACTGCTGCTGAACAGAAATAGCGCCAGGAAAGATGCAGAAGGCCCGTGAACGAGCGCAGCGCTTCACTGGCCATGATTTGAGGGTGCTGGTTAGGGCTTTGGAGAGGAGACGCAAACTCTTGTTCCCGGACAGTGGCAAGAAGCCTGCCACCAGCGTCTACAGGAAAGCCTGGAGGGAGGTCGCCCACAGGGTCACATCCAACAGCGAGGTCCCCAGGACTGGTGTCCAATGCCGGAAAAAGTTCAATGACCTCACAAGGATTGTCAGGGTGAGTCCCCTTTCCAGTGTCCTCCTCATCCTTGCACGTGCACCTCACATTATGGGCAAAGGGACCTAAAAGCCCTAATGGCCAGCCCTCATCCAGCAGCTATGGGACTGGCATGAAGATCAATTGCACATTCTGCACTTTACACACTGGCCAAGCTATTCGACCATGGGAGGCAGTGCACACAAGATCACGGCACCACACTGGCCAAGCTATTCGACCATGGGAGGCAGTGCACACAAGATCACGGCACCACACTGGCCAAGCTATTCGACCATGGGAGGCAGTGCACACAAGATCACGGCACCACACTGGCCAAGCTATTCGACCATGGGAGGCAGTGCACACAAGATCACAGCACCACACTGGCCAAGCTATTCGACCATGGGAGGCAGTGCACACAAGATCACGGCACCACACTGGCCAAGCTATTCGACCATGGGAGGCAGTGCACACAAGATCTGGGCACCACACTGTACTTAGAGGCCATCCTTTCTCTTGCAGGCCAAGCTGGCACACAATCAGAAGAGCCGGACTGTGACCAGGGGAGGCGGTCCCCAGATCCAGCAGCTCAGTGACCTTGAAGAGCGCGTGGGTAGCCTCATGGGTGCCCGGGTGATTGGCCCCGTTGCATCTGGAGATGCCGACCCTGTTCTGGGCACCAATGGTAAGGACATCACCTTTTGGACCTCTCTCGTCCCACTTGCGCTTCAGATCTACATCCTTTGCCACTGTCCGACCAATGCGCTGAATGCCACCACTCATGCCTCCCTCGCTGACGCCCTCTCCTCACTCTAAAGCTACTCTTGTGCCTTCCTGCTTTCAGATGGTGAGGAGGAGGTCCCTGAAGCTGCCAGTGACAGCCCCTCGGAAGAGGAGGAGGAGGAGGAGGAAGAGGAAGAGCAAGGCGGCCCATCAGGGGAACCCTCAGCCGCGCCAGGGGATGCCAATGGAGGGGACACGTCTTCCCTGGAGAACAGCCAGGGGGAAGTGTCGCAGGGGAGTGTAGCTCCTGTGCCCAGTGGCGTGCAGCAACGCGGGAAGGGTCGGCCAGCTCGGTGCCTTCTCCCCAGAGGGAGAGTCCGGCCTCCAGTCCGGAGACGGTCCTCGCCAAGGAGGTGCGCCTCCTCGATCAAATGTCTGTGGACTCGGATCGCCGGCACACCGAGTTCATGGGGGTTGTGGCATGGTTGCCTGAGGCCATCGAGTCCCTGGCTCATAGTGTGGCCGATTTCGGCGCCTCACAGGCCAGGAGTTTCGAGCAATTCGAAGCAGCACAGGCCGCGAGTCGGGCCGAATTCGGGGCAGAACAGTCCGCGAGTCAGGCAGAATTCGGGGCAGAACAGTCCGCGAGTCGGGCAGAATTTGGGGCAGAACAGTCCGCGAGTCGGTCCGATTTCGGGGCAGAGCAGTACGCGAGTCGCCAGGTGATCAGTGGTGCCGTGCAGTCACTGGCTGGTCTGATGCGGGCACAGACCAGGGCAGTACGGGCACTCACTGCTGCCACACTCGCTGTGTCAGCCAGGCATCGCCAGGGCACCCGCCGCACTGCAGCAGCACAGCGGTCTGTCCTTCAGCAGATTGCTGCGCATGCTGCAGTGCCAGCCCGGGCGAGTGCCAGTGTCTCAGGCGAGCAGCGAGCACCTGCCATCAGCCAGCTTGCCCCCATTCCTGCAGGCGCCACTGCCACTCCCCCAGTGGAGCTGCGACAAGCTGCTGGAGAGACTGCTGCTGCCCAGCCACAGCTGCAGCAGTCACCAGCCGGCCCCTCGAGGGCCAGAGCTCGTCTAGGCCGACCCCCAAGGGCATCTCCCGTCACGCCATGTGCTCCTCAGGAGCCTTCCCCCAGCCTTGCAGCAGCCACTGGGCACACTTTGAGGAGGAGCAGCAGGGCGGCCAGGGGCCGCAAAAGGCTGGTCAAGGAATCGCCCTCGTGGGCCACAAAGTAGAGGGTGTGGGCAAATGTGTTTTTATATGGGGATGGTTGTTTTGTTTATGGGGATGGTTGTTTTTGTAAGGCCGAGGATGAAGGCCATTTTTGTGGAAATGTTTTGTTATTCCTCCCCAGGTTGTGGGAGTGAGTCATGTGTCTGACAGTTTTTTGGGTGTGTTGTCTGTTTTTGGGTTTCATGTGGGAAGGGCCCTGAGTTTGTTCAATAAAGCATTTTATTTATTCAGCTTGTCCATGTTTGATGTTTGAAGTGGTTGTTGCCTTAACCGGCTGAGGGTTTGCGGAGCGGCTGCATTCAGGTCCCTTCATTGCCACAAGCCATTCCCTGACAGGGGGCCTAGAAGTGACGTTCAATAAGCCGCCGACGGGCGTCCCTTGGACCTTGTGCCTCCCTCCTGGGCTGGTACTCCTCTTCCTCCTCCTCCTCCTCCTCATGCTCCTCCTGCTCCTCCTCCTGAGGTGGTGCTCCAGCGTGAGGTGGCAGTGCCTGAGTCCTGCGGATAGCCAGGTTGTGCAGCATGCAGCAGACGACCACGACCTAGGAGACTCTCTCCGGCGAATACTGCAGAGATCCTCCGGAACGATCCAGGCAGCGGAACCGTTGCTTGAGGACGCCAATCATTTGTTCTATGATGTTCCTAGTGGCTTGATGGCTTTCGGTGTATGCCTCCTCAGTAGGGGTCCTGGGCGCGCGGAGCGGGGTCATGAGCCAGGTACACAAAGGATAGCCTTTGTCCCCGATAAGCCATCCTCTTGGGGGAGGCTGTGCCTGGAACATGTCAGCCACAGTAGTCTGTCGCAGGATAAATGCATCGTGGCTGCTGCCTGGAAAGCGGGCATTGACAGCTAGGATGCGCTGCCTGTGGTCACACACCAGCTGTACATTGAGGGAATGGTAGCCCTTCCGGTTGCGGTAATCCTCGGCATTGTGGATAGGTGCCCGCAAAGCCACATGAGTGCAGTCAATGGCGCCCTGCACCATGGGGAAGCCGCTATTCTTGCAAATCCCACTGCACGCTGCTGCTGTTTCTCCAGGGTCATGGGGAAGGAGATGAATTGGTGTCCCCTTCTGAAAAGGGCATTGGTCACCTGGCGGATGCAGCAATGCACGGCGAACTGGGATATGTTAGCAATGTCCCCAACAGCGGCTTGGAAGGAGCCGCTTGCATAGAAGTTCAGAGCCACCGTGACCTTCACTATCACCGACAGAGACGTCCTGCACCTCAGCTGTGGACGCAGATCTCTGTGAAGCAGCTGGCAGATCTCTGCAACCACCTCCCTTCTGAAGCGCAGCCTCCTAGCACACTGCGTGGCAGGCATGGTGAGATAGGACACCTGCTGGCGGTATTTCCTGAGTGGGTAAGGCCTAGGTTGCCGACGCCTATTGCCCCCTCTGCATCTAGCCAGGGCTGCCCCTCTCACACAGCGTCTGCGAGCCCTTCGCACATAATGCTGAAACTGAGGGTTGGCACCCCATGCAGCCCCCATAATATACTGGCAAACAATGACCTCACAATGAAGGCGAATTGCCAAGCTCTGGCCTGAAGCCAAAAATACCTCTCCTATGTTGGGCCAAAGCAGTAAGCTCTCTTCCTTGGTCTCTGTCCAGAAATCCGTTGCACAAGAGTGATTGCTGCAAAATGGCTGGCCTTTATAGTTCAGGGTAAGTGCCCTTTAATTAGCGCTCCCCGAGGCCCGCATGGCCTCTGCTGCGTTCCAGTTCACAGTTCTTAGGAGCGCCACGCCCACATTGGGCGGGCGCGACTGAAGTTCCAGATTGGGGTGCACAAAGGGCGTTGCACGAGGAAATGACGTCATAATCTGCACGCGCAGCTGAGCGCGCGCAAACACTTTGCGCCGGCACTAAATGTCTACTGAAGTTGGGCGTAGGCGCAGATCGCCCTGCGCCCGGCCGCTAAGTGCCTAGCGCTCGAGATCTACTCCTCCTAAGGCGCTAACGGCTGGCGCACGCAACTGAATTTCTAGGCCTGAATCTTTGAACAGTTTTGTGTGAAAATTGTATATATGTTATCCATGTAATGTTTAAATTGGGGTGTACACTGTTAAGCTAAAAGGGGAGGAATTGTAGTGTATGTAACCTGTACCACCTTAAGAGGATACCTTAAGGTGATGGACTACTTTCTGATGGCTCCTGTACATTGTAGTACCGGTGGTGACCACACCGGTATATAAACCCTGCGGAGCAAAGTGTATCCCAGTTCAGCCCTGACCCTCAATCACTAAAGACCTGTTTAATTACTTCTGTAGTCTGTGTCCTGTTATTCAGCATAACTACATTTGAAAACACAGACTCAACAGTGGCGACGAATCTGATCTTACCTAGCGGCAGTTGCATCAAAGGAAGCTTCGTCCTCTGAAACGGGCGTCGAACAAGGACATCCACCCTCAACATCCTGCTGGGCACTGCATCGCACGGGAGGCCATCGGGAACCCGGGTTGGTTTCTGGCCACGAAGTCAAACATCAGTGAACGTCCCTTCGACGACAGCGGCGGGTAAGCCTGATCGAGCGGCACGGGGGGGAAGTCGGCCGAGTTGTCGGTAAAAGGGGAGGGAAAACGACAAAAAGGGCGGCGAACACGACTGCAGCCGGTGTCAGGGGCCGGACTGCAATCGGGGCAGAGACGCGCAGCAGCCAGAAAAGCGTTTATGACCACAAGGACCGCGGGAGCGGCGGGGAACAAGAGCAGCAGCATAGGGGAAAATAAAGGACCGCTGGGAGGCGTGAACGGCAACAGCGCGGGAATCGCCATTTTGAGTCGGTGGGGGAAGAAGACAAGCGCGGGAAAAGCCGCCATCTTGAAGAAAAAAAAATTAAATAATAATAATCATATCCGAAGGGAAAGGAAACTCAGCAAGGATGCCAAAAACGGGTAACATCACTGCTTTTGATAACGATGTGGAAGATTGGGTCACTTATGTGGAACGCATCGAAGTTTACTGTACAACGAATGAGGTACCGGAGGATAAGAAAGCACTAACCCTATTAAACTCGATGGGTGCGAAGACGTACGGGTTATTAAGGCACCTTGTAACACCAGACAAACCGGTAGGGAAGAGTTTCGCGGATATTGTTACTATCCTGCAAGAGCATTTAAACCCCACGCCGCTGCTGATAGCGGAACGATTTAAATTCTACAAAAGAATTCAACTTAAAGAAGAAAGCAACGCTGAATTCCTAAACGAACTGCGCAAGTTATCAAAGTACTGCCAGTTCGGTACAGGACTAGCAGACGCACTGAGAGATAAGTTTGTGTGTGGGCTCCTAAGGGAAGGAACCCAGAAGCGACTGCTAGAGGAAAAGGACCTTACGCTGGACAAAGCTTTCAGCATTGCAGCATCGCATGAGGCAGCAGCACAATGCGCTGCAGAGATACAGCAAAGGCCATTGGAATTCAGCACCAATGAAATGGCATTGGGCACAGTAAAGTGCTATCGTTGCGGAAGGACAACGCATGACCAGAACCAGTGCTGGTTCAAAGATAAAGAATGCAGGCAATGTGGCAAACTTGGTCACATAGCGAGAGTATGCCGGTCAGGAAAGAAGACCAGCAGCAAAAAGTCACCGCAGGAGAAGTACAAAAAAGTACACAAGGTGACAGAGAACAGTTCGGATGAACAGAAGATGGATTCAGACTCCAGCAGTAAGGAACTGGGTTGTCTAAAAATACATAATGTGGGTAACACAGCAGACCACCAAACTATCTGGGTTATGCTTCGGATAGCAGGAGTCCAAGTGAAGATGGAATTGGACACTGGATCGGCATTAACAGTCATGAATAAGCAAGATTACAAAAGGTTATTCTCGCACATTCCCCTGAGGGATACGGAGATTGTATTGAAAACATACATGGGACAAATAGTATACCCCAAAGGAAAGATAAAAGTAAATGTGGTCTACAATGGTAAAGAAAGTCAGAAAATGGACTTGTATGTGTTACCTGATGGAGGTCCGCCACTACTGGGACGGGAATGGATCCGGAGAATAAATGTGGACTGGCATTCCATACAAGCACTGACTGTAGATGCCTGTAAGGAGGACGACGTCAAACCTAAACGACTGTCCAAAATATTAGACGATGCTAAGGAGGTGTTCCAACAGGGACTGGGAACACTGAAAGGAATTACGGCAAACATCAAGGTTGAAGAACATGCAAACCCAACATTTTTCAAAGCCAGACCGGTACCTTATGCAATACGACCTGCTGTGGAAGCAGAGCTGGAAGGCTAGAACGTTCAGGGGTACTGTCCAAGGTGGACTGGAGCGAATGGGCCACACCCATTGTTCCTGTCATGAAGCGTTCGTTGAGCAACAAGCCGGGGGAACCTGGGAAGGTTCGCATCTGTGGCGATTTCAAGATCACTGTTAATCTGGTTCTTCACACGGTGCAATATCCGCTTCCGCGGATTGAAGATATCTTCGCTTCGCTGTCTGGCGGGAAACATTTCACCAAGATAGACCTGGCGCAGGCGTACCTACAGATGGAAGTTGATGAAGCGTCACGCCAGTATCTCACGATCAACACACATAAGGGCTTATATTGGTATAATAGACTGGTTTTTGGAGTGGCATCGGCTCCAGCGATTTGACAAAGGGCCATGGAGCAGGTATTGCAGGGAATCCCAGGCACACAATGCTACCTGGACAACATCCTGATTACAGGAGATAACGATAAGGATCACCTCGCGAATTTGGAGCAGGTGCTCATCAGATTGAAAGAATATGGGCTCAGAGTTAATCGCCAGAAATGTGAGTTCTTTCAAAAGCAAATCTCGTACTGCGGCCACGTCATTGACCAGGAGGGGCTCCATGAGTCACCTGACAAGGTCGAAGCCGTTGTAAAAGCTCCTGCACCAGAAAATGTATCCCAGTTGAGGTCGTTCCTTGGGTTGGTTAACTATTACCACAAGTTTCTTCCAAATTTATCCACGGTGTTACACCCGCTAAACACTCTTTTGCAAATGGGAATACCATGGAAGTGGAGCGATGATTGTAAGCGGGCTTTTCAAAAGAGCAAGGCACTGATCACCTCTAAGGAAGTGTTGGCTCACTTTAACCCAACGCTGCCTATTCGCTTAGCTTGTGATGCTTCTTCATATGGTATTGGGGCAGTGCTCTCACATAAGTTTCCAGATGGCTCGGAAAGGCCAGTCACGTTCGCATCCAGATCATTGACCTCCGCTGAGCGCAACTATGCTCAGATAGATAGGGAGGCTCTCAGCCTCGTGTGGGGAGTTAAGAAATGTAACCATTACCTGCAAGGCCAAAAGTTTACGCTGCTGACAGATCACCAGCCGTTGGTTTCCATCTTTAACCCTAAGAAGGGTGTTCCGGTAATGACGGCACAGAGGCTTCAGAGATGGTCCCTTTTCCTAGGGGCACATCAATATGATATTGAATTCAAAGGTACAAAGCAACATGGTAATGCTGATGGGCTGTCGCGCCTGCCACTACCTACAGCGGAAGAGGCACCGGCAGTTGACCCTGTCGAGATATTTCACTCGACCATCATCGAATGCTTACCAGTCACCAATGCGGGTATTGAGAGAGAGACCCGAAATGACCCGACACTGTCTCGGTTCGACGACCTGACAGTGAAGGGATGGCCAGCACATGGCGAACCACTGTTACCAGCATTCTCGGCCAGACGAGAACAGCTGTCCGTATGTCAAGGAACATTGATGTATGGAACAAGGGTGATTATTCCTCCTAAATTAAGGGAGAGAGTTCTGAAAGAATTGCACGAAGGTCATCTGGGGGGAGTCAAGATGAAAAGCCTTGCTAGGGCTTATGTGTGGTGGCCAGGTATCGACAAACAAATAGAGGATCTGACTAAAAGCTGCTCAGGGTGCCAAAAAGTTCAAAATGCACCTCCAATTGCACCGCTGCATCCGTGGGAATGGCCTTCAACCCCATGGCAACGTGTGCATATCGACTTTGCAGGTCCATTCATGGATTCCATGTTTTTGATAGCAGTAGACGCACATTCTAAATGGCCAGAAGTGATTAAGATGTCGACCACTACCTCTGAGAAGACGATCGCAGTTCTAAGAACCATATTTGCAAGGAATGGGTTGCCAGAACAAATATGTTCAGACAACGGACCACAGTTCGTGTCAGAAGAATTCCAGAAATTCATGAAAAAGAATGGGGTGAAACACTATACATCTGCCCCATATCATCCGGCTACAAATGGGTTGGCCGAGAGATTTGTACAAACGTTCAAAAAGGCGATAAAGGCCATGAGCGAAGACCATATTCCACTACAACACAAGGTGGACAATTTCCTGATGGCGTATCGAAACGCCATGCATGCAGTGACAAATCAAAGCCCTGCCATAATGTTCTATAACAGAAGGTTGCGGTCCCGGTTGGATTTGTTAAAACCCAATGTGAGAAGGGAAGTCGAAAACAAGCAATTCCAGCATGTAAATAACAAGGCCACTCGTAGTTTCGAAATAGGACAACCAGTGTTGGCCAGGGACTATAGGGATGATAAATGGCAATCTGGAACAATTCGTGCCCGACAAGGACCCTTGATGTACACGGTAGACGTTGGAGAGAACGTAATACGACATCATGCTGACCAACTTGTGGAGTCGAGAACAAGGGTCGACCCCATGTCTACGGAGAGACACCAGTTGAGGAATTTATTGAGCCTGTAGCATCTACCTCAGACTCGAACGTACATGATGATGTTCAATCCATAGGAGATCAAGTGGATGAGTCACCCCAGCAACGAGAACCAGAGACCCCTGAAAGGCGTTATCTGGCCCGGATCAGGAGGCCTCCTCAGAGACTGAGGCCTAGAAATTCAGTATAGCCACTTTTGGGGCGGAAAAGTCGGGCGGCCGGTAAAGTTTGCACCCGGCGCAAAGTCGAGGCCACTTCGCCGATATTCAGTAGCTTCGCCCTAAGAGTTTGCTCGAGCGCTAAAACTGGCGTTACACAACTATCTTTAGGCGCAAAGCCGGCGGTGCTGAGCTAAACCGCCGAGGCCGGGCGCAGCGCAGGTGCGGTCATTTCTTGATTGACAGCAGACACCCTGGCGCCGGCCAGCTCTCAAAGGGGGAAGGGTCGAGTTCGTCTGCTGCCACGCCCTGGACACTGCAGCCCTCCAGCTAGGCCTAAACACTGCTGCTGAACAGAAATAGCGCCGGGAAAGATGCAGAAGGCCCGTGAACGAGCGCAGCGCTTCACTGGCCATGATTTGAGGGTGCTGGTTAGGGCTTTGGAGAGGAGACGCAAACTCTTGTTCCCGGACAGTGGCAAGAAGCCTGCCACCAGCGTCTACAGGAAAGCCTGGAGGGAGGTCGCCCACAGGGTCACATCCAACAGCGAGGTCCCCAGGACTGGTGTCCAATGCCGGAAAAAGTTCAATGACCTCACAAGGATTGTCAGGGTGAGTCCCCTTTCCAGTGTCCTCCTCATCCTTGCACGTGCACCTCACATTATGGGCAAAGGGACCTAAAAGCCCTAATGGCCAGCCCTCATCCAGCAGCTATGGGACTGGCATGAAGATCAATTGCACATTCTGCACTTTACACACTGGCCAAGCTATTCGACCATGGGAGGCAGTGCACACAAGATCACGGCACCACACTGGCCAAGCTATTCGACCATGGGAGGCAGTGCACACAAGATCACGGCACCACACTGGCCAAGCTATTCGACCATGGGAGGCAGTGCACACAAGATCACGGCACCACACTGGCCAAGCTATTCGACCATGGGAGGCAGTGCACACAAGATCTGGGCACCACACTGTACTTAGAGGCCGTCCTTTCTCTTGCAGGCCAAGCTGGCACACAATCAGAAGAGCCGGACTGTGACCGGGGGAGGCGGTCCCCAGATCCAGCAGCTCAGTGACCTTGAAGAGCGCGTGGGTAGCCTCATGGGTGCCCGGGTGATTGGCCCCGTTGCATCTGGAGATGCCGACCCTGTTCTGGGCACCAATGGTAAGGACATCACCTTTTGGACCTCTCTCGTCCCACTTGCGCTTCAGATCTACATCCTTTGCCACTGTCCGACAAATGCGCTGAATGCCACCACTCATGCCTCCCTCGCTGACGCCCTCTCCTCACTCTAAAGCTACTCTTGTGCCTTCCTGCTTTCAGATGGTGAGGAGGAGGTCCCTGAAGCTGCCAGTGACAGCCCCTCGGAAGAGGAGGAGGAGGAGGAGGAAGAGGAAGAGCAAGGCGGCCCATCAGGGGAACCCTCAGCCGCGCCAGGGGATGCCAATGGAGGGGACACGTCTTCCCTGGAGAACAGCCAGGGGGAAGTGTCGCAGGGGAGTGTAGCTCCTGTGCCCAGTGGTGTGCAGCAACGCGGGAAGGGTCGGCCAGCTCGGCGGCCTTCTCCCCAGAGGGAGAGTCCGGCCTCCAGTCCGGAGACGGTCCTCGCCAAGGAGGTGCGCCTCCTCGATCAAATGTCTGTGGACTCGGATCGCCGGCACACCGAGTTCATGGGGGTTGTGGCACGGTTGCCTGAGGCCATCGAGTCCCTGGCTCATAATGTGGCCGATTTCGGCGCCTCACAGGCCAGGTGTTTCGAGCAATTCGAAGCAGCACAGGCCGCGAGTCGGGCCGAATTCGGGGCAGAACAGTCCGCGAGTCGGGCAGAATTCGGGGCAGAACAGTCCGCGAGTCGGGCAGAATTCGGGGCAGAACAGTCCGCGAGTCGGTCCGATTTCGGGGCAGAGCAGTACGCGAGTCGCCAGGTGATCAGTGGTGCCGTGCAGTCACTGGCTGGTCTGATGCGGGCACAGACCAGGGCAGTACGGGCACTCACTGCTGCCACACTCGCTGTGTCAGCCAGGCATCGCCAGGGCACCCGCCGCACTGCAGCAGCACAGCGGTCTGTCCTTCAGCAGATTGCTGCGCATGCTGCAGTGCTGGCCCGGGCGAGTGCCAGTGTCTCAGGCGAGCAACGAGCACCTGCCATCAGCCAGCTTGCCCCCATTCCTGCAGCCGCCACTGCCACTCCCCCAGTGGAGCTGCGACAAGCTGCTGGAGAGACTGCTGCTGCCCAGCCACAGCTGCAGCAGTCACCAGCCGGCCCCTCGAGGGCCAGAGCTCGTCTAGGCCGACCCCCAAGGGCATCTCCCGTCACGCAATGTGCCCCTCAGGAGCCTTCCCCCAGCCTTGCAGCAGCCACTGGGCACACTTTGAGGAGGAGCAGCAGGGCGGCCAGGGGCCGCAAAAGGCTGGTCAAGGAATCGCCCTCGCGGGCCACAAAGTAGAGGGTGTGGGCAAATGTGTTTTTATATGGGGATGGTTGTTTTGTTTATGGGGATGGTTGTTTTTGTAAGGCCGAGGATGAAGGCCATTTTTGTGGAAATGTTTTGTTATTCCTCCCCAGGTTGTGGGAGTGAGTCATGTGTCTGACAGTTTTTTGGGTGTGTTGTCTGTTTTTGGGTTTCATGTGGGAAGGGCCCTGAGTTTGTTCAATAAAGCATTTTATTTATTCAGCTTGTCCATGTTTGATGTTTGAAGTGGTTGTTGCCTTAACCGGCTGAGGGCTTGCGGAGCGGCTGCATTCAGGTCCCTTCATTGCCACAAGCCATTCCCTGACAGGGGCCTAGAAGTGACGTTCAATAAGCCGCCGACGGGCGGCCCTTGGACCTTGTGCCTCCCTCCTGGGCTGGTACTCCTCTTCCTCCTCCTCCTCCTCCTCATGCTCCTCCTGCTCCTCCTCCTGAGGTGGTGCTCCAGCGTGAGGTGGCAGTGCCTGAGTCCTGCGGATAGCCAGGTTGTGCAGCATGCAGTAGACGACCACGACCTGGGAGACTCTCTCCGGCGAATATTGCAGAGATCCTCCGGAACGATCCAGGCAGCGGAACCGTTGCTTGAGGACGCCAATCATTTGTTCTATGATGTTCCTAGTGGCTTGATGGCTTTCGGTGTATGCCTCCTCAGCAGGGGTCCTGGGCGCGCGGAGCGGGGTCATGAGCCAGGTACACAAAGGATAGCCTTTGTCCCCGATAAGCCATCCTCTTGGGGGAGGCTGTGCCTGGAACATGTCAGCCACAGTAGTCTGTCGCAGGATAAATGCATCGTGGCTGCTGCCTGGAAAGCGGGCATTGACAGCTAGGATGCGCTGCCTGTGGTCACACACCAGCTGTACATTGAGGGAATGGTAGCCCTTCCGGTTGCGGTAATCCTCGGCATTGTGGATAGGTGCCCGCAAAGCCACATGCGTACAGTCAATGGCGCCCTGCACCATGGGGAAGCCCGCTATTCTTGCAAATCCCACTGCACGCTGCTGCTGTTTCTCCAGGGTCATGGGGAAGGAGATGAATTGGTGTCCCCTTCTGAAAAGGGCATTGGTCACCTGGCGGATGCAGCAATGCACGGCGAACTGGGATATGTTAGCAATGTCCCCAACAGCGGCTTGGAAGGAGCCGCTTGCATAGAAGTTCAGAGCCACCGTCACCTTCACTTCCACCGACAGAGACATCCTGCACCTCAGCTGTGGACGCAGATCTCTGTGAAGCAGCTGGCAGATCTCTGCAACCATCTCCCTTCTGAAGCGCAGCCTCCTAGCACACTGCGTGGCAGGCATGGTGAGATAGGACACCTGCTGGCGGTATTTCCTGAGTGGGTAAGGCCTAGGTTGCCGACGCCTGTTGCCCCCTCTGCGTCTAGCCAGGGCTGCCCCTCTCACACAGCGTCTGCGAGCCCTTCGCACATAATGCTGAAACTGAGGGTTGGCACCCCATGCAGCCCCCATAATATACTGGCAAACAATGACCTCACAATGAAGGCGAATTGCCAAGCTCTGGCCTGAAGCCAAAAATACCTCTCCTATGTTGGGCCAAAGCAGTAAGCTCTCTTCCTTGGTCTCTGTCCAGAAATCCGTTGCACAAGAGTGATTGCTGCAAAATGGCTGGCCTTTATAGTTCAGGGTAAGTGCCCTTTAATTAGCGCTCCCCGAGGCCCGCATGGCCTCTGCTGCGTTCCAGTTCACAGTTCTTAGGAGCGCCACGCCCACATTGGGCGGGCGCGACTGAAGTTCCGGATTGGGGCGCACAAAGGGCGTTGCACGAGGAAATGACGTCATAATCTGCACGCGCAGCTGAGCGCGCGCAAACACTTTGCGCTGGCACTAAATGTCTACTGAAGTTGGGCGTAGGCGCAGATCGCCCTGCGCCCGGCCGCTAAGTGCCTAGCGCTCGAGATCTACTCCTCCTAAGGCGCTAACGGCTGGCGCACGCAACTGAATTTCTAGGCCTGAATCTTTGAACAGTTTTGTGTGAAAATTGTATATATGTTATCCATGTAATGTTTAAATTGGGGTGTACACTGTTAAGCTAAAAGGGGAGGAATTGTAGTGTATGTAACCTGTACCACCTTAAGAGGATACCTTAAGGTGATGGACTACTTTCTGATGGCTCCTGTACATTGTAGTACCGGTGGTGACCACACCGGTATATAAACCCTGCGGAGCAAAGTGTATCCCAGTTCAGCCCTGACCCTCAATCACTAAAGACCTGTTTAATTACTTCTGTAGTCTGTGTCCTGTTATTCAGCATAACTACATTTGAAAACACAGACTCAACAATACACATCTTGCACATCCGCCCAATGGGCCCCATCATGTAGTGACAGTCATCAGGAAAAGAGTGAAAGGGCGAGTCAGGACGCAACAATGGGTAAGTTGTGGAAGTGATGCTAATCAATAAATTTTATGTGGCATTATTAAGAAAGGAAACTTAACATAACATTTTGTCAAACACCTATGTGCATACCCTTGGTGAATTACAATTGCTTTAACTTATGCTTCCTACCATTTCTAATGGTGCATCCTGTGTGGATTCAGCAGAGGTAGAGGCTGCTGCCCAGATCTCTGCCCTGGCTGAGATGCCTACGACCTCTGGGTTTTGGAGCCCCTGAGGGCCCTGCCAAAGACTGCTCCACCTGCATCTGTGCAAGGGCAGACTCAGCCATCGGGAGACGAGGCAGCATGTCGGGTACTGACTGACGGGGGGCAACGGCTGAGAAGTGAGAGCACTGTGTGTGGAGTTCCCACTTCCATGTCTCCTTTCGTCATTATCCCTCTCCTGGGCCAGCACCACATCACTCCTACCATTCTGCTGCAGACCACATTGGTAAAGATCAGTGACACGTTGTAAGGCTACAGGTAAGGTATCTGTAATCCTGTTTAAGGTGGCAGGCAAGTTGGCATCCAAAGTCTGCATGGCCGTGTCATGGCCTGCATGGACTCATTTGAGAGCCTTGTTTAAAGCTCCATGGAGGGAGCCACTCTCTCTCCACAGCAGGCATTCTCGCAATTATCTGCACCACCAATCCACTCGCGATCGAGTTGGACTCCTCCATCCTCTCCGCTATCGTGGAGGGTCTGCATGGGCCGTCAGTCAGTACCTCACAAAGTTGTTGATGCACCTCTAGCATTCTCCTTCTCATTGATGGCTCCCAGGGTTCAGTATCTGTGTCCAGCTGAGCAGAGGTTGGAGAGGATTGCGTCCCCCGAAGTGGACTCTCCACTGCTGTCCCTGCCACCAGCGTCTGCTCGTGCTCACTTGTGAGGTGTGAATCACCAGGTGAAAACCCAACCAACTGTCTAACTGGACCCACCAAAATGCAAGAATTTGTGCTGGTGTGTGGCTGTATGTCTTGTAACAGTGCACCCTCGGAAAGAATGAGATCATCTGAGGAATCATCCTCATGCATTTCTAGTGACACTTGCTCTGCCGTGAAGGACCTGGAAAACAAAAAAGGGATATGATTTAGTCGTGGCAAAGTCACAATCTTGACAATCACCGTATTCAGTCTTCTCATAGTTCAGGCATTGATGAAATAACGTCAGCATGTGTGTCAGAGATATTTGTAGTTCTGTCACCAGCTATCTGCGAGTTCCCTGTCTCTCCATCTCTGATTGAAAGGGTGCAAATGTGCCACTTACCTCCTTGTGTTTTGCGCTCTCTTCTCCTACAAGGGGCAAAAGAACAGACCTGTGAGTGAGTGAAGGTCACGTGTTCACCTGATGGATGCAGTGCATTCAGTGAGAGTGACTGTCAGGCAGATGCATCACATTGCATAAGGATTGCGGTGAGTGACAGGAGTGGCTGCATACACAAGGAGGTGAGGAAGTGCCGAGACAGTGAAGGATGGTTGCTGCTGAAACTTAAGTGGGTATGAGGAGTGATGTAATGGAGTACGCTTGGCAAGACAGAGTGAGTTGTTGGGGGGGTGGTTTAAACCACAGGATGTAAGTGAATCAACAAATGTACTCACTTTTCCTGACCTGGTTATGCCCTTAAAGCACTTCCTGCACTGTTTCCAAGAGCAGGGCACAATGCTCCTGCTGCTCATCTCCTCAGCCACCTCTATCCACGCCACCTTGGTGACCGTCACAGGCTCCTTTCTCCCATTGCTGGGGAAATGTACGTCCCTCCTGCTCCTTACAGCTCCCACCAGTAATTCCAGGGAAGCATCAGTAAATCTGGATGCTGCCCTTGCTCTTTAGGCATCCATCCTAAACATCTCCTGACTCTCGAAATTACATTTCTGCGTTGGTCTTTAACATTTGAGATTACATCACGCAGGGGCGCATCGCACCTGCTGTGCAGCTTCAAAACGCAAAACCTGGGCGTCAACATTTATTACCATGGCTGGGGCTCTTTTCTCCAGCAGAGAGAAGACTGAGGGGTGACTGGATAGAGGTCTTTAAGATTCTGAAAGGGTTTGATAGGGTAGACATAGAGAATATGTTTCAACTTACGGGGGAGACCAGAACTAGGGGCCATAAATATTAGATAGTCACTAATAAATCCAATAGGGAATTCAACAGGAACTTCTTTACCCGGGGAGCTGAACTCACTACCACAGGGAGTAGTTGAGGCGAATCGCATAGATGCATTTAAGGGGAAGCTAGATAAACACATGAGGGAGAAAGGAATAGAGGGATATATAGGTGGGGTTAGATTAAGAAGAGTGGGAGGAGGCTCGTGTGGAGCAGAAACACCGGCATGGATCTGTTGTGCTGAATGGCCTGTTTCTATGCTGTAAACACTTTGTAATACAATCAAGCTGAAATCGGAAAATCTGACCCACTGACTTTATTACCCCACCCTTCCACCCCGCAACCCGCCTTTATATATTAATATTGGGGCCCTTGTGCGTCAGACTTGATGACAAGCCTGTGTACTTAAAATTACAGCTGGTTGATAGATAACTGAAAGTCCTTGGATCCCTCTCTGATCCTTAGATTCTCTGCAGTATAATTAAGAACATGCCCAGATTTCCAAAGCTGCACAAAGGAGGACTGGGATCTGGATTGTTTGGACTTGATAGTAAAATATTTGTTCATAAAGTGTAGTTGTATCTAGTCCAAGAAACCAAATCATAATTTGTTTTTAACATACAGGATAATTGCAAGCCAGTGTACTACTAGAATAAAATAAACTACATAATACACTTGTATTTATATTTTGATAAATCCCAATTAATGCGACCCTTAAAAATGGCCAAGTTTATTTTGGATAACATTGTGTTTGGCTCTTTTGTTAATCTGTATGATGCCTCATGCCATGAACTCCGTAGTTATGTTGCATCACTGGATTCAGAGAATCACAGTTTAAAGGACGCACCAAAGAGCTTTTCCTACATTAGTCTATGGTTTTCAAAGTTCTGAAGGTCTGCAGTCAATAATAATAAATAGAGAAGCATTTCCATCTAAAGGGGACGTGTATACCTCTGAATTACCACAGAACCCTAAATGGTATAAAGAGACTTATCGCCTACTGGTGTCTCTCAAGTTCTCCTTCATGCATGTGTTTCTTGTTTTAAACGTGCCATCAGACGCAGTCTGGGTCAAACATCTGGGGAATGATTTTGGCTTTCGGGTGCTGGCCAGCTGTTCGTTTCTGGAGCTGATGAGGCGGTTACGCTTTTAATGCCACGGCCTCATTTGAATTCGGTGAGCTGGCACCTGTGCTATCCTTGTCCCTGCCCTGGCTGCAGGCCACTCGTATCTGGCGTCTCACCACATGCAGATTCCGCCTTTAAGCTATCCTCTAAATTATGCGCAGTGTCAGTATCTGAGCTGATAGCTGCAAGTGTGGAATCGAGAGACGGTGATTCTTCATCATCAGTGTCTTGTCGCTCTTCCACCTGTTGCTCCTGTACCACTGCCTGGCCAGGATGCATAAGAACATAAGAACATAAGAAATAGGAGCAGGAGTAGGCCAATCGGCCCCTCGAGCCTGCTCCGCCATTCAATAAGATCATGGCTGATCTGATCCTAACCGCCAATCCACTATCACAGAACCATCTCCTGAATCTAACAGAATTAGACACACGAAATAGGAGCAGGATCAGGCTACACGGCCACTGGGCTCGCTCCGCTACCCACAGGGCCATGACCGATCCGAACCTACACTCATGTCCAAATTCCTGCCCGCTCCCCGTAACCCTTAATTCCCTTTACTTCTAGGAAACTGTCTATTTCTGTTTTAAATTTATGTAATGATGTAGCTTCTACAGCTTTTTGGGGCAGCATATTCCATGGACCTACCACCCTCTGAGTGAAGTAGTTCCTCCTCATCTCAGTTTTGAAAGAGCAGCCCCTTATTCTAAGACTATGCCCCCTAGTTCTAGTTTCACCCATCATCGGGAACATCTTCCCCGCATCCACCCGATCCGACCCCTTCACAATCTTATATGTTTCAATAAGATCGCCTCTCATTCTTCTGAACTCCAATGAGTAGAGTCCCAATCTACTCAACCTCTCCTCATATGTCCATCCCCTCATCCCCGGGATTAACCGAGTGAACCTTCTTTGTACTGACTCGAGAGCAAGTATGTCCTTTCTTAAGTATGGACACCAAAACTGTACGCAGTATTCCAGGTGCGGCCTCACCAATACCTTGTACAACTGAAGCAATACCTCCCTATTTTTATATTCTATCTTGGGTACCTGAAAGGAGAAAGGCACAAGGGTAGGGTTGTGATGAGGGGAGGGCGGGGGGTGGGGGGTTGGGGGAGTGGGTACGGAAGTAAGAGGTATATGCTTACACCATCTGCAGCTTGTAAATCAGAAGAGATTATGGTATGAGGGGGAAGTGGGATGTGAGAAGGAGGATTAGGTATGAGGATACCGTCATCTTCCAAGGTTTCAGCCCTGCCGCTGGCCACGGCCTCAGCATTGGCCACTCGAATGATGGCGAGCACGGTCTCCTCCATGGGGGTTAGGACATGCAGGCGCACCTGTCCCCTGCCGGTTAGGTCCTGCTGCCTCCGGTTGTGCACCACCTTGTTCTGCAAGAGAGAGGGAAGTGTGTCAGTGAGTGTGGAGCAATCTGTTTGGGTGATGTGGCTGTCATGGTTGAATAGCTGGCAGTGTGTGCAAGTTGTGAGATGTGGGTGTGAGGCTTGCAGCAGTGCTATGTGTGAGGGTGAGGTGAAGCTATGAATGTTAGGTATGAGTCCTGATTGATAGAGATTGTTGGTAGGTGAGTGATGGGGGTGTGGTGCATTGAGAAACTGCTGAGGCTAGTGGTGCAGTTGGTGGTATATGGCATTTGAAGATGCATTCACTGACCATGACCACTCGTGTGAGGTCATTGAACTTCGTGCAACACTGCATCCAGGTTCTCGGGGCTTGACTCCTGGCATTGACCGCCACGGCTATCTGCTCCCACTGCCTTCTGAGAGTTTGTCTGGAGGGCTTCCTGGCCCCGTGTGGATAGAGAACCTCTCTCCTCCTCTTCACCTCCTCCACCAAGGCTTCCAGTGCAGCGTTGGAAAATCTTGGAGCCCGCTCTCTGGCACACCATTATTCAGTTTGTTTCCATGTCAGAATGAGTTCCACAGTGACTTCCACCACCTGCTCCAGCCACAATGCACCTCCCCTTTAAAAGGTGCAGTCTGGCTTTAAGCGGGGCTAGCCTCTCACAATTTTGAGGCCGTTGCTGAGGCATGCAGCCACTCAACAGCATGGTTAGCACTGGCTGCATGCTATAATCATGTTAATTAGCAGGCTGCCGAAGTTGGCGTGCTACCTGCATTGCAAGCATAATCCCGCATCATGATCCCCGTGCCCATTTTCGGACCCTGTCCAATTTAGCCCCATGATGTCTTCCTTTACAGTATACAGCACCATGTAATAATCCAGATGATTCTTTGAATGTAAATATGTGTTTTAGTAGGGTTTAATATGCATATAAATAGCACCCTTATACTACTTTATTTTTTGATACTACATAAACATATAGGGCTAGAATTTCATTATAGCCAAGGAATGGGCGGTGTTTAGACTAAAAATGGTAAATTAGCGCCAGTGGAAAATTGTCTAGACTGCACACAAAATTCGTCCTCACTCCTCATTAAAATGATTGCAGTCATGATTCTAGTCTAAAAACCCAAGCTCATTGGCGTTACAATGAAAATATTGACCAATATTGGGGGGAGTCTAAATGCAAATAATGATTGCCACAGGCTTTTTTCACTACTTAAAGGGGAGGTCCATTTATGCTGCCGCATCTCATTCTCAGCATTGTTGGGTGTGCAGCTGCCTCTGCTGATGGCAGATCTCTGCCCCAGGGAGAGAGCCCAGGGGATTTCCGAGAAAGCTTTGGAGGCATTGGTTTTAGTGGTGGAGAGAAGGCGGGCGGTCCTGTACCAACTGGCAGGAGGCCCTCACCACAAGTCGGCCAGACTATGTGGAGGGAGGTGGCACTCCACGTCACGGGCAGCACTGTGGTCCCCAGGTCCCACACCCAGTGCAGGAGGAAGTTTAAAGAGCTCACACGGGTGGTCAGGGTGAGTGAAGGCCTCAACAAATGCTACATACCACCATCTGTACCACAAGCTTCATGCACTGCTCAATGCACCACTCCCCCAGGACTCACCCACCAACAATCTCTACCTAGCAACACTCACACCCACATCTTATACCGTGCACACAATGACAGCTATTCAACTATGGCAGGCACAAAGGTCATTAGTTATTAGAATGCATGTGATATGTGTGATATGGTTATGCTTATATTTATGTGGCATTGTGGCTGCTGCCAGGATAGCAGGCAGTGACACTGCGGATTCACTGTGTGTGGTTGCACACCAACTGCACATTAAGTGTGTGGTAGCCTTTGCGGTTACGGAAGATCTCAGGATTGTTATGCGGTGCCCGCAATGCCACGTGTGTGCAGTCATTGACACCCTGCACCATGGGGAATCCCGCTATCCTGGCAAAGCCACATGCACGCTCGTCTTGCTTCTCTCTGGTGATGGGAAAGCCAATGTAATCCCTTTCCCTACTGTAGTGAGCTTCTGTGACCTCCCGAATGCAGCAATGGACAGCGAACTGTGAGATGTTAGCTGTGTCTCCTGCTGCAGACTGGAAGGATCCACTGGTGAAGAAATTGATGGCCACAGTAACCTTGACTACCACTGGGAGAGCTGTGGTCACCCTGGTTTGAGGCTGGAGGTCTGGTTGCAGGAGATGGTAGAGTCCTGTGACCACCTCCTTGGTGAAGCGAAGCCTTCTAATACACTGCTCTCGCTTAATTGAAGGTAGGAGAAGTGCTCTCGGAATACCCTCGGAGGGTAAGGCATCCTGTTGAGAGCCCTGATAGCCCTTCTCCTCCCTTTGGGCACATATACCCGTCTTTCTTGCTGCCTCCACTCCCTCCGCCATTGAGCCTGGAGAGTGAGGTTGACTGCCAGTATAGCCCCAATTAATCTTAGCAAGTGTTGCAGTTTGAATCTTTCCAGAAATAATTATGCAGTTTTGTACTTGCCAGAACACTCCTGATACCAAAGAACCTTGAAATTACTAAAGAAAACTGTTGCAGTAGCAGGAACTAACACACAGCCACTCTAACTTCACAAACCTGTCAAGTGATTGGTGATGGTCCCTTTAACTAGCGTTGCTGGAGCTGGCTTCCTCCTGCTTCCTTGTTAACTCCAGCAAATTCATTGGCTATAAGGAAGTTAAGAGATCGGGCATCCAGTGAGCGTTGCACACTCACTGACGTCACGATCTCCATGATGGCGAAGTCCTTGGCGAGCGAGTTTACCAACAGTGCTACTGGTAAGACCAATGTGGCGTGTGGTGCTGGAACCGGCATCAGATGTCGTTACAGCTGTCAATGCCATTTTAGTGCCATCTTGTGGCGCTAAAGTGTGGCGCAAACCACACAAATTTTTCCCCTTAGAATAGAAGAATAAGGTATTAAGTGATGAACGTTATACTACCTACCTATTACTGTTACCTATTATTAGCATGGCCCGGTCTTGAATGATTGATACTAATAGCAGATTACATTCCCCAACTGTGAGCTAACCATTGGCCCAGAAATTCAGGTCTCCACGGGTGAGTACGCACTGGGTACTCACCCGTAGGCTGAATGGTAGTGCCAGTTTTCTGCATGCACTGCGCATGCGCGGGAAACCGGCACTTCCGATCCTCTGAACGAAGGGGTTCAGAAGTCGAACGCGCGCGCAGGGGAGGCTGCGCGTGCGCTTTGAACTTAGTTTTTTTTTTACAGGTTTTCCCGGGATCGTAAGCCTGCAGGATTTACACATTTAAAAAGCAGGCATAAGGCCTGCTTTTTGCAAGGTAAGTGGTCAATTAATTAAAATTAAAACATTTTTTCCACAGGTTTATTATTTTTAAATACTTTAAAGCAAGGAAAGTTTATTTTTAGCCCCGTTAGAACATAAAATTATTTTTTCAAAAATTTAAATTATTGTTTAAAATAGTTATTTAATGTAATTTATAGTTTCTATTTAAAAAGTGTGATTTAAAAAAAAATTTTTTTTGAAGGTTTACTGCTATTTTGGGGCCCGTAGTATTTATAAGTTTTGACAGGTCTTCCTGTCAATCTTATGAATGGGCTTTTCCCTCCTCCGATTGGCTGCCCATGGCCCACGTGATCCCAGGGGATGCATCGCACTAACTACGCCCCTGGGACACGCAAGCACAGCGTGCCGGCAGCTGGGCCAGGCCCCGGAGTGGAATTCCACGGGGCCCTACAGCTCAACTGCCGGCGCGCAAGGTAAGTGCAGGTCGGGGGCTTACACCCGCGGGAAGCCCCCGACCCGAATTTCTGGGCCATTATGTACACAATTTTGTTTAATGATTAAAAGGAAATGGTTGCTGGCTTTTGTGGTGGGTAATAACAATGAACAAACAACTGTACACACACCACCCTAGCCCCCGCTCCCCCTCCATCCCCCCCAACCACCCCCCCACCACCCCCAGAGCCGGCAGTTAGTGTAATCCAGGAAATCAGGGCAACTGACAAAAACGTTGGCTTTTCTCCGGAAATTTTGCTGTTGAATACCCCATTAAAAGTTACCTCCTTTTGGATTAGGTGTAACTTGGGTTTTAACTGCGTATTGACTGCTAAACAAACATTATGGCCCTGAAAAATTTATTTTAATTTTGTGGAGTGTCAAATTTATCCATTTTAATAAAAATTTAAAAATTTTACAAAATTAAAAAGAAATGTAATTTTTAAAAAGGTTTGTTTATCTTTCAGGTTTGCCTTCTTCCGTGTGAGAGCCCCAATCTTTATTTTGCTCTCTATAACATTTTTAAAATGTTGGAATCAAAAAGCTTATCCACTTCCTGGTTCCTGGTCTGTGAGAATTCTGTGTTGTGATTGGCTGCTTAGACGGCTTGTTGGCATCACAGCAGCTCGCGTTCGGGATTCTCCATTAACTTATGTTGATTTCAACTGCACATCGGAAAAGCCGAACTTCTCGCCACAGAGGTCGCAAGATCGTGGGAAGCTTACTTTGGGGCCAATGGCTAATGCACGGTGGCATAGTGGTTAGCACTGTTGCCTCACAGCGCCAGGGACCCGGGTTCGAATCCGGCCTCGGGTGACTGTCTGTGTGGAGTTTGCACATTCTCCCCGTGTTTGCGTGGGTTTCCTCCGGGTGCTCCGGTTTCCTCCCACAGTCCAAAGATGTGCGAGTTAGGTTGATTGGCTATGATAAATTGACCCTTAGTGTTAGGGGGATTAAATACGTGGGGTTATGGGGATAGGGTGGGATATGTGTTGGTGCAGGGGTTATGGGGATCGGGTGGGAAATTTGGATGATCAGCCATGATCGCATTGAATGGCGGAGCAGGCTCGAAGGGCTGAATGGCCTACTCCTGCTCCTATCTTCTATGTTTCTATGTTTCATCGCTGACCGCAAAATACAGGCCATTGTTCTATCACTTCCATGTTTCCTCTCTGTAATGGCGAGGGGTTGCTAAGACACACACTGTGAAAATAGTAATCCCATTTTTTTTTAATCAACAGTTCCATCTAAAGCAAAACTTGCTGTGCATTCCTAAAGTAGTTGAGCAATTAACTAAAAGTCAACTTGCTGTAAAATTTTACAGCATTGACAACATACCTAAGTGAAGTAATAACGATTTTATGAGGGCTCTGTTGCTTTGTGTAATGTCATAATTTAAGCCAACATTGAAATCTAACAAATACGGTCTCTGCTGAATTTGATTTCTGATCTTTTTTTCTGATATTGAGGTGGAGAGAATTTTGATTGCTGCAAATAGTTAGGGGGGAGAAATTGGGTACCTTTGTGCCTCCTGTTAGCGCCTCCGGGGGGCGATAACAGGGCGCTAACCACTTACCGCCCGGGCACTAAATTGGGCAGGAGGTTTGTGGTGGCGGTATGGCTTTGCGACATAATCTCCTTCGCCCGGAGATCGTGACGTCATCGCCGTGCGCATCGCTCCGGTAGCCGAGTGTAAGATCCTATAGATCTCTGAGTTCTTGGACAAGACACCAATAGGCAGCAGCCAGTATGTTTGAGCAATAGATCAAGATTTATTAAGCATACAGCGTAATATACTTAATATTAGGCGATAGTTTTAACGAGTAGCTCGCAGCCCTAGGTCTCTGGAACCTCTCGGACACAGATGATGTCATCTTAAGTCCGTTCCTTTGTCCTCGCAGTATGTCTGTGTGAAGCTGTTCTTTAGGTATCGAGGTTTTAACCCTTTTCTTATCAAAAGTTGGTTTGGCCAGTGTCCATATATGGTTTTTAACAAAATCACCTTTTTTAATTGGTTCTAATGGCCAAAATACCATTGTCACTCAGACTAAGGTAGCATCCCGCCTTTCCAGTATTTTTCCACCATCTTTGCCATGTTCAGTGTTATCTTGTTTATAGTTTTGTTAAACGAATTCTAAGTTCTATACAGCATTATAATATGTTATTTAATGATTTAACCTGCACTCGCAGTCTGTGGCTGTTTGTTATCAAAACTTAGTCAAAACTGCTTTTGACTGTGCAGCTACATTTTGAACAAGTTTTTTAGTTACCCAGGAGTAATTATGGGTAATATTATTTGGTCAATGGCTACACTTGAAGTTATACATATATGATTCTCGTCTACTAAATATCTTTAAATATCAGCCTTTCGTACACGAGGTAAGTCCCTAAATTTTTGAAATGGTTTTGGTCAATTTTTTTTTCCTTCTCCTGGGCCGCGATCGATCAGCCCGACACTCTGCAGGAGTGCATGGGGCTGATTGAGCCGAATCGCGGCCGCCGTCGGGGTCAAACTAACTGGTCCCAATGCAGAGCCTGCAGCGATGGCCCTTCCCTTTAAGGGAGGGAAGGAGCCTCAGAACACGACAGTGCTGCACGGCCCATTGTGCCGCGTTACACAACCAATGCCTCGCCTGCATCCTTTAGTGCTCCAGGAAGGAAGTGGAGTGCTTGATTTAGTGCTCCACTTCCTTCCTGGAGCGCTAAACCCAATTATGTGAAAGCTGGGAATCATTAACACCTGGCGCTAAGTTTCCCAGCTTTCAAAGGTTACCGCCCCCAAACGGGACGATAATGAATTTCTCCCCCTTAATCTCTTTACCCTAGTACTTTCATATTCTGAGCACCTCTTTTGTCCTAGGAGTACATCTTATGTAAATCCTTCTAACTATGATTCTGTTTAAGCTTGTACAATATTTGCAGGACAACAAAGAAGGCAGTGTCATTTTTGAGCATCTCTTATCGAAGATTAAAGTTGGATTAGAACATTTTTTTGCTACTGAAGGAAGCTGAGGCTGGGGAAAATGCAAAAATAGTATTTCAGTCATTTGATCTCTCCAGTGGAACAAACATTTCCTTGTTGCTGTGTTACCTCCCTGAATAAATGCTCATAAATTCTCTGCATTCCAGCGAATGCTGACACAAGCTGTTGTTGACAGCTACCTGCCTTGAAAGTGATTGTCACCCATGACAGGATGGATGATGTCATCTCTGCCAGCCTATGTTGTTTCAGATGAGGGGCCTAGATGATGCTGGCCAGCTGCAGAGCTTACCATATATGGTTGCTGCTACTGTTTCACGTGTCATTGCTTTTCCATATCAATTCAAAGAGGAATGGAATGTATGGAATCAAAATTGCACAGGTCTCAGAAGATCTCATTTTGTTAATGGCCATGACGTGGAATTTCCTGTTGACCAAGAAGAGACCATGTCACAATCATAAAGCTCCACCAGCATTTCCCCATCTGGTTTGCCCATGTATTATTCATCACAAAGGTATCTTTATCATTTTTCTAAAAAATGTTTGAATTCACACCAGAAATCCAAGATGACTAATGCTGCTCATCCCCATTCTAAAGAATAATGCCAGGTGCATTTTGATCTGTGCTATGGAGATCGTGCTATCCATTCAGAAATAAAGTGTACTCATGCTAAGTGAAATGAACACAATAGTGGGGTAAAGGAAGTTGGGGATGCACAAGAGGCAGAGTTGGAAAAACCACAGAATTCTTGGAGGGTTGTCGGGCTGGAGGAGGTTATAGAGAGAGGGAGAGGCACGGCCATGGAGTGATTTGAACTGGTATATGACTATTGAAGATTACATCCCATTAATTGAAAACATGTCATCCTTACCCAATGCACCCCTAATGCTCTACATCAACATTCAAAACATACATCCCCTGTCATGCTCGCAGTTTGCAGTTAGCACTATTGTTCACTCAGTCCTTGCTGTACCAATAAAGACATCTGAAAGTCCTCAACAAATATCACCTTAACGCTATCACTTATTTCAAAGAAAATAAACAGTAAAAACACAAATAATTTTCAGGCATGAGTTGGTAACTCATTAGTCAACCTTAATTTAAACTGGATTGGTAGAATAATAAGGAATAATAAAGCTCGCACTGACAAGTGACTGCTGTGTGTAAGCCATCTCCAATTACTAACACTGCTCAGTTAATGAAAGATAGATTGAGAAACTGTTAAATCCGTATTTAAATTCTGAAGCAAAATGAAATTGTGCAGTACTTTATCAGACATTGACTGTCTGTGGCATAACTCTATATTTTTGTAGGGGGCATAATTAATCTTTGTGATCCATTAAAAACATGAGCATTCCCCTTCAGTATTGTAATGGTGAACCATGTGTTTCTAATTTTCTGTTGTTGAAATTACAGTCACTCGAAAGGGTGATATACGATTTAGAAAGGATCGTGGGTATTAGTTTTCCTATCCTAGTTTAAAAAGTTTAAAGCATGGGTCAAGTGTCAATGTCATAAAAAGCCTATTGGAGATAGTCACTTTGATTGGTTAGAATTACCTTGTTGCATTCAGGGACTGTTTTACACAAAATCTAAGGACATTTTCATGGATGTTCTTCATGATCAATGATTCAATTATCTAACTGAAGAAGTAAAATTGTTTCTTTACTGCCGGCAAGCTTTGAAACAGTGCTCAAAATGAGACCTGCACAAAATGACTTGTCCACACAAATCCTAATTTGTAGCCATGTAATAATAACATGTGAGTTTGGAACCTCAACCCCTTTTATCAGTTTGGGTGATTCACTTTCTATTTCTGTGAGGAAATTCCTTGAACTTAATTTCATATTTTCATAGGTGTGGCATCACAAAATGGTTTCAAACTAATCTTCTCTTAAGTTCAAGAATAGTCAATAAATTCATTCTGTTTCCATGAAAAAACTTACCATACATGATAGAAGTACGATACATAGCAGCTGGGACACTTCTGAAGTCACTGTGACTCCTGTATGACTGTGACTCTTGTGAATTATCCAATCAGCCTTGCTTGTGGATGTTGTGTATGTACCTTTAAGGGAATAACTGGTCTCAGACTGCAGTACCGGCAGTGACCACCCCTGTATAAAAGGCACTAGCAGCCTTCTGTAGTTTCAGTACCCGATTGTCTCCATTCAGTAAAGACTTGTTATAATCAACTCCTGCTGTCCGTGTCTCAATTATACACGGACATAATATTGGCGACGAGCAGATACGAACTTATCTACAGTCTGCACCACCTCATGGGATCCATTCCTGAAGCAAAGTGAGCAGAGGTCGAGGCCAGAAGGAAGAAAGAAGCAGTAGAAACGGGCGTCAACCGTGGGCATCCGCCCCTGAGTCAGCGGAGTTGAAGATTTGCAGGAGAGGCTGTCGAGAGCGGGGCTTGGTTCCTGTCGACGGTGCTTCAGCTAATCGGGCTGGTGGCAGGTAGTACACTGATCCTTCCTGGGCTGCGGCGGTCTAGAACTCGAGCGGGTGGCTTGCAACGGGGCCGAGCAGCGTTGTCGGGAAGAGGAGAGAGAGAGAGGGTGGAGCACACAGGGCGCGGCCGGTGCTACGAAGCCGGGCAGCGTACAGACCCGAGAAGAGGGAGGCAAGAGTCTCACAGGGTTGTTCCACGACGGGAAAATAATAAAATTTAAAAAAATATTAAACGCGCAGAAAGCCGCGAGGAGCTGCAGGTCGCCACGGAAACCACGGAAAGCAGCGCTAGCAACAGCGGGGAAGAAGGCAAAGCGCGGGAGGCGCCATCTTAATCCAGCGGGGAAGAAGGCAAAGTGCGGGAGGCGCCATTTTGTTAAATCGGGGAAGAAGGCAAAGCGCGGGAGGCGCCATTTTAGATTCCAAGATGCCGAAGACTGGCTATATCACTGCCTTTGATAATACAATAGAAGACTGGACCACGTATGTGGAAAGAGTCGAGGTATATTGCGAGGCAAACGAAATAGCCGATGAGAAAAAGGCATCGGTACTGCTAAACTTAATGGGCGCAAGAGCGTACAGCCTATTGCGGGACCTGATTACTCCAGCCAAACCGAAGGCGAAGAGTTTTAACGAAATTGTTGCTACCCTACAGGAACACCTAAACCCTGCACCGCTGCTGATAGCAGAAAGATTCAAATTCCACAGGAGAACTCAGCATAAAGATGAGAGCAATGCTGATTACCTTACGGAACTACGCAAGCTATCAAAGCACTGCCAGTCCGGAGCAGGACTGGCAGATACCCTACGGGACAAATTTGTCTGTGGACTCCTGAGTGAAGGAACCCTGAAGAAGTTACTCTCAGAGAAAGAGCTGACGCTAGATAAGGCTTTCAGCGTGGCAGTATCATACGAAGCAGCAGCCAGGGGAGCTGTGGAAATACAACAAAAGCCACAGGAATACGGCACTCACGAAATGACACGAGGATTTGCAAAATGTTATCGCTGCGGCAGAACAACCCATGACCAGAAGGACTGCTGGTCCAAGGACAAAATATGCAGGCAATGCGGAAAGATGGGACACATTGCACGAGTTTGCAGGTCTGGGAAGAAGACCAACGACAACAAAAAGGCTACTAAGGAACCGTACAAGAAAGTACAAAAGATGACAGACAGTAGTTCCGAAGACCAGATGAGCGATAGTGAATCCGGGAACAAGAGACTAAGCTGTCTCAAACTTCACAAAAGAGGATCACCAAACCATTTGGGTCACCCTCACGATAGCAGGGTCCCAAGTTAAAATGGAATTGGATACAGGATCAGCGCTAACCGTCATGAATCGACGAGACTACGAGCGGCTATTCTCACACATACCCTTGAGAGAGACATCCATCGTCTTGACGACATATACGGGGCAAAAAAAGGTCAGGATGGCGTGACTAGAAGTGAGGCAGGTACGGGGATCCAGGAGGTAGTGTTGGAGGAGCCGCAGCCCTTGCACTTGTCCAACACATTCGAGGCTCTTACTCCCTGTGAGGTTGGGAACAGGGACTGCGGGGAGGATGAGCAACCTGGCCACAGCACCGTGGAGCAGGGGGCCATTCAAGTGGGGGGAGTTAAAAGAAATGTTGTAGTGGTAGGGGATAGTATCGTTAGGGGGATAGATAGAGTTCCTTCACTCAGTGCGTCGGCGGTAATCCTGAGCGGCAGAGCGGGGCTATAAAAGTCCCAGAGACCAGGTAAGGCCTCACAGCGTCGGCGGGAATCTCGAGCGGCAGAGCGGGGCTATAAAAGTCCCAGAGACCAGGTAAGGCCTCACAGTGTCGGCGGGAATCTCGAGCGGCAGAGCGGGGCTATAAAAGGCCCCAGAGACCAGGTAAGGCCTCAGTGCGTCGGCGGGAATCTCGAGCGGCAGAGCAGGGCTATAAAAGGCCCCAGAGACCAGGTAAGGCGTACCAGTCTCCAGTCTGGGAACTCGGAGGGAAGGAGAGAGGTAAAAAGTAATCCAAGTGTGACGTCACCAGAAAGCGGGTAAGTGATTGGTTGGTAAGTTTTTCTCCCTTTTGAAGCTTAAATCTCTTTGGTTTATAGTTTCTAAGGTGTGATATTCACCATCTAGAATCGGGGCAGAGGGTATTTAAGAATAATATTAATAAATTTAATTAATTACATAGAATGGGAGATCAGGTGATGTGTTGCTGCTGCAATATGTGGGAGCTGGTGGACACCATTGATGCTCACGGTGATCACATTTGCAGTAAGTGTTGGCTGCTCGAGGAATTCCGGCTCCGTGTTGAAGAGCTGGAGTCCGAGCTTCAAACACTGAGACACATCAGGGAGGGGGAGAGTTACCTGGACTCTGTGTATCACGAGGTATTCACACCAATTAGATTAATTAATTCAGATGTAGTCCGTGGCCAGGGTCAGGATGGTGTGACTAGAAGTGAGGCAGGTATGGGGATCCAGGAGGTAGTGTTGGAGGAGCCGCAGCCCTTGCACTTGTCCAACAGGTTCGAGGCTCTTACTCCCTGTGAGGTTGGGAACAGGGACTGCGGGGAGGATGAGCAACCTGGCCACAGCACCGTGGAGCAGGGGGCCATTCAAGTGGGGGGAGTTAAAAGAAATGTTGTAGTGGTAGGGGATAGTATCGTTAGGGAGATAGATAGAGTTCTTTGCAGCCGAAAGCGAGAGTCCCAAAGGCTGTGTTGCCTGCCCGGTGCCAGGGTTAAGGACATCTCCTCTGGGCTGGAGAGAAACTTGGAGTGGGAGGGGGAGGATCCAGTTGTCGTGGTCCATGTTGGTACCAACGACATAGATAGGACAAGGAAGGAGGTTCTGCTGAGGGAGTTTGAGCAGCTAGGGGCCAAATTAAAAAGCAGAACCACAAGGGTAATAGGATTATTACCTGAGCCACGAGCGAATTTGGCTAGGACAAATAAAATTAGAGAGTTAAATGCGTGGCTCAAAGAATGGTGTGGGAGAAATGGGTTTTGCTTCCTGGGACACTGGCACCAGTACTGGGGCAGGAGGGAGCTGTTCCATTGGGACGGGCTTCACTTGGCCAGTGCTGGGACTAGAGTCCTGACGGATCATATAACTAGGGCTGTAGAGAGGGCTTTAAACTAACTCATGGGGGGGGAGGTTCCTAGAGAGCAAATAATAAAAATGACAACAGAGAAGGTCATAGACTTAGGTAGCAGTGGGGAAATTGAAAACCAGAGCATGTCAGGAAGGGGCAGAAGGTATGGAGTAAAAGGTAAAGTAATAAAAAGGGCAAAAGCAGGAACTAAGTGTCACAAAACATCTGTGAAAGTTCTCGATCTGAATGCGCGTAACATTCGTAACAAAATAGATGAGTTAATGGCACAAATAACTACATATGGGTATGATCTTGTGGCCATTACAGAAACATGGCTGCAGGGTGACAATGCCTGGGAATTAAACATACCAGGTTATTTAACGATCAGGAAGGACAGGCAGGAAGGAAGGGGAGGTGGGGTGGCTATGTTAATAAAGGAAGGAATCACTGTAATACAGAGAAATGATATTGGGTCAAAAGATCAGGATAATGAAACAGTTTGGGTGGAGGGAAGGGATAATAAGGGGAAAAAAACACTAGTGGGCGTAGTCTATAGGCCTCCGAACAGTGGCAACTCTGTTGGACGGAGTATCAATCAGGAAATAGTTGAGGCTTCTAATAAGGGAACATCTATAATTATGGGGGATTTTAACTATCATATTAATTGGACAAATCAAATTGGGCAGGGCTGCCTTGAGGATGAGTTCATTGAGTGTATTAGGGATGGGTTTCTTGAGCAGTATGTAACTGAACCGACCAGGGGGCAAGCAACCTTAGATCTGGTCCTGTGTAACGAGACAGGATTAATTAAAAATGTCCTAGTAAAGGATCCCCTTGGAATGAGTGACCATAACATGGTTGAATTCCATATTCAATTAGAGGGTGAGAAGGTTGGATCTCAAACAAGCGTGCTAAGCTTGAATAAAGGAGACTATGAAGGTATGAGAGCGGAATTGAGTAGAGTGGATTGGGAAAATAGATTAAAGGGTAAGACGATACATGATCAGTGGTGTACATTTAAGGAGTTATTTTACAACTTCCAAAAAAAATATATTCCACTGAGAAGAAAAGGGTGTAAAAGAAAAGACAGCCATCCGTGGCTAAGTAAAGAAATTAAGGATAGTATTCGACTAAAAACAAGGGCATATAAGGTAGCCAAACCTAGTGGGAGGATAGAGGATTGGGAAAACTTTAAAAGACAGCAAAAAATAACAAAAAGATTGATTAAGAAAGGGAAGATAGATTATGAAAGTAAATTAGCAAAAAATATAAAAACAGATAGTAAGAGTTTTTATAGTTATATAAAAAGAAAAAGGGTGGCTAAAGTAAATGTTGGTCCCTTAGAGGATGAGACCGGGAAATTAATGGTGGGAAATATGGAGATGGCAAAAACACTGAATGAATATTTTGTATCAGTCTTTACAGTAGAAGACACTAAGAATATCCCAACACTGGACAAACAGGGGGCTAAAGGGGGGGAGGAGCTAAACACGATCAAAATCACTAAGGAAGTGGTACTCGGTAAAATAATGGGACTCAAGGCGGATAAATCACCTGGACCTGATGGCTTACATCCTAGGGTCTTGTAAGATTCGAAATTTTCAGCAATAATCACGCAAGAAAATAGGGTTAAAAAGACAGTTTATTGACCAAAAGAAGCTTGTACAGAAAAACCTTTGATAAAAGGGCATACAAAATGGCCGCCGGACCTCGTAATCAGTTTCGGGGACCATTTGATTTCTGTTACTGCAAACCAGACAGGCTTGCGGATTGAGGACAGTAAGCCCGCGAAAGCCAGTATCGGGAAAACGAAACTCAGGGAACTGAGCATACATATTAATTGGATTCTAAGTACAGGACAGTCTTGGGTTACAGGATGAGGCCCATCAAGAAATGGGCGGACAATTGAATGAACACTTAAACCCATTTACTGTACAAAGGAACATCCCATTCGGTAACGGACCTTCCATGTGCAATGCTTCAATATCACATCGGTAGCAGAGTCTACATGTGCATCCAGTTCTTCGGCAGCCTTTCAGTAAAGGTAACACAGGTTTAACGGATTTTCATCCATGACGAGCGCTCATCAAGGCTGTATCTGCTGCTGCATCGCGTAAGAAAACAAACTGCGCCAGAAGTTTCCAAATCCACGTGACGACGGAAAGCTGTGCCAAAAAGGCTGCGAACCCCTTTTCGCAAATCTGAAAGTGGTGAGCATGATCCCGAGTTCCTCAAGTCGAAACTTAGTTTAGGTCTAGGGGATGGGGTTAAGGGTAATCGTAATGTGTTCCCCCTTTTACGATGTGCCGTGTGTTTCCCATTTCCATAGAGTTAAGTTTATAGATATGTGCATGCTTGTAGTTACTTTAATCTGTGCTTACGACGTGTATTTTATAATGCTGCAAACTGTTTAATAATAAAAGCATCCATTTCGTGCTATTCAACCTGGTCTATTGAGTTTTTCTCTGCACTACAGTTCCCTGCACCTAAGTCCAAGGTCTAGAACCGTAGGGAAGAGTGGGTCGAACCACTCAAGGGTAATTATTGCACGAAGCCTGGTAGGAGACCAGAACGAGCAAGAGAAACCCCCTACAGCCTTGAGGGAAGTGGCGGTAGGGATTGTGCATGCATTGGTAATAATTTTCCAAAACTCCCTGGACTCGGCAAAGGTCCCGGCAGACTGGAAAACTGCTAATTTAACACCCTTATTTAAAAAGGGCAGTAGACAGAAGGCTGGAAACTATAGACCGGTTAGCCTAACATCTGTGGTAGGTAAAATTTTGGAGTCCATTATTAAGGAGACAGTAACAGGACATTTGGATAATCATAATTTAATAGGACAAAGTCAGCATGGTTTTATGAAGGGGAAGTCATGGTTGACAAATTTGCTGGAGCTCTTTGAGGAAGTAACATACAGGGTGGATAAAGGGGAACCAGTGGACGTAATGTATTTAGACGTCCAAAAGGCATTTGACAAGGTGCCACACAGAAGATTGTTGCTTAAGATAAAAAATCACGGGATTGGGGGTAATATTCCAGCATGGATAGAGGATTGGCTATCTAACAGAAGGCAGAGAGTTGGGATAAATGGTTCATTCTCAGACTGGCAATCAGTGACTAGTGGTGTTCCGCAGGGGTCAGTGCTGGATCCCCAACTCTTTACAATCTATATTAACGATTTGGAGGAGGGGACCGAGTGTAACATATCAAAATTTGCAGATGATACTAAGATGGGAGGGAAAGTAGTGAGTGAGGAGGACATAAAAAACCTGCAAGGGGACATAGACAGGCTAAGTAGGTGGGCAGAGATTTGGCAGATGGAATACAATGCTGGAAAGTGTGAGGTTATGCACTTTGGCAGGAAAAATCATAGAGCAAGTTATTATTTTAATGGCAAGAAACTGGAAAGTACTGAAGTACAAAGGGATCTGGGGGTCCTGGTGCACGAAACTCAAAAGGTTAGTATGCAGGTGCAGCAAGTGATTAAGAAGGCCAATGGAATGTTGGCTTTCATTGCTAGGGGGATAGAATATAAAAATAGGGAGGTATTGCTTCAGTTGTACAAGGTATTGGTGAGACCGCACCTGGAATACTGTGTACAGTTTTGGTGTCCATACTTAAGAAAGGACATATTTGCTCTTGAGTCAGTACAAAGAAGGTTCACTCGGTTAATCCCGGGGATGAGGGGATGGACATATGAGGAGAGGTTGAGTAGATTGGGACTCTACTCATTGGAGTTCAGAAGAATGAGAGGCGATCTTATTGAAACATATAAGATTGTGAAGGGGTTGGATCGGGTGGATGTGGGGAGGATGTTCCCGATGATGGGTGAAACTAGAACTAGGGGGCATAGTCTTAGAATAAGTGGCTGCTCTTTCAAAACTGAGATGAGGAGGAACTACTTCACTCAGAGGGTGGTAGGTCCATGGAATATGCTGCCCCAAAAAGCTGTAGAAGCTACATCATTACATAAATTTAAAACAGAAATAGACAGTTTCCTAGAAGTAAAGGGATTAAGGGTTATGGGGAGCGGGCAGGAATTTGGACATGAGTCTAGGTTCGGATCGGTCATGGCCCTGTGGGTAGCGGAGCGGGCCCAGGGGTCGTGCAGCCTGATCCTGCTCCTATTTCGTGTATCTAATTCTGTTAGATTCAGGAGATGGTTCTGTGATAGTGGATTGGCGGTTAGGATCAGATCAGCCATGATCTTATTGAATGGCGGAGCAGGCTCGAAGGGCCGATTGGCCTACTCCTGCTCCTATTTCTTATGTTCTTATGTTCTAAAAAGTATACCCCAGAGAAAAAATAAGGGTGCCTGTCGAATACAACGGCAAGAAAATACAGAAATTGTATCTCTACATACTGCAAGATGGTGGCCCACCGTTATTGGGACGTGAATGGATCAGAAAGATAAGCTTAGACTGGCACTCCATTCAGGCAATGACGGTGGCTGGTAAAAAAGATGACGACGTCACTCCTGGACGATTGTCAACAATCTTAGCTAACGCCAAAGAGGTATTTCAACAAGAACTGGGCACTCTTAAAGGCATAACCGCCTCGATAAAAATAGAAGAGAATGCAATTCCCAAGTTTTTCAAAGCAGGACCGGTACCATATGCAATTCGCCCAGCCGTCGAGGCACAGCTGGAGAATCTGGAGAATGCAGGCGTGTTGTCTAAGGTAGACTGGAGCGAGTGGGCGACACCCATCGTTCCTGTCATGAAGAAAACGTTAAACAATAAGTCTGAGGAGCCAAGGAAGGTTCGCATCTGTGGGGACTTCAAGGTGATGGTGAACCCAGTCCTTCACACAGTACAATATCCTCTTCCAAGGATAGAAGACATCTTCGCCTCACTATCTGGAGGGAAGCGTTTTACAAAAATTGACCTAGCACAAGCATATTTGCAGATGGAGGTTGAAGAATCCTCTAGGAAGTATCTCACGATAAACACTCACAAAGGTCTTTACCAGTATCATCGATTGGTATTCGGAGTAGCATCAGCTCCAGCGGTATGGCAAAGAGCGATGGAACAAGTCCTGCAAGGGATTCCGGGGACTCAGTGTTACTTGGACGACATCCTAGTGACAGGTGAAGATGACAGTGAACACCTTAACAACCTAGAACAGGTGCTCACTAGACTACGTGAACATGGGCTACGAGCCAACCGCCCCAAGTGCGAGTTTTTTAAGAAACAGATATCGTATTGTGGCCACGTGATTGATGAAGAGGGGTTACATAAGTCCCCTGACAAAATTGAAGCGGTTGTTAAGGCCCCAGCGCCTGAAAATGTGTCGTAACTGAGGTCATTCCTCGGATTGGTGAATTACTACCATAAGTTTTTACCGAATTTGTCCACAATTCTGCACCCACTGAACGCCCTACTACGAACGGGAGTAGCATGGAAATGGAGCAATGACTGTAAGCAGGCCTTTCAGAAGAGTAAGGACTTAATCACGTCAAGAGAAGTATTGGCTCACTGCAACCCATCACTACCGATAAGACTGGCGTGTAATGCGTCTCCCTACGACATTGGGGCGGTACTGTCACATAAATTCCTTGATGGTTTAGAGAGGCCGATAGCTTTTGCGTCACGCTCGTTAACGTCAGCCAAGCGTAACTACGCCCAGATTGACAGAGAGGCCCTCAGCCTAGTGTAGGGGGTGAAGAAGTTCAATCACTACCTGCACGGTCAAAAATTTACTCTACTAACTGATCATCAACCTCTTGTCTCCATTTTCAACCCTCAGAAGGGCGTACCGATAATGAGCACAACGGCTACAGAGGTGGTCCCTTTTCCTAGGGGCACACCAATATGACATCGAGTACAAAGGAACTAAACAGCATGGGAATGCTGATGGATTGTCGCGCCTACCGTTGCCGATGGTGGAAGAAGAACTTGCAGTGGATCCAATGGAGATATTCCACTCGACCATAGTCGAATGTCTCCCTGTGACGAATGCAAACATAGAAAAGGAAACACGAAATGACCCGACACTATCACGGGTCTATGATTTAACGGTGAAGGGATGGCCAGCACATGGCGAACCACTGCTGCCAGCATTCTCGCCGAGAAGAGAACAGCTGTCAGTGTGCAGAGGAACCTTGATGTGTGGATCCAGAGTAGTAATTCCACCCAAATTGAAGGATAGAGTGCTCAATGAGCTTCATGAGGGTCATCGGGGAGGGGTAAAAATGAAGAAAGCCAGAGTGTTTGTGTGGTGGCCGGGAATCGATAGAGAAATCGAAGAGATGACCAAGAGCTGCACAGGATGCCAGAAGGTCCAAAACGCCCCACCACAAGCCCCTCTACATCCATGGGAGTGGCCCTCATCTCCATGGAAAAGGGTGCACATTGATTTTGCTGGTCCCTTCATGGACTCGATGTTTTTAATTGCGGTGGATGCACATTCAAAGTGGCCAGAGGTAATAAAAATGTCCTCAACCACCACAGAAAAAACTATCACAGTCTTACGAACCATATTCGCCAGGAATGGGCTGCCTGAACAGATTTGCTCTGACAATGGACCACAGTTTGTGTCTGAAGAGTTCCGGAGGTTCTTAAAGAACAATGGTGTTAAGCATTACACATCTGCCCCATATCATCCAGCCACTAATGGATTGGCCGAGAGGTTTGTTCAAACATTCAAGAAGGCTATCAAGGCAATGTGTAATGAAGATATACCCCTACAACACAAGGTGGACAACTTCTTGTTTGCGACACATGCGGTTACCAACCAAACTCCTGCCATGATGTTCTTCAATCGAAGACTACGATGCCACTTGGATTTGGTTAAGCTGAACATCAGAAGAGATGTGGAGAACAGGCAGTTTCAGAATATGAATGAAAGGCCGACCAGGAGTTTTAAGATAGGTCAACCAGTTTTGGCCCGGGACTACCGTACAGAGAAATGGCAGCCAGGAACGATTTGTACATGGCAAGGACCTCTCATGTATACCGTGGACGTTGGAGAGAACATGGTAAGACGCCATGCTGACCAGATTCTAGAGTCACTGGAAAACGTCAACTCCACACCACGATCTGATACACCTGGCGATGAAACCGATGTACCAATTGCATCTACCGCAGAATCGGTGATATTGGAAGCAGATGAACCAAACAACGACATTGATCCCGACTCAACCTTGCCAGAAGAACCTGATACCCCAAAGAGGCGTTATCCAGGCAGAATCAGGAAGCCTCCTCAAAGACTGAACTTATAATTGCTTAACCTCAACCAATGTATCTAGCAACCATAATTGTAATTAGTTATCATTTAGTTGTTAAATGAATGTTATGTACTGTTTATCTAAAAGGGGAGGAATTGTTGTGTATGTACCTTTAAGGGAATAACTGGTCTCAGACTGCAGTACCAGCAGTGACCACCCCTGTATAAAAGGCGCTAGCAGCCTTCTGTAGTTTCAGTTCCCGATTGTCTCCATTCAGTAAAGACTTGTTACAATCAACTCCTGCTGTCCGTGTCTCAATTATACACGGACATAATAGTGGAGATGTTTACCAAAGCTGTCCAAGCACAGCCTCTATCTATGGTGCATTAACAGCAATGACAATTTGCTTTTATTTCCAGCAGCCCCTTCAACGTAGTAAAACGTCCCAAGGCGCTTCACAGAGCAATATCAAACAAAATTTGACATCAAGCCACATAAGCAGATATTAGGTTTTAATGAGCATCTGAAAGGAGGAGAGACAGGTAGAGAGGCTAAAAGGGTTAGGGAGGAATTCCAGAGCTTAGGGTCCAGGCACCTGCAGACACAACTGCCAATAGTGGAGGGATTAAAATCGGGGAGGCACAAGAGGCCAAACTTGGAGGAGTGCAGAGATCTCGGAGGGTTGTAGGGCTGGAGGAGGTTACAGAAATAGTATGGGGAGAGGCCATGGAAAAATTTTAAAAGAAGGATGAGAATTTTAAGATTGAGGCGTTGCCGGACCGGAAGCCAATGTAGGCCAGCGAGCACAGGGGTGATGGGTGAGCAGGACTTGATGTGAGTTAGGAGATGGGCAGCACAGTTTTGGATAAGCTCAAGTTTATGTAGGGTGGAAGATGAGAGGCCGGCCAGGATAGCATTGGAATAGTCAAGTCTAGAGGTAATAAATGTAGACTACTAGCAGGTAGATTAGTGTAAATAATCCATTTAATGGAGTAATTGAGTGGGAACTGATTATTCACCCCCCACAATCCTAAAACATGTGTAGCAGACCAGAAGTGGTACCAGGGTACTCAATTCCTTATTTGGACTATGCCAAAACTACATTGTAAGGATAGGATTGAGCATTACTGTAGTGTCCGTGTGTAGATAAAGACAAAGACACTGAAGACAGGAGTTGGTTCATAGGTATTTACTAAGCAAGTCTGGGGGGGGGGGGTTTCTAAAGGGTATACACAATACACAGGCTTATATAGCCCAAGTGGCAATTACCGGCATTACGCACACCTGGGGCTCTTAAAGGCACATACACCATAATTGCTCTTAAAGGCACATACACCACAATTCCTCCCCTTCTAGCTAACTAGTACATCATATTTTAAGTAATTATTAATTACATGTTATATGCAAAATAATATACATTGCTGTATTAATTAATTATAAGTTAGTCTCTCAGGAGGCTTCCTGACTCGGTCCGGATAACGCCTCGGGGGTGTAGTAGTTTCTGGTGGTGTAGTAGATTCTTCTGGCAAGGCTGATTCGGCTTGAAGGCCAGTGTCGGGTTCATCGGGCTCCAGTATCACCGGATCGGAGGTAGATATGGGTATCTCTACTTATCGTTAGATGTATAGAGTGGTGGTGTAGGTTGTCCCTTTTCGGATGACTTGATGATTTGGTCAGCATGGCACCTTATTATGCTGTCTCCGATGTCCACGGTATACATCAGTGGTCCTAATCGTGTGCAGATAGTTCCAGGCTGCCATTTCTCAGTACGATAGTCCCGGGCCAAAACCGGTTGGCCTATCTGGAAGGCCCTAGTTGGCCTTTCATTCATGCCCTGAAACTGCCGGTTCTCCACGTCCCTTCGGATGTTGGGCTTGACCAAATCCAGCCGGCATCTTAGGTTTCTATTGTAGAACATCATGGCGGGAGTTTGGTTAGTAACCATATGCATTGCATTCCTATATGCAAATAAGAAGTTATCCACCTTGTGCTGAAGTTTTATGTCTTCATTACCCATGGCCTTTATGGCCTTCTTGAAGGTCTGGACAAACCTTTCAGCCAATCCATTGGTGGCGGGATGGTATGGGGCGGACGTGTAGTGCTTTACCCCATTGTTCTTTAAGAACTTTCTGAATTCTTCGGACATAAATTGCGGTCCATTATCAGAACATATCTGCTCCGGCAGCCCATTCCTGGCAAATATGGTCCTTAATACTGTGATGGTTTTTTCCGTGGTGGTGGAGGACATCTTTATTACCTCCAGCCACTTGGAGTGTGCATCAACCGCGATTAAGAACATTGAGTCCATAAATGGACCAGCAAAGTCGATGTGCACCCTTTGCCAGGGAGATGAGGGCCACTCCCATGGATGTAGAGGGGCCTGTGGCGGAGCATTTTGGACCTTCTGGCATCCTAGGCAGCTCTTGGTCATGTCTTCGATGTCTCCATCGATACCTGGCCACCATACAAACGCCCTGGCTAGGTTCTTCATTTTCACTCCACCCAGATGCCCCTCGTGAAGCTCCTTTAGCACTTTATCCTGGAGTTTGGGTGGAATCACCACTCTGGATCCACACATCAAGGTTCCTCGGCACACTGACAGCTGTTCTCTTCTTTGCGAGAATGCTGGCAACAGTGGTTCGCCATGTGCTGGCCATCCCTTCACTGTTAAATCGTAGACCCGTGAGAGAGTAGGGTCATTTCTTGTCTCCCTTTCAATGGCAGAATTTGTCACCGGTAGACATTCCACTATGGTAGAATGGAATATCTCTACTGGGTCTACTGTAGGTGCCTCTTCTATCGTTGGCAACGGTAGGCGTGATAAACCGTCAGCATTCCCATGCTGTTTTGACCCTTTGTATTCAATGTTGTATTGGTGTGCCCCTAGAAAAAGGGACCACCTCTGTAGTCTTTGTGCCGTCATAATGGGGACACCTTTTTTAGGGTTGAATATGGAGATGAGGGGTTGATGGTCAGTCAGCAAGGTAAATTTTTGTCCGTGTAGGTAATGGTTGAATTTCTTCACTCCCCATACCAGGCTGAGTGCTTCCCTGTCTATCTGGGCATAGTTACGCTCAGCTGAGTTCAATGAGCGTGACGCAAAAGCTATCGGCCGTTCCGAGCCATCAGGGAATCTATGGGACAATACCGCTCCTATGCCGTAAGGGGATGCATCGCACGCCAGTCTGATTGGTAGTGATGGGTTGTAATGAGCCAAAACTTTCTCGGATGTGATTAAGTCTTTACATTTATGGAAGGCACGTTTACAGTCTTCGTTCCATTTCCAAATCACTCCTGTCTGTAGAAGATCATTAAGAGGGTGTAGAATAGTTGATAAGTTCGGTAAAAATTTATGATAGTAAATTTATTAATCCCAGGAATGACCTTAATTGTGAAACATATTCAGGTGCTGGGGCTTTTATCACTGCTTCAATTTTTTCAGGTGACTTATGCAACCCTTCCTTATTAATTATGTGGCCACAATATGATATCTGATTTTGGAAAAATTCGCACTTGGGGCGATTTGCTCGTAGGCCCCGTTCTTTCAGCCTAGTGAGCACCTGCTCCAAATTGGCAAGGTGCTCGTTGTCATTTTCTCCTGTTATAAGGATGTCGTCTAGGTAGCATTGAGTCCCCGGAATCCCTTGCAGGACTTGCTCCATAGCTCTTTGCCAGATAGCTGGAGCTGATGCTATTCCAAAAACCAGTCGATTGTACTGGTACAGGCCTTTGTGTGTGTTTATTGTGAGATACTTTTTAGAGGTCTCCTCAACTTCCATCTGTAGATATGCCTGTGCCAAGTCAATTTTTGTGAAACGTTTCCCTCCGGATAGTGAGGCGAAAATATCTTCTATCCTCGGAAGAGGATACTGTACCGTGTGAAGGACCGGGTTTACAGTCACCTTAAAGTCCCCACAGATGCAAATTTTTTTCTGTTCCTCAGAGTTATTTTTCAATGTTTTTTTCATGACTGGAACGATGGGTGTTGCCGATTCGCTCCAATCTATTTTGGATAATATGCCTGCCTTTTCCAAATTCTTCAGCTCTGCCTCGACTGCCGGACGTATTGCGTATGGCACCGGTCTTGCCTTAAAAAATTTTGGAATTGCTGTATCTTCCACTTTTATTGAGGCGGTGATGCCTTTCAAGGTTCCTAGTTTCTCTTGAAACACTTCTTTGGCATTGGCCAAGATGTCTTTTAATTGTTCAGATATGATGTCATCATTGTTTTTTTCCTTACTGGTCACCGTCAGTGCCTGAATGGAGTGCCAGTCTAAACGTATCTTCCTTATCCATTCACGTCCCAACAACGGTGGACCACCATCTTGTAGAATGTATAAATACAACTTTTGTATTTCTTTGCCGTTGTATACCACAGGCACCCTTATTTTTCCTTTGGGGTAGACTTTCTGCCCCGTATATGTTTTTAAGATAATGGATGTGTCTTTTAGAGGTATATGCGAAAATAGCCTCTCGTAATCTCGTCGATTTATTACGGTTAGAGCTGATCCTGTATCTAGCTCCATTTTAACTGGGGACCCTGCTATTGTGAGGGTAACCCAAATGGTTTGGTAATCCTCTTTGGCAAGTACATTATGTAATTTGAGACAGCTTAGTCTCTTGTTTCCGGAGTCGCTATCGCTATTCTGGTCTTCGGAGCTACTGTCCGCCATCATTTGTACCTTCCTGTACTTTTCTTTATTGATTTTTTGTTTTCTGTCAGTGGATTTATTTTGTCCAGATTGGCATACCCGTGCAATGTGTCCAATCTTACCACATTGCCTGCATGCTTTGCCCTTGAACCAGCAGTCCCTCTGGTTATGGGTGGATCTGCCGCAGCAATAACATCTTCCGAACTCCTGTGTCATTTTATGGGTGCCGAAGTCCTGTGTCTCTTGTTGTATCTCTGCAGCTCCTTTTGCTGCTGCTTCGTATGATACAGCCATACTGAAAGCTTTGTCCAATGTTAAATCTTTTTCAGAAAGCAGTCTTTTTTGTGTTCCTTCACTTAAGAGACCGCAAACAAATTTGTCTCGAAGACAATCCGATATTCCTGCTCCGAATTGGCAGTACTTTGATAGCTTTCTTAATTCGGTTAGGTAATCAGCGTTACTTTCATTCTTGTGTTGATTTCTCTTGAAGAACTTGAATCATTCCGCTATCAGCAGCGGTGTTGGGTTTAAATGCTCCTGCAGGGTATCAACAATTTCTTTAAAAGTCTTGTCCTTTGGTTTGGCTGGAGTGATTAAATTTCGTAACAGCCCGTATGTCTTCGCGCCCATTAAGTTCAGAAGTACTGAAGCTTTTTTTTCATCTGTTATTCCATTTGCAGTGCAATAAACCTCTACTCTTTCCACGTATGTGGTCCAATCTTCTATTTCGCCATCAAAAGCCTCAATATTACCAGATTTAGGCATTTCAGAAAAGATATGGTGCTTCCCGCGCTTTTTTTTTCTCTCTGTAGCAACGATATGGCGCTTCCCGCGCTTTCCCGCCGCTGCTACCGATAACAACGCTGTTTATTCACTGTTGGAGACTCGTTCCCGACGGAGGTCTAAACGCTGACCTGCTTGCCGCGCCGGCCGTCTCTCGAGTGCACCCTCCCAGTCCGTTATTGCTTGCCTCCGATTTCGCTGCCTGTCTCAGCTGTAGAGCCCGCCGCTGGAGCTCCAGCCTGACGCCCAGGAAGGATTAGCGCAGTACCTGTCACCAGCTTGGCCAGCTGGTGAAACCACAGTTTCTCTTACTTCCTTGAGTCTTCTGGACGCTGGAGGAATCGATGTCCTTGAGGTGCTGCCGAATTGCAGGTAAGTCCGTTTCCACTTCGTCGCCACTGTAGTGTCCGTGTGTAGATAAAGACACTGAAGACAGGAGTTGGTTCATAGGTATTTACTAAGCAAGTCTGGGGGGGGTTTCTAAAGGATATACACAATACACAGGCTTATATAGCCCAAGTGGCAATTACCGGCATTACGCACACCTGGGGCTCTTAAAGGCACATACACCATAATTGCTCTTAAAGGCACATACACCACAATTACCACATCTACTAATGGTTACAATTGGCATTCCAGTTTGTTTTATTCTGAAATAGAGCTGATTAATGGGGTACTCTTCATGAAAAGTTATTTTGCAAATCACTTTTTCAGGTAACAGGAGTTTAGGTACAGATCAGCCATGATCTCATTGAATGGCGGAACAGGCTCGAGATGCAGAATGACCTACTCCTGTTCCTATGTTTTGTTTGCAACGTGATGCAGTGATATAAATCACATCAAAATGCCCCTTTGCACTAGTTTGTGACATCATTTTAACAAAAATTCATGAATGGCTAAAAAAAATTGCTGGTTTTGTACTTAAGACATTGCACTTTGAAATATTGAGGGCCCTACATCTGTCCAGTATTACTGCATTAAACATGCTGAATTGTTGCTTCTTACTGTATTAATAAGCGGCTGATGTAGTAGTTTTCGGCACTTTGCATTTTACAGCATGAATTAATAAAAAAAACAAATCTGTAACTGTTTTCCTTTTGGAAATTGCTCCTTCAGTTATAAACAAACTCATTGCAGAAGAAGCTGGCTATACTTTAATGCATGTTGTTTCATGCAGTCATCCAGTAAGTGTTTCCTATTAAACCAACTCATAACATGTGTGTAATAGCTTTAAAAAAGGGTCCATTTAAATATGTAAAATAGTGACAATTTCAGATTAGTAGAGAAGTGGTGAAACTACAATTTGGGAAAAGGGGACTTATGGTCCATTTGTTGATGAGAAAATAGTAGCACAAAAAATCAAGCGTTAAATAGCCATTAAGCTACATACCTAAACTGAGCAGAAACCCTGCAGCCAGAGGTGACCAAGAAGGTATTACAGAGCTATTGAGAACAACACTGCAACTCCTGAGTACTGCAAGGTGTTTTACTCTGATTCCCCTCTCCCCTCCACCTCCGCTCTAGCCCTTCCTCATAATATCATTTCACATTAGGAGTGCTGGATATTGGGGAGCAAAGCTTGATTTACAGGTGCAAGTCTTGGTTTGGTTAGTAACTTGAGGACAGCCTAGTACGTATCATTAGTCAGAAATTTAAAGACTGTCTCTCTTACTTCAGTTGTTGAGCTGTTCATACACCTTTTAGTGGAAAGTTAAGATGTGATTATATAGAAATTTGCTGTCAAAAATTTTACAAAGTGTTTGAAAGTTTGATGGTGTACATATTTATTTCATGTTTAGCTTTATTTATTCAATGTTCACTAATGACATTAAAACTTACTTCACTGTTAAGTGATTCTTTTGTCTTATGCACTGTCAAGAATCATTTTAAAGTGAATGCTATGTTTCTTTATCCCTTCAGGGGAAACTGTTTTTAAATTGTCACTTCAATTTTTTTTAACTTCTTGCCATGGTTCAGTGAGCAGATGAAACATCCGCGATCTGTGCTGAGTGTTTGATCTCAGATGGTTGAGGTATCGGAGGGCGCCCACTGTCTGTAGCAAAAGAAAAGGATAACAAATGCATGCAAACTACAGCTCCTTGGGCCTCCCTCAACGTATCCTCTGAAGAATGACAGATATTATCTCATTTCTCATCCTTCCTGACCTGTGGGCAGAACTGCCCATAATCCAGCACTAATTGGCACAAAGTTATCCGTCTCACGGAGACCACAGGGATGGCTGCTGTGGGAAATACAACTGCAACACTGATAAGAGTAGCGAGCCTACATCTGAGGCCAGGGATGCAGCACAGGGTAGAAGGAGCTGACACTGGGTGCCAAAATTGAGAATAATGCCCCCAATGCTGACATTCTGAAGGGATAATTACTTGTCCTAGCCCTTTTCGGGCTACACCAGATCAAGCGTATTCCCCAGACATTCACCTTCAACTAAAGTTAGAGATAGCCGAATTCTATAAGACGTTTAATTGGGTCTAAAGGTCCAGGCTATCTCTCTCTAAAGGAAAGGAATGACTTGAAGATGTTACCTTCCTCCAGATAGCACTTTTAATAAGTTTAACTAGACTGTAACCTTCCGGATATTATGACGGTCCGGAAACCCCCCAGAATTCTGCAACTCCTCACAAAAGAGTACAGAAACTGAGTTTGATACAGAAATACTATTTGAGACAATTCTAAAAATATTTATTTATTTAAGAGCCGACATACAGCTGTTGAGTCAATCGCAACTTTAACAGTTCAAAATACAAATAGCTTACATTTCTTATTCTCAGAGATCCTTATTCTCAAATCTTAACTTCGTACATTTATATATTTCTTATTATTTCTAATCCAGAATATCCACCAAAATCAAATAAGAGTACCTTTTTGATCCCCGAGACTCAAAGAATTAATAACTTACAGAGCCTGCCTCTGAAGTTGAGAATTGCTTGCCCTTTCCAGCGACTTCTGACTTTCCATCTGAAAAGCTCTATTTTTATACCTTTTTTTAGTGGTTTATCCTTTGAAGTTTTCTGCTGATGTAAGCTAATTATCTCTAGTCATCTTCTGTTGAATTATTTTCTATTCTTACTGTCATTTCAGCTGCAAACTCTTAGAATCCTGTCTGTTGTTTAGGTGTTCAAAACATAGCATAAAAAATGGTTATAACATATGTTTCTATTTGATGCCATTTTTATCGAAGGACTTCCATTCAATTCTTAATATTGGCTTAACTGGTTAAAATCAGACGTCGTGTCTCCTATCTACTCCATTTTCAATATAAAAACCATGTGATTGCTTGGTGTCATCTATTGATGTAATATTTTCAAAGTCTTCTGTAGGTACTTTTTACAACATGTAAATCAAAACCACTTCAACCAGGGTGTTTCATGCATTTCTTAGCTACTTCAATTGGTTGTATATATAAAATCGTGTTTCCTGTCTTTCATTTGATGTTACTTTTATCAAAGGCACATGGTTTTTTAATGTTCATTGTTTCTGTTCGAATTGTTAGTTTTTAACACTTTACTTGGGCATTGCTATTGTATTTCTCCCAAACTGCAGACTTTCTGGAAACTCCAATGGTTTGCTTCAATAGGGCCATTGTTTTATTGTCAATAACCCATTCCCATTTCAAAAGCTTGTATGGTGTTTACAGCTTGTGTTAACAACTGATCTTATCTCAAAAGCCTGTGTTCTGTTTGCAGCCTGTGTCGTTGAGGATTTTAGGGAGAAAAATTCAGTATCGCCCCGTTTGGGGTGCAATTGTCAGCTGTGCGCAAAGTTTAGCTCCTGGCGCTAATTATCGCCTCCGACTGCAAACTTGGCTTTTATCGCTCCTGGAGGTGATTGGAGCGCTAAATCAGGCATTACACACCTGTCTTAGGGCGCAAAGGCCGAGGAGCGAGGCGCTACCTCAGAGCGCTGGTGAAGCTCATGTGATGTCAGTCAGCAATGGAACACAGACACAATGGCGCCAGCCAGTTCTTAAAGGGGAGGGTTGATCTTGCTCTCCAGCCACATCCTGCTCATTACAGCCTTGAATCTCGGCCTGGCGAGACCTGTACATCAAATCTGCTGGAAAGAACAATGGCGAGGCCATGGGAAAGAGCTCAGAGTGCAGCCCCCACAGTCCCTTCTAAATCAATACAAGGAAGAGCAAATCAAAATGAACCTGCAAAATGCTGCTCAGTACCCAAAACTCCTTCACACAGCGTTGAATCTCTCCAGAAGTCTCTCTCTCTCTTTCAGAATGCGTGGTGCAAAAATGTCACCAACAAAAAAAGGCAGGAAGCAGTCGCCTTTAAATAGCGCTCCCCCAGTCCCTTCCTGACTGCAAAACGCTCCCCTCAACCTGTCGTTGCTAGTGGCAGGCAGAAAGGCAGGGGGCGCCACGCAATATCCGGTCCGGGGCGCTACTGGGGCATTGCACACTCGACTGACGTCATGATCTGCCGGCGCAGGAGATCGTGGCGGCAGTGTTTAGCGCTGCCGCAAAATGTCTAGTTAATTTTGTGAGCAGCGCAAACAACACCGTGCACGGGCGCTGGTTGCTTTGCGCTCCATTAGCGCCCTCTTAAGGCACTAACGGGAGGTGGAAACCAACTGAATTGTTCCCCCTTAGATTTTTAAACCCAGTTTTCATGTTTTAATAAAGTCAAAATTCAATTCATAGGTTGGTGTATCTCTTGAAATACGGCTATTTCCTTTACAATCCATCAGCTTGATGAGTATGAAAGATCGTCAAAAGGGAAAAATTGTATGGTGCTGTTAATTTGAGAGGAAACTCAGAAAATCTGGTCATAATTTACATTTTTATTGAATTAGTCTGGAGACAATGCTCCACCCAGGGCAGTGATTGGAAAATGTTTGGCTAAGGAACATGAAAATAACTCCCAAATTAAGCTTGTCCCTGAAATGTCATCTTTTGGCAGTTAAAAAAGAGAAAAGCAACATTGCAATTCTTTGGCAAGATACTTTTACTTCATCTTGTGTAAGTTACCTCGTAAGAATTGAATTGAAATCTGTAAGATTGAGATGAAGAGGGAGGAGCATTACAAAAACCAAGTAACATTTAGAAATCTTTCCGTTACTCCCGAGTTACAGGGGGGCTGTGAAAAGCAGTAGCGTGCTTCCATTACAAAATAAAAACCTCAACAAATCCAAGATTTCCTTCGGGAGCTGTTCCCTTATTATTATTTTATTATTGTAGAGTCCTTACGATCAGCTCCAATTTGACAATTTAAACGCTGATCTGACGCATGAGTGCGATGTTGAAAGACCAATCACTTATAGAATGGTGTGGGTTCTCCGAATCGTGCCAAAACGCTGGCTGCAATTACCCGGAGGTTTACACAATTACCGGAAGAGCAGGGGTTGGTTGATGTATCGGTTTAAAAAGTGTGGCTTTGCCACCAAGCTTTGCTATTTTGCATTTATTTAAGCATGATTCTTGATCAGTGTGTAACTTGCAGCTGCTACTGAAATCAGGCAGTTGACGGTTGTCTAGTACAGCCTTTTGTCAATTCAGGAACTTAGCTCATTAATGCTCGGCCATGTTGGTTTGGTTGCCAGTCAGTGATACCGTTTTCTCAGTCACAATTCCAGTGGAATCAGTCACGTGATTTCACTGACGCCAACAATCATGAAAGGACTTTCAGCCTAAAAAACTTGTCAAGAGACACACAACCTTGTTTCACTGAAATAAACAAGCCACTAAAGAACATAAGAATACATTGTGTGACAAAAGGCAGTTCAGCTGACCAAACCATTCTTTACATAAATCAGGAACTTGATGGGGCTGAATTTTGCCGGCGCTCAGGAGGTGGCTTCGGAGGCGGGTCCGATGTCAAAAATCAAATGATTGACAGCGGGGTCGGTATCCCGCTCTAAACCTGCCTCCTTGTGAGTTTCCTTAGTGCCGGTTCTGCCTGCGCTTTGCAGACACGGCACTAAGCGACGGGTCATTCAACGGTGCTACTTGAAAGGGTGTTTAAACCAATTTACTCCCCATTTTAGCAGGCACAAAGTATTTTCCCAAGTTTTCCACGAGGTTCCCGTCGCTTGGGGATCACGCCAGGCAAGTATGTCGGGTTCTGAACAACTCTCCATTTCTTTCAATAGGTAACAGCTGCAAAAGTGGTTTAAAACCTGCCATTTTACAGCTGGTCATTTTCCACTCTCAGAAGCTTCAGGCTTGAGTATTTGGAACAGATTTTTAAGCTATATGCATTTTGGAAGTGTTTGCAGTAAACTCTCTAATCACTGTCACCTCCTTGCAACATCATATCTAACCCTTGATAGATTGGTTCTGTCATCTGAATTTCACCTGTCATATGTAACACCAGAATGGGCACGATTTATGCTGTCTCACCTTGATCCTCCGAATCTGATGACGATCAGCCGCAGCAGCAGAACCAGCCACACCAGCAGCAGCAACAACAAGAGTGCCAAACTTCTCCTAAACCACCTGATGCAGCACAGGGCAGAGGGCATCAGCGCAGGGCTGCGCCACACCGGAGGCCATACCCCAAAACAGGGTATACAGGCAGAGGATGAGCTTCCTCAATATGACTGAGCAGCAGTGCCAAAGGAGGCTCAGCCTATCGCGCCAGGTCGTTGCAGACATTTACACTTTACTGGAGCAAGACCTGCAGCCCGGAGGAAGGGGTGGACACTCCTTACAAGTGGCTGTAAAACTCACCCTTGCCCTCAACCTCTTTGCCTCAGGCTCCTTCCAGGGATCTGCAGCAGACATTTGCGGCAACTCCCAGTCAGCCGCCCACAGATGCATCGCACAGGTGACCGATGCACTTTTTAACAAGTCCGCCAATTATATCCATTTTGCCACTGATGAAGCCACTGTCAATGAACGTGTGCTTGGCTTTGCCGCCCTAGCTGGCGCAGGACGTTATCGACTGCACACATGTGGCCATCAGGGCACTCCATCACAACCCAGTAGCATTTGTTAACCGCAAGGGCTTCCAGTCCCTCAATGTTTAGTTGGTCTGCAACCATAGGAAGATTATCATCCGTGTGTGCGCCAAGTTCCCTGGCAGCTGCCACGACTTGTACATCCTGCACCATTTCACAGTCCCTCAGCTCTTCACACCGCCAAACAGTCTTGCCGGCTAGCTGCTTGGAGACAAGGGCTGTCCCCTGAAGACGTGGCTCATGACACTTTTGAGGAGGCCAACCAATGAGGCTGATGGGACGTTATAATCAAAGCCACATCTCCAAGAGAAGTGTCATCGAGCAGACAATAGACTTGCTCAAAATGCGCTTCAGAATCCTCGACAGATCTGGAGGAGCCCTACAGTACGCAGCAGCTAGAGTCTCCCGAATAATCATCGTCTGCTGCGCCCTGCACAACATAAGAACATAAGAAATAGGAGCAGGAGTAGGCCAATCGGCCCCTCGAGCCTGCTCCGCCATTCAATAAGATCATGGCTGATCTGATCCTAACCGCCAATCTATTATCGCAGAACCATCTACTAGTGCAGCAGCGAGGATTAGTACTGGATGAGGCAGATGACGCTGAGCAAGCGCAGGAGATGCAACACATGCCCTTTTACCTCCTCCCTTCCCACTGTCCAGGGCCCCAAACACCCCTTCCAGGTGAAACAGCGATTTACTTGTACTTCTTGAAATTTAATATACTGTATTCGCTGCTCAGGATGCGGTCTCCTCTACATTGGGGAGACCAAACGCAGATTGGGCGACCGCTTTGCGGAACACCTCCGTTCAGTCCATAAGGGTGACCCTGAGCTTCCGGTCACCTGTCACTTTAATTCTCCGCTTCACTCCCACTCTGATCTCTCTGTCCTCGGCCTATTACATTGTTCCAATGAAGCTCAACGTAAGCTCGAGGAACAGCACCTCATCTTTCGATTAGGCACTTTACAGCCTGCCGGACTCAATATCGAGTTCAACAATTTCAGATAATAATCCCTGCCCCCATTTTTCATGCAGTATGATTTTGCCATTCCCATTTGCAACACTTTCACAGTATGTTCTTTCAATTCCTTCCTCCCCTCCTAACCGCCCCGCCCCCCCCATCTCTGCACCTGCTTAATATCTGTTACATTTCCAGCTTTTTCCAGTTCTGATGAAGGGTTCCAGACCTGAAACGTTAACTCTGTTTCTCTCTCCACAGATGCTGCATGGCCTGCTGAGTATTTCCAGCATTTTCTGTTGTTATTTCAGAACAATGAACCCACTGGCCTCAGCCAGCCGAAAAGGAGCCAGTTTTTTTCCCAACACAAAGACCGAAAGATATGTCCCAGACTTAGGGCCATTAATCCAATCATGGAATACTCATGGGTCCGAGGATGACCCATCACTGATTAAGCACGGGAGTGCCTAGAAACAAAAGGATTTTAAAGTTTGGCGGGAAAGATAGGGCTACCCAGACTCCTATAAAAGATAGATTCTTTTCCACCATTCTTTCTCTCTCTCGCTTCCTTGCTCCACCAAGGTTGACTTAACAAGAAATACCACAGGAAGAAGCCAGTAACCAGATATCCCAGGCAAGCTGGGTGAGGTGTAAGGGACTCAGGGTTTTTCTCAGAAGTGAAGTTTTTGGGCTATTCCGAGGGTCGGAGCTTCGTTAGGTTCAGCCAGGCGAAGGGGTTTATGCGACTGGGTAATTCATTGGTAGGGGTGGAGTTAGAGTCTGTTGAATCCGTGATTCTTAAAGTATGGTGTTTTCCAATAACTAGACGGAGGCTGTGAATTAACAATCAACAGGTGTTTACTGGAGGAGAATAGTCTAAAGACTAACAGTACAGATGCCTGCTCAAGGCTTATATACAGGTGTGGTCACTGCCGGTACTACAGTATACAGGAGCTGTAAAAGTAGTTCTCTCTTAAAGGTACATACACTACAATTCCTCTCCTTTTAGATTAACAGTACCCATAACATTCAAATAACAGTTAACACTTTAACATGCACATTTAACTGAAATAGTCCATTTATAGATTCAGTCTTTGGGGCGGCTTCCTGATCGTTTCTGGATAGCGCCTTTCCTGAGTGTCTTGTTCTTGGTGCGGAGGCGATTCTGGCCCCCTTTCGTTGGTTAGTTCATCAGTTTCCGCTGCTACTGTTTCTGGGGTAGATGCTACCGGTATGTCGGGTTCATCCCCAGGTACGCGAGACATGGGGTTGACTCGTTCCTGTGACGCTAGGATCTGGTCGACGTGGCGTCTCACAATGTTCTCCCTGACATCCACTGTGTACATTAGTGGCCCCTGCCGTGTGCATATCGTTCCGGGTTGCCATTTCTCTGTTCGGTAGTCGCCGGCCAAGACTGGTTGTCCTACATTGAAGCTCCTTGTCGGCTTCTCATTGATGTGTTGGAATTGCTTATCCTCAACATTTCTTCGCACATTTGGTCTGAGCAAATCCAGACGAGACCTCAACCTTTGGTTAAAGAACATCATGGCCGGGGTCTGGTTGGTAACTGCATGTGTCGCATTTCTGTAGGCTAACAGGAAGTTGTCCACCTTATGCTGTAGTGGAATGTCATCATCGCACATGGCCCTTATCACCTTTTTAAAGGTTTGTACGAACCTCTCAGCCAATCCATTTGTGGCTGGATGATACGGGGCGGATGTGTAATGCCTTACACCATTCCTTCTCATAAATTTCCGAAACTCTTCGGACACAAACTGTGGTCCGTTATCAGAGGAAATCTGCTCTGGCAAGCCGTTCCTGGCAAATATGGTCCGTAGGACTGCAATCGTTTTCTCTGTAGTGGTGGAGGACATTTTGATCACCTCAGGCCATTTCGAGTGCGCATCCACTGCTATTAGGAACATTGAGTCCATGAATGGACCAGCAAAATCAATATGCACCCGTTGCCATGGAGAGGAGGGCCACCCCCATGGGTGTAGAGGGGCATGTGGTGGTGCATTTTGGACCTTCTGGCATCCTGAGCAGCTCTTTGTTAGGTCCTGGATTTGTTGATCGATCCCCGGCCACCACACATAAGCCCTAGCAAGGCTTTCCATTTTCACCCCTCCCAGATGGCCTTCATGAAGCTCATTGAGCACTCTCTCCCTTAACTTGGGTGGAATTACCACTCGGGATCCACACATCACTGTCCCCTGGCATACTGACAGCTGTTCTCTTCTGGATGGGAATGCTGGCAACAGTAAGTTGCTATGTGTTGGCCATCCCTTCACCGTCAAATCATATACCCGAGACAGTGTCGGATCATTTCGGGTCTCCTTCTCTATATCCGCGTTAGTTACTGGCAAGCGTTCAATTATCGACGAATAAAATATTTCGATAGGGTCCACTGCTAGTGCTTCCTCCACAGTAGGCAGTGGCAGGCGTGATAGCCCATCAGCGTTTCCATGCTGTTTCGTGCCCTTATACTCTATTTTATATTGGTTCACCCCTAGAAAAAGGGACCATCTTTGCAGCCGTTGTGCAGTCATCACCGGAACGCCCTTCTTTGGATTAAAGATGGAGACAAGTTGTTGGTGGTCAGTCAGCAAGGTGAACTTCTGCCCATGCAGATAGTGGTTGAATTTTTTTACTCCCCATACCAGGCTGAGGGTCGCCCTGTCAAACTGGGCGTAGTTGCACTCGGCTGAGGTTAGTGACCGAGACGCAAAGGCTACTGGCCTCTCCAACCCGTCTGGGAATTTGTGCGACAGCACCGCTCCAATACCATAGGGTGATGCATCACACGCCAACCGAATTGGTAGTGCTGGGTTGAAATGGGCCAACACCTCTTTTGATGTGATCAATTCTTTGCACTTCTGGAAAGCTCGTTTACATTCGTCATTCCACTTCCATGATACCCCCGTTTGCAGTAGGGTGTTCAGTGGGTGTAATACTGTAGACAAATTTGGTAAGAACTTATGGGAGTAGTTCACCAGCCCGAGGAACGACCTCAGTTGTGACACATTTTCCGGTGCTGGAGCCTTGACTACTGCCTCAATCTTTTCAGGGGACTTATGTAACCCCTCTTCATCAATAACGTGGCCGCAATACGAGATCTGCTTCTGAAAAAACTCGCACTTGTGGCGATTAGCTCATAGCCCATATTCCTGTAATCTAGTGAGCACCTTCTCCAGGTTGGCGAGGTGATCACTGTCATTTTCGCCCGTGACCAGGATGTCATCCCTGGAATCCCTTGCAGGACTTGATCCATTGCCCTTTGCCAAATAGCCGGAGCCGATGCTACCCCGAACACCAGCCGGTTGTATTGGTAGAGACCTTTATGAGTGTTGATCGTGAGGTATTGTTTCGAGGCTTCTTCTACCTCCATTTGCAGGTACGCCTGGGCCAGATCTATCTTAGTGAAGCGTTTACCTCCAGATAGCGAGGTGAAAATATCTTCAATCCGTGGAAGCGGATATTGTACCGTGTGAAGAACTGGGTTCACTGTCACCTTAAAATCCCCACAGATGCGGACCTTCTTTGGTTCCCCATGCGTATTACTCAACGACCTCTTCATTACAGGAACGATGGGTGTAGCCCACTCGCTCCAGTCCACTTTGGACAGTACTCCTGAACGTTCCAAACCTTCCAGCTCTGCTTCGACGGCTGGTCGGATCGCATAAGGCACCGGTCTGGCCTTAAAAAACTTTGGGCTTGCATTTTCCTCTATTTTAATCATTGCTGTTATGCCTTTTAGTGTTCCGAGTCCCTCCTGGAACACTTCTTGTGCGTCAGTTAGCATTTTTGACAGTCGCCCAGGTGTGACGTCGTCATCCTTTTTGGCCTCCACCTTCAGTGCCTGTATGGAATGCCAATCTAATTGTATCTTCCGGATCCATTCACATCCTAGTAGTGGTGGTCCTCCATCTGGCAATACACATAGGTCCATTTTTGGTATTTCCTGGCCTTTGTATGTCACGTTCACCCTTATTTTTCCTTTGGGGTAGACTTTTTGCCCCGTGTACGTCTTCAAGACAATCTCTGTAGCTTTCAAGGGTATATGTGAGAATAGCCGCTTGTAGTCCCTTCGGTTTATGACTGTTCAGGCTGATCCTGTGTCCAATTCCATTTTCACTTGGACTCCGTCTATCTTGAGCGTGACCCAGATAGTCTGGTGACCCTCCATTTTGATTACCTTATGTAGTTTCAGACAACCCAGCTCCTTGCTTCCGGAGTCTGTATCACTTTTCTGTTCGTCTGAACTACTGTCCATCACCTTATGTACCTTTTTGTACTTCTCCTGTGGAGATTTCTTGCTGCTGGTTTTCTTCCCTGACCTGCAGACTCTTGCTATGTGTCCTGCTTTTCCACACTGTTTGCACACTTGGTCCTTGAACCAACAATCCTTCTGGTCGTGTGTTGTTCTGCCGCAGCGATAGCACTTCCCTGCTCCACATGACATTTCATTGGTGCCATATTCTTGCGGTCTCCATTGTATCTCTGCAGCGCCCCTTGCGGCTGCTTTGTGTGATACTGCCATGCTGAAAGCCTTGTCCAGCGTAAGATCCTTTTCTGATAGAAGCCGTTTCTGGGTTCCTTCACTTTGAAGCCCACACACAAACTTGTCCCTTAATGTATCTGCTAGTCCCAGTCCAAACTGGCAGTGTTTCGATAGCTTGTACAGTTCCATTAAATACTCAGCATTACTTTCGTCTTTATGCTGGTTCCTTTTGTGGAACTTAAATCTTTCTGCTATCAGCAGCGGTGTGGGGTTTAAGTGGTCCTGTAGGATTTCCACTATGCTTTCAAAATCCTTATCCACTGGCTTCTCTGGGGTTATTAGGTTTTGCAGTAAACCATAAGTTTATGCACCCATGGAATTTAACAAAACCAGTGCTTTCCTAGCATCTGGCACTTCATTCGCCTTGCAGTACACCTCAATGCGTTCCACATATGTCGCCCAATCTTCGACTTCATTGTCGAACGCAGTGACACTGCCACTCTTCGGCATCCCTGGGTGTGTTTAAACTGTCTAAAATGGCATCTCCCGCGCTCTCCCTTCTTCTCCGCTGGCTCAAAATGGCGTCTCCCGCGCTTTCCCTTCTTTTCTGCGGCTCAAATGGCGTCTCCCGCGCTTCCTTTCTTCCCCCGCGGACGCTGCTCAGCCCTTGAGCCCTGGCTGCGCTCTGCGCATTCTCTTGTGCGCCTCTCTCGTTGCCGCCGCTCGGTCCTGAACCCCGGCTGTGCTTTACCCTCTCTCTCTTTATGTTTTCCGTCGACGCCGCTCGGTCTTCAACCCCCAGCTGCGCCCTGTGCGCTTTGCCCTCTCTCTTACCCCGTCGACGCTGCTCGGCCTTTTCTGTGCCGTCGGTCGGCTCCAGCCGCCGCTCTCCGGGAAGGGTCTGCGCTGTACCTGTTGCCAGTCTGTTGCTGGATCGTCGTGGCTGGAGAACCATGCCCAGCTCTCAACAGCCTCCCCTGCGATGTTCACTCTCTGCCGGATGACTGGGCAGTTGCTCGTGGTCGACGCCCGTGCTTCTGGCCTCGACTTTCTTCCACCGTCCTCCCGGAGTGAATCCTTGAAAGGAAATGCAGAGTTGCAGGTAGATTCGAATCGACCTCGTCGCCACTGTTGAATCCGTGATTCTTAAAGTATGGTGTTTTCCAATAACTAGACGGAGGCTGTGAATTAACAATCAACAGGTGTTTACTGGAGGAGGGTAGTCTAAAGACTAACAGTACAGATGCCTGCTCAAGGCTTATATACAGGTGTGGTCACTGCCGGTACTACAGTATACAGGAGCTGTAAAGGTAGTTCTCTCTTAAAGGTACATACACTACAGAGTCCACCATAGCAACAAGGGAATTACTGCTTGTTATAGTCCCCAGTTTTGTACTGTATGTATGTTGTTTGTAACCTGGATTTTATTCTCCACAGAGACAGTGATTTCATTTAGTAGTGCGTGTTTTAGCCAGTGTATGTTAGGCCAAATAAATATAAGTTTGATTTTTCACCGAAGCATTCCTGTCCGTGACTTATTTCATTTACACTCTGAATAATAATTCCCGGGTATACAACCTTCGTAAGGCGGGGGCGATTCGAACCGTCCGTCTAGTAATTGGGCTAGGATCAAAAACCGCTTACAGTTGTCTGAGGTGACGCTGCGCCCTCAGAGGCAGGAGGCTCCTCTGAGGAGTCTTCTTGCTGTTGCTCCTGGACATTGGCAGGGGGGTGGCGGGTGGGCTCTTGTTGGACCTGTGGGAGAGTGAAGACATCAGTTAAATATACAGGATGTCTACTGCAGACACATTATCCACATGATAAGCATTCATCTTGTCTTGACATCACACCCCATATGAGGCAATGATGGAAGGCATGCAATTGTATGGAAATTCATTCTGTCACCAGCTTCTTCTAATGAGCCCCTCTCTCTGACCCCCACTTCCAGAACATCCACCACTCCAGCGATCTCCAGTGCTGCCTCCTCTGCACTCGTCAGATATGACATGGTTTGTGGAGGCCTTCCTCCCGATCTCTCCCTCTCCCTCTTATTGTGGGCTATCTTTTCCTGCAAGGAGGGAAAGAAGAGAAGATTCAGTGAGAGTGATGGTATGGGTGTAAGAAATGGAATGACGTAGAGCTTTGCACTGACAATTTGATGGAGTGGATTGGCAATACCAAGTTGTCTCCTTTTGTGTTGTTAGTTGCTGTCATTGCATAACAATGAGGCTCAGTGTGAGGACTGCATAGTAAGATGGTGACCTGATAATGTGGGTAGAGTTAGAGGGATGGATGACGGTACAAGGGATGTTGGTCTGTGTAGCATTGTGCAGGAGTAGGGGTGGCAATGTAGAGTGGTGCAAATGTGATGAGACACACAGCAGCATCAAGGTAATTTTAGTTTAATACTCACTTCCTGATCTTACTAGATCATTGAACCTCTTGTGGCACTGCATCCAGGTGTGAACCACCACTGACATCCCTGTAACCTCCTGTGATATCTGCAGCCATGCTGCCTTTGTCTGCTGAGGAGGCCTCTTCCTGCTGTCCTCAGGGAAGAGAACCTCCCTACGTGTTCTCACTCCCTCTACAAGATGATGGAGGGACTCATCTGTGAAGCGAGGTGCTGCTCGTTGGTGCTGCACGCTCATAGTGCAGAGACTCAAACACTGACAGCACTCAATGCTATCAATTTGCAACTGACAGTAACTGGGGCCAAGGCCCCTTTAAATAAACCGGCAATATCCGCATCATTCGGTGACGTCACCAGACCCGCACCCTTTAATAGGGCCGGGAAATGTGCAGGGCGGGCCGAACAGGGCCCATTAGGGCAAGATTCGATTTATCAATAGGATCCACGCAGCAGCGGGGTCACCCCCCACCGACGACCTCTCCCGTCTTGAAGCCGCCCAAGTAGGTGAAATCGCGACCATGTTGTGTCAAATAATAAAATAGTCAACCAGCCAAGCTTGTCTTAAATATGATTTCATGTCATTTGAGTGGTGCACTGCCATTTTAGACTCTGGAAACTTCAGGCAGCCATTTTGGAATCAGATAGAAAACAAAAGGATTCCTGTTGATCCAGCAGTTCTACAGTTTTCCTTCTTTCCTTCGAACACGCATTTTTCCTTGTAAAGTTCAGGGATGGCAGCATGGAAACATGAGATTCCAGAAGTTCAGAACATGTGTTCCATTTGCCAATTACTATTTGTCAGACTAAACTTTCACCAGATGACAATCCAACCTAAATATACATTTCCATAGGTTAACAGTAAGTGAGTCTCATTATAAGCTTTTACTTTAATTCAACGATAAATTTTTTGAACAAATGCATCCTTGTTTATTCAGTGGGAAAGATGTTGAGAACAATTGTCAATCAGTAAATGCAATGTACAAAATTGTATAATTTACTGCAATTTGTCTAGGACGGGTGAGCTTTCCTTTCTGGTTGGGACTTCCTTTCCAGCATTATGTCCATCATTTGTCGGAATATTGAAATAGACCAATTCCTTCTAGTCCATAAACAGTTGGTTCCTAACTGCCTCTTTCCTCAAAGGTGGGAGGAATCAGTGTCACCGCTGTGCAGACACAGCACGCCATGCTGGTGTGGTTAGATGTGTGATTTTGTTTCCTCATTTTCTCCTCTCCTGAAGGTTCTGGTCCTTGTTGGCATACAGTTTCACAGACACTGGCAGCCCTGCGGAAACTTGCCAAGGTGCCTGCTCTTCATCCATGAGCTTAGCCGGTGAATGTTGTCAGTCAATTAACCAGGGAGGTCATCCCAACCAAGTTTGAAGCTCATTTCTCCCAACTTTCAACATACACACTCTTTCTAACACAAGTCAATAGCAATCAGGAGTGAGAAGCCTGGTGATTTTTATTTTTTTCTCCCTAGTCCAAGGGCACTAAGGCCTAGTGTACTTCCCCAGCTACTATCTGGCTGACACTCGGGCCTCTGGTCTATATGGCTTAGTACAATAGGTGTGCCTTTGCCTAGAAAGCCATCCTATAATTTCAAGTAGAGTTCACTATAAAGGAAAATAAAGTTCAGTGACAATACAAATATAAAAGTACAATTCAACAGAGATCCAGAACTGCATGAAAAGTGAAGGAGAGACTATAGAAAAGATTTCAATTAAACTGTCTAAAACATAATACCATGTTACAGATTATCTTGGAATTTAGTAAGTAAATGAGCGAACAGACTGGAAGGACATTTATCATTCCTTGCCTCTTTTGAATTGCACAAGCACCTTCTGGTGACAGGCCTAGTTGACATAGATAGTCTCTTTCCCTAGTGGGTCAAAACATACCTGGAAAAATTGAAATACCTCTGGGTCGATGGTGTGGTAGGGTCATTTTTTTTGTCTTTGGCATTCCTGGCTCAGAGCTTTATATGTCAGGAGTATATATCAAGAATTCAGGGGCATGCAATCCCTGCCCTAAAATGATTTACTTTCCTTTAATGGGTGGAAAACCATGTGGAACACGTGCTGAAATTCCCAATCTCTGTTTATGGTGTGTATAGCTGAGCCAGGAGTGTTAGAGACAAATCACCGGGTTACACAGCAACAGGTCTTTCATTTTAAGAATAAGCTTATCTGTGACCCTTACTAGGCATCTTTGCTGGTTCAATACTAGTGAACTCATTGGGAATGGGTGCAAGAATTTTGCTTCACAGACTGATGTCTTTTCACGTTTTCAATATGCAGTTCTTTTATAAATGTAACACAACACATTTTCGCATCCATTTTTATCCTTCAAAGTTGTGCAAATACAAACTTACTTTCATGTATTACGTCATGTAATATATACAAAGATTTATTTTCATTACATTTGTTTTTGTAACACATAATTGGTGACCCATGTACTATTTCTAAGTTCACTCTAATAGAAAACAATAATTTAGGTTTTAATGTTTGGCACAGCAATGGTACTATATTTCTCAAAGGATTGAAATCTGTCCAGCAATGTCATTTTTAGCATGATTATTACAGAGGAAATGCTGATGTGATGCAGGAATGACATAATTACCATTTGGATAAATAGACACTAGCTTGGCAACAGATTTGAAGTGCCCATTAAAAAAACTCCAGCTGGTGATTCTGATAGCTCCTTAGTTGAATGCAAACAAAGAAAGAATGTGCATTTATATGGCACCTTTCATGACTTCAGAATGTCTCAAAGCCCTTTACAGCCAATGAAGTACTTTTGAAGTGCAGTCACTGTTGCAATGTAGGCAAATGCAGCAGCCAAATTGCACACTGCAAGATCTCACAGACAGCAATGAGTGATATAAACTGATAACCTGTTTTATTGATGTTAGTTGAGGGATAAATGTCGGTCAGGACACCAGGAAAAATCCCCTGCTCTTCTTAGAATAGTGCCATGGGTTCTTTTATATTCACCCAAGAGGGCTGACGGGACTTTGGCTTAATATCTCATCTGAAAGACGGCACCTCCGGCAGTGCAGTACTTCCTCAGTGTTGCACTGAAGTGTCAGCCTGAATTACATTTGCAAATCTCTGGAGTGGGGGTCGGGTTGCCAGCTCTGGTTGATTCTATACCTGGAGGTTTCATCACATGACCTGCCCCCACACTCTCGGTATTGATCGCCCAACATGTCCCTCCTCACATGCACCACCTTCCCACGCCAATTGGAAAGCTAAAAGACTTTTCATTATCCAACTGGATGATGCTTGAGCATCAATCAAACAGCCATTTTCCATCTCCAATATTTTTATAACTAATAAGCAGAAGTGTTCTGCGGAGGGAGGGTGAACAGCCAGAGGTCAGATGGGATGTATCCTAGGATGCTGAGAGAAGTAAAGGTGGAAATTGCGGAGGTACTGGCCATAATCTTCCAGTCCTCCTTAGATACAGGGATGGTGCCAGAGGACCGGAGAATTGCAAATGTTGCACCCTTGTTCAACTACAGGCCTGTCAGTGTAACCTCGGTAGTGGGGAAACTTTCAGAAACAATAATGGGGGACAAAATTAATAGTCACTTGGACACTTTAATTAAGAAAAGCCAGCACAGATTTGTTAAAGGCAAATCGTGTTTAACTAACTTGATTGAGTTTTTTGATGAGGTAACAGAGAAGGTTGATGAGGGCAATGCAGTTGATGTCGTGTACATGGACTTCCAAAAGGTGTTTGATAAAGTGCCATATAATAGGCTTGCTAGCAAAGTTGAAGCCCATAGAATAAAAGTGACAGTGGCAGCATAGATACAAAATTGGCTAAGTGACAGGAAACAGAGTACTGGTGAACGGTTGTTTTCTGGACTGGAGGAAGGTACACCGTGGTGTTCACCAGGGATCGGTACTAGGACCACTGCTTTTCTTGATATATATTAATGACTTGGACTTGGGTGTACAAGGCACAATTTCAAAATTTGCAGATGGCACAAAACTTGGAAGTATAGTGAACAGTGAGGAGGATAGTGATAGACTTCAAGAGGACATAGACAGGCTGGTTGCAATGGGCGGACGTGTGGCAGATGAAATTTAATGCAGAAAAGTGCGAAGTGATATATTTTGGTAGAAGAATGAGGAGAGGCAATATAAACTAAAGGGTATAATTCTAAATGTGGTGCATGAACAGAGAGACTTGGGGGTATATGTGCGTAAATTGTTGAAGGTGGCAGGGCAGGTTAAAAAAGCATACAGGATCCTGGGCTTCATAAATAGAGGCATAGAGTACAAAAGCAAGGAAGTTATGATGAACCTTTATAAAACAGTGGTCTGACCTCACCTGGAGTGTTGTGTCTAATTCTGGGCACCGCACTTTAGGAAGGATGTGAAGGCCTTAGAGAGGGTGCAGAAAAGATTTATAAGAATGGTTCCAGGGATGAGGGACTTCAGTTATGTGGATAGACTGGAGAAGCTGGAGCTGTTCTCCTTAGAGCAGAGAAGGTTTGAGAGGAGATTTGATAGAGGTGTTCAAAATCATGAGGAGCCTAGACAGAGTAGATAGAGAGAAACTGTTCCCATTGGCGGAAGGGTCGAGAACCAGAGGACACAGATTTATAGTAATTGACAGAAGAACCAAAGGCGACATGAGGAAAAACTTTTTTACGCAGCGAGTGTTTAGGATCTGGAATGCACTGCCTGACATGGTGGTGAAGGCAGACTCAATCGTGGCTTTCAAAAGGGAATTGGATAAGTACATGAAGGAAAAAAACTTGCAGGGCTATTGGGAAAGGGCAGGGGAGTGGGACTAACTGAAGTGCTCTTGCAGGGAGCTGGCACGGACTCGACGGATCAAATGGCCTCCTTCTGTGCTGTAACCATTCTATGATTCTATAAAGGAAAATGGAAAAACATTTTTTTAGTGCCTGCATGATTTTCTCCAGGGTTGCTTGCAGCAGCATCCTAGCGATTAGTCTTCAATTCCTGGAAGCTCCAGGTCAATCCTGAGGGGTTGGCAACCCTAAGTGGGCCTTGAACCCATGATATTCTGACTCAGAGGCAAGAGTGCTCCCATTGAGTCACAGCTAACACCTAAGGCTTAGCTGATCCTTTCTACAACAATTGCACAACCTGGATAGACGGCAATATATATATATATATATATAATAATGTTGCAAATTTGTAAACCTTAAAGGTCTACAGTTGGGGTCAAAATTGTCACTTGAAATATAATCAAATGTTTCCAGCTACCATCTAGAGTTCAAATGTTTGTGCAAGTGCAGTTTTGAGCAACTACAGATGAATGGTGATTGAATAATTCGTGTCTTCATTCCTTATGGAGATAAGCTGCAGGTAAATTTTTGAACTGTGTTTTTTAGCCCTGCAGCTGTCAGTGAGGTCACAGTACTCTCCAGTCTTGTTTACTTTATGAGGCTTACTAATCTCATGGGGGGATGGAAAGGTGAAACCATACCGGGAATGTAAAACTGCTCATTTTTTTCTGTATTTTAATGACACATAAATGAAATCACGAACACATGGCTTTGGAATGTATGATTTCTGAAAATGTGATTTTATTAGAAAGTCACAAATGCTGGAGAAATAGAGGCATTCTTCCCTTTTTCATTAAGGGTCCCAGTGTTTAAAAATAAAATACCCACTAAATTCATTTCAGTAGGTTTGCAGTCTGTTTTATTTTTCATTAAGTCTTGCTGTCAAACAATAGTCTGACCTTGGCAATTATGAAATCAGCTCTCTTTGAGGACAAGTTCAAATTACTTCTGGCCTGGAATGGATACAATGTTAATGATACAATCTTCAACATGAAGCTCCACCTTATTATGTCTTGTGTTCTGGGAGCTGTTTGTTCACTGAACTGAGAAACCCTAACCCACAAAGCAAAATATTTAGTAACATATGCCAAGCAGAACAAGTCCAGGGAAAGGTCACCACTGTGTTGAGTTATAAAAGATCATGTATGCAATAATCGCAAATCTGACATTTTTTCTCCCAATTGCTGGCTAAATGGAGGATATATGATCAAGAGCCATGGGATACGTCCTGTGTCCGTTAGATCTGCCCTTCACAGTCCACTGCGGCCAGAAGAATGGCCCCAGAATTCCTGGGGCCTCACTCCACTACCCAAAATGCAACAGGCTTATGGATATATTTTTCCTTCAATCACTGCTCCACTTTATACTCACACCAGCTTTTTAGCGACAGTAGAAACATATTGGGAGTGCCAACCATCCATTAATCATTTGGTTGGAAAGTCCTGTATATTTTGGAATGGGACATCCACTTAATTCTAAAATGGGAAGAAAAACTTGCTTTATTGAGCATGCAGCCTAGGTTTTCTGTGCCACACATGATGATCGCTGAAAAAATCAATTTATCCTCAGTATGTACATTCCAAATATTCTCAGTGTCTTCTTCATTTGGCATCCTGTGGATATGTAGGAATGTAGGATGTAACTTGTTGCCTAATTTTGCGCTCAGCCTCCACTGAAACAATTATTTACACCAACAACAACTTGCATTTATATAGCGCCTTTAACATAGTAAAACGCTTCACAGGAGCATTAGCAAACAAACTTTGACATCTCCTTGCCACGTAAGGAGATATTAGGGCAGATGACCAAAAGGTTAGTCAAAGAGGTAAGTTTTAAGGAGCTTCTGAAAGGAGGAGAGAGACGGAAAGGTTTAGGGAGGGAATTCCAGAGCTTAATGCCTCAGCAGCTGAAGGCATGGCTGCCAAAGCTGGAGCGATTAAAATCGGGGATGTGGAAGAGGCCATAATTGGAGGAACGCAGAGTTCGAGGAGGTTTCAAGGTCTGGAGGACGTTACAGAGATAGGGAGGGGTGGGGCCATGGAGGGATTTGAAAACAAGAAAAATAGTTTTAAAATCGAGGCATTGCTCAACCGGGAGCCAATGTAGGTCAGCAAGCACAGGGGTGATGGTAGTCCCATCCTTACAGTTACCCCATCCTTCTCCAATCTCTGCAACCTAGATGATTGCTAAATGGTGTATCCTTCTTTTGGATGAGACGTTATACTGAGGCCTCTCAGGTGGACGTAAAAGATCCCATGGCACTATTTCGAAGAAGAGCAATGGAGTTCTCACGAGTTTTCCTGACCAATCTCTATCTCTCAACCAACATCACTAACAAAGCAGCTTATCTGATCACTGTCTCACTGCTGTTTGTGGGAGCTTGCTGTGCACCTATTAACTGCTGCATTTCCCTACATTACAACAGTGACAACACTTCAAAAGTTCTTCAGTGGCTGTAAAGCGCTTTGGGACATCCTGAGGTTACGAAAAGCGCTATATAAATACAAGTCTAGAAATTCATTATAGCTCAGAAATGGGCGTTGTCATTAGAAAAGTTGGAGAATTAGTGTCAGGCACGAATGCTTTAGACTGCACGCAAAATTTGTGCTCACTGCTCAAAAAAATGATTTGAATCCTAATTCAAGTCTTAAAGCCCAAGCTCATTGGCATTACACTCAAAGCGGGACCAATATCAGGTGCAGTCTAATCGCAAGTCATGATTGCCACAGGCTTTTTTCAGTACTTAAAGGGGAGGTTCATTGATGCTGCAGAACCTCATTTTCAGCATTGCTGGATGTGCAGCTGCCTCAACAAGCAGAAGCAGAACAAGGAGAAGGAGTCAGAGGACTGAACCAGCTGTACTCATGGCAGATCCGTGCCCCAGGAAGCGAGCCAGCACATTCTGTGATGAAGCATTGGAGGCGTTGGTGTTCACTGTGGAGAGACGGAGGGCAGTGCTCTACGTGGCAAGTGGCAGGAGGCCCTCGCCGCAATTCATCCGCACCATGTGGAGGGAGGTAGCGCAGCACTGTGGTCCCCAGGACCCCCACACAGTGCAGGAAGAAATTTAATGACCTCGTTCGGGTGGTCAGGGTGAGTGAATGCTTCAACAAATGCTGTGTACCATCATCTGAACCACAGTCTTCACACACTGCCCAAAGCACCACGCCACCAGCACTCACCCACCATCAATCTCTACCTACCAACACTCACACCCACATCTCACACCTTGCACACAATGACAGCTATTCAACTATGGCAGACATATCACCCAAACACATTGCTCCACACTCACTCACACACATTCCTTTCTCTTGCAGGCCAAGGCGGCTCACAACAGGAGGGAGCAGGAGCACACAGGCAGGGGACAAGCTGACACACAACCACTGTCTGTGTTGGAGAATAGAGTGTTGCAGATTATTGGGCACCAGATGGTGGGCACCGTGGCCACTGGTGACATTGACCCCCTTGAGGACAACAATGGTATGTTCATCCCTACTCCTCCTTCTCACATCCCACTTCCCCCTCACCCCACAAGTGTTTTGCAGTTTCTAGCTAATCATGCGGTATGCATGCATTGCTCCCTTCCTGACCCCCTCCCCTCACCTTAACCCGACTCGTGTGCCTTTATGCTTTCAGATAATCAGCAAGCACCTGAGCAGCCTGTCCCTGAGGGCACCATAGAGAGTGAGGTGGGAGAAGAGGAGGAGGAAGAACACACTGTGTCACTGCATGTCTCATCCGCAGGCACCAGCTCAGATACTGGCACTACGCATTCTTTAGAGACTAGTATAGTAGCGGGATCTGCACAGGGTGAGGCACCGGGGATGAGTGGGCTGCAGCAAGGCCAGGGGGAAAGGGTAGCTGGGGGACCAGCTCCCCAGAGGGTGGGTTCGTGCACAAGTTCTGCTGCACAGGACTCTGATGAGGACCTCGATGGGGAGGTGTTTAGAAGAAGGGTGATGGGCATGGAGATGATAGGTGCAATGGTAAGGGACCCTGAGAGCCTCTCGGCAATGATATGGAGCCTGGAGGGGTCCACCTCCAACATTGCACAAGGACCTGCGCACAACCTGGAGCCCATCATTGCAGCACAGGTGGAAGCGATGCAATGTCTTAGTGCTGTAATGCAGTCTATGCTTAGTGGCATCCAACCTCAGACTGCTCTCATGCAGTCTCAGCTTGATGCCACGCAAGCTCTGACTGCTGCCATCATGGCTGGGTCTACCACCGTCGACTGGGGCTTTCACGGTGTCACAGCAGGCCAGCAATCTGTGCTCCAACAGATTGGTAGTGATTCTGAGGTGCTGCCCCGGGTCAGTGCCAGTGGGTCAGTGGAGCAGGAACCTGCTGTTCTCTCTCCGGATGACAGCGTTCCTGCTCCCACCACTGCCACTCCACCATTGCCCTTGTCGCTGTCTGTCATCCAGCCAGCCCAGACTGCTGCCGCCCATGCTGAGGTGGTGCAGTCTACAGCCGGGCCTTCCAGGCCCAGAGCTGGTCGAGGGCATCCTGCAAGGCCATCTGAAGTCATCTGCACAGACACTCAGCAGCCTTCCACCAGCCCTGTTGCAACCACTGGGCAAATACTTCATAGGAGCACTAGAGTAGGTAAAGGCACAGTAACGAGAGGCACTAAGGGATTGCACAAGGGTGAATAGTTAATATTTTTGTTGTAAATATGTGTTCATTGATTTTTAATAAATTTATTAATTCACTTACCATTCTTTTGTGGTGTCTGTCTTTTCAGCTTTGCGCTGTGATCTGGCCTGTGAGAGGAATGAAATGATGGGGATGTGGTGAGCAAAGGGGATCTGGGCTTTAAGTCATCCTGGTGTGAGGCTGGAGGTCTGTTTCAAGAAGATGGCAGAGTTCTGTGATCACCTCCTTGGTGAAGCAGAGCCATCTAATACACTGCTCCTCGCTTCATTGAAGGTAGGAGAAGTGCTTTCAGAATACCCTCAGAGGGTAAGGCCTCCTGGTGAGAGCCCTGATGTCCCTCCTCATTTCTCCTCATCTCTCTGCACATATGTTCCCGTCATTCTTGCTGCCTATGCTCCCTCCACCGTAGATCCTGGAGGGTGAGGTCGACTGCCAGTACAGCCCCCATTAATGTTACCAAATGTAGCAGTTTGTACTTTTTAAGAATAAATGTAGCTACTTTTTAGTTGATACAAAATAACCTCGAAATTATGAATGAAATTGTTGGACTGACAAGAAACCACTGAAACTGCACTAACCTGACAGCTGTGAGTTATTACTGATGATCCCTTTAAATAACGTCCCTAGAGCAGGCTTCCTGGTGCTTCACACTAGCTCTCCCTGTTGCTGTGTACTCCAGGTGCTAAGGCAACAATCAATTTTGCAGATCAGGTGGTCAGTGAGCGTTGCACACTCACTGATATCATGATCCCTCTGGCATTGTCGCTCCTGGCAATAACAGTTACCAGCAGTGCTATGGGGTGGGGTGGGGTGGGGTGGGGGGAGGGGGGATTATGACATGCAGCGCTGGATTTGCCTCGCCCCAGCGATAATGCTCTAGTGACCCGTTAGTGCCATCTGCTGGTGCTAACAGGAGGCACTAAGGGGCCAAATTTCCCCCCCTTTGTTTTGTGTTTACAGAGCCGGTTGAGCAGACATTCCTCAGCTGTGAGAAAAATGTGACGATTGTGGGTGAAACTTGTCACAGGCAGGAATTATGTTAGTGATTTGTGATATAAATACATTTTTAAAAGCTTTACTTGTATTTAAGTAGCCATCAGAACAAACATATCACTTGTTAAAAAAAACATGAATGTCGGTGGAACAACAGCAGTGTAACCTTATATTTTATGTTGTAACTTTGTATCCAGTAGAACAGAGTTTCAACTTCCAATCAACAGGCCACATTGTGATGAATTTAGTAATCCAGAAAAGTACTGTCTATCTTCTGTCTTGCTTCGCTATTTTAGTGAAAACGGAAGTGTGGGTGAACATTTGAAACAGAAGATACAGTGCTACGGCTAGACAGAGAGAGGACAGTGGGATTAGTTTCAGATTAATCTAGCCAGTGGGCCCAGACAGCACGGTGGCATAGTGGTTAGCACTGTTGCCTCACAGCGCCAGGGACCCGGGTTCAAATCCGGCCTCGGGTGACTGTCTGTGTGGAGTTTGCACATTCTCCCCATGTTTGCGTGGGTTTTCTCCGGGTGCTCCGGTTTCCTCCCACAGTCCAAAGATGTGCGGGTTAGGTTGATTGGCCATGATAAAAGTTGGCCCTTAGTGTTAGGGGGGATTAAATACGTGGGGTTACGGGGATAAGGCTTGGGTGGGATGGCTGTCGGTGTAGGGACCGGGTGCTAGGGTTTGGATGATCAGCCATGATCTCGTTGAATGGCGGAGCAGGCTCGAAGGGCCGAATGGCCTACTCCTGCTCCTATCTTCTATGTTTCTATGTTTCTATGACACGATGGCCTGATTGACCTCCTTCTCTGCTGTAAATTCTACTGCTGGAAACTGGACGTTTGCCTCAAATCTCACTAACTGTTTAAGTGGTGGTTGTGTGGAAGAACAAAGGAAATTAGAAGGGGATGGAAAAAATAATAGATATGTGAGAAAGAGGAAGCGACAGAGAGAGAGGCTGGGAGAGAAACCACAGAGGCTTACAGCAGAAGGAGGCAATTCGTCCAACCGTGTTTGTGCCAACGCTTTGCTCGAGCAATGTAAAATTGGTCCCAATGCCCTGCTCTCCCCCCACAGCCCTGTAGCTTCCTCTGCCTCAAATGGTTAGATATCAGCCCTGGCTCAGTGGTAATTTATCCCTCAACCAACACCACCAAAAACAGATTATCCGGTGGTGTTGGTTCAGGGATAGATTTTGGCCAGGACACCTGGAGGAGCCCTGAGAGGGCAGACGGGGCATTGATTTAACGCATTATCCGAAAGATAGCACCTCTAACACAGCAGCACTCCCTCAATACTGCACTGAAGTGTCAGCCTAGATTATGTGCTCAAGTCTCTGGAGTGGGGCTTGAACCCACAAACCCCTGCCTCATACGCCAGAGTCTGCTGTGCGCAAATTTCAGCAAAGAGAATCATTGAGAGACATAAACATAGAGGCCTAGAAATTCGGACACGCAGTGGGTGCAGGGTATAATCCTTGCGACTGAATGGTGAGGCCTGAGGTGCCCTCGATGTTGGCCTCGGGCCTCGTTTCTATGGAGCCTGCGAGCTGTCAGCGAAGCGTAATTGGAAATTGGGCCGCTGTGATGCTAAGTAAGTGAAGCAGGGGGCGCTCGAGTCGGGTGGGTGGGGTGTTCATTGATCGGGGGCACGATTGGTGGCTGGGCCAGGAGCTGGGGGCGTAGAAGCATCCCACATTCTTTTAATGTGGGGTCGGGAGGAGCACTCCTGCTCCTTCCAGTAAGTGAAGCACTGGAGCATTCGAAAAGTGAAAAGATGCACAGGACCCTAATTTGAATAAATCATTCTGGCCTTTAAATGTTCCCGATGTTTGCTCCTACAGTCAGCATTTCTACCGTATCCAATATGCCAGGCGGCACACTTCCAGACGGAAATATGCATGAGCTTCCTGCCCACCATATTGGGAGCACAGTAGGCCCATTAGCGCCCAAAAAAGCGGTGCTGTATAGCTAAATTTCTAAGCTAGTGAAAAAGGGAAGAGTAATAGAGAGAGAAAGGTAAGAAAATAACAGACTTGGTAAAGAGAAACAAAGAGAGACAGAGAAAGAGAGCAGAGACCACTATAAAAGCAAGACACCTCTTGCAGGTAAGCCCTGCCTGAATATTGTTGATAATGTCTGATATAATTTTTAGTAAAATAATAAATGTAATGTGTGTCAAGCAGCTACATTGCTGACATCCAGAGTTCTCCTGGAATGACACTGCTATCACCCAGCCATGGCCCTGCTCCCACTCAGTTTTGGATTTAGCCAAAAAAAAGCTACCCGACCATTAGTCTTTGAACAAACAGAGCAGGGGCCTGTGAGGCACCTGACTTATGGCCAACATCACAAATGCTATGTAATTTATATCCTGATGGATCCTCATTAGAAGATTACAGGGAGGGTTGAGCCCATAGAGGGAATGAAACATAAGGGTGAGAATTTTAAATTTGACACGTTAGGGAGTGGGGAGCCAAGAGGCAATGTAAGTCAGTGAGAATAGAGGTGATGGGTGTGCAGGAGTTGGTGCAGGATAAAGTTATGAGCAGCAGAATTTTGGTTGAGCTGAAGTTTACGGGTGATGGAGGATGGGAGGCCATCAGGAGTAATCGAGTCTAAGTGCTGACAAAGACACAATGGAGATTTTAGCAGCAGATGGGCTGAGGTAGAGGCAGAGGCAAGGATTGTCACAAAGGTAGCAGTAAATGGTCTTTGTGACGGAGATGATATGAGGTCAGATGATCAGCTCGGCATTGATCCCGATGCTGAGTTTGCAGTCTGGTTCAGCCTGAAACAGTGGGCAAGACAGGTCAGCTGCATCTGTAGGCGTCACCACATATGTACCTCTGCTACTCGTTAATTGAGTCTCCCCTAGAAACCATCTCCTGTTCCCTGGTCCTTGCCATAAACAACCCGCCTGAAGCTGGTATATGTGCCTTCTATGGTTAATGAGTGAAAATATCAGTATTGCTGTCCGAAGCTCCAGTTGTCCAGTTGTAGAGCTGCCAAAATGTCAGCAGTTCATGGTAAGGATGTAGGTACTGTCGAGCAATGTTCCCTTTACGCTGTGCAGCCGAGCAGTGATCGGGAGGTCCCGCACAGACGGTGAGCCGGCTTTTAAATTGAAAAAACTGCGCATGCGTGGAATTTTGATTGGGCTGCGCGGCCCAAATAAAAATTACAAGGAACATTGCTGTCGAGTCGACAGTTTGTTCCAATAAATAGGTTAGGGAGGACCAGGGGTCACCATTATAAGTTGTATAAGGCCAGACCTAGGTTAGATGCTGGGAGGTGGTTCTTTCCCCAGAGAAGAGTGGACCTCTGGAACAGGCTGCCATCTGGTGCGGCGGACGCCGATTCGCTGAATTCCTTTGGACCTGTTTCTGACTGGGGCAGAGATCACCTTGTACGAAAGGTAGGTACTGTAGGGAATTATCAGGGCCAGAGCAATCTCCTGGACTAGTTTTGATCACTTGAGGGGGTCGGAGAGGAATTTCCCATATATTCTTTTTCCCAAATTGGCCTGGGTTTTTATCTGGTTTTACTGCCTGTCCCAGGAGATCACATGGTTTCAGTTGGGATGCAGAATGAATATATTATGCTGCATAAGGCATCGCAATTATGTGTGAGAGGCTGAATGGATCAGAGGGTCTTTTCCTGTCCGTCCTTGTTTGGATGATCATATGTAGTTGGCAGCGCTGTACCCTTATGATTCATCCATTTATCATCTTTGCCAAAACAATGGTCAGCTGCCAACACAGATACATCAATTGCTGAAGGCTTCAGCCAGAAGAATGTGCTCTGTCACCCAGGGTTTTGCAAAGTTTCCAAGCAGAGGATTGCGGCCACGGAGTATCACTTTTTACATTCTAGGAATTTACAAGAGAACAATGCAATTCACAGGCTTCTGTACAATGGAGGGTGAGGTGTTCACGGAATAAAATATTTTCATGGTCACCAAGGGACCCGTCCCAGTTTGCAACTACACAAGAGTCAACTGTTTGACATGAGATCAGGCTGGAGGTGGAATGCTAAATGTTACATTCTGTGGAATCTAAATTGAACTTTATACTCCCAAGAGATAGAATAACCCCTTTACAGTGCAGTCGCAGAACATCAGTGCCTTTACAGGAAATGCAACTGAAACCATTAACCCCCCTGTAAAATGGATATCTTTAACTGCTTGAAAAATTCTGCAGCGTCATCCATTTGTTTTTCCCTAAAATGTCACTGTTATTGTATATACTTGTGGTGTGGAGATGCCGGAGTTGGACTGGGGTGGACAAATGTAAGAAGTCACACAACACCAGGTTATAGTCCAACAGCTTTATTTGAAATCACAAGCTTTCGGAGCGCTGCTCCTTCGTCAGGTGAAGTGGAGAAATGCATAAAGACACAGCTTATATAGTCAGAGAATAATGTCAGATGTTTACAGGTAATCTTTCTAACTGCCATTTATCACACCTCGGCAGAGAGATAATCACAGCAATCAAAGGTATGAATGGTGTCCAAACAGGTCAGTCAGGAAAACATTGCATCAAAGAACAATGAGGTGGGGTCACAAGGGGTCAAATATTGCAGATGCTGGGGTCTGTATGAAAAACAAAAAAACAGACCTGCTGTGAATTCCAGCAAAAAAAAAATGTTTTTTGTCTGTTTTTTTCTTCTTCAAACTGTGCAATGAGATCTTTTACATCTGCCTGAAAGGGCAGATGGGGCCTTGGTTTAATATCTCATCTGAAAGACAGAACTCAATACTGAACTGAAGTATCAACCTGGATTATGTGCCAAAGTCTTGGAGTGGGCCTTGAATCTACACACTTCAGACTCAGAGACAGGAGTGTTACCAGTGGGCCAAGGCTGACACCTAAAATCAATGTCCTACTCTCTAAGGAACTGCAATCACTGACAGGGCATCTTGTGTATTGGTCAGATATTTCTGGGTTTTTTTTAGATTGAAAGTAGAAGAGTATGGGGTTGACTTATACATGAGTATATACTGTGAATGTTGTAATACAAAATGTAGCTCTTATTGTACTTGAAGATAGTTGCCCTCTGGTTGAAAGTCTTGCATGGCACTTCACCAACTCGGTAAATAGAAGGGTAAATATTGACATAATCTGCACTACAATGATATCAATGGATAACCCATTGTGTGAAGGAATAAGCCATATTTCAGAAAAATACACCATCCTATGATTTTTGACATTATTAATACATGAGAAACTGAATTTAAAAATCTAAAAAAAACCTCAGAGACACAAGCTGTAAACAGAAATATAGGCTTCTGAGATAAAGATCAGTTGTTTAACGAAGTTGTAAACATACAAGCTTTGAAATGGGAATTAGTTAAGTATACTAAAACAATGACCCTATTGAAATGGCAGTTTGGCGATTCCAGAGGGTCTGGAGTGTGGGAACAACGCAATGAAAAGACCTAAGTGAAGTGTTGGAAACCAACACGTTGAACAGAAACACAAACATTAAAAGAGGCATGTGGTTTGAAAAGATGAGATCAAGTAAAAGAAACACCTGCTGGTCAAATAGTTTTTATGTTAAGCTTGGAAGACAGGAAACATAAGATTAAATATGCAACCAATTGAGATAGCTAGAAAACAAGTAAACACTCAGTCAAAGTGTCTTTAATTTATACATAGTAAATATGATACCAACAAGAACACTTTGAAGATATGACTTCAATAGATACACCAAGCAATTACATTAAGTTTGTATTGAACTTGGAGCAGTTAGGAGACTCGAAGCCTGTTAAACCAGCTAAAAGTGATATTAAGAATTGAATGGAAAATCTTCGATAAGAATGGCATCAAACAGAAACCATTGCTGTCATATTGTTTTTATGATGGTTTTTGAAACACCTAAAGGTAGAGACATAATTATGCATGCAGCAGTTGAATTGACAGTAAGAATAGAAAGCATTCAACAGAGAGAATGAATAAGACAATTAGCTTACATCAGCAGAGAACTTCAAAGAATAAACCACTGCAAAAAGGGTATAAAAGATAGACCTTTTCAAACAGAAAGTCAGAAGTCACTGAACGGGCCAAATGTTTCTCAACTTTACAGGCACCATCTGTAAGTTTTTAACTTTGAGTCTCGGGGATCAAACGGTACTATAATTTGATTTTGGTGGATAATCTGGATTTAGAAATAAGTAAGAAATGTAGAAATGTAACGAAGTTAAGATTTGAAAATAAGGATCTCTGAGAAATAAGAAATGTAAGCTATTTGTTTTTGAACTGTAATGTTGCGATGGACTCACCAGCTGTTAACTACATGTCGGTTCTTTAATAAATTTATATATTTTTAGAATTGTCTCAAATAGTATTTCTGAATAAACTCGCAAACTCAAATCTCTGTACATTCTTTGGTGAAGAGTTGCAGAGTTCTGGGGGGTATTCCGGACCCTCATAATATCCGGAAGGCTACAGTCTAGTTAAACTTATTAAAAGTGCTATCTGGAGGACGGTAATATCTGCAGGTCGTTCCTTTACTTTAGGGAGAGATAGTCAGGACCTTTAGACCCAATTAAGCATCTTATAGAATTTGGCTATCTCTAACTTTAGTTGAAGGTGAACGTCTGGGGAGTACCTGGGGTAGCCCAAACAGGGCTAGGACTTGTAATTAACCCTTCAATTGTGCCAGTCACTAAAAAATGTTAACCCTTATGTTACAACTAACAGAAAAAGAAGGAAAACTGCAGAAGTTTCTATGACAACTGATGTGGGACCTTTGGTGTAGTTACCCCAGATAGCAGCATAATAAGCTAGTGGAGTTTGTAGAGCAAGCTGTCACTCGATATTCCAGAACTTAGTCTACCTGATGCAGCCATGAGAAATGAAGAACATTACTGTATTACTGCTTACATTTTATATTTTTAACATCAGTGTCTGGGATTGAAACATTTTCTACTCTCTGCACTCGGCGTTAGCATCAGGCTGTTTCTGGTTGGCAATAACACAGGTTAGACACAGAATAAAGCTGCCTTTATTCAGCCACACCAGGGTGCTTCAATCCTGGCCTCAGAAGAACGTGCACTACAGCACTTGTGCCACATTTCTATTAATAACACCAGTGATTTTATGGCCTCCTTGAGTGAGAGTGCTAATGTGGAGCTAGTGTAATTGAAGTTGAATTTAGAGCAGTCGGCCCACATTCAGCAGAAATGTAACTGAGACTGCCCAAAGTCATTTCCTATACCAGGTAGGAGAACAGATTTTCAACTTGTTAGTCTAATTAGCACCCCAGTTACAAAGGGGAAAGGATATTGCACAAATTTGCTGTGTTGTCGTAGCACATAATGTCTTTACCCTTTAGGGTACCAAGGAGGGCTCATTTCAGTAGTGCCTGTTTCCCAGAACCACTAATGAGATAATTCATCAGAGACTTAGAGCGCCTGTTGTCAGACCAAAAAAAAATCACCAGTAGTTTGACTTGGTTACTTCAGTGTCACGATCACCAATATGTTAACGTCTCACACCTGATTCTTCTTTAGAGCTAGTTTGCAGTCACTGAATGACCACACTTCAAAGAATTGGTTCACAAATTACAAACAGTTCTGTGGAGCCCCAGGAGTAACAATAAGCCCAGATATTAAAAATAAAATAGATGAAAAGGTGAAGTGAAAATTAAAATAGTATAAGGGAGTTTTTTTTTAAAGTTACAATAGAAAGAAAGGGAGACTCAGCAAGGTTGAGGGAATAGAAAGACTGAAACAAGAGGCACAGCACAAGTATTAATTTTAATTTTTAAAATGTACCTTTTATTAATATTGATAAATAAAACTATTCATAGCATCTCAGTGGCATTGTTACTGGAGCAGCAGTGTTGAATTTTTGTTTTACAAAATAGCAGTACAGGGAGTTCACAATTCTCTCTAAGACTGCAACAAGTTCAGATACTTCAACCAAATCATTGGCAAGAAATACTGTTGGTGTCCTCAAATAATTCAGCACTACAGTACTACAAATGATATGCAAACAAGTGTAATCAAATAACCTTTGAACAGGCAAAATTAATTTTGTTTCCAATTAAAAAATTATAACTTGGTTTTATTTATTGATTTGTAAGCAACTTGCAACGTCTCCTTATTTGGTGCAGGCTTATGGCTAAGAGCTCCACCTGCAGGCTCTGTGACAAGAGGACAGAAGCTGGAGACTGTCTCGGACACTTGGGGGGCGATTTTACCAGCCCTGGGGAGGCGGGTAAGGAGGCGGGACTGCTGGGAAAATGGCAGAATCTGGGAGCGGGTACCCATCCTGCCCCCAACCCGCCTCCATGCCATCTTCCCAGGAGATGGGAACCTGACCCGCGCTGGGAGCCGCCTCCCCGAGATAGTTAACAGGCAATTTTTTTAAGAATCCCTATTTTCAGCCCTAAAGCGTGGGCTTTCTGACAGCTCCGAACCTCGCCAGGGTCAGCCAGGCGGGCCGTCGGTCTGCAGGGGTCGGAGGGGCCGAGATGTCCGGTGTGCATGTGAGTGATGGGTGCATGTCATAGAGTCATAGAGTCATAGAGTTTTACAGCACAGAAAGAGGCCCTTCGGCCCATCGTGTCTGCGCCGTCCATCAATCCCTGTCCAGTCTAATCCCATTTTCCAGCATTTGGTCCATAGCCTTGTATGCAATGGCATTTCAAGTGCTCATCCAAATGCTTCTTGAATGTTGTGAGGGTTCCTGCCTCTACCACCCTTTCAGGCAGAGAGTTCCAGATTCCAACCACCCTCTGGGTGAAAAAGTTCCTCCTCAAATCCCCTCTAAATCTCCTGCCCCTTACCTTGAATCTATGCCCCCTTGTTATTGACCCCCCTACTAAGGGGAAAAGTTCCTCTTTATCTACCCTATCTATGCCCCTCATCATTTTGTACACCTCAATCAGGTCCCCCCTCAGCCTTCTTTGCTCCAATGAAAACAACCCCAGCCTGTTTAGTCTTTCTTCATAGCTGAGGCGCTCCATCCCAGGTAACATCCTGGTGAATCTTCTCTGCACCCTCTCTAAAGCAATCACATCCTTCCTATAGTGAGGCGACCAGAACTGCACACAGTACTCCAGCTGTGGCCTCACCAGCGTTTTGTACAGCTCCATCATAACCTCCCTGCTCTTATATTCTATGCCTCGGCTAATGAAGGCAAGTATCCCATATGCCTTTTTAACCACCTTATCTACCTGTTCCGCTGCCTTCAGGGATCTATGTACATGCACACCAAGGTCCCTCTGACCCTCTGTACTTCCTAGGGTCCTACCACTCATTGTGTACTCCCTTGCCTTATTTGTCCATCCAAAATGCATCAGCTCGCACTTTTCAGGGTTAAATTCCATTTGCCACTTTTCCGCCCATCTGACCAACTCGTTTATATCTTCCTGTAGCCTGAGGCTTTCCTCCTCACAATTTACCACCCCACCAATTTTCGTGTCATCTGCGAACTTGCTGATCATACCTTTTACATTCTCATCCAAATCATTTATGTAGATCACAAACAGCAAGGGACCCCACTAGACACAGGCTTCCAGTCACAAAAGCAACCTTCGACCATCACCCTCAGCCTCCTGCCACTCAGCCAGTTTAGGATCCAATGCGCCAAGGCACCCTGGATCCCATGGGCTCTTGCCTTCTTGACCAGTCTCCTATGCGGGACTTTGTCAAAAGCTTTACTGAAGTCCATGTAAACCACATCCACAGCATTTCCCTCATCCACACACCTAGTCACCCCCTCGAAAAATTCAATCAGATTTGTCAGACATGATTTACCCTTGACAAAGCCATGCTGACTATCCCCGATTAATCCTTGCCTCTCCAAGTGGAGACTAATTTTGTCCCTCAGAATTTTTTCCAATAATTTCCCTACCACAGATGTTAGGTTCACTGGCCTGTAATTCCCTGGTTTATCCCTGCTACCCTTCTTGAATAATGGTACTACGTTAGCTGTTCTCCAGTCCTCTGGTACATCCCCTGTGGCCAGAGAGGTTCTGAAAATTTGTGTCAGAGCCCCTGCAATCTCCTCCCTTGCCTCACACAACAGCCTGGGATACATCTCGTCCGGGCCTGGGGATTTATCCACTTTTTGGCCTTCTAAAACCGCTAGTACCTCCTCCCTCTCGATGCTAATATGTTCAAGTATGTCACAGTCCCCTTGCCCGATTTCTATGTCTACATCATCTTTCTCCATAGTGAACACAGATGCAAAAAATTCATTTAAAACCCCGCCTACATCATCTGGCTCTACACACAGATTGCCACTTTGGTCCCTAATGGGCCCTACCCTTTCCCTGGTTATCCTCTTGCCCTTAATATACTTATAAAACATCCTAGGATTTTCCTTTATTTTGCTCGCCAGTGTTATTTCATGGCCCCTCCTCGCCCTCCTAATTTTTTTTTTAAGTATGCCCCTGCACTTTTTATACTCCTCTAGGGCTTCCTCCGTCTTTAGTCTTTTGTAACTGCCAAAAGCCCCCCTTTTTTTCCTAATGCATTTTTGTATATCCCTCGTCATCCAAGGTTCCCTTTGCTTGTTGGTCCCACCCTTGACCTTTACAGGAACATGTTGGCGTTGTACTCTCTCTATTTCCCCTCTGAAAGCCTCCCACTGCTTTGATGTGGATTTTCCTATAAATAGCTGCTCCCAGTCCACTTTGGCCAGATCCTGCCTTATCATATTAAAATCGGCCATCCCCCAAGTTAGAACCCTTATTTCCGGGCCGTCAGTGTCTTTTTCCATGACCACCTTAAATCTCACCAAATTATGGTCACTGTCGCCAAAATGCTCTCCTACTGACACTTCCACCACTTGCCCGGCTACATTCCCTAGAATTAGGTCCAGTACCGCCCCCTCTCTTGTAGGACTTTCTACATGTTGGCTCAAAAAGCTCTACTGGATGCACTTTAAGAATTCTGCACCCTCTAAGCCTTTCACACTCTGACTATCCCAATTAATATTGGGGAAGTTGAAATCCCCCACTATTATTACCCTATTATTTTCGCACTTCTCTGAGATTTGCCTATATATCTGTTCCTCTATCTCCCCCTGACTGTTTGGGGGCCTATAGTACACTCCCAGCAAGGTGCTTGCCCCCTTTTTGTTTTTAAGTTCTACCCATATGGCCTCATTAGAGGAACCCGCTAATATATCATCCCTCCTTACAGCAGTAATCGACTCCTTAATTAATATTGCAACACCCCCTCCCCTTCTACACCCCCCTCTGTCTCTCCTGAAGATTCTATACCCCGGAATATTGAGCTGCCAGTCCTGACCCTCCCTCAACCATGTCTCCGTGATAGCAACAATATCGTACTCCCATGTGTTCAACAACAACTTCAGTTCATCCACCTTATTTGCAAGACTCCTTGCATTAAAATAAATGCCTTCCAGCCTTGCCACATTCCCTTTTGCCCTCACATATTTTCTCTGCCTTCCCAGCTGACTTGTTTTTTCCTCTGTATTTGGTTGTAAATCACCCCCTACTATAGCTCCACTCTGTATCCCATCCCCCTGCCAAGTTAGTTTAAACCCCCCCCAGCAGTGCTAGCAAACCTCCCCGCAAGGATATTGGTCCCCCTCTGGTTCAGGTGTAGACCGTCTGACTTGTACAAGTCCCACCTTTCCCAGAAGCAGGCCAGTGATCCAGGAAACTAAAGCCCTCCCCCCTGCACCATCCCTTTAGCCATGCATTCATCTGTTCTATCTTCCTATTCCTATACTCACTAGCACGTGGCACCGGGAGTAATCCAGAGATTACAACCCTTGAGGTCCTGCTCTTTAATCCTTCACCTAGCTCCCTAAATTCTTGCTGCAGGACCTCATCCCTCTTTTTACTTATGTCGTTGGTACCAATGTGGACCACGACCACTGGCTGTTCACCCTCCCCCTCCAGAATGCCCTGCAGCCGCTCAGTGACATCCTTGACCCTGGTACCAGGGAGGCAACAAACCATCCTGGATTCACACCTACGGCCACAGAAACGCCTATCTGTTCCCCTTACTATAGAATCCCCTACCACTATTGCTCTCCCACTCTTTTTCCCCCCTTCCTAGGCAGCAGGAGCACCCCCAGTGCCAGGAAGTTGGCTGCTGCTGCCTTCCCCTGGTGAGTCATCCCCCTCAACAGTATCCAAATCGGTATACCTGTTTGAGAGGGGAATGGTCACAGGGGTCTCCTGCACTACCTGCCTGCTTCTATTGCTCCGCCTGGTGGTCACCCATTTCCTTTCTTCCTGTGCAACCCTTCCCTGTGGTGTGACCAACTCACTAAACGTGCTATCCACGACCCTCTCAGCATCGTGAATGCTCCACAACCCATCCACCCGCAGCTCCAGCGCCTCAATGCGGTCTGCTAGTAGCTGCAGATGGATGCATTTCCTGCACACGTGGTCATCAGGGGCAGTGTCCCTGAATTCCCACATAGAGCAAGAGGAGCACATCACGGGGCTGGGCTGTGCAGAGGTAAGTGTGTGAGGTGTGTATAAAGTGTTTTAATAAGTTTTACTTACCTTTACTTTTTCCTGCAGGCATCCTCCCTTCAGGTCTCGGGAGTCGCTCAGTTCACCGGCACAGAAAGCAGAATGGCCGCTGAACTGTCAAAAGCTGCAGCCTCTGCTTTCTGGTCTGGAGAGCTCTCTAACTGAGTCTGAGTGGAAGGACTCAACTTAGAAGACAGATTGAGAGTGTTTGACAGCTTGACAGAGCCATCAAATGCTGACATTTCATCTGTCAAAAGCTCTTGACAGATGAAACGTCACTCGCTGACGTCATCCGTAACCGGCTTTCCCTTAATTGGCCTGACAAGGTCATTCAAGGGAAAATAGCGTGGGTTGGCCACAAGTCGATGGAGGCGGGACTAAAACCCAACAAATGGGAGTCCTGCCTCCAAAAGTTCCCCATTGAGAAAATACAGCCCAAGTACTTCAGAAATAGGAGCAGGTGTAAGCCATACAGCCCCTCGAGCCTGCTCCGCCATTCAATAGCTCATGGCTGATCTTCTACCTCAACTCCACTTTCCTGCACTATCCCTATATCCCTTGATTCCCTCCAAAAATCTAGCGATCTCTGTTTTGAATACACTCAATGACTGAGCTTCCACAGCCCTCTGCGATAGAGAATTCCAAAGATTCACAACCTCTGAGTGAAGAAATTTCTCCTCATCTCAGTCCTAAATGGCCGACCCTTTATCCTGCAACTGTGACCCCTCATTCTAGACTCTCCATGGGTTGCACTTCAAGGCAATCTGTAACAGTCTCCTTCCTGATGGCGGAAGGTAACTGTGATGATGAGACAGTAGCAGAAATGGAAGGTGGATCAGGTGGGCAAGAAGTTGTCAATGGACACACTTGAGGAGCAGAATTTGGAAATTCATCAAGGAATTAAGTCTGACACGTCGTCATTGAAACTGCTGCAATAGAATTAATCTGCTGCAAAATATGTACCAAACAATCTAAGGATATCTACTGCCCCATAATCAATATTGTTTTGAGACTGGAGCTTCTGGTACAGTCCTAGGATACCTTCTCACTACTATATACACCTTGATCCAGGTTCTGGGTGCATGTACGGTGAAGGTCACAAAATGCAGACACCAGAAGCTTATAACTCCTTGTTAAATGCTAATGCTGTGCTTTCTTCACAAATACCTCCTCTTGAATTTGAAAAATAACACTGCTTAAAAGAACCATTTGGCTCAGCTCACTAGTACTGTAATATGCTGCCCACCTTCTTAAAAGACACAAAGCCAAATCCAGCAGATAGAAGTGAGAGGATGTTGAGGCAAGACTGCTGTGAGCTGTGGGGGCTGAACTCTCCTTGACACTGTGCAGAGCTGGTGGAAAGCTATCTACTGTTTGAAGGGAACTTGCCTTGGGAATGGACTGTTCTTCCCTTGGGAGCCTCCATTATCTTCAGAAAAGCTGTTTATCTAAAATGATTAAAACAAAGCAAACAAACATAACCAATGGAATTGTGGAGATTCTCAGAGAACTTAAAACATGTACATGAACTTAAACTTGAAATAAATGTAATCCTTTCATTAACTGTGTATCTTGGAAGAAATACACTTTGAGAAAAATTCAAAACACACAATATCTCTTACTTGGAATGTACTTATTTGCATATTTGAAACCCATGACAGAAATATACTAATACTTTAGAACATTGCTCCCATGTTGTGTGTTCATAATGGGGTTCACATAACCCAGTTTCTCCCCAAATTCTCAGTCTCTGCAGCTGTACTAACATCTATTGTCCAAGGTTCGTTTCCTGCCCATTGAAGAGAAGCTGCTTCTGTCTAAGCAACCAGTTCTTGGGATGTCGTTACTTAATATGCAGTGGTTGGCTTTGTGATCCTGACATTCCACCACTTGTTTCAGCCCTTTTCTGTCCTCTTAATTTGGGATGTAGGAGTTTCCTTACAATACTCCTCTCCAATGTATTCTACAGTCCTGTAAAATTTCAAAATAATCTATTTTTAATGTCACAGCTTCCTCAGTAAAGTAGTCCACTCTGTGTCTATTTACCCTGTCACTTTCCATCTTCCGTTTTTTGCTTCCCTACATTATTTAAAGAGCAGTATCACACCCATAGAGGATAATTTTAACCCCCAAAAGTGGGTGGGTTGGGTGAGATGATAAATTTTTAAAATCCCAACCCGCCTCCAAACCGACCACATCCAGGTTTAACGGAGGCGGGACAGGGGGCGGGCAGACAACCCGCTCCCAGGAGGCAGGATGGCAATTTAAATATTATAAGTCTGGAAGCCTCACATTTAACCCAGGCCTCGGGAAACCCGGCAGCTCAACGGAGGCGGGGACAGCTTTGTGGAAAAGATAAGTCCCCTTATAGCACTGCTTTTGGCCAAGAGGAGCAAGAGTGCTTCCCCCACCACGCCCCAAGCTTACCTGGTTGCCTGGTATCAGATCCGCCCTCCACTAGACACACACATGCAAACCCTCCCCACCGCCTCCCACCCCCACCCCCGCCCCCCCCGCCCCACCGAAATCGGACCACCCCCCGTGCTCCACCCCCGCGCAGCGATCCCACTAGCAGTTGCAGGCTCTTTACCTGTGGCTGTGGCCTGCTCTGAAGTGCTCCCTGCCCAACTGGAAGCCAAGCCTGTCAATCAGGCTGATGTCTGGCCGGGGATCCTGTTAAAAAAAGGACGCATGCTGTGGAGTCAAAACTCAGCATGCAGGGAAACCCAGACATCTGGGTTTCCAACTGAAACTCTGCCCACACACTCACCGAACCCACCCCTGTCAATGTTGGGGCCATAGTGTCATTGGCTGTTGTAAAATAGCTCCAAAAGTAAAAAAAACATTTTTTTTAATTTACATTTTTAAAATCTCCTTAAACAATTCACAACCTGAAGGAATGAGACTCCACACTTATAATTGTTTACTTTCTGGGCAAGAGAGGTTGATTGGCAGTCATTAATAACTATCACGTAGATAGAAGTGTTCTCACACAGTTAATTACTAGACTCAACTTTCTGCGGTGAGTTTAATGAGTAATTAATGTGCAAATGCAGCAAATTCATGAAAATCACGGGGAGATTAAGCACGAGATGTCGTTTTCACAAAGATAACGGCCGAGCAACTTTGGCCAATTTGCAATTCACGAGGTATCTCTTTATTGCTACAAGTTGCTGGCCGATTTGCACATTAATAACACCATGCATCTTTCACACACCATTATTTTTTAAGCAAAATTTAGCCCATTATTTTATTGCATTTATGTAGCAAGTACTGGCTTAGTGGTAGATGAGAGCAAATAGAAAGCAAAATAATATAAATCAGCAACTTCTTTCAGAGTTGGGGTGAAGACCAAGGAAATAACCTTGGGGTTTTTCATTCAGCTGATTTTATTTTTAGATCACTCATGCAGACCTTGAATACGTAATGAATTTTCTGAGGCTACTGTTCGTAATAAACTTAACACTTGTATTGTACCTGAGTGACAAAAATGTCTTTTTAGCTTCCTTTTTCAGTGACTAGTTATCCAGTATGATTATATATTTTAACATTCTTACGAGTTCATACCACCTCCAAGTCAACCAAATAGTTCACCATCGCTGTGTCTGCTGGACACATGATCTCGCCATACTAGAGAGGTTGGTGCCGGATCCCACTGGAGTTCGCCAACTGTAACCATCACAAACGCACACATTCATCCACCCCCATCCTCTTAGACCTAGGATTTTGTCCGATAATGAAGAAAAATGCACTTTATGACAAATTAATATTGAACACAGAGCCTAAGAAGGAATGAATGCCATTTCTTTACAACCCTGCAATTGGCTTTGCTCAGTTTGACCTTTTTCCCAATTAGACATTTAATTTTTCCTTTCATCTCTCAGTAGTTGATATCCTTAAGCTAAAAATATGTTTTGCAATGTCTAGTTTGAATATGGAGGCAGCACCGCACATATTGCATGCTTCCCTTAAAGTGAACATTATTTTCAATATATACTTACATCCTGAGCACAAGTATCCATACCAATGAATGTATTTTTGACCCACACTCTTCCCCTGATCACAGCCCAGAGGTCTGAGAATATTCTATAGTACTGTACCACGAGCATGATATTTTTTGGTAAACCACAGCTCATTGCTGAGCATCCTATTCATACCATGATTTTACATCTTTAATGTGAGAGAATTTAATTGAACGATATGACATGAAAAGTCATTCTGAAAGAGTCATACAGTATGTTTAATTAACTCATACATGGCTGGTGTATATGTGCATATTTATTCAATATATAAGATTATGGGCTCGATTTTGCCAGGCCCGAGGAGGAGGGTTTGGAGGCATGTGAGGTGTTAAATTCGCAAAAAATGGCGGGCGGATCCAATCCCGCCTCCATCCCGCCTCTGAGCAATTTTCCCACATTCGTGGTTTCAGACCCCGTTTCCATCCCACCTCCAAGAGGCGGGATAGGCCCTTAAGGCCCTTAACAACCAGTTAATTGCCTCTATAATCCCATTTTGAGAGGCCTTTCTGAATTTAACACATTTCCCCCGTGCTGCACGTCTCCTCTGGAACTCGCCAGTTAATCCTGGCGGCCTCACAAGTGGATTGTTTACTAACAGCTGCAGCCCCACCATTAAAAAGGAGTTTTCACCAATGTTCATTTGCAGGTGGCAGACCTTTGTTGTCTCAGGTCTGGGGGAACTTTTAGCAGGCCTACTCATTGTTGTGGAAGTTTGGAGCCTGACATCCATCTCTAGTGTGACTTCCTGGGAAACCCTTCTCCCCACCTTGACTGAGCGCTTCCTCAAGCCATCCTTTCCACAGAGGTTGCCATCCTTTGCGTGGTGATGCATTCATGCGCCAATGCCTCCACAAAGGCTCTGCTCATGTTCGCGATGGACTCCTCCATTCGCTCCACACTCGCAGCAACCCTGGAGACAAAACCTGCCAGAGACTCCTACACCTGTTCCTGGAGTTCCAGCACCACTCTCTTTCTGGATGGACCCAGAGACACAGGGTCGACATGCAGCTGAGCCGAGCTGGCAGAGTCCTGCGCCCGCCGACGAGGACTCTCCACTGCTGTCCCTGTCTCCACCATCTGCTGATGCTCACTTGTGAGCTGTGATACACCAGGTGCCAACACTACTCTATCTCAGGAAGGTCCCACCGAGGTGTGAGTGTCTGCGCTGGTGCTGGGTGCGCTGAATTCTGCTGAAACTGCACCCTCAGAGGTGTCTTCAGGCTCAGGCTGCTCCTCCTTGACAGTGGGGACGGGGGCTCTCGATGGTCCTGTGGGGGAGTAAAGCAAAGAGTTAGAGATGTGAGATAAAGGTTGCATGCACATTGAATTGTGCAGATGATCATAAGTCAATCTGTTAGAGCATCAGAATCATTATCAGTCACTCTTGCATGTCAATGAGAGAAATGCAAAACTATTCTGTCACCAGCTTGCTGTGATGCACCCGTCTGTCCGTCCCCCACTTGCACATCCTCCTCCACTCCCACGATCTCCAGGACCGCCTCCTCTGCATTGGTGAGCTGGGCTATTGAGGGTGGCCTTCCTCCTGCCCTCGCCCTTTCCCTCTTATTGTGAGCTATCTTTTCTTGCAATGAGGGACACAAGTGGAGTTTGAGTGAGAATGAAGGAGTGAGTGTAGAGAATCCATAGCATAGATGCTTAGAAGGAGACAAAGATGGAGTGAGGTGCCAAGACCAAGGGCCCTCCCTGTGTGTTGTAAGTTGTTGTCATTGCATCACAGTGATAGGGAGTGTGAAGGCTGCATAGTCGAATAGTTAAGTGACTGTGAACATAGAGTGAGAGGGAATGGGTAAGGGTGCAGGGATGTAAGGGTGAAGTGGGATGTGGAGGAGGAGGTTGACAAAGCAGAGTGCTGGTGATGAGAGGCAATGGGGATCAGATTGTGGGTCATAGGGATGGAATACTCACTTTTCCTGTGCAGAGAAGATCATGAAACCTCTTTCTGCATTGCAGCCAGTTTCTGCTGCACATAGAAATAGCATTGACCTCCTGTGCCACTTGCAGCCACACAGCTTTAGTCTGTTGTGGAGGCTTTTTCCTCCCTGAAGAAGGAAAGAGCACCTCCTTATTTGCTCTTGCTCCCTCCACCAGAGCTTGGAGGGATGCCTCATCGAATCTGGGTGCACACCTTAGTCTAGTGCTGGACATACTTGCAGAAGGAATCCCTCAGAAGAATGGTCATAAAGTTGTAAGGCTGAAAAAGAAGCAAGGCTGCTTGCAGGCCTTAAATCCAGCAGCATAGATGACGTCACCAGAGGCGAGTTTCAGTATCAAAAGGCTCATTGGGCCAAGGGTTTCCACACGCTGGAAATCAAGTGCCCAATTAGGGGAAAATCGGCCAATTGTCACGAATCACATCGGAGGCGGGGTCGGGAACCGCCGACCACCTGACACGCCCCCAGCCCGCCTCCATTGTCAAAATCCAGCCCTATGTATCTGGCATTGGTGGCTTTTATATTGTGGAATCTGCATAACTTTCAAGTCTTGTGTTCAGTGTTGTTGAGCCGTGATTACATCAAGATATTTGGGACCTTTGTCAGTTGCAGCAAACCAAAAATATAGAGAAGTCTTGAGCTAAGATATCTCATCAGAGTTCAGTCAGATATTGAAAATTTCAAGACTTCAAGGATGAGCAGTGATGTGCTCTTTTTCATCTTACCTAAAAAGGTGAGGGACAGCAGCCAGTAGGAGTCACTGGGCTGGAATTGTTGCCCAATTCGTTGTGAATGAGTGGGGGGTTCTCTTTTATTGCTATGGGAGAAGGATGAGGAGAGCTTTATGAAGGGAATATTTGTGGCTTTTCATTTGGCCAATTTAAATCATGAAGAAAGTGGAATGCAATGTAAAATAGATCTTTTTTAGACCTTTGTAATTGAGATGGCTGAGGTGAGTCCAACCCCAGGCTGTTATTTTTGGCTCTTGGACTCCTGACACTTTTGCTGGACTATAGAAATAACCACAAATGACAGTAATTTGACAGTGAGAGCAGAATGTGGAGAATTTGTGTGTTAGGTATGATTAAAACATGTATGTAGCGTGGCTGTGCATAGATCATTTTAATAATTACTGATCGATCAACTTGTGCACTCATAGAAGGCATGCTGTAATAGAAAGCATTGCCAGAAGGGAGATTTAAAACATTTGGAAGTGGTTGAGGGTAATGAATGATGGATACCATGGTGCGTTCGGGTGAACACTCAGTAAAGGAATGACCAGTGACACATATAGGAAAAAATGAGCTACATTATCTGAAAATTACTATTGAATTTCTCTGCACTCCTGTGAAAGCTACTTTGATGACAGCTCAGAAAATTAATTAAGCCATTCAAGAAATGTAGATGAGTTGTCTAGGTATTTGCTCAACTTTGCAAATTTGGAATTAGTCTGAGCCCCCATTTGTGTGTGTGATATCAAATTATTAGTGACACTGGGAATACAAAGGCATTTTTCACACAGAATTTACATGAGGTGATTCTGAGGGATGAGTAAAATACAACAGGAGGGAAAAGAATTGTGGAATCCACAATACCTTTTATACAGGGCAGGCACTTCAGCACTCCTTTGAAGCATGATAGTCACAGGTATACCCTCTACTACCCTTAAAGCAAACTGTCCATACATCACAGCACTACAGCACACACCAATCAGACAGTGTGAGAGCGAACTGCCCATATCTCACAGCACTACAGCACACACCAATCAGACAGTGTGAGAGTGAACTGTCCATATCTCACAGCACTACAGCACACACCAATCAGACAGTGTGAGGGTGAACTGTCCATATCTCACAGCACTACAGCACACACCAATCAGACAGTGTGATAGTGAACTGTCTTGGATATACAACTCTCGATTCCTTCATCTAAGTAATTTATATATGGTGAAAAGCTGAAGCCCAATACAGATCCCTGGGGAACACCACCTGTCAGACCCCGCCAATCAGTGTACAATCTCTTTATCCCTTACTTCCTGTCTCCTATCTCTCAACTAATTACCACATGATTTTAATATTCTTGAAAGATCTGCCGACAGAGCTAGTTTGATGCATAATTTGCTAATGTGAGCTATCATTCTGCAGATGTGACATCTAAATGTTGGTAATAGAAGCATTGTGTGAATATTTTAAGTGTTGGATGACTGCTTTTATAGACATAATAAAGTATTAATATATCAAGATTAGTGTATTTGAAATCTTGCAAATATAAAATCAGAAATAGTTCCAAGTTCTGTACATTTTATTTTATTTAGTAATAAAATTGTCCCAAAAATGTTTTTTTGAAAGGCTCCCTGAGAGAAAACATGTTTAGAAGAGAGTAAAGAGTGGCCAGAGCTTAAAAAAAATAACCCTGATGTTTGTTACTTGTTCTGCAGTTTGAGGAGTTAATGAAAAAACAAAAAAAATAGAAAAGAATGCAAATTATTTTGTGTTTTGAAACCAGTTCTGTGCTGTGGTTTATACAGTGTGTTCATTTCTTTGTGGATTGCAGCTGTGGGTTTATGAAAGACTGACACATGAGGTTGAATATCTTTTTGAATTGTTGTAGGAACTGGCTCACAGCTGCCAGTACATTCAGTTCTGCTGAAATAATTATTGTTCATTATTCCGATATGAATGAATGTACTTCAGACTTTTGGAGGTGCAGCGCCACTTAAGCTTTTCCTTCCTTGGCTAAAGTTCACAATAATAGGCTGTTATTTGAAATAGCTATCAAGATGGGCAATCAAACAGTTTCCTTTCTGAGTTATTATCATTTACTATTTGCTGGTGCCGTAGAAATTGTCCTGAAGATTGGTAGCATACTTTGCCTACTGTGTCAGCCTTGGCTCTTTTGAATCAGACAGTCGTGGATTCAAGCCCCACTCCAGAGACCTGAACACATCGTCTAGACTGACACTTCAACGTGCACTGACAGAAGTGCTGTCTTTTAGATGAGAAGTTAAACCAAGGCACCAACTGACCCCTCAGGTGATTCAAGGAAGAGCAGAGGAATTCTTCCGGTGTCCTGGCCAATATTTATCACTGAACCAACATCTTTAAAACGTATTATCTGGTCATTTATCCTATTGCTGTCTGTGGGACTTTGCTGCTTTTGCTTGCATTACAGTAGTGACTACACTTCTAAAGTATTAAACTGGCTGCAAAGTGCATTGGGATGTCCTGCAGAGGTGAAACACGCTATATAATTGTAAGCTCTCTCTTTCTTTTGTGGAAACATTCGGGTACTCACTAGGGTCACTGTGCCACTTTTAATGCCAGGTTTTCCCAACATTCAAGTGGCTGGGACACAGTTGGCTTAAAAGGAAAGAAGCTACTTCATCTGCTCACGGACTGGATTTTTAAAATGCTGCAAAGTTTTAGCTCAGGAGCTGCACTGCTGGAGCATTTGGATCCTCACAAGGGTGTGTGAGGCTTGACTGATGTTCTGGCTCAACGTTTTGTTGAATGGAAAATTTCACCAGCCTCATCCCACGAGGGGTGGAAGGAGAACTACTGATGGTGTTGGTGCACGTGGGCAGGAAGGCTAAGTCATAATGGAATGGACTTTCTGACCGGTCAGATTGTTCCTATAAGTGGAATTCAGACACAGGGGCCCTGGAAATGGTCTGATGACTCATTTCACTAACTCCCCACTCTATTCACACATTGATGTAATAAAACTCACTACGCACTTGGTTCAAGTATAAAGCAAGGCTTTAATCAACTTGTTTCAAAACATGGAGTTCTAGTTGTACTTCACTAGTTCCTGTCTTACAAAATGTCCCTGGGCAAGCTGGGCCCACGCCCGAGTATTTATACTCCTTGGATGGCGCCACCAGCTGGCTGTCCAGTGTTATTTCATGAGTAGTTTTTTCATGATGATGAGATTTATAACACACATTGTGTAGTTTCTTGAGGTGTCTTTTATATGGGAAAGGACCTTTATTTCCACACTCAATATGGTGCTAATGAAATCCCATGGAATGTAGCTATACTAACACCTGTCAAGCGGTGTGTCCCTTTCAGAAAATTGTTTCTAAAATATGAGCAGTTTGAATTTTGATTGCTGCAACCAAAATCATGGGAATGAGCAAAATGTCCAGGGCTCCTCCTGCCCTGAGATTCTTGGAAGCCAAAGAAGAGGATGAACAGAGGGATGGCAAGGAGGTTCATTCATACTTGAGGCAATCTACCTTTCTCCACTGAGCCGTGTTTATAGACCCAGGTGCAGCTGCCTTGACTGTCAGAAAAGAATTGGCTTTTCAGGCTAAGGTTCACTGGGAGACAGAGACGGAGTTGTGTCATATGCTGCCGGCTGACCTGTGGAAATCCTCAGCCACAGGAACTGCATTGACAGTGGCAGTTGAGGTCACAGGTGCCCTTACCCTGTATCACTCCAGTCCTTTGAGGTTGCCACAGGGAACATTTGCAACGTAAGTCAGTCAGTAGGGTAAAGGTGCTTCCAGCAGGTCACTGATGCTTTGTTCCCCAAGACAAATAACCTCATCATTTTCCCCAGGAAGCAGTCAGGATTCTTTTATTTTAAGTCAATCCTCTGTTCCTGGATTAGATAAAGAACAAGGCAGATTTCAAGGATGGCCTTTAGAAGACAAAGGTTATCTATCCCTTGCAACCCAGGCTAAAGCAACCGTTGTGTCAGAAATAAATTCAGATATGATGGTAGAATCACAGAATCATAGAATGGTTACAGCACAGAAGGAGGCCATTCGGCCTGTCGAGCCTGTGCCGGCTCCCTGCAAGAGCACTTCAGCTAGTCCCACTACCCTGCTCTTTCCCCGTAGGACTGCAAAAAAATTTCCTTCAAGTACTTATCCAATTCCCTTTTGAAAGCCACGATTGAATCTGCCTTCACCACCCTTTCAGGCAGTACATTCCAGATCCTAACCACTCACTGCGTAAAAAAGTTTTCTCTCATGTCACCTTTGGATCTTTTGCCAATCACCTTAAATCTGTGTCCTCTGGTTATCGACCCTTCCGCCAATGGGAACAGTTTCTCTCTATCTACTCTGTCTAGGCCCCTCATGATTTTGAACACCTCTATCAAATCTCCTCTCAACCTTCTCTGCTCTAAGGAGAACAACCCCAGCTTCTCTAGCCTATCCACGTAACTGAAGTCCCTCATCCCTGGAATCATTCCCGTGAATGTTTTTTGCACCCTCTCTAAGGCCTTCACATCCTTCCTAAAGTGCGGTGCCCAGAATTGGACACAATACTCCAGTTGAGGCCTAACCAGTGTTTTATAAAGGTTCATCATAATTTCCTTGCTTTTGTACTCTATGGCCGCAAATTTAATTCTGGAGGCGGGATGGGGGCGGGTCAGCTGATTTCCGGGTTTCAGTCCCACCCCCAGCTGCCTCCGCTCTGCAGACCTGCGGGCTTAACAAGAAGTGGGTCTGATGACATCATTTGATGACGCGACATCTGCTGGTTTCCTTAAAGGGACCATGCACAATTTATTTTGACAGTTGACCTGTCAGTGTTTGACAGCATTGAGGTGCTGCAAACACTGACAATCACAGCACAAAGGTGAACACTTGCACCCAGGCTCTCCACTGACTCCCTCCATATGCTTATGGAGGGAGTCACAGCTCGCAGGGTGGTTCTCTTCCCTTCCAAGGGTGGAAGAGACCTCCCCAGGACACCAACTTAACTTGAACCTCCACCCAACCCTCTCTGTCTACTTTATCACTTCCCCATCTCACTAGCCACCCCTGCCACTCACCCTCATCCTACTGTAAGCATACCAACTAACAACACACAAGAGTAGGCACTTGAGAGGTTTAGCCAATGTCCATGTGAAGTTTCTGGTAATGTGTTGTCATACAGTGAAATCTCTTTTTCAAAAGGAGCTCCTTATGGGACAGATCTGAGCACACATTGAGAAGTGTCTTACTGAGTTCCAGTGATTGTTCAGTCATAACTCCACCCCCCCCCCCCACTATGTGCATGGAATGGCTTGGACATTAAAGAGATGCTTCACAGTGCTGGTGTGGGATGGTGTCAACCTGGCGCATCATGTGGCAGCCAGGGTTTACAGCATCAAATGAAGAAAATCTGGCCATGGTGATGCCATCGCTGGCCTCCCGGACAACAATTTTATCAGGGGCTGATTAGCAAGGTAGTTAACAGGCTGCCTTAACTACCTGTCCCACCGGTTCTCGTCGGGTCAGTTTAGGAGCGGCTGACCCGACACTCACGAAAATCATGTGGGGGTGGGATGGAGGTGGGTTGCCAGTCTGAAGCCATTTTTTCAGATTTTCGCTGCCAACCCGCCTTCAAACCCACCTCCTCAGGGCTATTAAAATGGAGCCCCAAGTCTCTATTTATGAAGCCCAGGATCCTGTGTGCTTTTTTAACCGCTTTCTGAACCTGCCCTGCCACCTGCAATGATTTGTGCATTATACCCCCAGGTCTCTCTGGTCATTCACCCCCTTTAGAATTGTACCCTTTAGTTTATATTGCCTCTCCTCATTCTTCCTAACAAAATGTATCACTGCGCACTTTTCCGCGTTAAATTTCATCTGCCATGTGTCGAACTATTTCACCAGTCTTCTTGAAGTCTATCACCATCCTCCTCACTGTTCACTGTACTTCCAAGTTTTGTGTCATCTGCAAATTTTGAAATTGTGCCCTGTACACCCAATTCCAAGTTATTAATATATATCAAGAAAAGCAGTGGTCCTAGTACCGACCCCTGGAGAACACCACTGTATACCTTCCTCCAGTCTGAAAAACAACCATTCACCACTATTCTTTGTTTCTTGTCACTCAGCCAATTTCGTATCCATGATGACACTGTCCCTTTTATTCCATGGGCGTCAACTTTGCTGGCAAGCCTATTATGTGGCACTTTATCAAATGCCTTTTAGAAGTCCATGTACAGTACATCAACCACATTGCCCTCATCAACCCTTTCTGTTACCTCATCAAAAAACTCAATCAAGTTAGTTAAACACGATTTGCCTTTAACAAATCCATGCTGGCTTTCCTTAATTAATCCACACTTGTCCAAGTGACTGTTCATTTTGTGGCGGATGATTGTTTCTAAAAGCTTCCCCACTACCGAGGTTAAACTGACAGGCCTGTAGTTGCTGGGTTTATCCTTCCACCCTTTTTTGAACATTTGCAATTCTCCAGTCCTCTGGCACCACCCCCGTATCTAAGGAGGATTGGATGATTATGGCCAGTACCTTCGCAATTTCCTCCTTAACTTCCCTCAGCATCCGAGGATGCATTCTGTCCAGTCCTGGTGACTTATCATCTTTAATACAGACAGCCTTTCTATTACCTCCTCTTTATGATACCCATACATCTTCTGGATGATCATAAAACAGGCAGTTGGCATCTTGAAGCAGCACTTCAGATGCTTGGACAGATCAGAGGGATCTCACAGTACAGAGCCAGCAAGCTCTCCAAGAACATGCATGTTCCACACTTTCACCATTGAAACGTGCCTAACTGTGGAGGAGGAGGACCACCTGCAGCCAGCATCAGAGGATGACACTGACAAACTCTAAAAAAGCCACTGTAGAAACAGTTTTGCAGCCAGGCGGAGTAGTACACTAGGTGGATAGCCGGAGAATTAAGGAGATGTTCACCTAAGTGGCTGACTTTCCCATACTTGTACTATGAATTCGGCCAAAGCACCATCTCCAATATTGTCCTCTGAACTACCATGGAAGCGCATCCTTTCATCTGATGATTCCTTATTCTACACCCGCAGAAAGAATCTCCCTGGACAATTGATATTAGTGTTATCAATTGATGTCCCCAAAAGTGATCAATGGACGTATACTCAGGGGGCGATTTTGCTGGCGCTCAGGGGTCGGGTTTGGAGGTGGGACTGCTGGCAAAATTTTAAAAGATTGGCAGCGTGTCCCAAACCTGCTTCCAACACGCCTCCAATCAATCTTCCTGGGAGTCGAGTCCCCGATTTGCACAAAGACCCAACTCCTAGCGGTGGGAAGAGGATTATAGCCACTTAACTGCCTGTTAACAGGTTGTTAACAGGCAGTTAAGAAGCTTTTTCCAATTTTCACACTTCTACTGCGGGCTTCCCGACATCGGGAAACCCCGCCAGAGTAAGTGTGGCGTGTTGTGGGTCTACTGTAATGTTTGTGTATAGATGACAGCTGCAGAAGTGGTGTGAAGGATCCAATGGGACACTGGTGAGTTTCAGAGGTAAGAAAATGTTGGCAAAGTCACTTTTAATGTGTTTAGAATTTTCTGTATGTGACAAGCTTTGAAGTGTTTGTGTAGTCCCACTTCATTGGGAGAACCTCTCTCACCAGTGACAGATCGCTTCTGTAACCTCACCTGCAGCTGCCATCTGTTTTAGCCTAAGGAGAGAGTCACTGGGTGCAAGGGCTCACTTTGTACAGTGATTGTCAGTGTTTGCAGCACCTCAGTTCTATCAAACATTGAAAAAATCATCTGTCAAAAAGAAATGGTGGTGGCCCCTTTAAGAAAACCGCCAGATGATGCATCATCAACTAACATCACTTGACACCGGCTTTCTCTTAATTGGCCGGCAAGCCCGCAGGTCAATTGACGTAAAATAGCGTCTGTGCATCGGATGTCGCTGGGAGCGGGACTAGAACCCAAAAGGCAGCAGTCCCGCCCCAACACACCTCTTCAGATAAGATCCCAGCCATAGTGTTTTTCAGCCCAGTAATTCCCCTTGTTGATAGTGTGCAGTGTGTGTCTTCTAGAATCTATTCTGAGCATGCTCGTAGGTGTTTCTCTATTAGAAGCAATAGTTGAGGTCCCTGGCTGCTGAGTGTCCATGAGAGTATCATGGGATTGAAGTGGCCTTTCACTTCCTTGAGCCAGATCATGAACTTGGACCTACTACTGAATCTGTCATGTCCACTGCTGTGGCAGCTGCTTGTTCCTGTTCACTTATTGACACTGCATTTGAGACAGCAGGGCAACTGTTTACCCAACTTTTGATGCTTTGCTGACAGGAGCACAGTTCTGTGAAAAATGAGGGAAACATGAACTGTGGTGGATTTGCACATTTGACCATTCAGAGCATGCTCTCAGGATGCTACTATTAATTTGTGGCCTCCCAGCTGCAGACTTGATCTTTCCAGCCATGGCATGCTTATGGAGCGACATGGAGTATTACCCTCCCTCTGACAGCACAAACTGCTGACAGGTCAGTGAAAATGACTGCCTCCCCAGAGCTGATTGCACCTGTGCCGGGAACAATGCTTCATTCTTTGACTCCATGCTTTGCTTGCACGGTAGCATGGTACTATGGGAAATATCTTCTATCCCATTACAATGCGAAACAAAAGGTATGATTCATGATGAGGATGATGGTACATGCACTACTCCAGTTTGTCTCATTCTCTACCCTTCTTTTTTCAGTAGGTATTACTGCTGTAATCCAAGAATTATAAGCCTTGAAGAGTATCATTACATGTCTCTTGCTGATGGACTGCTGCTTCACATTTTGCCTTGAAAGGATACTTAGATTTTCACCAGCATAAATCTGTGTTGAGCGGCAAGCCTCTACAGTTGGTTTATGCTTGCTGACCCCCCTTTTTTTTTTGATTGAGTTAGCAACCATTGATAAAAACAGACACAAAGTGGGAAGTGATTCTGTAAGACATTGGCCCAGATTTTGCTGCCAAAATAACAGCAAGTTTAATGGCGCTTGCCATTATTAATGTGCAAATCATCAAGCGACTTGTGGGGAGGAAGAGATACCCCGTGAATTACGAATCGCCACAAGTTGCTGGACGATTTATGCCACTTCGCCGTTAGCCTTGCAAAGACAACAGTTCACCCTCAACATCCCCTTTCAAGAATTTGCTGCATTTGAGCATTAATTGCCAATTAACCTCGCCACAGAATGTTAGGTCTAATAATTAACAGCATATGTACCTTTTTAATTATGAGATTTATAGTCCTACAATGCCAATCAAGCTCTCCAGCCCAGAAAGGGAACTATTGAAATTGTGGTGTCTCATTCCTGCAGCTAGTAAATTGTTCTTAGAGATTTTCTAAATTTTAATTTTTTTCTTACTTTTCCTTCCTGTTTCTTTTTTCTCTCTTTCTTAATCCAATCTTTATTTCCCTCTCTGTATTTCTCTTTCTATATCTGATTTGACTTTAATTCACTTTCTTTCCATCTCTGTCATTCCTCTGTTTCTTTCTCAAACCTTAAATCTCATTGGTTAAGGAAATAGACTGTTGGTCCTGTCTCATCTCTGAGTCAGAAGTTGTGGGTTCAAGTCTCACTCCAGAGACTTGAGCACAAAATGCAGGCTGGCACTCCAGTGCATGACTGAGGGAGTGCTGCACTGTTGGAGGTGCTGTCTTTCGGATGCAACATTAAACTGAGGCCCTGTCTGCTCTCTCAGGTGGATGTAAAAGATCCCATGGTACTGACGAGCAGGGGAGTTCTCCTTGGTGTCCTGGCCAATATTTATCCCTCCACCAACATCACTAAAAAACAGATTCACTGGTCAGTATCATATTGCTGTTTGTGGGACCTTGTTCCTTGTTGTGCACAAATTGACTGCAGCGTTTCCTACATTACAACATGTAACTATAATTTTTTTTAAGTACTTAATTTGCTGTAAAGCACTTGGGACATCCTGAGGCCATGAAAGATGCTATAGAATGTAAGTCTTTCATTTATAACATGGCATGATCCACTATTGTTAGAAAATGGTCTACTCTCAGACCTGCCATGGGCAGTGCCATGGGATATTAATTTACATAGGCACAAACATTGCTGTCAAAAGAATGGTGAGGCTAATGGCGCGCGCCGTTAATTATGTGCAAATACCACTGCAACTTCAGGCAAGGGGCAGATGTGCGATTAAATGCAGAAATCCAAAAGTTGCTGTCTGAGATGCGCCGCTCCACCGTTAGCTCCGCGAAAACGGCATCTCGCTGTCTGGCTCAAATACTTAAACTACATGTATTCTGCAGGCTGCCAGGAATATAAGAATGGATTTTGCCAACGTTCTGATCTACCTTCAGTGCTTGTGAATTATGCACCTTTCATACTCTCGAAATAAGCTCTAAGAATGGCCACATGTGTCTACATCTACAGAAGAAACAGCATCTCCTGAGTTCTGAATTTAAGAAAAGTCAGTCAGAATTCATCCCAATCTCAAACAGAAGAAAAAAGACCATCAAAAAGCCGACTGATCAAAAGAAAATTCCACTGGAGTTGAAGACTATTTACTGTAAAGTATGGCTTACAGTAAATTAATAATTAATAGTGACCCTGCTCGAAAGTTTTAATTTAAAACCTAAATAATTTAAAACAGTATTTTACCTTTTTTTGAAAGAACAGGATATCAAGCTAGTTATAAAATGCATAGTAAAGAGAACATTATGTTCTGGCCTCTTTATGTGCTATCTGGCTACAGGAATAGGTTTTCCACGTGTTTTGTCTATGTGCAGTCAGTTTGAACCAGTTTTACACTCTTGTGTTTTTCTAAGAGGAGTGCAAAGTTAAAGAGACACTGCGCAGTAAACATGCTATGGAGTGTGCTGTGAATAAGATACATAATTTTAATGGCAGCTGAGATGAGGTTCAAAATTTATTAAAATATTTTTAACTTTTTGCCTGCTTGGTAGTTTAATAGAGTGCCAATTCCTGAAACATTGGTGGTCTACCGGCGGAATGTGTATCTGTAGTCCCTGGAGAAATGTATACATTGTCTTTAGTGATGTTTTTAAGAGGTGGAGGAGAAGCAACATGCAATCACAAGGGCTCATTTTCATTTCGAGGGCTCTCACTAATTGTAATGGATAGAAATCACGGCCCGAATCCATGATACATGCTCCTGTTACACGAAGCTCTGTGCCGTTAGCGCCAAAGACAAGGGGCTCGTGTTTCTGCTTGTTTCCGCTAGTTTTATCAGCGCAATCCGGGTGGAATCGGCCAAATCAGAGAAGTTATGTTGAATTTGTATAGAACCTTGGTTAGACCACACTTGGAGTACGGTGCACAGCCCTGGTCAGCATATTACAAAAAGGATATAGAGGCACTAGAGAAGATTCAGAAAAAAGATTTACAAGGATGACACCAGAACTGAGCGGATGTACTTATCAGGAAAGGCTGAACAGGCTGGGGTTCCTTTCTCTAGAAAATAAAAGGCTGAGAGGTGAACTGATAGAGGTTTTTAAGATTATGAAAGGTTTTGATAGGGTAGATATAGACAAAATGTTTCCACTTGTGGGGAAGTCCAAAACTAGAGGTCATGAATGTAACGATAGCAAAATACTGCGGATGCTGGAAATCCGAAATAACAACAGAAAACGCTGGAAAGACTCAGCAGGCCAGGGCAGCATCCGTGGAGAGAGAAACAGAGTTAACGTTTCAGGTCGATGACCTTTCATCAGAACTGGAAAAAAGCAGGAAAAGGAATAGATTGTGAAGCAAGTTTAGGGGCTGGGAAAAGGGGGAGGGGATGAAAGAACAAAAGGGAAGGTCAGTGATAGGATAGAAAGCAGGAGAGATTGAGAGACATTGAGGGACATTAAGAGATAGAATGTAAGATAGTCACTAATAAATCCAATTTCAGGATCAAGTCTCACTCCAGGGACTTGAGCACAAAAATCTAGGCTGACACTCCAGTGCAGTGCTGAGGGAGTGCTGCACTGTCGGAGGTGCCGTCTTTCAGATGAGACATTAAACCGAGGTACCGTCTGCTCTCTCAGGTGGACGTAAAAGATCCCATGGCACTATTTCGAAGAAGAGCAGGGGAGTTATCCCCGGTGTCCTGGACGATATTTATCCCTCAATCAACATAACAAAAACAGATTATCTGGTCATTATCACATTGCTGTTTGTGGGAGCTTGCTGTGCGCAAATTGGCGGCCACATTTCCTACATTACAACAGTGCCTACACTTCAAAAGTACTTCATTGGCTGTAAAGCGCTTTGAGACATCCGGTGGTCATGAAAGGCGCTATATTAATGCAAGTCTTTCTTTCTATCAATAGGGAATTCAGGAGAAACTCTTTTGCCAAGAGAGTGGTGAGATAGTGGAATGCACTACCATAGGAGTGGTTGAGGCGATTAGTATAGAGCATTTAAGGGGAGCTAGATAAGCACATGAAGGAGAAAGGAATAGAAGGATATGTTGATAGGGTGAGATGAAGAGGGGTGGGAGGAGGTTCGTGTGAAGCATTAATGCTGGCATGCCGAATGGCTTGTTTCTGTGCTGCAGACTCTATGTAAAAGATCGGGGAATTTTAAATATAAGTAAGTTACTCCGAAAAACCACTTAGGCTCATGTTTCCTGTGATATTTTATACTGGTTTAAGATTCAATTCGCCCGAATCAAGCCCTGCCCATAAACCTGGCCACGCCCCCATGTTGAAAATGCGTGTTTCCGTCGATTGCACTGGTGCAGGAAGGCTCTTCAAATTGCCTCATTTAATTTACTAAGAAACTGACCACTGTATTGCAATGAAACAATTAAATGGTTCAGTATAGTTTTTAATGTCATTTTCAGTGATTACTCACAGGTGGAGGACTGGACACCCTTATTAAAAATGCTTATGTTTGTTGATAATCCCATTTTCAGCTGTATTAATGAAACTACCTCAGGTTACCACTCTTAAATGCATCAAGGAATTTTTTTTAATAAAAAGAAACAATTATGTTCTGTTACATTGCCCCATTGCACTGGTTCATTGCAGAGTTTACGTTTGTGGTGATGCAAATAAATTTCAGTGGAAACTTGGGCCGGAATTTTCCCAGCGCTGAGCGTGCGGGTTTGGGACCGGGTCGGAAGTTAAAAGCCCGGAAATTGCCAGTGCGTCGGGAACCCGCCGTCATCCCGATGACTTCCGCATTTAACTCGGGCGCGCCACGGATCCGCTCAGGAGAGGCGGGCGACCTCATTGAGATACTTAACTGCTCATTTACAGACCCTTAGCTGCCTTTTTAACCTCAGGTTTGGATATTAACGTGTAACACACGGAATTCACGCATCTCGTGAACCTCGCCTGTGAAGGGGAGGCGGAAGCTCATGGCCATTGTGCAAGTTCATTAAGTGACAGCTGGAAAAAACACATAAATACTCCCACATTACGCCTGTTTCCTTGCCTAAGAGAAAGGCTCTCGCTGACTCCATTTTGTGCAGAGATTTAGCTGTCAGGTGTTTGCAGGTCATTTCTGCAACCTTGGAAGCCACTCTCACCACATTGCTACTCACTATCACAACATTAAAAGATTTGGCCTCTGACCTCTACACTACCTGCAATCTATTACATCAGCATGGGTGCCACTTATGCTCTTTCAACTTGGACCTCAGAATCGGACCAAGATGAGCCCCAACACCACCAACACCAGCCACACCAGCAGCTGCAACACCAGCAGCAGCAGCAGCAGCAACCACAACAGCAGCCTTCTCCTCAGCGTCCTGATGCTCCACACGAGAGAGGGGGTCAGCACAGGGGTGCATCACGCTGGAGGTGATACCCCCAACACAGGATGTACAGGCAGAGGATGAGCTTCCTGGACATGACTGAGCAGCAGTGCTCAGGAGGCTCAGGCTACCGCGCCAGGTCATCGCAGACGTTTGTAGCTTGCTGGAAGAAGACCTGCTGCCAAGAGGACCTGATGGACACACCTTACCAGTGGCTGTCAAAGTCACCAGCGCCCTCAACTTCTTCACCTCCGGCTCCTTCCAGGGATCTGCAGCAGACATTTGCAGGATCTCGCAGTCGGCCACCCGCAGATGCATCACACAGGTCACCGATGCCATGCTTGACAAATCAGCCAATTATGTAAACTTTGCCACTGCTGAAGCCAGTGTTACTGAGCGGGCGCTGGTCTTTGCGGCTCTGGCTGGCTTCCCACAGGTGCAGGGCATCATCGACTGCACACATGTGGCCATCAAGGCACCCCCAGATCACCCAGGAGTGATTATGAACTGCAAAGGCTTCCATTCCCTCAGTGTGCGGCTGGTCTGCAACCTTAAAAATATCATCATGCATGTGTGCACCAGATTCTCTGGCAGCTGTCATGACTCTTTTGTGCTGCGCCAGTCCACCCTCCCTCAGCTCTTGGCACCTCAAACAGACTTACCAGCTGGCTGCTTGGAGACAAGGGCTATCCACTGAAGATGTGGCTGATGGCATCATTGTGGAGGCCAAGCAATGACGCCAAGGAGTGTTATAAAGACAACCACATGTCGACCAGATATGTCATAGAGCAAGCAATCAGCATGATGAAAATGCGCTTTAGATGTCTTGACAGATCTGGAGGAACCCTTCAGTGCGCACCAGCCAGGGTCTCCAGAATCATTGTCATATGCTACGCACTGCACAACATAGCACAGCAGCGAATGTTGGAGCTGCAGGAGGAGCAAGGCAAAGTGTGCACAGCCTCTTCGGAGGAGGGGGAACAGATGGTGCATGAGCAGGAGGAGGAGGAGGAGGAACCCAAGGTGGAGATGGCACCAGCAGTGGCGCACGTTGCTGCCCGGGAGGACCAGTGTACCCATATGGCTTCCAGATGTTGCACTAAGTTCCTCCCCCAACAACACCACAAAGCAGTCCTACAATGACCAAGCCATTCTCTCACCCATTGCTTGAGGTTAAGTCATGTCTCAGCATTCACTCCAATTGACAAGCCACTTCCCAGGTAGCAGGCACAAATGGGCAAGACGAGAAAGTTGTGCAAAGAAATAAATTTATGTGTGTCAAAAATATAACTGAAACTTAACATTTTGTCATATACCCATGTGCATACCCTTGTGCACCTAGGATTGTGTCTTTTTTTGTTTATGGGTGCTTCTACGATGTGCAACCCCTGTGGCTTCAGTAGAGGTAGAGGCAGCCTGCTCATTTCCCTGCTGCGACTGCGTAGACACTTTTGGCGGATGTCCTCGGGGTTTTGGAGCCTCTGATGGCCCCGCCAAAGACTGCTCTGCCTACAAATGTGCAGGTGCAGACCCTGCCATCGGGATCCGAGGAAGCATGTGGGGCTCTGACTGATGGGGAGGCAATGGGGGAGAAGTGGAAGTGCTTTGAGAAGAGCCCCTATTTCCATGTCCCCTCTCACCATCATCCCTCTCATGGACCACCTGCACTTCCCTGCTAGCAAAGAGCTGTAGAGCACCTTGCTGCACATCAGTGGGGTGAAGAACGCCCAATTCTAGGTTAGTATCCCTCCTCGAGATCAATAAGCGTATGCCATCTGTTGTCCACAGCAAGCATGTTCTCGTTGGGCTGGCGAATTTGCTGCTCCATGCAGGTGGCCATCCTTTCCATGGAGCAGCACGTCCTCACCATTGCCGGCGAGTTGGTAGTGCTCATGTTGGAGATGGACTCCTCCATTCTCTGTACAGTCGCACACATCGTGGCTGCAAAAGCTGCCAATGCCTCACGCAATCGTTGCTGCTCCTTCAAGTAGGCCATAATTTTGCCGACTGAGACGGGTCCGGGGCGGTCGGGGTCACTGTCGTGGTTCCAGCCCGCTGCCTACTGCAGCCCGCAGTCTCCAAGTAATTTTACATTAATAGGACAGTGTTCTGCAGCATTGAGGTGCTCCAAACACTGACAAGCACTGCACAGAGGTGCACGGCTGCACCCAGGCTCTCCCATGGCTCCCTCCATATGCTTATACAGAGGGAGTCACAGCACGCAGGGAGATTCTCTTCCCTTCCAATGGGTGGAAGAGACCTCCCCAGGAGACCAACACAGCCTGGTTGCACATTGCACAGGACACAAGCAGGGATGTAGTCAGGAGAACCAGGCTGAAGTGGCACAAACCTTTCAATGATCTCAGGAGATCGTGAAATGTTACTGCCAAGCCACACTCAACCTCATCCTGCTGTGCCACTTATCACATCCACATCACTCTGCCTTCCCTACTCTACTCCTGCACATCTTTACTCACACCAACTTACCTTGCACCTCCACCCATCCCTCTCTATCTACATTATCACTTCCCCATCTCACTAGCCACCCCTCACACTCACCCTCATCCTAGTGCAAGCATACCAACTAACAACACACAAGGGTAGGCACCTGGGTGGCTTAGTCAATGTTCATGTGAAGTTTCTGTTAATGTGTTGTCAAACATTGAAATCTATATTTTCAACACTTTACCTTATTGGACAGATCTGTGCTCACCTTTGGAAGTGTCTTAGTGAGTTCAAGTTAATGTTGAGACCTAACTTTCCCCCACACCCCACCAATTATGATGAGTGTGAAAGGAATGGTTTGGACATTGTAGGGATGCTTTATGGTGCTGGTGTGGGGTGGTGTCAACCTGGCGCATCATGAGGTAACCAGGATTTACAGCATCAAGTGAAGTAAATCTGGCTATGGTGATGCCATCGCTGGCCTCCCAGGCAGCAATGTTGTTGGGTGCTGATGCCTTGTGTCCTGTGCGGCATCAGGTGATTGCGGAGAAGGTTGGTATTGTTGTTGGTGATGTTGGTGTGCCTGGTGATATTGGTGTTGGGACTGATCGTGGAGGGATTCAGAGGACCAAGGTGAGCTTTTTTCAAGGGCACCGATGTTGCTGGAATAGATGGCAGCTGAAGTTGAGATGACAGAAGCGATCTGTCAATGGTGAGAGAGCTTGCTCCAAGGAGGTGATAGTGGATAGAGAGTTTACTCCAAACACTTCCAAACTGCATACAGCTCCAAAGTGTCTTCCAAGTCCTGAAGGCTCAAGCTTCTGACATTGGAAAGTGACCAGCTGTGAAATGGTAGCTTTCAGACCACTTTTGCAGTTGTCACCTATTTACAGCAATGGGGAGACATAGAGAATCCGACCACTTACCTGACGTGATCTCTGAATGACGTGAACCTCGAAAAAAAGTGGTAAAATAGAAATAGGCTGGCAAAATAGTAGTTAACCATCGTTTAACAAGTATTTAACTATCTTAAATGCCTCCCCCGCCGCTTGGTGTCAGGTCTGTTCTGAAATCGCAGACCTGACATTTTGGAAACTTACATGGAGGCGGGTTTGGAGCGGGCTCCCAACCTGCTGTCAATAAATATTGGCCAGGACACCGGGGATCAATCCAGTAAAATAACGGAATAGAATACAAAAGCAAGGAATTTATGCTAAACGTTTATAAAACACTGGTTAGGCCTCAGCTGGAGTATTGCATTCAATTCTGGGCACCTCTTTAGGAAGGATGTCAAGGCCTTGGAGAGGGTGCAGAGCAGATTTACTAGAATGGTACCAGGAATGAGGGACTTCAGTTCTGTGGAGAGACTGGAGAAGCTGGGTTTGTTCTCCTTAGAACGGAGAAGGTTAAGAGGAGAATTGATAGTGTTGAAAATCATGAATGATTTTGATAGAGCAAATAAGGGGAAACTGTTTCCAGTTACAGAAGGGTCGGTAACCAGAAGATACAGATTTAAGGTGATTGCCAAAACAACCAGAGGCGACATGAGGAAACATTTTTTTACACAGCGAGTTGTTGTGACCTGAAATGCACTGTCTGAAAGGGTGGTGGAAGCAGATTCAATAGTAACATTCAAAAGAGAATTAGATAAATACTTGAAGGGAAAAAATATACAGGGCTATGGAGAAAGAGCAGGGGAGTGGGACTAATTGGATAGCTCTACCAAAGAGCCAGCACAGGCATGATGGGCCAAATGGCCTCCTTCTGTGCTATATCATTCTATGATTCTATTATTCTATGAATAAATAAAGGACAAGGTGGGCTTAATCCTCCAGAATTCAGTCATGTACAGCAGTCTCTGTTAAATATGGTTTAACTTACAGTGAGCCAGCCTCTGGTTTCAGTACAGAGTTTGCTGGAGACTGCAAAGTACAATTATTGTTCTATTCCCAGTGTTCAGTAGGACAATAAAATGAAAATCAGTTGAATAGGAATAAATTAAGTTTATATGAAGCTCAGTCTTCTGATGACATGGGAGTTTAATTCGGAAAAACTTTTCATTTCATGCCAGAAAGACTTCAAACTGAAAGGCTGATGCGCATTTAGAATTAATGGAGGCAGTACCAAATGATGAATACAGCACAATTCAAATTCTGGTGTTGTTTGATTAAGGTTAAAACATTAAGTGATGAAGAAGTGGAGGTCAGAAATCTCAGCAGTCATCTTGGCTGTTTATCTTGGCATCAAATCAGACAGTCGTTTTTTTGCAGCAGTCACATTTCTCAAGAGTGCCCCCCTGTAAACCTACCAGCTCATTAGCAGGCTGTAGGAAACATTAACTGCCTTTGAGTATTACCAAAGGCCTATACACAAACTGCAGTGCTAATATAAATCCTGCAGTTCTGAATACAAAGAAATACCTACAGTCATTTACTTCCAGACAGCAGAATGTGTCTCTTCCCGTTCCCGCACCATTAACCCTGGAATCTCTAAGGATCTATCATTGTCCCACTCCTATTTCTCATCTACATGCTGCTCCTCGACAACATCATCCAAAAGCACATCAGGTTCCCCATGTACGCTGAAAGCACCCAGGTCTACCTCACCACCACCTCTCTCGACCTCTCCGCTGCATTTGATTTGTCACGTTGCTTGTCCAGCGTCCAATGCTGGATTAGCAGAAATTTCCTCCAATTAAATATTGGGAAGACCTAAGCCATTGTCTTCGGTTTCCTGACACAAACTCAGTTCCCTAGCCACTAATTACATCCTTGTCCCTGGCCACTGTCTGAGGCTGAACTAGAGTGTTTTCAAACTTGACGTCCTATTTGATCCTGAGCTGAGCATCCGACTCCATATCCTCTCCTTCACCAAGACCGCCTACTTCCACCTCTGTAATATCGCCCGTCTTCTACCCTACCTTAGCCCATCGGCTGCTGAAAACCTCATCCATGCATTTGTTACTTCCAGACTTGTCTATTCCAATGCTCTCCTGGCCGTCCTCCTATCTTCCACCCTCTGTAAACTCTGCTGGCCATATCCTAACTCACACCAAGTCCTGTTCACCCCTGTGCTCGCTGACCTACACTGGCTCCTGGTCCAGCAACACCTTGATTTAAAAATTCTCATCCTTGTATTCAAATCTCTCCATAGCCTTACCACTCCATACCTCTGCAACTTCCTCTAGCCCTACAACCCTCCTAGTACTCTGCGTTCCTCCAATTATTGTGTATCTCTGATTTTCTTCACCCCATCATTGGCAGCTGTGCCTTCTATTGCCAAGGCCCTAAGCTCTGGAATTCCCTCCCTAAACCTCTCCGCTGCTCTACCTCTCTTTCCTCCTTTAAGATACTCCTTAAAACCTACCTCTTTGACCAAGCTTTTGGTCACCTGTCTTAATATCTCCTTATGTGGCTCGGTGTCAAATTATGTCAGATAACATTCCTGGGCAGCAGTTTGGGATGTTTTGCTCTGTTAAAGGTGTTATAAGGGCCCAGAAATTCGGGTCCCCACGCGTGAGGCCCAACGAAAGTGCTGGTTTCGTGCATGCACTGCACATGCACGGGAAACTGGAACTTCCGTTCCCTTGAAAGAAGGGGTTGACAGGTGGACCGCGTGCGCCGGAGAGGCAGCGCGTGCGCATCAAACTTACGTTTTTTTTGCAGGGTTCTCCGGGAGGGTAAGCCTCCAGCAGTTACACTTTGAAAAAGCAGGTGCAAGGCTTGCTTTTAACAAGGTAAGTGGTGAATTAATTAAAATTAAAACATTTTTTCCACAGGTTTATTATTTTTAAATACTTTAAAGAAAGGTAAGTTTATTTTTAGCCCCGGTAGAAAATGTAATTAATTTTTTCAAAATTTTAAATTATTGTTTTAAATAGTTATTTCATGTAATTTATAGTTATTTTAAAAATGTGATAATTTTTTTAAAATTTATTTGAAGCTTTCTATGTTTTGGGGCTTATAGTATTTATAGGTTTGACAGCTCTTCCTGTCAAATTTATGAATGAAGCATTCCCTGCTACCATTGGCTCTCCATGGCCCACGTGATCCCAGGGGACGCTTCGAACTAACTGCGCCCCTGGGATACGCAAGCACTGCGCGCCGGCAGTTGGAGGAGGCCCAGGATTGGAATCCCACGCAGGCCCACAGCTCAACGACCGGCGCGCAAGGTAAGTGCAGGTCGGAGGCTTGCACCCGCGGGAAGCCTCCGACCCGAATTTCTGGGCCAAGATTTTGTAGTTTTTGTACTTCATAACAATGACAAACTTTCTTTTCATCCTGTTTCAATCAACAAAATGTCTGTTGACCCTTAATCTGAATGCTATATATGAATAGTCTTTGTTTACAAAGCAGCATAATTCTGTGTCTGGCAATGTTATACAATGGATCATATTGGGCACAGAGCTACTGTTACAAATTTACGGTCTTGCCTTAGATATCCTCTCAGGTACAGCAGTGTTCGTCACTCCCAGAAGTATTCTGAGCATCTCACGGTTAGAGGAGCCCATACTGTCCAGTATCTATAGGATAGTGTAACTCCTTGTAATCCAGACTAGCAAATGTGCCTTTCGCACATGTTTCTTCAAAGGCTGACTGAGGAATGCCTTGGTAAGATAAAGCCAGGTATGCATCATTAAACTGATTTATTTCACAGCAAGTGAACATACAGACCAACAGTTCTGATCAGAAATTCAATTAGTACAACTTGTCTTTGTGTAATAATACAAAATAATGAACATACCACGCTTCCCCTGGAATCCACCCCTCTGAATTATATTTTCTGAGAAAAAAAGACTAAAATTATTTTGGAAGATTCTGTAATAATTTTCCATTTATTCAAAATGACGATAAACAACAAAATATTTTTGTATTTTTATTACTTTTCTGCTAACATTTTTTTTTGCTATTGGATTAAGCAATTTGTTCAATGTATTTACTCAATTGTTTTTCTCATATGAACTAATCTAATAGCTAACACAGACAAATCTTATTTTGGGGGTGTTGGCAATGATCACTGATGCTTTTACTTCGTATTTTTTTCCAACAGAATCTTTAGTTTGTTGCGCTTGAGTTTTTCATTTTTGCTCATTTGTGAGAATGCTGTGTTCCTTATTTCTCGTGATTGTACCTCACCCCAACTCAATGACATGCAGAGACCTGTGAGCTGCACATCCTTGATTCAGAGTTGATATCTGCACTGTAGGGTGTAATCACTGCAACCTTGTCAGCAATAGACAACTAATTACTCATATATATGCAATCAGTACATATTATAGCTATTGCAAGGCTAATAATTCTTCTTAAGGCTGAAGAAGAGAGCAGCCATGTCTTTTCCCAAACTTTATATGACGACATTCAAGTACAGTCATTGTGAAACAGTTGCAATGTTTCATGGCCTCTTTGGCATCCTGTAGCTTCCTAAGAGAAGCCTGATTATCAGTATCTGTAATTCACCACTGGGAGCTGAGGGGAAGTTCAGATAATGCTGGGAATAAAAGGGGTGTATCCTCTGGGATAGTCCTCCTCCAGATCCACCTACTCTATCAAATAGAAATGAGAAAGCTTTATTAAGGTTTTTAGTCATGGTTAATGTCATTACTTGATCAATGTCCAATGCAGCTGTAAGATGGATAAAGCAGATCTGTCCCTAGTATTATTTTCTGGCAAGGACCTCTTGCAGAAAATTGGCGGAAGTCAGACGAATCATGAAGCGCCAGACTGCAGATCCTTCCAAATGTTATTTCCTAGCAACATAGCCATAATATATTGAAGTTTGCAACATTATAGGTTCAAACATGTCCACTGCGTCACAAATTTGGGGGACTCAACTATGTTACATTTGGTATTCATGTTACCAGAGCTTGGCTGGCAAAGAGAATATAGTTGGTAATCCTGCCCATCTGCCCCAAATAATTATATCCTACCCCCCATCAGGCGTAACTCAGAGAAACAGTCCTTCCTGGCAGTCTGTGCTACTTTAGGCAAAATTCATATGTAAATCAGACAGTACACTTAGCATCCAGAGGTAAGTGTAGGCCAAGGCGTGTGAGTGCAATCTCTATCAGAAATCTAAATAAATATCATGTTTGGTAGGATTATATGATGGGAACTAATTGGAATTGCAATGGAAATTCAGTACTTGGACAGTAAAAGAAATATGATTGTCTTTACGTGCAATAATGTAATTATGAGGAAAAAATAGGTTTGACATTTTGGTATCAAGAGTAATTCACATTTGATAACCTGTTTAAAAAAAAAACAAGAACTCTGATCAGTCTAGAAGGTTCAGTTGCTTCAGTGTTTCCTATCTTATTCAATATTGCGCACAGTAAATAAGGATTTGTCTCAATAGTAATCTTCTCCCTTTGGGATGCTAATCAATCCAAAATTGCTCTAGTCTCTCATCTTAAAATGGCGCATCCTTTCAAAATCTAGATATTTAAACAGATTGAAGCACTTTGTCAATAGACAACCTAAGCTATGCTGTTTATTACATTTACTGGGGCCAGAAGTTTCCATGTAACTGAAATTAAATGTGACAATGATGAATAACTTCATGATAATCCCCCAAATGACTAACAAGTTAAAAAAAAATCTGTTAGATGATGTAAGAAAAGTTCACTTTTTTGTCAAGACTTTAATATTGAGTGACTCACATATTTGTATAAGAGAGCTGGAAGTGGAGATTAGAATGAATTACAGGACAGCAGGCATTTTCCATCCTTTAGACTCAACTTTCAAAATGGCAACAAAATAAACAATGTGGGCTGAGCAGTCATTATAAACACCTTTATTTCTGGTTTGTTTCTAGGGTTGTACTAAAAAGTGAATTACTAGCTTTTACAAGCTAACAGTAACAGCTAGAAATCTTTCACTAAAAATGACATCATCAAGTTAAGATTTTTTTAAAGAATTTTATTGTAATATTAGTGTTAAGCGATTTAAGAGTGAAATCAGGACGCACTTTTTCACACAAAGGGTAGTGGAAATCTGGAACTCGCGCTCCCAAAAGGCTGTGGATGCTGAATCAATTGAAATTTTCAAGACTCAGCACGATAGATTTTTTAGGTAAAGGTATCAAGGGATATGGAACAGAGTTGAGGTACAGATCTGCCATGATCTAATTGAATAGCGTAAGAGGCTCGAGGGGCTGAATGTCCTACTCCTGTTCCTGTGTTTCTAATATTCATACTAGAGTATCTTAGTATCAGGTTTTATTTATACTGAGTTCATAAAAGTTTGTATCCAACCTATGTATGACTGCCAATCACTTTGGGCTGAATTTTCCGTGGTGGGCGCGGGCGCGATCGGTGGCGGGTCGGGTGGGAAAGTTGTTTTTTTTGACAGTGGGTCAGGAACCCACTGTTATCCCATTCCCATACACCTTTCCCACAGGCGCATCTGTCAGCGTAGAGCTGACCCGACCTGCAGCGGCAGGGGACCCAATTGAAATCGTTATGAAGTACTTTACAGGCACTTAACGGCCTTTTCCCCCTACTTTTTAAATTTCCCTGCATGGCCACGGGATTCACACAGCTCGGGAACCACGTCTGTCAACCTGAGGCATGAGTTCCGTGGCCATTGCTCCAGCTGATTATTTGACAGCATGGAAAACAAACCAGAATAAAAACATGTTGATTGCCTCAGCTAACAGATTGATGAAGATTCTGTTCTACTTGAAAAGCTACTGGTAAATGTTAATTCAGAAATTCCTGAAGGGATGTAAATGGTGAGGGAAATACATTTTTCACTGGCCATTCTCGGCTGTTGCCTTCCAACTCAACAGTAATTGCAATGAATTGATCTGCACTATAAAAAATGACTTACACCATTTAAATCAATTTTTGTGTTGTTTCTGGTCAGGTTTTTCTCACAGTATACTGTGATTGTCCAGTTACAGGTTAAATCAAGTCATCAACTGTAACAATTTCATTCTCATCACTCATTCCACTGGTTCAATTTACTTTCAGTCCCTGAATATGACTAATTTAATTTTTCAGCCTGAGACTTTAGGGTGAATTTTGCTGAGGTTCTCTCACTTGTCCATTGTTAACTTCAACGGAAGAGCTGTAGAAATCACGGAATCACATTGGAAGCACCACTTACACTGTTTGCCAGGGATTCCGCAGCTCATAGATACATAGATACATAGAAGATAGGAGCAGGAGTAGGCCATTCAGCCCCTCGAGCCTGTTCCGCCATTTAATGAGATCATGGCTGATCATCCAAACTCAGTACCCTGTCCTTGCTTTCTCTCCATATTCCTTGATCCCTTTAGCTTTAAGAAATATATCTAATTCCTTCTTGAATATATTTAATGAATTGGCCTCAACTGCCTTCTGTAGTAGAGAATTCTACCGGTTCGCCACTCTCTGGGTGAAGAAATTCCTCCTCATCTCAGTCCTAAATGTAAGAAATCACACAACACCAGGTTATAGTCCAACAGCATTATTTGAAATCACAAGCTTTCGGAGCGCTGCTCCTTCGTCAGGTGAAGTGGAGAGATGCATAAAAACACAGCTTATATTGTCAGCGAATAATTTCAGATGTTTACAGGTAATCTTTCTAACTGCCATTTATCACACCTCGGCAGAGAGATAATCACAGCAATCAAAGGTGTAAATGGTGTCCAAACAGATCAGTCAGGAAAACATTACATCAAAGAACAATGAGGTGGGGTCACAAGGGGTCAAATGTTGCAGATGCTGGGGTCTGTATGAAAAACAAAAAAACAGACAAAAAACATTTTTTTTTGCTGGAAATCACAGCAGGTCCGGCCGCATCTGTGTGGAGAGAACAAGCCAACGACGACTCGAGTCTGGATGACCCTACATCAGGTGGGGTTACATGTAGCGTGACATGAATCCAAGATCCCGGTTGAGGCCGTCCTCATGGGTGCGGAACTTGGCTATCAGTTTCTGCTCGACGATTTTGCATTGTTGTGTGTCTCGAAGGCTGCCTTGGAGAATGCTTACCCGAAGATCGGAGGCTGCGTTGTCGTGTGTCTCGAAGGCCGCCTTGGAGAATGCTTACCCGAAGATCGGAGGCCTAAATGGCTTACCCCTTATCCTTAGACTGTGACCCCTGGTTCTGGACTCCCCTGCCATCAGGAACATCCTTCCTGCATCTAGTCTGTCTAGTCCTGTTAGAATTTTATAAGTTTCAATGAGATCCCCTCTCATTCTTCTAAACTCTAGCGAATATAAGCCTAATCAACCCAATCTCTCCTCATATGTCGTTCCTGCCATCCCAGGTATCAGTCTGGTGAATCTTCGCTGCACTCTCTCCATGGCAAGAACATCCTTCCTCAGATAAGGTGACCAAAACTGCACACAATACTCAAGGTGTGGTTTCACCAAGACCCTGTACAACTGCAGCAAGATATCCTTGCTCCTGTACTCGAATCCTCTTGCTATGAAGGCCAACATACCATTTGCCTTCTTAACCGCCTGCTGCACCTGTATGCTTACCTTCAGTGACTGGTGCACAAGAACACCCAGGTCTCGTTGCACTTCCCCTTTTCCCAATCTATTGCCATTCAGATAATAATCTGTCTTCCTGTTTTTGCCAACAAAGTGGATATCCTTGCATTTATCCACATTATATTGCATCTGCCATGCACCTGCCCAATCACCCAACCTGTCCAAATCATACTGGGGTTTCTCTGCATCCTCCTCATAGCACACACACTCACCCAGCTTTGTGTTGTCTGCAAACTTGGAGATATTACATCTAGTTCCCTCGTCTAGATCACTTATATATATTGTGAATAGCTGTGGTCCTAGCACCGATCCCTGTGGTACCCCACTTGTCACTGCCTGCCACTCGGAAAAGGACACATTTATTCTAACTCTTTGCTTCCTGTCTGCCAACCAGTTCTCTATCCAAGACAGTACCTTACCCCAATCCCATGTGCTTTAACTTTGCACGCTAATCTCTTATGCGGGACCTTATCGAAAGCCTGCTGAAAGTCCAAATATACCACATCCACTGGTTCTCCCTTATCTATTCTACCAGTTACATCCTCAAAAATTCCAGTAGATTAGTCAAGCATGATTTACCTTTTGTAAATCCATGTTGAACTTGCATAAGATTGTAAATCCACCCTTTTATAATTATATTTAAAATCTGCTTAATTTTATGTATGACCTACACACACACACCTTTTATTTGTACCAGCTACTGATACAAAAATTTATAGATTTGTGACTAAAGCACCAATAACTTCCCAATTAATGTACTTCTTTAATTATGTTCTTGATCATATTTATAGATGGAATCATATTATTAATTAATGATAATATTATTTAAATATTTCTTTGTCACTCATATATAACTTTTATTATATTATTGTACAGTAAAGCTTCAATGCCCACAATGTTAGAATAAACTTAAAATTTAATGTGGCCATGGTCCCTTTAAGGACTCCAGCTTAAATCGCATCATGAATGACATCACCAGACCCGCTCCATCTCATTGGGCCAGGTAACGCGTTGGGCAGGCTTAATAGGCTGCATTAAGGTAAGTTCATTTTGTACAGCAGGATGGAGCCAGCAGCGGTGTCATGAAAGGGTGGACAGCTTTAAGTTCCTCGGAGTCCACATCACGGAAGACCTCTCCTGGTCCCTCAATACCTCCTCTCTGGTGAAGAAGGCCCAGCAGCACCTATATTTCCTAAGGAGGCTGAAGGGATGTAACCTGTCACCCCTGATCCTCTCTAACTTTTACCGCTGCACAATAGAGAGCATCCTGACGAACTGTATCACAGTATGGTATGGCAGCTGTAGCTACTATGACCGGAAAGCCCTGCAGCGGGTAGTCAAAACTGCCCAACGCATTACCGGCACCCGGCTACCGACCATAGAGCACATATACCAGAAACGCTGTTTACGGAGGTCACGGACCATCATCAAAGACCCTACCCACCCCAGCCACAGTCTGTTCGCTCTCCTGCCATCTGGGAGACGCTACAGATGCATTTGCACCCGAACGGCCAGATGTAGGAACAGCTTCTTTCCCAGGGCTGTCATCCTACTGAACTCCACAAATAAACTCTAAAGCCTGCACATCTGCCAATGCACTTTATTATGGTTATGTTTATGTTAATGTATTACAAGCCAAATGTATGTTGAATGTTTAAATGTCTTAATCTAAATGTACACTCTCGGGAGCCGCAAACCTACATTTCGTTGTACTGCACTTGTGCACTAACAATGACAATAAAGTTGATTATTATTATTATTATTATTATGACCCGACACCGGCTGTACCGGACCCGCCAATCTAGGAAATTTCTGGACTTTGACTTCATTTACCAATTCATTCTATTAATTCAGTGGGTGTAATATAAGTGTGACACTGTTGTTTGTGAAAAAAGGAAGCCACTAGAAAATTAAAAGAAGGGCCAATTTCAACAGCAAGGAGGACATGGCTAGATGTTGGCAGTAAAATCAACATTACTTTCAGGAGAGAAAAAGAATGCCAGGACTGTCAGCAACCCTGGAATGATGCGAAGTGGATGGAGCAACTGACACCAATAAATAAGGCCTCCTATTGCATAGGCAATGGTCACTCCCATGCAGTGTTAATGTGTGTCAGCAATGCAGTGGTAATGAATCTCACCATGCGTTGATTGAATGCTGGCTCCTAGAAGTTTATCTGTATCTGAATCTGGACAATAGATTTAACAGGTATGTAGTACTCTAGGGGCACATATATTTGAGGTGTCAGGAGATTGTGGTGGGCATCCTAAATGTTCTCTAGTTGGCAATTTAATGTAGTTAGAGTTGGTTCATGAACCTGGGCTACAACTAACCCAAACATGGCAGAGAATAAAGATGCACATTTCAGTTCATGGGAGATTCAATCTACTTTTAACACAAAATAAAAGCTTATGGGGAAAAGCCCAAAACACTAATGGCCATTAATGGCTTAGGAATTCAAGATTGGAAGTGAGTTTCCACATCAGAAAAAAAAACCTCAAATATTTTGAAACTAAACAAGAATATAACCAGAAGAAGAAAATAAAATCGAGGGTTAATTACAATTTTCAACCATTTCATTCTCAGGCAATGAGCAAATGAGTAGATTCCGGAAAGGAATTGAGCCTCCCACTTGCCAGGAAGAGTACTCCTCAAGGACTGTAGCAGGTGCTTCTCCAACGCTTTCAGGCAAAGTTAAGGAGAGGTCACCAACCGGCACTTGACGTAGTCCTGCATCTGCATTCCCACCCCCTCCAATCATCAGTGAAGATGCCTAGTTACGAAACCTGTATCAGTGATGAGGTATCAGCAACTGTTTGGAACATTTTCTGCAAATCCAGAATCCCTATTTAATTTTCCTTTAAACTCATTCCACCTTAAGATCGAATGAATTATTTCTGACCACAAATATAGCATTTAAAATTCCTCCTTTAAGGTTTTCAAATTCGGTCACTGAACTCAGTCGGTTAGCGATCCCTTCGCATGCCAGTGTTGTTTTGGCTGATGCTACACATGTGCCTAAAACGACAACCATGCCAGCTTCAACCCACATGAAGAAGGGGAGGAGGAAACTGACAGATGCTGGAGACATACAACATTCCCTTATCCCAGAAGTGACTGCAGCTGTTCGGGCTGCTGCCACAGGGTCATAAGAACATAAGAAATAGGAGCAGGAGCAGGCCATTCAGCCCTTCGAGCCTGATCCACCATTCAATAAGATCATGGCTGATCTTCTACCTCAACTCCACTTTTCTGTACTATCCCCATATCCCTTGATTCCCTTAATATCCAAAAATCTATCCATCTCTGTCTTGAATATACTCAATGGCTGAGCCTCCACAGCCCTCTGGGGTAGAGAATTCCAAAGATTCACCACCCTCTCAGTGAAGAAATTTCTCCTCATCTCAGTCCTAAATGGCCGACCCCTTATTCTGAGACTGTGACCCCTGGTTCTAGACTCCCCAGCCAGGATTTTGTAAACTCACCCTTAATAAAAATGCATCTCATCCATGACCCTTTCCATTACCATAATTAGTTGCTTTCAGATGATATAGGACTCGTTATTAAGCCCCCCTTCCCCCCTCACCACAACGGGTGAAAGGAGGTCGGGGGGGAGGGGGTTAAACCCTAAAAAATGCATACTGCGGTGGTTAGCAAGGCGTTATCAGACTCCCACAGTGCAATTGGAAACCTGATTTAAATTGAACTGCTGCCAGCCAGATTTCCCAGGGTTCAGGAAGCCCAGCAGAGAAATGGAGGTGGGATCTGCCAACTCCAGAAGGTAAGTGCTTTTTATAGCACTTCTTGTGGGTCAGGAGGAGCAGGAGTGATCCCCGCCGATCGCAGCCTCTCTCTGCCCTGCTGCGATTGGCGACTTCCCCCAGCCCCTGATCTGCTGCCTGCCCCGCCATCCGATTGCCAAGGGCCGTCCTCAAGGGTCCCCGGCTGCGGTGTCCTGCCACTGGTTATCCTGTCCGGCAGCCGACCAACCTGTCAGTTCGGTTGGCTGCCAGGCAGGAAACAGAAGATAAAAATTACACTGAGGCCCTGCCTAAAATTCGGTAGGACCGGCGCATCCTCAGCCTTGCTAGTTCTCCCAACCCGCACTACCGCACCCCTTGCATCCTCCACACCCCGCACTACCGTGCCTCCTGCATCCTCCACACCCCACACTACCGCGCCCCCTGCATCCTCCACACCCCACACTACCGCGCCCCCTGCATCCTCCACACCCCACACTACCGTGCCCCTTGCATCCTCCACACCCCACACTACCGCGCCCCCTGCATCCTCCACAATCTGCACTACCGTGCCCCCTGCATCCTCAGCACCCCGCACTACCGTGCCTCCTGCATCCTCCACACCCCACACTACCGTGCCCCCTGCATCCTCCACAATCTGCACTACCGCGCCCCCTGCATCCTCAGCACCCCGCACTACCGTGCCTCCTGCATCCTCTGCACCCCACACTACCGTGCCCCCTGCATCCTCCCCACCCCGCACTACCGCGCCCCCTGCACCCTCCCCACCCTGCACTATCGCGCCCCTGCACCCTCCCCACTCCTCAATGCCGCGCCCCCTGCACCCTCCCCACCCCGCACTACCGCGACCCCTGCACCCTCCCCACCCCGCACTACCGCGACCCCTGCACCCTCCTCACCCCGCACTACCGCGACCCCTGCACCCTCCCCACCCCGCACTACCGCGACCCCTGCACCCTCCCCACCCCGCACTACCGCGACCCCTGTACCCTCCCCACCCCGCACTACCGCGACCCCTGCACCCTCCCCACCCCGCACTACCGCGACCACTGCACCCTCCCCACCCCGCACTACCGCGCCCCCTTCACCCTCTGCACCCCGCACTACCGTGCCCCCCTGCATCCTCCACACCCTGCACTACCGTGCCCCCTGCATCCTCCGCACCCCGCACTACCGCGCCCCCTGCACCCTCCCCACCCCGCACTACCGCGCCCCCTGCACCCTCCCCGCACTACCGTGCCCCCTGCACCCTCCCCAGCCCGCATTACCGCGCCCCCTGCATCCTCCCCACTCCGCAATACCGTGCCCCCTGCATCCTCCCCACCCCGCACTACCACGCCCCCTTCACCCTCTGCACCCCGCACTACCACGCCCCCTGCATCCTCCCCACTCCGCAATACCGCGCCACCCTGCACCCTCTCGACCCCGCACTACCACGCTCCCCTGCACCCTCTCGACCCCGCACTACCACGCCCCCCTGCATCCTCCCCACCCCGCACTACCACGCCCCCTGCACCCTCCACACCCCGCACTACCACGCCCCCTGCACACTCCACACCCCGCACTACCACGCCCCCTGCACCCTCTCCACCCCGCACTACCGCGCCCCCCTGCATCCTCCCCACCCCGCACTACCACGCCCCCTGCACCCTCCACACCCCGCACTACCGCGCCCCCTGTACACTCCACACCCCGCACTACCACGCCCCCTACACCCTCTCCACCCCGCACTACCGCGCCCCCCTGCATCCTCTCCACCCGCACTACCGCGGCCACCTGCATCCTCCCCACCCCGCACTACCGCGCCCCCTGCACCCTCCACACCCCGCACTACTGCGCCCCCTGCAGCCTCCACACCCCACACTACCGCGCCCCTTGCACCCTCTCCACCCCGCACTACCGCGCCCACCTGCATCCTCCCCACCCCGCACTACCGCGCCCCCTGCACCCTCCACACCCTGCACTACCATGCCCCCTGCACCCTCCACACCCCGCACTACCGCGCCCCCCTGCACCCTCCCCACTCCTCACTACCGTGACCCCTGCACCCTCCCCACCCCGCACTACCGCGCCCACCTGCATCCTCCCCACCCCGCACTACCGCGCCCCCTGCACCCTCCACACCCCGCACTACCATGCCCCCTGCACCCTCCACACCCCGCACTACCGCGCCCCCCTGCACCCTCCCCACTCCTCACTACCGTGACCCCTGCACCCTCCCCACCCCGCACTACCATGCCCCCTGCACCCTCCACACCCCGCACTACCGTGCCCCCTGCACCCTCCCCACCCCACACTACCGCACCCCCTGCATCCTCCCCACTCCGCACTACCGCGCCCCCCTGCACCCTCCCCAACCCCCACTACCACGCCCCCCTGCACCCTCCCCACCCTGCACTACCGCGCCCCCTGCACCCTCCCCACCCCGCACTACCGTGCCCCCTGCACCCTCCCCACCCCGCACTACCGTGCCCCCTGCACCCTCCCCACCCCGCACTACCGCGCCCCCTGCACCCTCCCCACCCCGCACTACCGCGACCCCTGCACCCTCCTCACCCCGCACTACCGCGACCCCTGCACCCTCCCCACCCCGCACTACCGCGACCCCTGCACCCTCCCCACCCCGCACTACCGCGACCCCTGCACCCTCCCCACCCCGCACTACCGCGACCCCTGCACCCTCCCCACCCCGCACTACCGCGACCCCTGCACCCTCCCCACCCCGCACTACCGCGCCCCCTTCACCCTCTGCACCCCGCACTACCGTGCCCCCCTGCATCCTCCACACCCTGCACTACCGTGCCCCCTGCATCCTCCGCACCCCGCACTACCGCGCCCCCTGCACCCTCCCCACCCCGCACTACCGCGCCCCCTGCACCCTCCCCGCACTACCGTGCCCCCTGCACCCTCCCCAGCCCGCATTACCGCGCCCCCTGCATCCTCCCCACTCCGCAATACCGTGCCCCCTGCATCCTCCCCACCCCGCACTACCACGCCCCCTTCACCCTCTGCACCCCGCACTACCACGCCCCCTGCATCCTCCCCACTCCGCAATACCGCGCCACCCTGCACCCTCTCGACCCCGCAATACCGCGCCACCCTGCACCCTCTCGACCCCGCACTACCGCGCCCCCCTGCACCCTCCCCACTCCTCACTACCGTGACCCCTGCACCCTCCCCACCCCGCACTACCATGCCCCCTGCACCCTCCACACCCCGCACTACCGCGCCCCCTGCACCCTCCCCACCCCGCACTACCGCGACCCCTGCACCCTCCTCACCCCGCACTACCGCGACCCCTGCACCCTCCCCACCCCGCACTACCGTGACCCCTGCACCCTCCCCACCCCGCACTACCGCGACCCCTGCACCCTCCCCACCCCGCACTACCGCGACCCCTGCACCCTCCCCACCCCGCACTACCGCGACCCCTGCACCCTCCCCACCCCGCACTACCGCGCCCCCTTCACCCTCTGCACCCCGCACTACCGTGCCCCCCTGCATCCTCCACACCCTGCACTACCGTGCCCCCTGCACCCTCCCCACCCCGCACTACCGCGACCCCTGCACCCTCCCCACCCCGCACTACCGCGCCCCCTTCACCCTCTGCACCCCGCACTACCGTGCCCCCCTGCATCCTCCACACCCTGCACTACCGCGCCCCCTGCACCCTCCCCACCCCGCACTACCGCGCCCCCTGCACCCTCCCCGCACTACCGTGCCCCCTGCACCCTCCCCAGCCCGCATTACCGCGCCCCCTGCATCCTCCCCACTCCGCAATACCGTGCCCCCTGCATCCTCCCCACCCCGCACTACCACGCCCCCTTCACCCTCTGCACCCCGCACTACCACGCCCCCTGCATCCTCCCCACTCCGCAATACCGCGCCACCCTGCACCCTCTCGACCCCGCACTACCACGCTCCCCTGCACCCTCTCGACCCCGCACTACCGCGCCCCCCTGCATCCTCCCCACCCCGCACTACCACGCCCCCTGCACCCTCCACACCCCGCACTACCACGCCCCCTGCACACTCCCCACCCCGCACTACCACGCCCCCTGCACACTCCCCACCCCGCACTACCACGCCCCCTGCACCCTCCACACCCCGCACTACCACGCCCCCTGCACACTCCACACCCCGCACTACCACGCCCCCTGCACCCTCTCGACCCCGCACTACCGCGCCCCCCTGCATCCTCCCCACCCCGCACTACCACGCCCCCTGCACCCTCCACACCCCGCACTACCACGCCCCCTGCACACTCCCCACCCCGCACTACCACGCCCCCTGCACACTCCCCACCCCGCACTACCACGCCCCCTGCACCCTCCACACCCCGCACTACCACGCCCCCTGCACACTCCACACCCCGCACTACCACGCCCCCTGCACCCTCTCCACCCCGCACTACCGCGCCCCCCTGCACCCTCCACACCCCGCACTACCACGCCCCCTGCACACTCCACACCCCGCACTACCACGCCCCCTGCACCCTCTCCACCCCGCACTACCACGCCCCCTGCACCCTCCACACCCCGCACTACCGCGCCCCCTGTACACTCCACACCCCGCACTACCACGCCCCCTGCACCCTCTCCACACCGCACTACCGCGCCCCCCTGCATCCTCTCCACCCGCACTACCGCGGCCACCTGCATCCTCCCCACCCCGCACTACCGCGCCCCCTGCACCCTCCACACCCCGCACTACTGCGCCCCCTGCAGCCTCCACACCCCACACTACCGCGCCCCTTGCACCCTCTCCACCCCGCACTACCGCGCCCCTTGCACCCTCTCCACCCCGCACTACCGCCCCCCCTGCACCCTCCACACCCTGCACTACCATGCCCCCTGCACCCTCCACACCCCGCACTACCGCGCCCCCCTGCACCCTCCCCACTCCTCACTACCGTGACACCTGCACCCTCTCCACCCCGCACTACCGCGCCCCCCTGCATCCTCTCCACCCGCACTACCGCGCCCACCTGCATCCTCCCCACCCCGCACTACCGCGCCCCCTGCACCCTCCACACCCTGCACTACCATGCCCCCTGCACCCTCCACACCCCGCACTACCGCGCCCCCCTGCACCCTCCCCACTCCTCACTACCGTGACCCCTGCACCCTCCCCACCCCGCACTACCGCGCCCACCTGCATCCTCCCCACCCCGCACTACCGCGCCCCCTGCACCCTCCACACCCCGCACTACCATGCCCCCTGCACCCTCCACACCCCGCACTACCGCGCCCCCCTGCACCCTCCCCACTCCTCACTACCGTGACCCCTGCACCCTCCCCACCCCGCACTACCATGCCCCCTGCACCCTCCACACCCCGCACTACCGTGCCCCCTGCACCCTCCCCACCCCACACTATCGCACCCCCTGCATCCTCCCCACTCCGCACTACCGCACCCCCCTGCACCCTCCCCAACCCCCACTACCACGCCCCCCTGCACCCTCCCCACCCTGCACTACCGCGCCCCCTGCACCCTCCCCACCCCGCACTACCGTGCCCCCTGCACCCTCCCCACCCCGCACTACCGCCCCCCCTGCACCCTCCCCACCCTGCACTACCGCGCCCCCTGCACCCTCCCCACCCCGCACTACCGTGCTCCCTGCACCCTCCCCACCCCGCACTACCGTGCCCCCTGCACCCTCCCCACCCCGCACTACCGTGCCCCCTGCACCCTCCCCACCCCGCACTACCGTGCCCCCTGCACCCTCCCCACCCCGCACTACCGCCCCCCCTGCATCCTCCCCACCCCACACTACCGCGCCCCCCTGCACCCTCCCCACCCCGCACTACCGCCCCCCCTGCACCCTCCCCACCCCGCACTACCGCCCCCCCTGCACCCTCCCCACCCCACACTACCGCGCCCCCCTGCACCCTCCCCACCCTGCACTACCGTGCCCCCTGCACCCTCCCCAACCCCCACTACCATGCCCCCTGCATCATCCCCACCTCCACGTAAATATTGGGGCCATAACCTGCAATCTATTTCGAGTTCAACTACCTTTTCCTACATTGGTTGATTTTAGGATTCTTCAATGGTTAACATGAGTCACTTACTTTACTCTATCTTCAACATAACACATTTTCTCTGTCAGTAGGCAAGGTGTTTTTCTGAATATTGAACTCAGTGGCTGGAAAACACCTTATATGCACCACCACAGGCATTAGGCCAGAATTTACTGTCAAAATAACGGTGAGGCTAACGGCACTTACAGAAGTGAGGCCCTTTCTCCTTCCCCTTAAACAATGAGAAGTCAGGGAACACCTCTTAAAAGAAAGTCAATATTAGAAAGAAGTTCAGGTTATTTTTTTTTTACTCGGTATATTGAGGTCTGTTTCACTTTTTCAATAAGTATCTTTTAGGAAGATTTTCTGTCTGGCTTTAATCAAACAATATAAGTGAAAAGTACTGAAAAGGAATCTAGATGTTTCAACCTAAACGTTGCTGAATCTGTGTATAGAAAGGCTGTATTCTGATCTCCTGGTTAAGCAACAAATTATGAATGCTTGCGATGCACTGGCATTATGTTCTAGACTTCAATAAGTGTGTGACCACTTAGAAACTATCATACATATTTTATATCATAAATGTGATTTATTTCATGTTTTATTTCATGGACTGGATGAATTGCTACCCATTTAAATTGGACCCCAGACTCTCCTCTGCATCGCAGTGATAATTTGAAACTAATCCACTGCAGCTGTTTCATTCTTGTTTAAAAACAAAATCTTACCCTCATTGAAGACTACCATAATATTGTGCACCACATAATAAACCATAAATGTGTGCCAAATGTTCCAAAAATTCTACTTAATAAAATAAACAAAGGATTAATACACTTAAACACAACTTCAGGATGCTAAATATTGGTTAAATTAAATTTTCACCAAATAGACCGCCTTGTATTTCTAAAGTAGAAAACATGAATGGTCTTAAGTGGTAGTCCTATTGCTCTGATTAGAAACCCCCCAGAAAAGAAAAACGGTAACCCGCAACATGAAGCCAAGCCATAGAATCCCCTGAAGTAATGAATAATGCATTCCGATTAGCTGATCCCCAGCCAAGGCACCACTGTCCAACTTTCCATGAGAAGAAGAATAGGAGTCCATGCATGAGTTAATTCGAGTGTTTGGGTGGTCATCATAAATATCTGCATGGTCACAGAGTGAGATCCTTTCCTGTTCTGGAATATATCTTCATCCTGCAAAAGGGACGGATGGATAGATAAGTACAGCTGATTCTCTCCAGATTATTTGGAGGGCTATAATACTGCAAAGTTCATGTTTTACTTACTATTGCTGTTTATGGCCTGGGCAATGGTCTTAGGTTTACAGACATAGAGACATTGGCCCCAACATTTCTGGGTTGTGGGAGGGTGCATGTTAAATTTGCACCTTTGTAGGGGCCAGAAATTTGTGACAGGGCCAACTTGGGCCAAGGTTCTGCTGGGGAAGTACCCCACCAGAAATCCCGTTCAGTTTCAGAGTGGGATAAAGAAACACCCACCCTCACAATGGCAGCCGTGTGCAAATGATGGAGTTGGGACAGGGTAATATTACCTTAACTAGATTCTAGTACTTTCACCTTCCCATTCGCTCTTGCAAATGTGCACCACTGTTTAAAAGGCACAGTTTGCCAGAACCCATTCATCAAGGTGGAAGTAGATAGTTGAAGGGACACTGCTCACTGAGATTGCGTGCAGACTATTGGCCAAATCTCAGGATTTACTGCAAGTGCTGCAAAAATGTTTTCACTCATTCAGGAAGCTTTACCCCTACCTTCAGCATTACACTTGGAAAGCATTCTATTTCAAGTGAATTATTGAGCTAGGATCTGAGGGTTTCCCATTGGGAATTCCACTTTACGTGATCTACATGCTGGAGACTGTAAGGGAACCCAGATTAATCAGGCAGCAACAGACGAGAGCCAGGCCATCCCAGCACTACCCACCCAGCAGGATCTGTAGTCCCAGGTGCACTTTATGGGACCTTTGTCAGGAGCTCTGTCTCAGGAGGCTGTGCTTCAGCTTTGGAGGGGCCCTGTTCACTGCTGCAGCCAGATCTGCAACCAGGTCCCCAGCACAGATGGCCATCACTGTGGCACAGTAAGTAACCACAGCTCTCAACTTTTATGCCACAGGCTCATTCCAGGGAGCCACATGGGACATTTGTCAGATCATCCAATATGCTGTGCAAGGGTCAAGATGGCTGCTGGATGACAAGGGATACCTGCTACTCCCATGGCTTATGACACCTCTTTGTTGGACTACCGATGCTGCAGAGAGGGCTGCAATGACACACACATGAAAACAAGGAATGGAAACTCGGATGGATAACGGCCAGCCAATTTCAAGTTAATTAATATGGTGGGGGTGGGAAGCGAGAACACGGTGTGACCCTCCCCACAAATTACCCCCCTCCCCCCACATCATTCCGCTGGGGGCTTAAAATATCCTCTATAGAGCTCTATATGAAAAACAATTCTCTAATTTCTCCCTTTGTTCCTTTGATTATCTACAAAGAACAGTGGTGGAAGAAGAATCCATTATCGATTTCAAAAGGGAATTGGATAAATATTTCAAAGAGAATTGTAAGGGTTATGGAGAAAGGGCAGGTGAATGGAATTAAGTAGATGGCTTTTTCAGACAGTTGATGCTGACACAATGGGCCAAATGGCGTCCTCCTGTGCTGTAAAATTGTGTGATTCTAGATAGTTATATTGTCTGCCTTCCTGTTTGTATCCCAACTATAGTCCAGCCTGAGGCTGGTTTTATTCTCACGAGGCGGTGTATTCCTGCTTGTTGCTCACACCAATCTGATGGTGTGTGCGAGATTACAACAACATAGGAAAGTGGGAGTCAGCCCACACCACTCACATTGAGTTAGTCATGCAAGCTTTGATTATCCAGTGTGGCAAGAGTATTGTCAGTCTGCTTGATTATATCCACAACTATGATCAGCCCTGCAGCTCTAAAAATGTATCCCTTCATGTCCCTCCCCTCTTAGTCCATTTTGATTTATTTTCCTTCTACACCCCTTCTGCCACAGAAGTTGACTCTCCTCCCCTACCATAGTTTCATAGAATCATAGAATGGTTACAGCACAGAAGGAGGCCATTCGGCCTGTTGAGCCCATGCTGGCTCTCTGCAAGAGCACTTCAGCTAGTTCCACTCTCCTGCCCTTTCTCCGTAGCCCTGCAAATTTTTTTCCTCAGGTACTTATCCAATTCCCTTTTGAAAGCCACGGTTGAGTCGGCCTCCATCACACTTTCAGGCAGTGCATTCCAGATCATAACCACTCGCTGTGTAAAAAAGTTTTTCTTCATGTCACCTTTGGTTCTTCTGCCAATCACCTTGAATCTGTGTCCTTCCGCCAATGGGAACAGTTTTTCGCCATTTATTTTGTCCAGATGCCTCATGACTTTGAACACCTCTATCAAATCTCCTCTCAACCTTCTCTGCTCTAAGGAGAACAACCCCAGCTTCTCTGAAATCCCTCATTCCCTGGAATCATTCTCGTAAATCTTTTCTGCACTCTCTCTAAGGCCTTCACATCCTTCCTAAAATGCAGTGTCCAGATTGGACACAGTACTCCAGCTGAGGCCAAACCAGTGTTTTATAAAGGTTCATCATAACTTCCTTGCTTTTGTACCCTATGGGCAGGATTTTAACTCAGGTGCGGGATGGTGTCGTGTTATCCGAATTTCGTGTTTCCCACACGAATCTAAATGAATGTGGGAGATTGATGCAATTTTAACTTAAGTGGCAAATTGATTTCCAACATGTGGGAAGCCTTTGCAAATGGGTTTTTCATGACTGAAAGTCCCCTCCGATAACGTCATCATTGCTGCTGCATTTAAGGTCCACATCAAGACTTGCTTTTTCTGCAGACTTCCAAGCTTTCTCCATTTGGTGTCAGAGGGACCTGCAGGAAAGATGACAAGCGGGAGGCCCAGATCAGCTCCTGGTTTCGACGAGGTGGCCCTGCAGGCATTGGTGGATGGGGCTAGGGCCAACAGGGAGGTGCTCTTCCCTTCCTCAGGGAGGAAGAGGCCTCCCAAGCAGACGAAGGCAGTGTGGTGCAGGTAGCTGAGGAGGTCAACTCCTTGGGAGTCACACGACAAACCTGGATTCAGTGCCGGAAAAGATTTCATGACCTTCAGCGCACTGGAAAAGTGAGTATGAATTTCCCATCACCCTCCATCTGACCCCCATTGCCTTTCCTCACCAGCACTCAGCTTTAGCAATCTCTTCCTCCACATCCCACTTGACACTGACATCCATGCACCCTTACCCATTCCCTCTCTCTCTATGCTCACATACACATAACTATTCGACTATGCAGCCCTCACACTCCCTATCACTCTGATGCTATGAAAACAACTGACAACACACAGGGAGGGCCCGTGGTCTTGCCACCTCACTCCATCTTTGTCTCCTTCTAATATGTATGCTATGCAATCTCTACACTCACTCCTTCATTCTCACTCAACCTCCACTTGTCTCCCTCATTGCAGGAAAAGAGAGCTCACAACAAAAGAGAGCGAGCGAGGACAGGAGGAGGGACAGCCTCTATAGTCCACCTGACCCCCTGGGAGGAGGTGGCACTCAAAATAGTGGGACTGGAGGATGATGCGCATGTGGGGGGCGGACAGACGGGTGCAACACAGCAAGCTGGTGACAGAAAAGTTTCCCATCTCTCTCTTTGCCATTGCATGAGTCGCTGATAATGATTGTGAAGCTCTAACAGATGGACTTATGAGCATCTGCAAAAAGCAATGTGCATGTAGCCTTGGCATCACATTTCTGACTCTTTCCTTTACAGGACCCCACAGGACCATCACAAGCATCCGTCCCCCTTAGTCAGGAAGAAGAGGCTGAGCAACCAGACTCCTCAGAGGAAGCTGCAACTTCTGACCCGCCAGAAATCTGCACACACAGCACCAGCGCAGACACTCACACCCCGGTGGGACATAGAGTAGTGTTGTCACCTGGTGTATCACAGCTCACAAGTGAGCATCAGCAGATTGTGGAGACAGGGACAGCAGTGGAGAGTCCTAGTCAGAGGGCGCAGGACTCTCCCAGCTCGGCTCAGCGGCATGTCGACCCTCTGCCTCCGGGTCCATCCAGAAGGAGAGCGGTGCTGGAACTCCGGGAACAGGTGCAGGAGTCTCTGTCAGGTTTTGTCTCTAGGGTCGCTGCGAGTGTGGAGTGAATGGAGGAGTCCATAGCGGCCATGACCAGAGCCTTTGTGGAGTCATTGGCACATGAACGCATCACCACGGAAAGGATGGCAACCTCTGTGGAAAGGATGGCTACCGTAGAGGAGAGGATGGCTACGGCCATGGAGGAGCTTAGTTGCCAGGGTATGGAAAACATGGTCATTGTTCAGATAGAATGACATCTCTTGAGGAGCGACGGGCATCTATTGAACAGAGAAACCAGACCTTCATGGAAGTCCTTCTGAGTAGGACTGCCATTGCAGATACAGGTCCCCATGGCCCCCCTGATGTGCAGCAAGGTGCTCTCCAGCCACTTGCAGGCGCTGAAGGGGACCTGACCCATGAGAGGGAGGTTGGTGGCAGACCTCAAGGAAGTGGGGGCTCCTCTGCAAGCGCTCACACTTCCATGCCACTGCGGAGTCCTCGGTCAGAGCCCCACTGGAGTCCACACCCAAGTGAGATAGGTGTCTCAATCCCTACACAGCCGCAGGAGCAGCAGACTGTTGACGAGCCCTCACAGGCTCACCACCCCAGAGGACACCCGCCAAAGGTGCCGAGACAGGAGCAGCAGCAAAGTGAGCAAGGGGCCTCCACATCTGCTGAAGCCACAGGGGAGGCACCACATAGGAGCATGCGTAAGAGGAAAATAAAGCACAAATAGTCACAAGGGTAGTCACTTGGGTGCAATTTTGTGTTTACTACAAAAATGCCATCACTTCGTTAATGTACATAAAATTTCTGATGGCAAATGTTGCAGTTATATTGTCTTTTATTTCGCTAGTGGGACTTCCACATTGAGGGCTTAGGCATACTTGCAACTGTCAGTATGGTGGTCAGAGTGCTAGGAATCCTCTGGTTCTTGGCCATTGTTAATGCTCTGGTCAGAAGCTGCGAGGCAAAAGTGTTTGTTTGACTAGGCTAAGCAAATCTGGCCAGGATGAGTGCGTTCCTTGCATCCCAGGCAGCAATGTTCTCGCGTAATGCTGCCGCTGGTTGATGGGCCTCTGCAGGATGTTCATTTTTGCCCTCCTCCTCCTCCTCCTCCTCATCTGAGGAGGATATGTGAAGAGTGACTTGGTCCTCAGGAATCTGCAAACCACGATGCTGTGCCATGTTGTGAAGTGCACAGTAAACCATGACGATTCTGGAGACCCTGGCTGCTGAGTACTGTAGGGCTCCACCTGATCTACCCAGGCATCCGAAGCGCATCTTCAGCAAACCGATGGTTTGCTCGATTATGGCTCTGGTGGACATGTGGCTGAAGTTGTAGCTCTCCTCAGCTTCTTTGGATGGTCTCCTCAACGGCGTCATTAGCCACATCCTCAGGGAATTGCCCTTGTCTCCAAGTAGCCATCCGTTAAGTTGGTCTGGCGGACTGAATAGCGGAGGCACACTAGACTGGCGCAGCATGAAGGAGTCATGGCAACTGCCAGGGTACATGGCACAAACATGCAAAATTTCCTTCTTTTGGTCACACACCAGCTGAACGTTAAGGGAGTGGAAGCCCTTGCGGTTGACAAAAATACCTGGATTGCGATGGGGTGCCTTAAGGGCCACATGTGTGCAGTCAACGACGCCCTGCACCCTTGGAAAGCCTGCCAGGTGAGCTAATCCAACCGCTCGCGCTGTGACACTTGCTCGATCCTTGGTGAAATGGATGTGATTGTGCGCGAGGGCAAAGAGGGCATTGGTTACCTGCGTGATGCAAGTGTGTGCGGCCGCCTGGGAAATCCAATCATGTCTGCTGCTGATCCCTGGAATGAGCCTGAGGCAAAAAAGTTGAGTGCGGTGGTGACTTTCACGGCCACTGGTAATGCTTGTCCACCTGGTCCTCTGGGCAGCAGGTCTTGCTGTAGCATTGCGCAGATGTCAGTCACTACCTCTCGCGAAAGTCGGAGCCGCCTTTGGCACTGCTGCTCAGACATGTTGAGATAGCTGACCCTGCGTCTGTAGACCCTGTTTGGGGGGTATCTCCTGCGCCGACGGGCTTCCAGGCGCTGGCCCCTTCTGGCCTGTGCAGCCTCAGGTGGGTGAGCAGCAGCCTGGCGCTCCTCCTGCTGCTGCTGCTGCTGTTGCTGCTGTTGTTCCTGGTTCTGCTGGTGCTGCAGCTGGTGCTCGAGCTCCTCTAATGCCCAGATGGGAAGGAAATAAATGGCTCCCATGCTTCTGGTATATGCCTCCATTGAGGAAGCGCTGAGTGAAGGTGGCGAGAGGGGTTTCCCAGGAGGTCACACTGGAGATGGGTGTGAGGCTCCAACCTTCCAGAGGTGTGGTTAAGCCTTCTAAATGTTGCCCCAGACCTAAGACCACTAAGTCCTGCCACCTGCAAATGATGGCTGATCAAATCTCTTTAATGGTTGTCCTGCAGTTGATAGTCAGCAATCCAATAGTGCTCCTGCCAGGTTTCATATTCGTGCTTCCCACCAGGCGTGTTTCACGTGGGAAAAGGGTTAAATTTGCAAGGGCCTTTTAAAATAGAAATATAGAGGCCATTTAGTGCTTGTTAAGAGCCTTAACAACCAGTCCCGCCTGTTTGATGCGGGACGGAGTCAGAACCATCAGACACGCCTGAGTTAAAATTGCTCGGAGTCGGGAACCAGGCCGGGGGGGTTCTGCATTCCAGTTTTTGCAATTTTAACCCCCCACATGCCTCCAATCCCGCCTCCACAGCTCAATGAAAATCCTGCCCTATGCCTCCATTTATGAAGCCCAGGATCCCGTAAGCTTTTTTAAACTGCTTTCTCAACCTGCCCTGCCACCTTCAATGATTTGTGCACATATACCCCCAGATCGCTCTGTTCATGCATCCTCTTTAGAATTATATCCTTTAGTTTATGTTGCCTCTCTTCATTCTTCCTACCAAAATGTATCACTTCGCACTTTTCTGCCTTAAATTTCATCTGGCCATGTGTCCGCCCATTTCACCAGCCTATTTATGTCTTCTTGAAGTCTATCACTATCCTTCTCACTGTTCACTACACTTCCAAGTTTTGTGTCATCTGCAAATTTTGAAATTGTGCCCTGTACACCCAAGTCCAAGTCATTAATATATATCAAGAAAAGCAGTGATCCTAGTACCGACCCCTGGGGAACACCACTGTATACTTTCCTCCAGTCTGAAAAACAACCGTTTACTACTACACTCTGTTTCCTGTCACTTAGCCAATGTTGTACCCATGCTGCCACTGTCCTTTTCCATGGGCTTCAACTTTGCTGGCAAGCCTATTATATGGCACTTTATCAAACACCTTTTGGAAGTCCATGTACACCACGTCAACCATATTGCCCTCATTGACCCTCTGTGCTACCTCATCAAAAAACTTAATCAGGTTAGTTAAACACGATTTGCCTTTAACAAATCCATGCTGGCTTTCCTTAATTAATCCACACTTGTCCAAGTGACTGTTAACTTTGTCCCAGATTATCGTTTCTAAAAGCTGCCCCACTACCAAGGTTAAACTGACTGGCCTGTAGTTGCTGGGTTTATCCTTATACCCTTTTTTGAACAAAGGTGTAGCTTTTGCAATTCTCCAGTCCTCTGGCACCTCCCCTGTATCTAAGGAGGATTGGAAGATTATGGCCAGTACCTCTGCGATTTCCTCCTTAACTTCCCTCAGTATCCTAGGATGCATCGCATCCGGTCCTGGTGACTTATCTACTTTAAGTACAGCCAGCCTTTCTAGTACCTCCTCTTTATCAATTTTTATCTCATCCAGTATCTGCACTACCTCCTCTTTCACTATGACTTTGGCAGCATCTTCTTCCTTGGTGAAGACAGATGCAAAGTATTAATTTAGTACCTCAGCCACACCCTCTGCCTCCATGCGTAGGTCTCCTTTTTGGTCCCTAATCGGCTCCACCCCTCCTCTTACTACCCGTTTACTATTTATATGCTTATAGAAGACATTTGGATTCCCATTTATGTTAGCTGCCAATCTATTCTCATACTTTTTCTTTGCCCCTCTTATTTTCTCTTCCCCTCTGAACTTTCTATATTAAGCCTGATTCTCACTTGTATTCTCAACCTGACATCTGTCATACGCCCCCTTTTTCTGCTTCATCTTATTCTCTATCTCTTTTGTCATCCAGCGAGCTCTGGCTTTAGTTGCCCTACCTTTCCCCTTCGTGGGAATGTACCTCGACTGTACCCGAACCATCTCCTCTTTAAAGGCACCCCATTTCTCGATTACAGTTTTGCCTGTCAATCTTTGATACCAATTTACCCGGGCCAGGTCCGTTCTCAACCCACTGAAATTGGCTTTCCTCCAATTAAGTATTTTGACTCCAGTTGCCCCCTGTCGTTTTCCATAGCTAGTCTAAACCTTATGATACTATGATCACTGTTCCCTAAATGTTCCCCTACTGACACTCGCCCACTTCACCCACCTCATTCCCCAGAACCAAATCCAACAATACCTCCTTCCTCGTTGGGTCGGAAATGTACTGATCAAGAAAGTTCTCCTGAACACACTTCCCCTATTAGTGTAATGGCACCTCTATTATTTCTTAACTTTAACCAAATAAATTCAGTCCTTGACCCCTCCAGGACATCCTCTCTCTCCAGCACTGTAACATTCTCTTTAGCCAATACTGCCACCCCACCTCCTTTCTTTCCTTCCCTTTCTTTCCTGAACACCTTATATCCAGGAATATTTAGTACCCAGTCCTGTCCTTTTTTGAGCCAGGTCTCCGTTATCGCCACAGCATCATATTCCCATGTGACTATTTGCACCTGCAGTTCACCAACCTTATTTAGCCGCTTCATGCATTTACACACATGCACTGTAAACCTATCTTAGTATTCTCTTGTATTCTCTTAGTCTAACCCCACCTAATACCTTGCTATTTTTTACTCTAGTGCTATCTGTCTCTCCCAATCCTTTGTGCACTTTGTTCTCCTTTCTAATGCTAAATCCCATCCCCCCTGGCCCATCCCCCTGCAAAATTAGTTTAAACCCTCCCCAAAACACTAGCAAACCGCCCCACCGTGAGGACATTGGTTCTGGCTCTGTTGAGGTGCAACACTTCCAGCCTGTACAGGTCCCACCTCCCCCAGAACTGGTCCCAGAAACCTGAAGACCTCCCTCCTGCACCATCTGCTCTATGCTCCAATTTCTATACTCACTAGCTCGTGGCACCGGGAGTAATCCAGAGATTACTACCTTTGAGGTCCTTGTTGCGTTTGCAAAGGTAATCCAGAGACCGTAAGCAGAGTTCAGTTCATGCTGCTTTTTTAATGGCTGACACACACACACACACCCAGGCAAAGGCAATCGAATACCTATACACAATACAATGATAACAGCACTATCAAACTCCATGTGCTCAGGCCAAGGCAATCGAGTACCTATCACCAATGTCAGACATAACATTTCCTCCCCCCTCACAGAATTTCAAACATGAAATGTAGTGACAAAGTCCTGTAGGTGGCCAGGGCGAGAACGTGTACGAACAGGCCGAGGTGTGGACTGGTGAAGAGCAGGTCGAAGTGGGGACTGGTGAGGAGCAGGCTGAGGCACAATATCTGCTTGAGGGTTGGCTGGCTGAGCCACATGTGCATCTTGCCACTCTTTGGGTAAGGCTTGGGGATTCGGTCCATATAATCCCGCATCAGGGGGTGCCGGCACCTTCCGAAGGCGGCTGGCATGCCACCGAGAGCCGTCAGTGAGGCAGAAAGTGGCTGGTCCAAGTTGGCGGCTGATTTAGAGAGGGGAGGACCAGAATGATGCCATCTTATTGTTGCGGTGAGGCCTGCGGACTCTGACCCAATCAGAGACTGAGATGTTGGGCGCCTTGGCCCTCTTCGACTGGTCGAAGCGGAGTTTCATCTTCTCCTGCTGTCTAGCGACTGTGGCTTGAGCCAGTGGAGCAGGGCTCTGAGCTAGCGAGGGGCGGAGCCTGCCAAGGGGCAGCATGAGCTCACGGCCTAGCATGAGGGATGCGGGTGAGACCCCTGTAGTGGAATGCTGGGAGGCTCTGTAGTGCAGCAGTGTGTGGAGGAGGGCCTTGTCAAACGCACACCCCTGGGATAGGTGTGCTCTGAGGCCATTTTTCAGTGTCTGGTTAAAATGCTCCACCCCCCCCATTTGACTTGGGGTGGTAGTGTGCGTATGTGACGGATGCCCTTGCTCTCAAGGTAAGAGGAGAGTTCCGAAGAGACCATTTGGGGGCCATTGTCTGTGGTGATGGCCTTTGGATGCCCCCAGTGGGAGAAGAGGGACTCAAGGATATCAATGATGACCCGAGAGGTGACGGAGCCCACAGCAGTGACCTCTGGCCATTTTGAGTGCAGGTCATAGGTCACCACTAGGAACCGTTGATGGTGGGAGACACCATGGATCGCCCTGCAGACGTCCAGCTGCAGGTGCTCCCAGGGCTGAGAGGGCCAGGCAAGGGGTTGCAGGGGTGGAGGAGCTTGGTGGCCAGTCTTGCCACTTACAAGGCAGGCTGCACAGTCCTTGACCAGGGCCTAGATTTCCCTGTTGATACCCGGCCACCACACTAGGTCTCGCCATCGTTGTTTGAGCTTCACTATGCCCAAGTGGCCCTCATGCGCCATGGATAAAACACGCGCACGAAGGGCACTTGGGACCACAGTGCAGAGCCCACGTGCAACACAGGAATCATTCCAGCAGGAGAGCTCCTCTTTAACTCTGGAGTAGGCAGACAGTTCGTCAGGCACCTTGCGAGGCCAGCCATCTCTGATGAAGGTGCACAGCTGGGAGAGGGCCGGATCCTGTTCAGAGGCCTCTTTGAGCTCCTGGAGAGAGACTGTGGTTTGGAGAGGTGTGTGCAGCATCTGGACGATATCCTGTTCCACATGGTCAGACCCGGCAAGTGGGGCTGGGGCAGAGACAGTGCGGGAGAGCAGATCTGCAACAACATTGTCATGTCCTGGTGTGAACTGGAGACTGAAATTGTATTGGCGGAGGCGGTCAGACCAGCGGTGTAGACGCAGTGGTCTGTGGCCCATGCCTGATGTCGACAGCAGGGCAGTGAGAGCCTGGTGATCGGTTCGCAGGGTGAAGGCACGGCCATACGCGTACAGGTGCCACCGCTCACATGCCCAGACGCACGCCAGCGCTTCACGCTCGCCTAGTGAGTACTTCTGTTCGGTGGGGCTGAGGGCTCGGGAGGCAAAGGCGATTGGTTTCTCCACTCCATTCTGTATCTGCGATAACACCACCCCCACAGCCGCAGCGGACGCGTTGCAGGTGACGAGGGTAGGGCTGGCGACGTCAAAGTGAGCCAACACTGGAGGCGACGTGAGCTGTGATTTGAGGAGGCGAACAGCTTCCGTACAGGCTTCTGACCACACCCAGGGCTCATCCTTTCGCAGGAGCTGGCGCAGTGGGGCTGTGGTGGCTGAGTACTGGGGCAAAAACTTCAGGTAGTACCCAGTCATGCCAAGGAAGGAGGCAACCTGTGCTGCAGAGCTGTGTTCTGGGATGCTGTGAATGGCATCCACATTTGACTGGAGTGGGGATATACCGTCAGCCGACAACCGAAACCCCACAAATTCTATCTCTGAAACAGCAAAGACACACTTTTCGCCATTCAGTGTGAGCTTGTGTTTTGCTAGAGCCGTGAAAACTCTGTGAAGGCGTTCGTCGTGAGTGGAGGTCGAGGGCCCATGCACGACGATGTCATCCAGGTAGATGGCCACCCCAGGAATGCCCGCGAGCACAGAGGACATCACCTTTTGGAAGCAGCTGGGTGCAGAGCTAAGTCCAAATGGCATCCTGGTGTACCGAAAGACGCCAGCATGTGTCACAAAAGCAGTGAGGTCCCTGCTGCTGGGGTGGAGGGGAACCTGTAGATAGCCCTGTCGAAGGTCCAGTTTCGAGAACAGGATGGAACCATAGAACTGCGCTGTGAGTTCCTCAGACGTGGGCAGTGGATATTTGTCAGGGATTATGGCCTTATTCACTGCTCGAAGATCGACACAGACGCGTAGACCACCTGACTTTTTTGTTGCGGCCACCAGGTTGGAGGCCCATGGGGAGGCATCAAGTGATTCGATGATGCCAGCTTCCAATAGCTGCTTTAGTTCAGCTGTGACCCCGTCACGGAGAGCAAGCGGGATGCGGCGCAGTGGCTGAATGACAGGGGTAACGGTGGATTCAACCATGGGCTGGTGGGTGAAGGCAGTCAGGCAGCCCAGACCCTCAAAGAGTGCTGGCCATGTTTGGCGCCACGGTGAGGCGACGTGCAGAATCGTAGACCCGCCGGTGTCCAAGAGAGAAAAACCCAGGTCAGTGAAAAGATCCAGTCCCATCAGGTTAGCTCCTTGGCGTGCCACATGAAAACAAAAATCTGGCAAAACTTTTGTTCCATAGCGTACAGTGAGGTTGACTGAGCCCACTAGTCCAATTTTCGAATTGCCATACCCGCAAAGGGCAGTGGAGGGCGCAGAGAGTAGCAGGGAGCTGAAAAAGCATTTGAATGTGTCCACATTCAGCAGTGAGACGCTGGCACCAGTATCCAATAACAGAGGGATGCACATATCATTCAGGTTAATTGTGCATGACTTGAAAGCCACTACTGGCCCAGAGCTCACGTTGTGAATTATAGGCCAACTGCTTGAGGACTGAGAGTGTTCATCTGTAGCAACAGGGGCAGAGCGGCAGACCTTGGCAAAGTGATTTTGTTTTCCACAATTGCGACAGGCTTGGCCGCGCGCGGGGCAATTCTGTGCTCTGGTAGCATGTGAACGAGATCCACATTTTCCACACTGTTGCCGCGGTAGCGTGCGTTGCTGCCGTCGCGCGAGCATTACAGTGTCAGGGCTGTCGGGGCCGAGGGCGCCGTCACTGGGTGTGTGTGCTAGTTTCGCTGCACATTCGGCTGCAGACTCCACTTGAAAGGCAATGTTGACTGCCTGTGACAACGACAGGTCGTCGGACTCGAGTAACAGTCTTTCATGCACTCTCACGTTGTTGGTGTGCTCTATTAGTTGATCACGCACCATCTCATCTTGTAGCGCACCGAACTTGCACGAGCTAGCTAACCCCCTCAAATTAGCCACGTATTGATGCACAGACTCGCCGGGAAGTTGGTGACGCTGTCTAAAAATGAATCGCTGCAGGAGGGCACTTTGTGGGGCAGAGAAGTGTGTGCTTAACAGAGCCACAGCCACATCATACGTTTGAATTGAATCTGCTGTGCATAATGTCCCAAGAACACGCTGGCCCTCCGCTCCCAAGCAATGGGATAACAGTGCCTTTTTCCGAGCCGTACTCACAGTTTCTAGTCCAAGAGCAATGAGGTAGGTTTCAAAGGACTGTAACTAGCAAACCCATGGGATCGAGGGCTCACTGGGTAGTGCAAGGAAGGGAGGAGGTGGTGGAAGAGAGATTTCAGCCATCCTTGTCGCCAAATGTTGCGTTTGCAAAGATAATCCAGAGACCGTAAGCAGAGTTCAGTTCATGCTGCTTTTTTAATGGCTGACACACACACACACACCTAGGCAAAGGCAATCGAATACCTATACACAATACAATGATAACAGCACTATGAAACTCCATGCGCTCAGGCCAAGGCAATCAAGTACCTATCACCAATGTCAGACATAACAGTCCTGCTTTTTAATCTCTTTCCTAGCTCCCTAAAATCTGCCTGCAGAAACTCATCCCTCTTTCTACCTATGTCGTTGGTACCGATATGGACCTCTGGCTGTTCATCCTCCCCCCTCAGAATGTTCTGCAGCCGCTTGATGACATCCTTGACCCTGGCAACAGGGAGGCAATATACCATCCTGGAATCACGTCTGTGGCCGCAGAAACGCCTGTCTGGTTCCCCTAACTATTGAATCCCCTACCACTATTGCTTTCCCGATCTTCCTGCTGCCCCCCTGTCCAGCTGAGCCACCCGTGGTGCCGTGGACTTGACTCTGGCTGTACTCCCCAGAGGAACCATTGCCCTCACCAGTATTTTTTAAAAGTTTTTTAATTAGTTTATGGGATGTGGGCGTCGCTGGCAAGGCCAGCTTTTATTGCCCATCCCTAATTGCTCTCGAGAAGGTGGTGGTGAGCCACCTTCTTGGTTGGTGAGCGAGATACACTCAGGGGAGTCCTGCACAACCTGCCTGGTCCTCCTTGTCTGTCTGGTGATCACCCATTTCCTCTCTGCCTACACACCCTTATTCTGCGGGATGACCACCTCCTGAAACATGCTATCCACGTAGCTCTCAGCCTCACAGATGTATCGCAGTGATGCCAGCTGCTGCTCAAGCTCCAAAACCTGGAGCTCGAGCTACTCCAGCTGACGACACTTCCTGCACATGTGGTTGTTCAGGACACTGGAAGCGTCCTGGAGTTCCCACATGGCACAAGATGTGCTTTCCATGGGACTGAGGTGCCCTGCCATGCTTCTACTTGATAGATTATTAACTAACTTAACAGAAATAAACTCAAGACTTAAAAACTCAAGGCTATAAGCTGAAAGTTTATATACCCTCCCCTATGATCTGTGATAGTGGCCATATTTAAATTCTAGACAGGCATAGATCGAGAGCATCTAAACACTTTAATACACTGATGTGATTGATTAACCAGCTCCCAGCATTTGCACTGTTAAATCTGGCTCTGGTCTCCCGCTAGCAGAGTCATAAACCCACGAGGTATGTGGTCTATAATTTTGCTGCCAGAATAAAAGTTCTGGATTCAGCAGACATAGTCTCCTGGAATCCAAACTAAACAAGCACCAGTGGAAAAGAGCCTGTGAAGGGAGTGAGTTATCCACTATCAACCTCCCACAACTGTTCACCAGAACTGGTACTGGTGGTGGGTTTACTGACAGATCAGATTCAAGTTTGATGTTATTTTATGTAGCTGTTTTCATAACCACTAATAAATGCCTTAGCCCTGATCTGGTTCCTAACGCCCACGTTTTATTGTATCTCTGGAGATATCAGGTCTTTTCTTAAGATTACAACTTTTCTCAGTGAAAAGATTTGAGATTGAGATACATTCAGTGTGCCCAGGTTAATTCTGCTCTACAAGCATTTGCTTTTTATTTTAGTTCATTAGTAGGTCAACTAGCTGTTAATTCAATAATTTTTGCAGCTCGACTACCTCATGTTACATTAATGAACTAGCTTTTGCGCTATTATTATTTTACTTAGAAGAAGTGTTTCATGCCTCGTATACTGGCTGCCTCCTCGTCATAGTCCTACTAAGAGCCAAGCTGTATTTAATCAGAAATGTTGGCTTGAGGTAATTAGGCAGATTGAAATGATTCTGTTTGACTCACATTGATTGTGTGACATGGCTACTGAAAACAAGAGCAGGGTAATTTCACATTGTCTTCTCATCAGTTATGCTGACAAAATATTTTAGTATTCTTTGTCTTAGAGTCTTTGGGGGTGATTTTGACTTTTGACAATCGTGTAATGCGGGTAACATTAGATTGGCCGCTCATTAGTCATCTCCCCCGATGTTCGTTAACCTTGAAGTCAATGGAAATGAAAATTGGAAATGAAGATCGGGAGAGCTGTATAACGGGTGGCCTATCCAATATCGTCCGTTTTACACTATCACCAAAAGTCAAAATTACCCCCTGTCGGTGCTGTGCACGCTGCTCTCTTCATTGTCCCCACTCGTGCAAGTTCTGTTTTAGACAGAAATGGTGGAGTTGAGCACAACTGCAAATTATAGTACAGAATGTAAAATACAAGTGTAATCCAGCAGGGACCTCAACCGTTGTCATGTGCAACCATCTCCATCGAGAAGCTCTGGTAATGAATGTTCAGTGCCTGACAGTGAACAGTCACAAGGCTATAAATTTTCAGATGAGACGTGACATTGTGGTTCAGTTCATCTGTTCCAGTGGCTCAGATTGACATTATAGAATAATGTTTCTCTGTCAATCAATAGCACCTTAAAAAGAAACAACTGACTTCATTCATCTGTCTACTGTTTGTGGGGTGTTACTGGTACATAATGGATGCAAAGGTTTCCTTGAATACGAAAGGAAAAATAGAAAACAAATTGCATTTAAACAGCACCTTTCATGAGCTCAGGATGTCCCAAAGTGCTTCACAGCCATTGAAGTATTTTTGAAACGACGTCACCGTTGTAATGTACAGAAAAGAAACAGCCAATCTGCACATAGCAAGGGCCCACAGACATCAATAAGATCAATAACCAGTTCATCTGTTTTATTAGGGATAAATATTGGCCAGGACAATGGGAGAGCTCCCCTGCCCTTGTTCAAAATGTGCCATGGGATCTTTAAGTCCACCTGAGAAGGCGCACGGGCCTTTGGTTTAACCCCTGATCCAAAAGATGGCACCTCCGACAGCACAGCACTGGAGTGTTAGCCTGGATTCTATGCTCAAGTCCTGGAGTGGAGATTGAACCCACAACCTTCTGACTCAGAGGCAAGGCTGACACCTAAGTGTCAACATAAGTATTAACAAAGGTCACTGCAAAACCCTTAGAGACAATTCATGTGAAAGGTGTTAATTAACTTCAAATATCGGTGCTCTCTGAACCATAAATTGCTGCTCTATGGTACTTATCCTTGGTGTAATATATGTAATAGTTTCACTTTTGTAATATTTTTGTAGAAAACATGTCTGCAAAGTTCACATAGTACCCCTGTACAAATAGTACCTTTTCTATAGAACAGTGTTCTCCCTTGCTTGGAATGCCCTAATGTAGCCACAAAAAAGGAAGGCTGGTCGATTGATTTACTGACACAGGTCACCTTCTGTCATTTCCTGCAGAGTGTTATTTACAAAGGCGTAAATAAAAATAACATCAGATTTCTGTAATGCTTTGAAATGCGTTTAACTACTTGGCAGACACTGGATTTTGTAAAGGCGTGTGATGCTAATGGCCGATAAGTTGCTGTAGCAGGGCATCTAATGTGTCTGCTGTCAGTTTGACGTGCCCTTGCCCGTTTAGGTTTTTTAATTTTTTTGCGTGGCAAGTTGCTGAAAGTGCGAGCTGATAATGTCACAGTGAGGGAAACGGGGCATCTGGGACCTGAGTGAACAGGGAAAGCAACGCTGTATCTCCTTAACCAATCAGATTGAAGGATTGGGAAATAAACAGTGAAATGGGTGAATTCAATGATAAATCAGGTGCAGAAAGAAAAATAAAGAGAGGGAAAGAAAGACTGGATTAAGAGAGAGGGAAAAGGAGACAGAAATGAAAAGTTTAAAAAATGTAAAAAATTTATATTTGACATTTTTTAAATCTCCATCAACAATTAAAACCTGAAGGAATGAGTCTCCACACTTTTTCAGTGCCAGAGAGGTTGAGTGGCAGTAATTAACAATTATCACATCATTAAAAGAGTACTTTAACTTGAAATTGCTTGATTTAGCTTTCTGGGGCAAGTTTACTTTGTATATGCCGCACAAATACAGCAACTTTATGCTATTCAATGCATTTCAATGATGAGCCAGACAACAAGATGCCGTTTTTGCAAAGCTAACGGCAGAACGGCGCAACTCGGACAGTAACTTTTAGATTTCCACGTTTCACCTCACATCTGCCCTCGCCTGATGTTGCTGTAGCACTTGTGCATAAATAACGGCGAGTGCTAGTAGCCTCACCGTTATTCTGACAGCAAATTCTGGGTCAATGTTGATATGTCTTAAAAATTGCCCGGCTGTAGCCAAACAAAATGCCACTGTCCAATCAAAAGCCATTCACAAATTTTGACATTGTACTTCCGATTCCTGATTCTAAATCATTTATGTAAATGGTGAACAACAGTGGTCCCACCATTTCCCACCTTCTGCCAGTCTAAGTAACTAGCTTTAACCCCTACCCTCTGTTTTCTGTTCTGTTTGCTATCCATTCTGCTACTTATCCCCTGACTCCACGTGCTCTGATCTTAGCCATGATTCTACTAGGCAGTACCTTATCGAAGGCCTTTTGAAAGTCCATGTATATTACATCCATTGTATTACTCTTGTCTACTACTTTTGTTACTTCTTCAAACAATTTATTGAGGCTGGTCAAGCACGACAATCCATGCTGACTACTCTTTATTATATTTTCAGTTTCTATTACATCTTCTATTTTCAATTACACCTTTGAGTAACGATTACAATATCTTTCGTACCACCAACATTAAGCTAACAGGTCTATAGTTCCCTGGATGCATTCTATCTCCCTTTTTGAATAAAGGAACAACAGAAGCTAGAGATAGCCTACTTAGAAAATGCTGATGTTAGACTGCCAACTTATGCACTTTTACATCATAGAGCAGCTTTTATATTGGTCTAGTGCCATAAGAACCTAACACATGGTGCAACACCTGTTGTGTTTTGAGTTTTGCTTCAATTAAGTTTGTCCCAGTTCCCGGGTGTTACCTGAAGGGGGTGCTGGGGGGCTCGGTTTTACGTTGTCTTTCACTTTCAGTTTCGGGTTCTGCCATGCAGACAATGTGCTGTAATGTCCACCCATTTACTCAGTAAATAGTAAAAGGTACATGCCGTCTCCTCTATTCATTACTGTTCAGTCAAGATGCAATAACACCAAAATAAACTTCTCAGATTTGCTATGGCCAGTGATGACCTTTGTAAATCTGGGAAGTTTACTTTGTTGCTGCTGACAGTGTGAGTCCTGTGCATCGGGAGCCTATGTCACTTGAGCAATATGAAAGCAGCTTAAGAGTGCAACCAAAGGCAGACAAACAATTCTCCTTCCATTGACTGGACTCCTAAATGTAAAAGAGCCATGGTTCAGGGAGCTGACATCGTCATAGGCCAATGGGAATGTGAGTCGACAAATGTGCCATTGAGTTAAGGTCTTCAGTTTCAGTAATTAAAATGACGGGAGTCTGTTACATGCATTTGCATTCTGGTGTCCACCTTACACATGGGAACATTGGAAAATTAGGAATAGGAGTAGGCCATTCAGCCCTTCAAGTCTGCTGCACCATTCAATTAGATCATGGCTGATCTGCATCTCAACTCCATTTATCTGCTTAGCTCCATATCTCTTGATACGCTTACTTAACAAAAATCTATCTATCCATAGCTTGAAAACTCCAATTGTCCGAGCATCCACAGCATTTAGGCGAAGAGAGTCCCAGATTTCCACTAACCTTTGTGTGAAAAAGTGCTTCCTGATTTCACTCCGGAATGGCCTCGCTCTAATTTTAAGATTATGTCCCCTTGTTCTTGATTCCGCCAACAGAGAAATACTTTCTCCATATCTACCCTATCAAATCCTTTTAACATTTTAAACACCTTGATCAGATCATCCCTCAATCTTCTATACTCACGGGAATACAAGCCAAGTTTATGCAACACAGTTGAGCTCAGCACACAGACAGAGGCCATCTCCCAAAACACAATTTATGAATATAAATAAAAGCAGGACGGTATAAGGCCATCTAGACCACCCCATCTAGACATGGTGCTGCCTTGTACACCATCAGCACTGCCCACCCCTCCCAGTCATGCAATCTCCTAGGAAAGACAAAATTGGGGGAGATGGCTTTCCGGAAACAGGAGTGCAAATGTTGAAATGTCTCCTCACGATTTGAAGGGGCTGCTCCTCAATTTTTGGCTGCACTTCAGTGCCATGCTCCTGATCATTGGCCACCCAGTGTGGAGGGGGGGCGGGCAGGTTGGTGGGCCTCCTGTTCCTGGGCCTGGCCAAGGTGGCCATCAACAGGTTCAGGCAGCGGGCAGTCGAGGGGGTCGTTCGATCCGACTTTCACGGTTATGTTCGCACCCGGGTGTCCCTGGAGATGGAGCACGCGGTGTCCACCGGCACACTTGAGGCCTTCTGCGACCGGTGGGCACCGGAGGGACTCTTCATCACCCCCGGGAACCAGATTCTAATTTAATTTTGCTAAGGTTCCTTTAAAATATTTTGTTTAAGTTACAGTTTTATTGATTGTGCCCCTTAAAGAAGGGGGCACTTGCTATCTCCTAATTGGTGATGACACGTGTCATCAGTTAAAGTAATCAACCAATAAGAAGTAGAAATGTCTCCTGGTTGTTGGAGACAATTCATGCTGTAGCAGGTGCTTTTTCTTAAACAAGAGCAGATGCCATCAGTGATGTAATGATGTAATGATGTAATCAATCAACACCCCTTTTATAGAGGTTTCCATTCTTTACTAAGCTGGCAGTTTAATCTTGTTGACTAACCTCGCAGTTTATCTTGCAATGTGATTCTCTGGATGATAATACCTCTTTAAAACCAGATGTATGCAACAGGAATTGCAGCCTGTATTTTTTTTCCTTTTGGAAGAGAGGCATGCAAGTACATCTTAACGTTCTCATCAGGGCCATTCCCTTATTTCTCCATACAGCAAGAGAAAGAGATGACTTTATGTTACTCAAAGCCTGGGGTAGTTTAGAAAATACTTACCAATTTTTTTAAAATCACGGGTCAGACTTTTTGGCTGACTGTTCCGCCATGGAATGCATACATTGTAACGTGCAAAATCAGTACCATAAGGTTCCATGCAGCTGCAAACAGTTTGTGGGATTTATAACTGTGTGACTGCCCCGGTGGGCCTTGTCTTATTGTATCCATAAGCATCTATATGCTCTGATAGATTAGTGCTTATGTTATTATTCCAAGGTAGCTGTTTGAATTATTGTCCTGAGTGTGGACTAGGGCTTTGTTATTGTCAAATAATTTTATAATGACTTCCATCTGCACCCCAAGGCCCTTACACTCAGAATATTTTCCAATTTTTTTTTATTATGGTTTTAGATTCGTTGGCAGTTGGCTGCGATATTGAAAATACATACTTCCTGAGAATATTCATTTTGCACCACGATCTTAAACGCTCTGGCTTTAGTTTGAATTGTATTGAATTTTGAGGGCTTCGTGCTGTGTCCGTTCATTGCAGTCAGGACAACAGCACCAAAGCAGCCGTGTCTCCATCTCTCTAAGTATGTGCCCAACTTGACCCGCAGTTTCCTGCTGGCAATTAACACTTGCAATCAGTGAAGAGACAAAAGTAAAAAAACCGAATCCGTGTTTTTTTAAAATAAAAACTGAAACTGCTGGAAACACTCAAACAGCATCTGCGGAGAGAGACAGGTCGGTCGTCAGAACCAGGAGATGTTACAGATGAACAGCTTATTAGGAGGAGCAGGCCGGGGGGTGGGCAGGGTGGGAGAAAAAATGAGTTAGGCAATTGGAGGATAGGAAATGATTTTTAAAAATTCAGTCTTGGGACGTGGGCGTCGCTGGCAAGGCCAGCATTTATTGTCCATCCCTAGTTGTCCTTGAGAAGGTGGTGGTGAGCCTTCTTGAACCGCTGCAGTCCGTGTGGTGAAGGTACTCCCACAGTGCTGTTAGGGAGGGAGTTCCAAGATTTTGACCCAGCGACAATGAAAGAATGACGATATATGTCCAAGTCGGGATGGTGTGTGACTTGGAAAGGAACATGGAGTTGACGGTGTTCCTGTGCATCTGCTGTTCTTGTCCTTCTAGGTGGTGGAGGTCACGGGTTTGGGAGGTGGGGTGAAATAACATGGTTCCGGAAGAGAGGAGAGGAGGTATGGGCAGAAGTGTGGGAAATGGGACAGACGTGGTTGAGGGCCCTGCCAACCACAGTGGAGAGGAATTCTCAGCTGAGGGGGAAAAAAGGGGACATTTTGGAAGCTCTGGTGTGAAAGGTGGCATCGTCTGAGCAGAAGCGACAGAGACAAAGAAACTGAAGGAAAGGAATGGAATCGGTACAAGAAGCAGGATGGGAAGAAGTATAATCGAGGTAGCTGGGAGAGTCGGTGGGCTTGTAGGAGATATCAGTGGAGAGGGAGATAGATTTGAATGCGTGAGGGGAATGGAGAAAATGTCACACCGGCTTTTCAAAATGGAAAGATCAAGAAAGGGTAGGACCCCAGAGGGAGGGGTCCAGGAAACAGGAATTCTGAAAACAGGAGTTAAGGTCCTCTGCGTAGGGGGAGCCTCCTGGCCAAACACATAGCTGCAAAGGCAAAGGTGGTGGATGATTTTATGCTTGGACAGCAGTCTGTGAACTGCTGAAAAAATACAATTAGCATTCTTTCCTTTTATAGATTCAGTGGAAGCTTACATTGCATTGCTTACAGCAGTGACTCACACTTTCACTGAGACTGTTGGATAGAAATTATTTGAAAGTAAATGGAAATATTTTGAAGTGGGTGCAGGAACAGAAGGTGGCAGGACAAATTGATCAGGCTATTAAAAAAGCATACGGGATCCTTGGCTTCATAAATAGAGGCATAGGGCTGGATTTTGTCACTGGGGCGGGCTGGGGTCGTGTAATCCACTTTTCGTGTTAGCCACCCGATTCTAAATCGATGTGGGAGAATGATGCCATTTTAACTTAAGTGGGCAATTGAGTTCCAGCGTGTGGGAACCCATGGCCCAATTAGTTTTTTCAGTCTGAAACTCCCCTCCGATGACGTCATCATTGCTGCTGCATTTAAGGTCTGCAACAAGCCTTGCTTCTTCTGCAGACTGCCATCCTTTTGGCCTTTCATGTTAGAGGGACCTGGAGGCAGAATGACCAGCGAGAGACCTAGGTCTGCTCCCAGGTTTGATGACGTTGCCCTGCAGGCTTTAGTGGAGGGAGCAAGAGCCAATAAAGAGGTGCTCTTCTCTTCTTCAGGGAGGAAGAAGCCTCCCCAGCAGACCAAGGCTGTGTGGATCCAGGTGGCCCAGGAGGTCAACTCTTTGTCGATAACCCGCAGAACCTGGCTTCGGTGCAGGAAGAGGTTTCATGACCTTCTGCGCACTGGAAAAGTGAGTATGACTTTCCCATCACCCTCAATCTGATCCCCATTGCCTCTCCTCACCAGCACTCTAGCAATCTCTTCCTCCACATCCCACTTGACACTGACATCCATGCACCCTTACCCATTCCCTCTCTCTCTATGGTCACATTCACCGAACTATTCAACTATGCAGCCCTCACACTCCCTATCACTGTGATGTTATGAAAGCAACTTACAACACACAGGGAGGGCCCTTGGTTTTGCCACCTCACTCCATCTTTGTCTCCTTCTAAGCATCTATGCTATGGATTCTCTACACTCACTCCTTCATTCTCACTCAAACTCCACTTGTCTCCCTCATTGCAGGAAAAGAGAGCTCACAATAAGAGGGAAAGAGCGAGGACAGGAGGAGGGCCACCCTCAGTAGCCCAGCTCACCCCCTGGGAGGATGCGGTCCTGGAGATCGTAGGACTGGAGGATGAGGCGCAAGTGGGGGACGGACAGACGGGTGCATCACAGCAAGCTGATGTAAGAATAGTTTTCCATCTCTCTCATTGTCATTGCATGAGTCGCTGATAATGATTCTGAAGCTCTAACAGATGGACTTATGATCATCTGCAATATGCAATGTGCATGTAACCTTGGCATCACATCTCTGACTCTTTCCTTTACTCCCCCACAGGACCATCGCAAGCACCCATCCCCACTAGTCAGGAGGAAGAGCCTGAGCATCCAGACTCCTCAGAGGAAGCTGCAACCTCTGAGGGCACAGCGTCAGCAGAATTCAGCGCACCCAGCACCAGTGCAGACACTCACACCTCGGTGGTACCTTCGTGAGATAGTGCAGTGTTGTCACCTGGTTATCACAGCTCACAAGTGAGCATCAGCAGATTGTGCAGACAGGGACAGCAGTGGAGAGTCCAAGTTGGAGGGCACAGGACTCTCCCAGCTCGGCTCAGCTGCATGTCGACCCTCTGCCTCTGGGTCCATCCACAAGATCAGCGGTGCTGGAACTCCAGGAACAGATGCAGGAGTCTCTGGCAGGTTTTGTCTCCAGGGTCGCTGCGAGTGTGGAGCAAATGGAGGAGTCCATTGCGAACATGAGCAGAACCTTTGTGGAGTCATTGGCGCATGAACGCATCACCATGGAAAGGATGGCAACCTCCATGGAGGTGATAAGTCGCCAGAGTGCAGAAAACATGGTGAGTGTTCTGAATAGAATGACATCTCTGGAGGAGCGATTGTCATCTATTGAACAGAGAAACCAGACCTTCATGAAAGTCCTTCTGAGTAGGACTGCCAGTGCAGATACGGGTCCCCATGGCCCCCCTGATGTGCAGCGAGGTGCTCTCAAGCCACTTGCAAGCACTGAGGGGGACCTGACCCATGAGAGGGAAGTTGGTGGCAGACATCAAGGAAGTGAGGGCTCCTCTCCAAGCACTCACACTTCCATGCCACTGCAGAGCCCTCAGTCAGAGCCCCACCAGAGTCCCCACCCAAACTGAGATCGGCGTCTCAACCCCTGCACAGCCGCAAGAGCAGCAGATGGTTGGCGAGCCCTCACAGGTTCGCAACCCCAGAGGATGCCCGCCAAAGGTGTCGAGACAGGAGCAGCAAGAAAGTGAGCAAGGGGCATCCACATCTGCTAAAGCCACAGGGGAAGCACCACGTAGGAGCACACGTAAGAGTATGATACTGCACAAATAGTCACAAGGGTAGTCACTTGGGTGAAATTTGATGTTTAATGTTAAAAAGCCATCAGATGATTACTGTAAATAAAAAATCTGATGACTACTGCTGCAGTTGTGGCATATGTCATTTCGCTAATGGGACTTCCACATTGAGGGCTTAGGATTACTTGCAATTGTCAGTATGGTGGTCAAATTGTTAGGAATCCGCTGGTTCTTGGCCATTGTCAAAGCTCTGGTAAGAAGCTGCGAGGCAAAAGTGCTTGATTGGCTAGGCTAAGCAAATCTGGCCAAGATGAGTGTGTTCCTTGCATCACAGGTAGCAATATTCTCGCGTACTGCTGCCGCTGGTTGATGGGCCTCTGGAAGAAGTTCCTTTTGGCTCTCCTCCTCCTCCTCCTCCTCCTCCACTTCCTCCTCCTCCTCCTCCTCATCTGAGGAGGATATGTGAGGAGCCACTTGGTCCTCAGGAATCTGCAAGCCACGACGCTGTGCCATGTTGTGAAGTGCACAGCAAACCACAACGATTCTGGAGACCCTGGCGCTCCTGTTGTTGCTGCTGATGTTGGTGCTGCTGTTGTTCATGGTTTGCTGGTGCCGCGGCTGGTCTTTGTCATCTGATGTCCAGAAGGGAAGGAAATAAATGGCTCCCATGCTTCTGGTATATGCCTCAGTTGAGGAAGCGCTCAGCCAAGTTGGCGAGAGGGGTTGCCCAGGAGGTCACACGGGAGATGGGTGTCAGGCTCCAAACTTCCACAGCTGTGGTTATGCCTTCTAAAAGTTCCCCCAGACCTGAGACAACAAAGTCCTGCCACCTGCAAATGATGGCTGATCAAATATCCTATTTAATGGTGGAGCTGCAGCTAATAGTCAGCAATCCAATTGTGCTCCCGCCAGGTTTCACCGTCGTGTTTCAGAGCAGGCGTGCTTCACGTGGGAAAAGGGTTAAATTCACAAAGGCCTTTCAAAATGGGATAATAGAGGCAATTTAGTGCTTGTTAAGGGCCTTAAAGGCCTATCCTGCCTCTTGGAGGTGGGACGGAGATGAGAGCAGTCAACACGATTTCTTGAAAAATGCTTGGAGGTGGGATGGAGGCGGGGTTGGACCCGCCCGCCAGTTTTTGCAATTTTAACACTCCACACGCCTCCATTCCCGCCTCCACGGCCCTGTGAAATTCGAGCCCATAGAGTACAAAAGCAAAGAAGTTATGCTAAACCTTTATAAATCACTGGTTAGATGGAGTATTGTCTCAATTCTGGGCACTACACTTTAGGAAAGATGGCAAGGCCTTGGAGAGGGTGCAGAGGAGATTTACTAGAATTATACCAGTGATGAAGGACTTCAGTTATGTGGAGAGACTCGAGAATCTGGAATTGTTCTCCTTAGAGCAGAACAAGTTAAGAGGAGATTTGATAGAGGTGTTCAAAATTATGAAGGGTTTTGATAGAGTAAATAAGGAGAAACTGTTTCCAGTGGCAGAAGGGTCGGTAAGCAGAGGACACAAATTTAGGTAATTGGCAAAAGAACCAAAGGGAAGATGAGGAGAAATTTATTTACGCACCAAGTTTTTATGATCTGGAATGCACTGCTTGAAAGGGTGGTGGAAGCAGATTCAATAACAAAAGGGAATTGGATAAATACTTAAAAAGGAAAAATATTGCTGGGCTATGGGAAAAAGCAGGCAAGTGGGACTAATTGGATAGCTCTTTCAAAAGTCAGCCCAGGCACAATGGGCTGAATGGCCTCCTTCTGTGCTGTAAGATTCTATGATTCTATGAGTTTCAGTTTTTAATAATGGGTCAAGATCAAGCATCTAAACAGAGAGAGTTTTTTTGCTGTAAGTTATTTTTGATGTATGGACTGTGCACCACATTCTGGGGGAGGGAATTTTAACTCCAAAAAACCAGCGGGTTGGGGTCGGGTGGGAGGCTAAAGTGGTTTAAATCTGAATCCTGACCCCAACCCGCCTCCAACCCACTCGCTTCTGGTTTCAAAAGTGGCAGGACTGGGTGGGGGCGTGGCCAACCCGCCCCCAGGAGGCAGGTTGGCACTTAAGTTGTTACAACTTTTGATAGTCATACAATAAATATTGGTGGGCATTTGTCAAATCCAGACTCAGTAATAATTACAAGCCAGAAATCACCTGAATAAGACTTTACACAGACACAAAGGATATCATTCTATTCCCATTTACATTGGTGGCAGCCCTTTTATTCCTCGGTGCTGTAAGGGGAAGTTGGATTCATGAGTACTTCTTTCTCTGCCAGGATTGCTGTGGTTTTAGCACTATCCTGCTGGGCCAGTATAATGAGTGGTCATGAGCTATGCCAAATGCCATCTCTGCCATTCATTCCCTAAAGTCTAGTGTTATTTGAGCTTTGGCCTGAAAATATTGCCAGAGCCGACATGGTGAGGAAAAACTAGGTGCTAATTTTCCTGGCCCATCTACCCCAGTAATTAATTCCCAGAACTCTGTCATTACCTCTGTCAATAGCTGGTCGCTAGGAGGTGTGAGTTACCATTCTGTCCAAATCGCCCGCCCGCACTCCTCCCCTCAGCTAGGAGATGCTGCAGCCTCCCATCAGTATCTACCAGCTTGCTGTGGTTGAGGTTGGAATGGATCGGGAGTTTGAACCTGCGTTCTCTCATTCCATCGCACTGAAAGCTGGTGCTGCAACCTGAATGCTGCCCACTGTGTTGTTGCTTGTCACACTTGTGTTACTTTCTGCCAAGTATTGGAAAGTCTGATTCTATGAATCCCAGGAATGTATCAGGAATGGAGGGAGTAAAGTCAGGGCTGTTCCAGGATTGATTGTAACCATTCCTCATTCCACCTTCATTTTCCACAGCATTCCTAGCGGTCGCAGACCTGAGCACATTGGAAATTCATTCAGTATCATTCAGATATTCAGGCAGTGGTTCTCTAGACTGGGTGTAGGGGGTGGCGGGTGGCGCGTGCGCCCAGTCAGTTATGCCCCTGACTGTCTGTGAGCGGTTCGAATCACTACCACACCCCTGGGTTCTAGACACCGGACTTAGGTACAGGCGGCGATACAGAAAATCGAGTAGACACGTGGTTTGGTGTAAGAAAACCAAGATTTTATTAAAACAGAAAATAAAACAGTCTTATGAGAAGTCACTAGTATAAAATACAGGCAAATACGAAAATTATTATACTTATACAGGGAATGGGGAACACACGGCACATCGAGGGAAAAACAACTACATTAACAATCCCCTTATCCTTATCCCACCCACTATACCTAACTAGATTAGGCTATGAGGGGCCAGAATTCATGCTCACCAATCCAAAGCCTGTTGCTTTAACGGATGCGGGGTTTGAGGTTTGGTCTTCTGTCCTTTTAGGTACCCCGTCGCCACGTGGTCTCAGGGCGCGGTGCTGGAGCTGCTGCTGCGACACACCTTTCTTCTCCTCAGCTACCGTCATCATCTCGTCACGATGGGTTCTCTTCTTCTTCTCCCTCGGGCGGTAACGTTGCGTCAGTGAGACGGTTGGCAGTCTTCACTGCTTAGATTTTCCTACCCACTCTTAGAACGCCAGCATATTCGTTATGGTGTGGACACATGCGTTTAACGCCAGCATATTTGCAGTGTTCAACTAGCCAACTTAGTCTCACTGTCCTCAGATATTTCGTCCCCAAGCGTCAGCTTATAACTCGGCGCTCGGTCTTAATTAATACTGACGTAATAAAGACTCACTACGCACTTGGTGGTACATAAAGCAAGACTTTAATTGACTTGTAACAAAACATGGAGGTCTAGTTAGTAGTCACTAGCTTCCTGTTTCCAGATTGTCTCTGGCCAAGTTGGGCCCACGCCCGAGTATTTATACTCCTTGGACGGCGCCCTCAGCTGGCCATTCAGTAGTACTTCCTGAGTTACTTCTTGTAGAAGTTGCGATTTATGACAAATTCGTCTTCTGCTGCCCTTCTCTGCTCTTTGTCGGGTCTACCTTACTCTTCATCTCGGTTTGTTTCGCCTCGTTCCCTCTGCCCTCTCTCGTGGCCCGGGTGTCCTGGGTGACTTTGGACTCGGGTCTTGTTCCCCTCCCCTGCGGTTGGTATGGATGTCCTTGACTGCTGAAAACTTACCGCGGGGAGCGAGGAGAGAACCCGCCACGAGGCCAGGGCACGAGTACGGGCGGCGGCAGCCCAAGGCCCGACAAGAGGTCAGAGTCGAGAGCAGAGCAAGAGTCAAGAGAGCGATTGCTACTGAGGGTCTACAGTTATACTCCTTTCGATGGCCCTTATCTGCGCACCAAATCAGGTCAGTTCATTGTTTCAATTTTGGCGGGCTGTTTTAAATGATTATAGCAATCTAAACTAACTGTTTTTAGATGGCCGTTTATCGCACCTAATGACCTGATGTCCGGGCTGTATTGTCATTAATGCATTCTAATCGGCCTGTCCAGCCTTGATGGCTTCCATAAGCTGTTTCCGATTATTTATGCGGACAAACTAATGGCCTCATGTATAGGCCTAACTGGGTTTGATCTGCCTACGATCTGACGTAGCTGTCTGGCTTTCAAAATACAAAGTCCTTTTCACAGAAAATGCATTTTAAGTTTCGATTTCCCAAAGTTGCCTGCGCTGTTGCAGAGTCCAAGCTTTAAAATCTTACAGGCTTTTGGTCACGAGGTGCGGACGCCATCTTTTGGGTACCCCTTTTAAAATGTCCATGCAGGGTCCCTTTTATTAATAATCTTGGGGGAATGTGGGAATTTTGCAAATCCTACAGGGGCACATCACCACACAAAATATTACTTTGGGGCTGGCTATAAAAGATCATTATTAACTATCGTTGCTAACCTACATTAACAGTGGATGTCGAATTGTGTGCAGTGTGTGTAGCAACTGAGGCAGCAGAAACGCCAGGGTAAACACTACCTCGTTGAATCAGACAAGCCCCTGGTGTATCAGTCTTGCTGGAAAGGCTCCTTCTCCATTGTGCATCCGAAAATTTATTGCAGGAAAAAAGATATATAGCAGTCCTAAACCACAGGGAGGTGAATGGATCCACATTGTAAGTAATAACAAAATGCTAAAACTACAAGAATTCAAAATAAGGTAACAAGTATTCAGATTCAGTGTCCCCCAGCACAAATGAAGGTAACAGAACTGATGGAGCCTTTTCTCAAGCTTGTACCATTCGCCCAAACAACAGCCTCCTCACAGCACTGACTTAACCCAAATTGAGCACATTCAGTCCTCAGCCAAAACATCCACCAATAATTGCTAATCTTGAGAAAAAGTAATATCTGAGAGTAGGGGCTGGATTTTGTCATTGGGGACGGGCTGAGGGCATGTCAGGTGGTCGGCGTGTCAGGACCCCGCCTCCGATGTGAGGCGGGACAAAAGTGCGATTTTGCCCTAATTGGGCACTTGATTTCCAGCGTGTGGGAACCCCTGGCCCAACGAGTTTTTTGATACTGAAACTCGCCTCCGATGACGTCATCAATGCAGCTGGATTTAAGGCCTGTAAGCAGCCTTGGTTCTTTTTCAGCCTTACAACTTTATGGCCATACTTTTGAGGGATTCCTACTGCTACTATGTTCAGCACTAGACCAAAGTGAGTACCCAGATTCGATGAGGCCTCCCTCCAAGCTCTGGTAGAGGGAGCAAGAGCAAACAAGGAAGGGCACTTTCCTTCCTCAGGGAGGAAAAAGCCGCCACAACAGACCAGAGTTCTGTGGCTGCAAGTGGCACAGGAGGTGAATGCGATTTCAATGTGCAGCAGAACCTGGCTGCAGTGCCGAAAGAGGTTTCATGACCTTCTCCGCACAGGAAAAGTGAGTATTCCATCCCCATGACCCTCAATCTGATCCCCATCGCCTCTCATCACCAGCACTCTGCTTTGTCAACCTCCTCCTCCACATCCCACTTCACCCTTGCATCCCTGCACCCTTACCCATTCCCTCTCTCTGTATGATCACATTCACTTAACTATTCGACTATGCAGCCCTCACACTCCCTATCACTGTGATGCTATGACAATGACTTACAGCACACAGGGAGGGCCCTTGGTCTTGCCACCTCACTCCATCTTTGTGTCCTTCTAAGCATCTATGCTATGGATTCTCTACACTCACTCCTTCATTCACACTCAAACTCCACTTGTCTCCCTCATTGCAGGAAAAGAGGGCTCACAATAAGATCGAAAGAGTGAGGACAGGAGGAGGGCCACCCTCAGTAGCCCAGCTCACCACTTCAGAGGAGGTGGCCCTGGAGATTGTGGGAGTCGAGGAGGATGCGCAAGTGGGGGACGGACAGGCGGGCGCATCATAGCAAGCTGGTGACAGAATCATTTTTCATCTCTCTCATTGACATTGCATGAGTGACTGATCTTGATTCTGATGCTCTAACAGATTGACTTATGATGATCTGCACAATTCAATGTGCATGCAACGTTTATCTCACATCTCTAACTCTTTCCTTTGCTCCCCCACATGACCAGCGACAGTCCCCCTCCCCACTGTCCAGGAGGAACAGTCTGAGCCCCCAGACTCCTCAGAGGAAGCTGCAACCTCTGAGGTCGCAGCGTCAGCAGAATTAAGCACACCCAGCACCAGCGCAGACACTCACACCTCGGTGGGACCTTCGGGACATAGAATAGAGTTGTCACCTGGTATATCACAGCTCACAAGTGAGCATCAGCAGATGGTGGAGACAGGGACATCAGTGGAGAGTTCTCATCGGAGGGCGCAGGACTCTCCCAGCTCGGCTCCGCTGCATGTCGACCCTGTGCCTCCGGGTCCATCCAGAAGGAGAGTGGTGCTGGAACTCCAGGAACAGGTGCAGGAGTCTCTGGTAGGTTTTGTCTCCAGGGTCGCTGCGAGTGTGGATCGAATGGAGGAGTCCATCGCTAACATGAGCAGAGCCTTTGTAGAGGCGTTGGTGCATGAACGCATCACCACAGAAAGGATGGCATCCTCCATGGAAAGGATGGCTACCTCCGTGGTGAGGCTGGCTACTGTAGATGAGAGGATGGCTATGGTAGGAGAGGATGGCTACGGCCATGGAGGAGCTTAGTCACCAGGGTCTCGAAAACATGGTCATTTTTCAGAATAGACTGACATCTCTTGAGGAGCGATGGTCAGCTATTGAGCAGAGAAACCAGACCTTCATGGAAGTCTTCTGGAGTAGGACTTCCAGTGCAGAAACACGTCCTCATGGCCCCCTGAAGTGCAGCAAGGTGTTGTCAAGCCACTTGCAAGGTTTGAAGTGGGGCTGACCCATGAGAGGGATATAATAGCAAAATACTGCGGATGCTGGAAATCTTAAATAACAACAGAAAATGCTGGAAATACTCAGCAGGCCAGGCAGCATCCGTGGAGAGAAAAACAGGATTAACGTTTCAGGTCTGGGACCCTTCATCAGAACTGGAAAAAGCTGGAAATGTAACAGATATTAAGCAGGTGCAGAGACGGGGGGGGGGAGGGGTTTAGGAGGGGCGGAAGGAATTGAAAGAACATGCTATGAAAATGTTGCAAATGGGAATGGCAAAATCATACTGCATGAAAAATGGGGGCAGGGATTATTATCTGAAATTGTTGAACTCTATGTTGAGTCCGGCAGGCTGTAAAGTGCCTAATCGAAAGATGAGGTGCTGTTCCTCAAGCTTACGTTGAGCTTCATTAGAACAATGTAATAGGCCGAGGACAGAGAGATCAGAGTGGGAGTGAAGTGGAGAATTAAAGTGACAGGCGACCGGAAGCTCAGGGTCACCCTTACGGACTGAACGGAGGTGTTCCGCAAAGCGGTCGCCCAATCTGCGTTTGGTCTCCCCAATGTAGAGGAGACCGCATCGTGAGCAACGAATACAGTATATTAAATTGCAAGAAGTACAAGTAAATCGCTGTTTCACCTGGAAGGGGTGTTTGGGGCCCTGGACAGTGGGAAGGGAGGAGGTAAAAGGGCATGTGTTGCATCTCCTGTGTTTGCACGGGAAGGTGTCAGGTGAAGGAGAAGGGCTGTTGGGGGTGATTGAGGAGTGGATCAGGGCGTCACGGAAGGAGCGGTCCCTTCAGAATGCTGAAAGGGGAGGTGAGGGGAAGATGCGTTTGGTGATGGTATCACGTTGGAGGTGGCGGAAATGGCGGAGGATGATCCATTGAATGTGGAGGCTGGTGGGGTGAAAGGTGAGGACAAGGGGAACCCTATCATGGTTCTGGGAGGGAGGGGAAGGGGTGAGAGCAGAAGTGCGGGAAATAGAACGGACACGGTCAAGGGCCGTGTCAACCACAATAGAGGGGAATCCTCGGTTGAGGAAAAAGGAAGACATGTCGGAAGCACTGGTATGGAAGGTGGCATCGTTAGAACAGACGTGGTGGAGACAGAGAAACTGGGAGAATGGAATAGAGTCCTTACAGGAAGCGGGGTGGGAGGAAGTGTAGTCCAGGTAGCTGTGGGAGTCTGTGGGCTTGTAGTGGATGTTTGTCGAAAGCCGATCGCCAGAAATGGAGACGGAGAAGTCAAGGAAGGGAAGGGAAGAGTCGGAGATGGACCATGTGAAGGTGAGGGAAGGGTGGAAATTGGAAGTAAAGTGAATGAACCAATACAGTCATCGATGTACCGATAAAAGAGGTGAGGGAGGGGACCTGAGTAGGACTGGAACAAAGAATGTTCTGTAGGAACGGAGGTTCCTATCAAAAAGACTGAGTTCGACTCAGGTAATTAAATTAATGAACTTTAATGAAACCAAACAAGTTTAAACTGGAAACTGCTAAAACACATCAATAACAGGTCTACTCTCCTTGAGGGCTCCACGAGGACTGATCCTCTGGTCAGGAGACTGACGTCATGACGTCATCACGTTCTTCCCGCCATTGGGGCATCACGTGACTAACGGCATGACGTCATCACGTTGAAACCGTGCTGTAAAGGTAACTAGGCATTATACAGTCAAACAGTGTAATTAAAGGTACAGGCACAGACAGTAACTACATTGCTGTTAAAGGAATTATGTACAACCGCCCTGAGTCCTTTGGTGGCTCCGCCACAGTTCCACATATCCCATGAATAGGCAGGCATAGCTAGGGCCCATGCAGGTTCCCATAGCAACACCTTTAATTTGGAGGAAGTGAGTGGAGTCAAAGGAGAAGTTGTTCAATGTGAGAACAAGTTCAGCCAGGCGGAGAAGGGTGGTGGTGGATGGGGACTGGTTGGGCCTCTGATCAAGGAAGAAACGGAGCGCCCGAAGGCCATCCTGGTGGGGGATGGAGGTGTAGAGGGATTGGACGTCCAGAGTGAAAAGGAGACGGTTGGGGCCAGGAAACTGGAAACTGTTAAAGTGACGGAGGGCGTCGGAAGAGTCGCGAATGTAGGTGGGAAGAGACTGGACAAAGGGAGAAAAAATAGAGTCGAGATAGGAAGAGATAAGTTCCGTGGGGCAAGAACAGGCTGAAACGATGGGTCTACCAGGGCAGTCCTGTTTGTGGATCTTGGGAAGGAGGTAGAAGCGGGCTGTGCGGGGTTGGGGGACTATGAGGTTGGCGGCCATGGAGGGAAGATCTCCAGAGTAGATGAGGTCAGTGACACACTTGGAAACAATGGCTTGATGTTTTCTAGTGGGGTCATGGTCCAAGCGGAGGTAGGAGGTGTTGGAGAGTCGGCGTTCAGCTTCCGCACGGTAGAGGTCGGTTCGCCAAACAACAACAGCACCACCCTTATCAGCAGGTTTAATGATAATGTTATGGCTGGATCGGAGAGAACGGAATGCTGCAAGTTCAGAGGGAGGTAGGTTGGAGTGAGAGAGGGGAGCAGAGAAATGGAGACGGCCGATGTCACGGCGGCAGTTAGCAATGAAAAGATCTAGAGAGGGTAAGAGGCCAGAGGGAGGGGTCCAGGTAGAATGATAATTTAGAAAGCGGGAGAAAGGATCAGCAGTGCGGGGGGAAGACTCCTGGCCAGAGAAGTGGGCATGGAGACGAAGGCGATGGAAGAAGAGCTCATCATCGTGCCAAGCTCGAAACTCATTCAGATGGGGGCGTAAGGGGATGAAGCTCAGGCCTTTGCTGAGGACTGATCGTTTGGGGTCAGAGAGGGGAAGGTCAGAGGGGATAGTGAAAACACGGCAGGGGGTGAGATTGGAAGAAGGGATGGGATCAGAGGAAAGTAACGGGGAAGAAGGTTCTGGAGAGGCGTTAGTGTCCAAGAGTTGATGAAGCTTGCGATCCTTGATATCAGAAAGGAAGAAAAAAAGTTTTTGTTGAAGCGTCGGATGAGTCGAAGGAAGAAATGGAACTGTGGACCCGGACAGCTTTGATATAGAGTGCGTCGGTGTTGCTGAAGAGAGAGGTCGAGGTTGTTCATGTGGCGGCGCATGGCGTTGAGTGTGGATCTCAAGATGCGGCGAGAGCAGTAGTTCGACATGAGGGGGATGTTGGTGACAGAGAACAAGGAAGTGGGGGCTCCTCTCCAAGCGCTCACACGACCATGCGACTGCAAAGCCCTCGGTCAGAGCCCCACCAGAGTCCTCACCCAACTGAGATCGGCGTCTCTGCCCCTGCACAGCCACAGGAGCTGCAGACTGTTGCCGAGCCCTCACAGGCTCGCAACCCCAGAGGACATCCGCCAAAGGAGTCGAGGCAGGAGCAGCAAGAAAGTTAGCAAGGGGCCTCCACATCTGCCGAAGCCACAGGGGAAGCACCACGTAGGAGCACGCGTAAGAGGAAGATAATGCACAAGTGGTCACAAGGGTAGTCACTTGGATGTTATGTTGTGTTTATTTTTGAAATGCCATCAGTTGCTTGTTGTGATAAAAAAATTCTGATGGCAATCTGTTGAAGTCGTGGCCTGTATCATTTCGCAAATGGGACTTCCAAATTGAGGGCTTAGGGCGACTTGCAATTGTCATTATGGTGGTCACAGTGATAGAAACCTGCAGGTTCTTGGCCATTGTCGATGCTCTGGTAAGAAGGTGCGAGGCAAAAGTGTTTGATTGGCTTGGCTAAGCAAATCTGGCCACGATGAGTGCATCCCTTGCATCCCGGACAGCAATGTGCTGGTGTGCTGCTGCTGCTGGTTGATACGCCTCCGCAAGCTGTTCGTTGTCACTCTCCTCCTCCTCCTCCTCATCTGAGGAGGCTATGCGATGAGCCACTTGTTCCTCAGGCATCTGCAATCTTCGATGCTGTGCCATGTTGTGAAGTGCACAGCAGACCACGACGATTCTGGAGACCCTGGCTGCTGAGTACTGCAGGGCTCCACATGATCTAGCAAGGCATCTGAAGCGCATCTTCAGCAAACCGATGGTTTGCTCGATGATGGATCTGGTGGAAATGTGGCTGGAGTTGTAGTGCTCCTCAGCTTTGTTGGATGGGCTCCTCAACGGCGTCATTAGCCACGTCTTCAGGGGATAGCCTTTGTCTTCAAGTAGCCATCCAAAAAGTTGGTCTGGCGGTCTGAAGAGCAGAGGCACACTAGACTGGCGCAGGATGAAGGAGTCATGGCAACTGCCAGGGTACTTGGCGCAAACATGCAAAATTTCCTTCTTGTCGTCACACACCAGTTGCACGTTGAGGGAGTGGAAGCCCTTGCGATTGACAAAAATACCTGGATTGTGATGGGGTGCCTTAAGGGCCACATGTGTGCAGTCACCCTTGGAAAGCCTGCCAGATTAGTGAATCCAACCGCACGCACGCTTACACTTGCTTGATCCTTGGAGAAGTTGATGTAATTGTGCACGATGGCAAAGAGGGCATCGGTTACCGGCGTGATACAAGTGTGTGCGGCCGCCTGGGAGATGCCGCTGATGTCTGCTGCTGATCCCTGGAATGAGCCTGAAGCAAAAAAGTTGAGTGTGGTGGTGACTTTGACGGCCATTGGTAAGGGGTGTCCACCCGCTCCTCTGGGCTCCAGGTCTTGCTGCAGCATTGCGCAGATGTCACCCACTACCTCTCGCGAAAGTCTGAGCCTCCTTTGGCACTGCTGCTCAGTCATGTTGAGGTAGCTCATTCTCTGTCTGTAAACCCTATTTTAGGGGGTATCTCCTGTGGCGACGTGCTTCCATGCGCTGGTGCCTTCCTGCCTGTGCAGCTTCAGGTGGGTGAGCAGCAGCTTGGCGCTCCTGTTGTTGCCGCTGCTGTTGTTCAGGGTTCTGCTGCTGCCGTGGCTGGTCTTCGTCCGAATCTGATGTCCAGAAGGAAAGGATATAAATGGTTCCCATTCTTCTGGTATATACCTCAGTTAAGGAAGCGCTCAGTCAAGGTAGGGAGAGGGGTTTCCCAGGAGGTCACACTGGAGATGGATCTGAGGTTCCAAACTTCCACAACAATGAGTAGGCCTATTAAAAGTTCCCCCAGACCTGAGACAACAAAGTTCTGCCACCTGCAAATGATGATTGCTGAAAACCCCTTTTTAATGGCGGAGCTGCAGCTGTTAGTAAGCAATCCACTTGTGAGGCCGCCAAGATTAATTGGCGTGTTCCAGAGAAGACGTGCAGCATGGGGGAAATGTGTTAAAATCAGAAAGGCCTCTCAAAATGTGATTATAGAGGCACTTAACTGGTTGTTAAGGGCCTTAAGGGCCTATCCCGCCTCTTGGAGGCGGGATAGGAACGGGGTCTGAAACCCCGATTCTGGGAATTTTGCTCGGAGGTCGCCTGGAGGCGCGATCGGAGCCGCCCGCCATTTTGTGCAATTTTAACACCCCACACGCCTCCAATCCCGCCACCTCAGGCCTGGCAAAATCGAGCCCTCGGTGTCTACTGTTAATCCTTTTGCCATGGAGTATCTGAGGGGATAATCCCTCACAGCTAGTCCCAACCTTCCTCTAATGTTTAATGTTCTTTGCTCGTAAATTGTAGATTGCAATGTGGAAAGCATCAGAAGGTGGTTAATGACAAGAGTGCATATGTTAGAAAGTCTTTCTGTTTGCACTGCCAATTTGCCTAATCTGTAGGTCATAAGAGATGGCCTGATTTCACATCTTTGGACTCATTGCCATATGAAGTGAAAACCGATGAATGTACATTAATTATACTGTATTCTTGTATAGGTCAACCCAAGCTTCTTGTCATTCCTTTAGGTCTGGCTGTCTCCATTACTAACACACACCTGCACATCTTAATACAGCTGAGCTTACAAAACTGCCAAGATATTGACTGTGTAACTTCCTTTTAGGTTCAGGCTCTTAAAATTCGAAGGCCCAATCATAGTTCCCACAAGGTTTTAATTAAATCCATTTTTTAAATTCTGTCACAGAATATCTTATATGCAGTTTGCTTATCATCGATCCGTGATAGACAATAGACATTCTTTCTAAATGGAATCGCTAACTTGGATTGTGAAAACACATCGGCCCAGAAATTGGTGTCGGGGGCTTCCCGCGGGTGCAAGCCCCTGACCTACACTTACATAGCGCGCCGACAGTTGAAGCCTGGCCCTGCGTGGATTTCCTGTCAGTGGCCCGGTTCAGCTCCCGGCGCACTGTGCTTGCGTGATCCAGTGGCGTAGTTAGTTCGATGAGCCGGCTGAGATCACGTGAGCACTGGGCAACCAATCGGAGGTTGCAAAAGTTCATTCATGAGTTTGATAGTAAGAACTGTCAAACTCATGAAAACTCCGGGCGCCCAAAACAGTACTTAAACTTCAAATAAAAGTTAAAAAAACATCCCACTAATTAAATGAACTATTAATAACTGTAAAAAACTAATTTAAACAATTATTCAAATTTTTTAACAAATCGGGTCTAAAAATACACTTACCTTACTGTAAAGTCTTTAAAAATAATAAACCTGTGGAAAAAAAATTCTAACTTTAATTAATAGACCACTTACCTTTTAAAACTAAGTACTTACGTCTGCTTTTTTCTCGCGTAAAAACTGGAGGCCTTATCGCACGGGCAACCCTGTAAAAAAAAAGGAATTTCAGCGCGCACGCGCAAACTCCTGCGCGCACGCGTTTGACCTCTGAACCCCTTGGTTCAGAGGATCGGAAATGCCGGTTTCCCGCGCATGCGCTGTGCATGCAGAAAACCGGCAATTCCATCGGTCCCACGCGTGAGTACACGGTGCTTACTCACGCGTTGGGACCCGAATTACTGGGCCATCAAATTTTATTGGTTTAAGTTTATTATGATAATGATGGAAAGTGCTTAACACTGCAAGAAGAAATGAATGGCAAAAGAAAATAAAAATGTTCAAACAAAGCCATACTGAAATGGAGCAGAGGGCACTGTGTCCAAAACTGTAATTGTAGTTTAGAAAAAACATACCAAACTGGAATTGTTTTTTTTTCAAAAGCTGATTACTTTCTTTGGAAATATATTTCATTAACAAAAATATTGTATCCATATTCCTATTTTTCTCTCATCTCTCTCTCTCTGCCTTTCTCTATGTTTCTTAGTTTCATCTATTGCTGTTTTCCCATGAAACACAGAGTCCTCTCCCTGGAAGTGGAGGCAACATATATGTCCTTTTCTCTATTTACATACAAGTCAAAGCCCCAGACTGTGACCCTCTAACCTCATCCCCCACTAAACTGAAGTAAAAAGTCAAATCCGCTCCTGCTTCTTTCCCTTTCCATTCTCTTCAGGGTGGAAGGGTTGGGAGAGAGGAGGAAGACTAGGGATGAAATGATTGATTGAACAGACTGTCTGAAAGCATAGGGAGGCTGGGTCCAAGAGGGAGCAAGGAGGAGCGCCAGGAGGGAATGAGTGGGAGCGAGGATGCAAGATAGAGAGTGAGCAGGTAGGCTGGGGCTCTGTGAAATTGGAAGGTAGCAAGGGCTAAGGCCTTAGCTAGGAACAAGCAAATGGGAATGTTGGAGACTGGCTGGGAACTGGAAGAGAATAGGTGGGGAGATGGCAAAGAGGGAGGTTGAAGTTTTCTGGGGCCAGGGGAGCAAGTGAGGAATCTGGGACCTGTCTGGTACCAGGAGGCAGAGGCAGTGCTCGGCCAGGAGGCAGTGGTGAAACATGGGCTCACTCCATATAAACATGGAGTGAAGCCCCAGTATAACATTTATAGAATTATATGTTATACAGTAGGGCTTTTTTTGAAGTATATTACTGTTATAATTTTGACGATGGTATAATACCAATTTTTAGGCTTCACTCAGTATTCTTAATATAAGTCAAACTTCGCCAGCACCTTCCAGTGCCAACCTCCCCACCATCACCTACAGTGGCAACAAAGTCAATGCCAGGAGGCAGTGGCACTACCAAAGATCATAGGCATGATGTGGCAACAGTGAAGCCCGGGTCCAGGAGCTAGTGGGGAGCATGGGATGGAGCCTGAAAACATTGTGGGTTGTGGGACGTGGAGCCTGGATCCACAGAGAATGGCAGGAGTGGGGTCTGTATCCACAAAGTACACCAGGGAGGAAAGAGATCGCCACAGCTGGAGTGAGGCACAACAGGAATTTATCTCAGTGTTGGTGCTGTCAAGAAATACCAATTAGAAGTAATACTACAGATATATGGTTCTGAGATCTGAATGGTCCCTGGTTGCATAGTTCTGGAATCTCATTGGCTGAAGGGACATAAACTGATACATGCCTTGCAGACACAAAACTTTTAATAAACTAGATATTTTTGCTTAATTGTTATGCTCATCCAGGCTGGGGCTTTGAGCTTCTTTCCACTTTTTTTATCTCCATTGCCAGCACTGGGTAACTCCAGTACAAGAGAAATACAAAATAAATGGCCTTGTGCTCTGCCCCAGAAAATATGCTTTTGTTCAATATTTGAAGTCTACCCCTTCTGCCAATGTGAAATACTCCATTTCCCACACCAACTGTACTTAAGTTCCTTTGGAATCAGATTTCCAATTTAATACCAGTTACAGTATAATTTTGTGCTGTAGACTAATGCCCAACAGGAATTGTACAAGACTGAGACTGTCCAAACTTATTTCACTTCAGACCCTTACTTTTGACAGCAGAGGGGACAGTCAACCAAATCATCTTGGCAGCGATTTTGCCGGCACTCAGAGGGCAGGTTCGGAGGTGGGTCAGCTGTTAAAGTCGGAATGATTGACGGCAGGTTGGAAACCCGCCGTGAACCCACCTCCATGTGAGTTTCAAGCGTGTCGGCTCTGCGATTTCACAGCATACCCGACACCAAGTGGTGGGTGAGGAATTTAAGGCACTTAACTCCTTGTTAAATGCTTGTTAACTGCTATTTTGACAGCCTTTTGCTATTTTCCAACATTTTAAATGGGTTTCATGATGTTTGGAGCTCATGCCAGGTAAGTATGTCGGGAGGACCAACGAGCTGGATACTTTACAGCTGCATCTGCAGTCTAAAAGCTGCTCAATTTCAAATGTCAGAGGTTGCTGAGTTAATGACTTGGGAGACACATTGGGCTGGATTTTATCAATGGGGAGCTTTTGGAGGCGGGACTCCCAATTGTCGGGTTTTAGTCCCACCTCCATCGACTTGTGGCCAACCCACGCCATTTTCCCTTGATTGAACTTGTTAAGCCCGCCCAGCGGGTTTAGCAGGCCAATTAAGGGAAAGCTGGTTACAGGAGACGTCAGCTTTTGACAGATGAAATGTCAGCATTTGACGGCTCTGTGAAGCTGTCAAACACTCACAATCTGTCCTCTAAGTTGAGTCCTTCCACACAGGCTCAGTTAGAGATCTCTCCTGAGCAGAAAGCAGAAGGCTGCAGCTTTTGACAGTTCAGCGGCCATTCTGCTTTCTGTGCCGGTGAGCAGAGGGACTCCCAAGACCTGAAGGGAGGAAGCCTGCAGGAAGAAGTAAAGGTAAGTAAAACTTATTAAAACACTTTACACACACCTCACACACTTACCTCTCTACACTTGTACTCATCACTCACCTGCACATCGGACATCTCGGCCCCTCCGACCCCTGCAGACTGACGGCCCGCCTCACAGACCCTGGCGAGGTTCGGAGCCGGCAGGAAGCCCACACTTCAGGGCTGAAAATAGGGATTCTCAAAAAAACTGCCTGTTAACTATCTGTTAACAGGCAGTTAATTGGCACTTATTCTCTTCCCGCCTCGAGGAGATGGGACCCGGCGCGGGTTGGGTACCCGCCTCCTGGAAAGATGGCACGGAGGCAGGTTGGTGGCGGGATGGGTACCCGCCCCCAGATTCTGGCATTTTCCCGGCAGTCCCGCCTCCTTACCTGCTCAACAGGGCTGGCAAAATCGCCCCCATTCTGTCTTCAGGTTGTAAGTGTGTGGTGTTAACTCGATATCCACTGTCACCTGCATTGTACTGGACATATAAGGCACCCTCACCCTTCACTGTACCACCTCAAATTGTGAGCACAGTTATGGCAACGATGTCAAACATTCATAAAATATTAATTTATTCCAACAGAATAAAAGAACAGAAACAGAGGCCGGTGTCGGGAGCAGAAGGAGAGTACAGTGAGTATTTAAACTCACTTTCGCGGGCTTTTTTCCTCAGAGGCTGGTGTCGGGAGCAGCAGGAGAGTACAGTAAGTATTTAAACTCACTTTCGCGGGCTTTTTTCCTCAGAGGCCGGTGTCGGAAGCAGCAGGAGAGTACAGTAAGTATTTAAACTCACTTTTGCGGGCTTTTTTCCTCAGAGGCCGGTGTCGGAAGCAGCAGGAGAGTACAGTGAATATTTAAACTCAGTTTCGCTGGCTTTTTTTCAGAGGCTCACCAATCTCGCAGACCGGCGGCAGCGATCCAGAGCCATGTCACGATTCAAAAAGTGATGCGGGCAAGAGGAAGCAGCTGATTGGATTGGGTGAGTATGTAAGGGGTTTTAGATCGCAGAGGTTTCTCTCTCTAGAGGCCTCTCTCTCTTGCACAGTAAAACCTTGAGTGGTTCGACCCACTCGCCCCTTAGATTCTATACTCTGGACTTTGGGGCAGGAACTACAATGTAGAGAAAACTCTTGTAGACCAAATGAAATTTTATTGTATATGGACAAACAAATCAAATGCAAGCAGATAAGAGAGTACATGGGAGAGAAAAACACAAACAAATCACAACGACACAATACTAACTAAGGCAAATACAGGCATATTATACTCTACAAAGATCATCATGAAATAAGGAAACACACAGAACATCGAGGGACAACAACTCATGTTAATTGTACCCTTAAGTCTACCCCCTTAAACCTATCTAGATCTGATTGTGAAGGGCCAGAAACATGCTCACCAATCCAACTAGGAAGTGCAAGGTTTTCAACCAGTCTGCGTTTGATCCTTTCAGGCGTTCCGTCTCCACGTGGATCGTGGAGCCCCAGCGAGCTGCGCCACACCTCTCCTGAGGTGGGGGTCGGGGGCGGTTGGACACCGGCTGGTTCTGGATGTCGGCGGGGTCGAGGATCGTCGGCTTGACCCTGGTCAGAGGAGCCTTGGGCTGGCCTTGATATAGGTTTCTTCAGTTTATTTTTGTCTCTTCTCCCGAGTTGGGAGAGGGCCTCTCGTTTTCGTCAACGGCCCGGGGTTGGTCGATGATCTCCCGATGTTTGACCCCGGGGCGGGACGCCGGCTCGAACGGTCTTCTTGATGGCGGTTTGGTCTTCTTCTCCTTCCTCTCCGTCGATGGAGAGGAGTCCCGCTGATCTTCTCCCGAAGCGACTCCTCTTCACCCAGCTCAAAAGCTGGGCAGGCCTGCAAACTGGAAAGCTGGAAAGCCAACCAACTGACTGAATTCCTCCCCGAGTTCAACTCTCCAATGACAACTGTCCGAATTCCACTTCAACTCCTCCAATTATACTTTTCCTTCAGAAGCTTCCACTTCCCGCCCAAAATCAGGTTAGTCTTTGTTTAACTTTTGGCGGGCTGGGAGCACAGCGGGGTAGTTATTATATTTTAAAATATTTTAGATGGTCGGTGAAGACCCATCTCTGGTCTGGAATGACCTTCATTGTTTTTAATGTCCTGCTGATCTCGTTATCTAGTCCTTGGTGCTGTTCTCATGAATATGAAATTGTCCCCTTTTGTCTGGGTCAACATTTAGATGGCCTCTGTCTCCAGGCCAATCTTGACTGGATCTGCATCTAATCCATATGTATATGTGGGGGTCTGGTTTCGTTCTCTCAGAAACGGCTTCCAGAACTTACTGTGGGTTGAATCCACAAAGCTGTCTGAGGACTCGCAGGAACGATTTTAAAATGTCCCAATAAGCCGGTCACATGGTATGGTGGTCATTTTGTATGCCCCTTTTTCTGAGCTTCTTTTAAAACAGTCTTTAAAAATCATGGACTCTTCTGCCATTTGACCCTTTATAATATAAAGTTCAATTTTGCGATTCCTACAAGTACTTATACTACTCCATAGTTTGACAGTTAAGGTTAATAGTTTATAAAGTTTAGACGGTCTTAATTTTTGTGGTTATAGTTTCTAAGGTCTCTGTTGTGTAGTGGGGAGTGACAGCAAACAAGGGCCCCTGAGTATATCATTTAATTGTAGTGTAATTAGTGGTATTGATTTGATTTAATTTAATTTAAATTAATTAAAGTGTAAGTCATGGCAGCACAGCTCGGCCCCGTGGCATGCTCCTCCTGCACTATGTGGGAAATCAGGGACTTCCTGTGTCCCTGACAACCGTGTGTGCGGGAAGTGTATCCAGCTGCAGCCACTGGCAGACCACATTGTGGCGCTGGAACTGCGAATGGATACATACTGGAGCATTTGCAATGCTGAGGACGTCGTGGATAGCATGTTTAATGAGTTGGTCACACCGCAGGTAAAAGCTGCACAGGCAGGAAGGGAATGGGTGACTGCCAAGCAGAGTAGTAGGTGCAGGCAGATAGTGCAGGGGGCCCCTGTGGCCATCCCCATCTCAAACAGATATACCGCTTTGGATATTGGTGGGGGAGATGGCTTATCGGGCGAAAGCAGCAGCAGCCAACATCCTGGCACCATGGGTGATTCTGCTGCATACGAAGGGAGGGGAAAGAGTGGGAGAGCTATAGTGATAGGGGATTCTATTGTAAGCAGAATAGATAGGTGTTTCTGCGGCTGCAAACGAGTCTCCAGGATGGTATGTTGCCTCCCTGGTGCAAGGGCCAAGAATGTCTCGGGGCGGCTGCAGGGAATTCTGGAGGGGGAGGGTGAACAGCCAGTTGTCGTGATGCACATAGGTACCAATGATATAGGTAAAAAATGGGATGAGGTCCTAAAATCTAAATATAGGGAGTTAGGAGGTAAATTAAAAAATAAGACCTCAAAGGTAGTAATCCCAGGATTGCTACCAGTGCCACGTGCTAGTCAGAGTAGAAATAGAAGGATATTTCAGATGAATACATGGCTAGAGAAATGGTGCAAGGGGGAGGGATTCAAATTTCTGGGACATTGGAACCGGTTCTGGGGGAGGTGGGACCAGTACAAACTGGACAGTTTGCACCTGGGCAGGACCGGGACCAATGTCCTAGGGGGAGTGTTTGCTAGTGCTGTTGGGGAGGGTTTAAACTAAAATAGCAGGGGGTTGGGAACCTGTGCAGGGAGACAGAGGAAAGGGAAGCAAGGATTGAAACAAAAGACAGGAAGGAAAAAACCAAAAGTGGAAGGCAGAGAAATCAAGGTTGTAAATCAAACAGGGTTACAGTAAATAATAATTCTAAAAGTACTAAGCGTGTTAAAAAAACAAGCCTGAAGGCTTTGTGTCTTAATGCAAGGAGCATTCGTAATAAGGTGGATGAATTACCTGCACAAATAGATGTAAACGGATATGATATAATTGGGATTACGGAGACATGGCTCCAGGCTAACCAAGGCTGGGAATTCAACTTCCAGGGGTATTCAATATTCAGGAAGGACAAGCAAAAAGGAAAAGCAGGTGGGGTAGCATTGCTGGTTAAAGAGGAGATTAACACAATAGTAAGGAAGGATATTAGCTCTGATGATGTGGAATCTGTATGGGTAGAGCTGAGAAATACCATGGAGCAGAAAACATTAGTGGGAGTTGTATACAGACCCCCAAACAGTAATGCTGAGGTTGGGGATGGCATTAAACGGGAAATTAGAGATGCGTGCAATAAAGGCACTGCAGTTATCATGGGTGACTTTAATCTACATATAGATTGGGCTAACCAAATTAGTAACAATACCGTGGAGGAGGAATTCCTAGAGTTCCTGGACCAATATGTCGAGGAACCAACTAGAGATCAGCCCATCTTAGACTGGGTATTATGTAATGAGAAAGGATTAATTAGCAATCTTGTTGCATGAGGCCCCTTGGGAAGGAGCGATCATAATATGATAGAATTCTTCATTAAGATGGAGAGTGAAGTAGTTGACTCAGAGACTAGGGTCCTGAATTTAAATAAAGGAAACTACGATGGTATGAGGCGCTAGTTGGCTAGGATGGATTGGGGAACGTTACTTAAAGGGTTGACGGTGGATAGGCAATGGCAAACATTTAAAGGTCGCATGGATGAACTACAGCATTTGTTCATCCCTATTTGGCATAAAAATAAAACATAAATGGTGACTCAACCATGGCTAACAAGATCCAAGGAGAGGACATGTAAATTGGCTAGAAAAAGCAGCAAACCTGAAGATTGGGAGCAGTTTAAGATTCAGCAAAGGGGGACCAAGGGATTAATTAAGAGGAGGAAAATAGAGTATGAGAGTAAGCTTTCAGGGAACATAAAAACTGACTGTAAAAGCTTCTATAGATATGTGAAGAGAAAAAGATTGGTGAAGTCATGCGTAGGTACCTTGCAGTCAGAATCAGGGGAATTTATTATGGGGAACAAAGAAATGGCAGACCAATTAAATACATACTTTGGTTCTGTCTTCACAAAGGAGGACACAAATAACCTCCCAGAGATGTCAGGGAACATAAGGTCTAATGAGAGGGAGGAATGAATGAAATCAGTATTTGTAGGGAAATGGTGTTAGGGAAATTGACAGGATTGAAGGCCGATAAATTCTCAGGGCCTGATAATCTACATCCTAGGGTACTTAAGGAAGTGGCCCTAGAAATAGTAGATGCATTGCTGGTCATCTTCCAAAGTTCTATAGACTCTGGAACAGTCCCCATGGATTGGAGGGTAGCAAATGTAACCCCACTATTTTAAAAAGGTGGTAGAGAGAAAACGGGGAATTATAGACTGGTAAGCCTGACATCGGTAGTGGGGAAAATGCTAGAGTCCGTTATAAAAGATGTAACAGCAGAGCACTTGGAAAACAGTGACAGGATCGGACAAAGTCAACATGGATTTACAAAAGCTAAATCATGCTTGACTAATCTACTGGAATTTTTTGAGGATATAACTGGTAGAATAGATAAGGGAGAACCAGTGGATGTGGTGTATTTGAACTTTCAGAAGGCTTTCGATAAGGTCCCGCATAAGAGATTAGCGTGCAAAATTAAAGCACATGGGATTGGGGGTAAGGCACTGACTTGGATAGAGCACTGGTTGGCAGACAGGAAGCAAAGAGTTGGAATAAACAGGTCTTTTTCCGAGTGGCAGGCAGTGACAAGTGGGGTACAGCAGGGATCGGTCCTAGGACCCCAGCTATTCACAATATATATTAATGATCTAGACGAGGGAACTAGATGTAATATCTCCAAATTTGCAGACGACACAAAGCTGGGTGGATGTGTGTGCTGTGAGGAGGATGCAGAGAAACTCCAGTATGATTTGGACAGTTTGGGTGATTGGGCAGGTGCATGGCAGATGCAGTATAATGTGGATAAATGCGAGGTTATCCACTTTGGTGGCAAAAACAAGAAGACAGATTATTATCTGAACGGCAATAGATTGGGAAAAGGGGAAGTGCAACGAAACCTGGGTGTCCTTGTGCACCAGCCGCTGAAGGTAAGCATGCAGGTGCAGCAGGCGGTTAATAAGGCAAATGGTATGTTGGCCTTCGTAGCAAGAGGGTTTGAGTACAGGAACAAGGATGTCTTGCTGCAGCTGTACAGGGCCTTGGTCAGACCGCACCTTGAGTATTGTGTGCAGTTTTGGTCGCCTTATCTGAGGAAGGACGTTCTTGCCATGGAGGGAGTGCATCGAAGATTCACCAGACTAAAAACTGGGATGGCAGGAATGATGTATGAAGAGAGATTGGGTTTAGAAGAATGAGAGGGGATCTCATTGAAACTTATAAAATTCTAACAGGACTAGACAGACTAGATACAGGAAGGATGTTCCCGATGGCAGGGGAGTCCAGAACCAGGGGTCACAGTCTAAGGATAAGGGGTAAGCCATTTAGGACTGAGATGAGGAGAAATTTCTTCACACAGAGAGTGGTGAACCTGTGGAATTCTCTACCACAAAAGGCAGTTGAGGCCAATTCATTAAATATATTCAAGAAGGAGTTAGATATGTTTCTTAAGGCTAAAGGGATCAAGGGATATGGGGAGAAAGCAGGGACAGGGTACTGAATTTGGATGATCAGACATGATCTCATTAAATGGCAGAACAGGCTCGAGGGGCCGAATGGCCTACTCCTGCTCCTATCTTCTATGTTTCTATGTAAGCTTAACATTGAATTCTAGTAGAACACCGAAGTGAGAACCCTTGTGATTATTTATGTGTTAGCTTTCTCTTATGCGTGCTTGTACGTGGTGCTACCTCTGTGGCTTCAGCAGATGTAGAGACAGCCTGCTCACTTCCGTGCTGCGCCTGCTTAGATGCCTTTGGTGGTCATCCTCTGGGTTTTGGAGCCTGTGAGGGCCCTGCCAAAGTCTGCTCCTCCTGTGGCTGCACAGGGGCAGATTCGGCCATCCCTGCTCGGGTAGTCATCTGGGCTCTGACCGAGGGGTTGGTAAGTGGATGGAAGTATGAATGCTTGGAGAAGTGCCCCCACTTGCATGTCACCTCCCACCATCATCCCTCTCATGGGCCACCCGCACATCACTGCTAGCAAGGAGCTGGAGGGCACCTTGCTGCACATCAGTAGGGCCATGAGGACCCATCTCTGTACTGACAGTCCTCATACTGAGGATGCCAATGAACCTCTGGTTCCTCTCCATGATAGATGCCCATCTATCCTCAATAGCTGACCATCTATTTAGAAGAGTCACCATGTTGTTTTGAGTCTGGTGTTTTATGTCCTCCATGGAGGTTGCCATCCTTTTCCTGGTGGCACCTACATTCACCATTGCGTGCACCGCGGCATTACTCATATTTGACACGGACTCCTCCATTCTCTGCACACTCACAGTCACCGTGGTTGCAAACCCAGTCAGAGGCTCCTGCACTTGTTCCTGAAGCTCCAGCACCGCTCTCTTTCTGGATGGCCCCCGAGGCTCAACATCTACATGCAGCTGAGCAGAGCTAGGAGCATCCTGCAGCCTCTGATAAGGACTCTCCACTGCTGTCCCCATCTCCACCATATCATCTTGCTCACTCGTGAGTTGTGAGACACCAGGTGTCAACACTACTCTATCTCGGAAATGACCCACTGAGGTGTGCGTCTCTGCGCTGGTGCTGGCTGCGCTCATTTGTGCTGACACTGCACCCTCAGAGGTTGCAGATTCCTCTGAGGAGTCCCCCTGCTCTTCCTCCTGGGCAGTAGGGAGGGGGACTCTTGCTGCACCTTTGGGAGAGTAAAGACATGGGTTAGACATGTGATATGTAGATTGTAGACAATTCAATTTTAATTCAATTCAATTTTATTTGTCATATATGCAGCAGACGTGTGTACTGCACAATGAAATGTTGATTTTTACGAGTCCTCCCACATGATGAGCATTCAATTTCTATTTACATCAGATCCCATATGTATCACTCATGAAAGCCAAATAAGATAGATGGAGAAGCATTCTGTCACCCGCTTGTTCTACTGAGCTAATCCCTCCATCTTCCCACTTCAAGCTATGTCAAGAGCGGCCTCCTCAGCATGGGTGAGCTATGAAAAGGATGGTGGTCCTCCTCCTGTTCACTCCCTCTCCCTCTTATTGTGGGTTCTCTTTGCCTGCAATGAGGGAAAGAAATGGAGTTTCAGTGAGACTGATGGAATGAGTGTAAAGAATGGATATGATAGATGCTTAGAGGGAGACTGTGATGGAGTAGGCTCCAATTACCAAGTTCCCTCCTTTTGAGTTGCTAGTCGTCATTGCATAACCTTGAGGGTGGGTGTGAGGGGTGCATAGTACGATGGGGAAGTGGTTCTGTACATAGGGAGAGAGGGATGGGTGATGGTGCAAAGGATGTTGGAGTGAGTTAGGATGTGCAGGAGTAGGGCTGGCAATGCAGAGTGGTGGGGATGTGATAACAGGCACAGCAGAATTAAGTTAAGTGATCTTTTATACTCACTTTTCCAGAGTGCAGAAGATCATTGAACCTTTTCCTGCATTGGACCCAGGTGTGTCTGACCATGGACCTGCCATTGACCTCCTCAGCTATTGGCAGCCAGGCTCGCTTTGTCTGCTGAGAGGTTTCCTTCTTCCATAAGCTGGGTATAGGACCTCCTGACGTCCTCTGACTCCCTCCACAAGAGCATGGAGGGTGTCCTTGTTGAAGCGGGGAGCTGCATTTGGTTTCTCTGCAGACATCGTGGAGATCACCAGCAGTCAAGAGCATCAGAAACAACATGAGATCTAATAGTGAAATGGTCCCCTTAAATACACTGGCTGCAAACGCGTCAGCAGAGCAGCTCAGCAGTCCCGCACCTTGTGATCAGGGCAAGTAATGCACACGGCGGGCTTAACTCACCCAATTAATGAAAAATTGTGTCAGCAGGCCAGCTGGAGCCGGGAGTGGGACCGGAATCCGCCGACTACCACTCCCGATGCCAACCCACCTCCAATCGGAAAATCACGGCCCCTGTGTTGGATTCAAAATAGTGTACTTACTCCACCATCTAACCCCTCACCCCTAACTTTTTCTAAGTATTTACAACTGACCTAGGCTTAGGAGTGGCTATAGTTTTGTCCTACCCTCGATCAAACCAAAGTAATTATAGTAAATCTTGGAACCAAGAAATGTGGGGGGAAAAATGGAGTCGGGCCCCTTTTGAAGCGCTAACTTCACCGGGAAAATTAGCGCCACTGCGGCCGAAATTGAGTGGTAGCGCTCCAAGAGGGAAGCAGGGTGCTACTGGAAGTGCCCTGCCTCCCTCTTGGGGCGCTGCCAGGGAATATCGCTTCGCTACGTGCCGCGGTATTGCAGGCCTTTCTCCCCTTCTTAAAGGGGAGGGGTCTTGCGCAGCGCGACCCGGGGCCCAACTGGGCCACCGGGGATCGGGAGTGCCAGCAAAAGAGCCCAGCACTCAAGAGAAGTGCCGGGCTCACGGAGAGCAGCCGGCAATCCGCGGGGGGGGGGGGGGGGGCGGTCAGGAGGCCAGGGACGGGAGCACAGCCAGGTGCTGGCAGGCAACCAGCAACAAAAATGGGCGCCCGCCACCTCACCTTTAAATAACGCCGCCCCGGCCGCAGGTAGGCCCCCCTGACCCCGTCAGGCATAGCGTCCGGCGATAAGTCAGGGGGCGCGACTGAAGATTGCGGCTGGGGTGTGAGTGGGGCGTTATCGCCAGTGGCGCAGTTGCCAGTGGCGCAGTGCCGTGGGTGCTAATGGTTACCGTCGTCACTAACCTCCCACTGAATTTCGCGGGAGACGTTGGCGGCGACGCACCCGGGTGCTAGTTGCTTTGCGCCCCGTTAATGCCCTGTTAGGGCGCTAATGGGAGGCACAAAGCAACTGAATTTTTCCCCTGTGATGTGCATAGTAAGCATGAAAAGTATCTGAGGATTGTCTTTTCACTATAGTTTGATTGACTGTTCATCTCTATATAGTATACTTTGACTATAATTATAGAGGAATTAACGATGGCCTCCTTCAAATCTGGTATCTCTGCCACAGAACTTAGCTAACTGAAAGTTGTGCTTGGCACAGGCTAGGACAAATGAAGTGTAGTACCAAGTTTTCCCCCCAAAGGAGAGATACTAAGACAATCTACGATCTGGTCCTGTGTAATGAGACAGGATTAATAAAAAATGCCCTAGTAAAGGACCCCCTTGGAATGAGTGACCATAACATGGTTGAATTCCACATTCAGTTGGAGGGTGAGAGAGTTGGATCTCAAACCAGCGTACTAAGCTTAAATAAAGGAGACTATGAAGGTATGAGAGCAGAGTTGTCTAAAGTGGACTGGGAAAATAGATTAAAGTGTAAGACGGTACATGAGCAGTGGTGTACATTCAAGGAGATATTTCACAACTTTCAAAAAATATATATTCCACTGAGGAAAAAGGGGCGTAAAAGAAAAGACAGCCATCCGTGGCTAAGTAAAGTAATAAAGGATAGCATCCGACTGAAAACAAGGGCATATAAAGTAGCCAAATCTAGTGGGAGGATAGAAGATTAGGAAGCATTTAAAAGACAGCAAAGAATAACTAAAAGATTAATTAAGAAAGGGAAGATAGATTATGAAAGTAAACTAGCAAGAAATATAAAAACAGATAGCAAGAGTTTCTACAGTTACATAAAAAGAAAAAGGGTGGCTAAAGTGAATGTTGGTCCCTTAGAGGACGAGACCGGGAAATTAGTGGTGGGGAACATGGAGATGGCAAAAACGCTGAACAAATATTTTGTATCAGTCTTTACAGTAGAGGACACTAAACATATCCCAACACTGGACAAACAGGGGGCTATGGGGGGGAGGAGTTAAACACAATTAAAATCACTAAGGAGGTGGTACTCAGTAAGATAATGGGACTAAAAACAGATAAATCCCCTGGACCTGATGGCTTACATCCTAGGGTCTTGAGAGAAGTAGCGGTAGGGATTGTGGATGCATTAGTGGTAATTATCCAAAACTCCCCGGATTCAGGAAAGGTCCCAGCAGATTGGAAAACCGCTAATGTAACGCCCTTATTTAAAAAGGGAAGTAGACAAAAGGCTGGAAACTATAGCCCAGTTAGCCTAACATCTGTGGTTGGTAAAATGTTGGAGTCCATCATTAAGGAAGCAGTAACAGGGCATTTGGATAAGCATAATTTAATCAGACAGAGTCAACATGGTTTTATGAAGGGGAAGTCATGTTTGACAAATTTGCTCGAATTCTTTGAGGACGTAACAAACAGGGTGGATAAAGGGGAACCAGTGGAAGTGGTGTATTTGGACTTCCAAAAGGCATTTGACAAGGTGCCACACAAAAGATTACTGCACAAGATAAAAAATCATGGGATTGGGGGTGATATACTGGCATGGGTGGAAGATTGGCCATCTAACAGAAAACAGAGAGTTGGGATAAATGGTTCATTCTCGGGTTGGCAATCAGTGACTGGTGGTGTTCCACAGGGGTCAGTGCTGGGACCCCAACTCTTTACAATCTATATTAACGATTTGGAGGAAGGGACCGAGTGCAACGTATCCAAGTTTGCCGACGATACAAAGATGAGAGGGAAAGCAGTAAGTGAGGACGACATAAAAAACCTGCAAAAGGACATAGACAGGCTAAGTGAGTGGGCAGAAATTTGGCAGATGGAATATAATGTTGGAAAGTGTGAGGTTATGCACTTTGGCAGAAAAAATCAAAGAGCAAGTTATTATCTAAATGGAAAGAAACTGCAAAGTGCCACAGTACAAAGGGATCTGGGGTCCTGGTGCATGAAACACAGAAGGTTAGTATGCAGGTACAGCAGGTGATCAGGAAGGCCAATGGAATCTTGGCTTTTATTGCAAGGGGGCTGGAGTATAAAAGCAGGAAAGTCTTGCTGCAGTTATACAGGGTACTGGTGAGGCCACACCTGGAATATTGCGTACAGTTTTGGTTTCCATATTTAAGAAAAGATATACTTGCTCTCGAGGCAGTTCAGAGAAGGTTCACTCGGTTGATTCCAGAGATGAGGGGGTTGACTTATGAGGAAAGGTTGAGTAGGTTGGGCCTCTACTCATTGGAATTCAGAAGAATGGGAGGCGATCTTATCGAAACATATAAGATTGTGAGGCGGCTTGATCGGGTGGATGCGGTGAGGATGTTTCCACTGATGGGTGAGACTTGAACTAGGGGGCATAATCTTAGAATAAGGGGCTGCCCTTTCAAAACTGAGATGAGGAGAAACTTCTTCACTCAGAGGGTAGTAAATCTATGGAATTTGCTACCTCAGAGAGCTGTGGAAGCTGCGACACTAAATTAATTTAAAACAGAGATAGACAGTTTCCTAGCTGATACGGGGTTACGGGGAGCGGGCAGGGAAGTGGACATGAGTCTAGGTTCGGATCAGCCATGATCCTATTGAATGGCGGAGCAGGCCCGAGGGGCCGTATGGCCTACTCCTGCTCCTACTTCTTATGTTCTTATGTTCTTATACTTCATTCTCTGAGAATTCATGCTTTTTTTTTAAGATACAAGTAGTCACTGCTTTATTGATCATTTAGTAACTAGCTGCACAGGGTTTGCTTGTGTTTCCTGTACAGGAACAAGGCTATCAATGAAGCAAAGATCAGAGAGACAGCAGTCACAGTCAGGGCCACCATCAGGATCGCCTCAGACTCGGCACCACCTGGAGAACTCTCCTGCATCTGTTGCTCAACCTCATTAAGGGACTCCGTTGCCAGGTTTGTCACATCAGTGTCCAGAATGACCAAGGGTCCAAGTGAGGCCTCACCCTCCCACTTCAATTCAGCATCGCTTCCTGCAATATCAAACATTCCAGTTAGAAAGGGCGACCGCCAACATCAACAGGATCAATGTCCTACCAGCATCAGGTACAAGATCCGTCCTTCCTCTGGAATCAAATCGGAACTCCCTTGTGGCACTGCAGTTGCCCACATGACAACAGGTAAATTCATGCTTTTGAGGCTCAGGGGCTCAAATTGGCTACCATGGTGATGTGAAACAAAATTCTTATTTGCTAGATTCCTGAGTCACTCAAATATGAACACTTCATCCCTCAATCTGGTCAACAGTTGAGAATCGACCATTCTCTTGGAATATCAGAAGTGTATGCTACAGTCCTAATTGTGTACTTTTAACTTTTTTTAATCATAAAATTACCATTTAAACAACAAGGCTTAACCAACTAAATCTCCCTACATAGTTAATTATAAAGAACAAAAACTAACTTAATTGCTGGAAGAATTACATTCATAGAATTATAGAATGGTTACAGTACGGAAGAAGGCCATTCGGCCCGTTGAGCCCATGTCAGCTCTCTGCAAGAGCACTTCAGCCTGCCCCACTCCCCCGCCCTTTCCCCATAGCCCTGCAAATTTCTTTCCTTCAGATACTTATCTAACTTCCCTTTGAAAGCAGTGATTGAATCTGCCTCCACCACCCTTTCAGCCAGTGCATTCCAGGTCTTAACCACTTGCTGCAATTTTTTCTTATGTCGCCTTTGGTTCTTTTGCCAATCACCTTAAATCTGTGTCCTCTGGTTCTCGACCCTTCTGCCAATGGGAACAGTTTCCCTCTATCTACTCTGTCCAGACTCCTCATGATTTTGAACACCTCTATCAAATCTCCTCTCAATCTTCTCTGCTCCAAAGAGAACGACCCAGCTTCTCCAGTGTATCCCTGTAACTGAAGTCCCTCATTCCTGGAATAATTCTCGTAAATCTTTTCTGCACCCTCTCTAAATGCCTTCACATCCTTCTTAAAGTGTGGTGCCCAGAATAGGACACAGTACTCCAGTTGGGGCCGAACCAGTGTTTAATACAGGTTCATCATAATTTCTACACATTTATACTCTATACCTCTATTCATGAAGCCCAGGATCCCGTAAGCCTTTTTAACTGCTTTCTCAACCTGCTCTGCCACCTTCAACGATTTGTGTACAAATACCCCTAGGTCTCTCTGCTGGTAAACATAGAAATATAGAAGATAGGAGCAGGAGTAGGCCACTCGGCCCTTCGAGCCTGCTCCGCCATTCAATGAGATCATGGCTGATCATCCAAATTCAGTACCCTGTCCCTGCCTTCTCCCCATATCCCTTGATCCCTTTAGCCTTAAGAAATATATCCAACTCCTTCTTGAATATATTTAATGAACTGGCCTCCACCGCCCTCTGTGGCAGAGAATTCCACAGGTTCACCACTCTCTGGGTGAAGAAATTCCTCCTCATTTCAGTCCTAAATGGCTTACCCCTTATCCTTAGACTATGACCCCCGGTTCTGGACAACGCCGGCCATCGGAAACATCCTTCCTGCATCTAGTCTGTCCAGGCCTGACAGAATTTTATATGTTTCGATGAGATCCCCTCTCAATCTTCTAAACTCCAGTGAGTATAAGCCCAATCGACACAATCTCTCCTCATACGTCATTCCTGCCATCCCAGGTATCAGCCTGGTGAATCTTCGCTGCACTCCTTCCATGGCAAGAACGTCCTTCCTCAGATAAGGCGACCAAAACTGCACACAATACTCAAGGTGCGGTCTGACCAAGGCCCTGTACAGCTGCAGCAAGACATCCTTGTTCCTGTACTCGAACCCTCTTACTACGAAGGCCAACATACCATTTGCCTTCTTAACCGCCTGCTGCACCTGCATGCTTACCTTCAGCGACTGGTGCACAAGAACAGCCAGGTCTCTTTGCACTTCCCCTTCTCCCAATCTATTGCCATTCAAATAATAATCTGCCTTCCTGTTTTTGCCACCAATGTGGATAACCTCACATTTATCCACATTATACTGCATCTGCCATGCACCTGCCCAATCACCCAACCTGTCCAAATCGTACTGGAGTTTCACGACATCCTCCTCACAGCATACCCTCTCACCCAGCTTTGTGTCGTCTGCAAATTTGGAGATATTACATCCAATTCCCTCGTCCAGATCATTAATATATATTGTGTATAGCTGGGGTCCTAGGACCGATCCTTGCGGTACCCCACTAGTCACTGCCTGCCACTCGGAAAACGACCCGTTTATTCCAACTCTTTGCTTTCTATCCGCCAACCAGTCCTCTATCCAAGTCAATACCTTGCCCCCAATCCCATGTGCCTTAATTTTGCACGCTAATCTCTTATGCGGGACCGTATCGAAAGCTTTCTGAAAATCCAAATACACCACATCCACTGGTTCTCCCTTATCTATTTTACCAGTTACATCCTCAAAAAATTCCAATAGTTTAGTCAAGCACGATTTACCTTTTGTAAATCCATGTTGACTTTGTCCGATCCTGTCACTGTTTTCCAAGTGCTCTGCTATTACATCTTTTATAATGGACTCCAGCATTTTCCCCACTACCGATGTCAGGCTTACCGGTCTATAATTCCCCGCTTTTTCTCTACCACCTTTTTTGAATAGTGGGGTAACATTAGCTACCCTCCAATCCATGGGTACTGTTCCAGAGTCTATCAAGTTCTGGAAGATGACCTGCAATGCATCTACTATTTCTAGGGCCACTTCCTTAAGTACCCTAGGATGTAGATTATCAGGCCCTGGGGATTTATCGGCCTTCAGTCCCATCAATTTCCCTAACACCATTTCCCTACAAATACTGATTTCTTTCCGTTCCACCCTTTCATCAGACCCTATGTTCCCCGGCATCTCTGGGAGGTTATTTGTGTCCTCCTTTGTGAAGACAGAACCAAAATATGTATTTAGTTGGTCAGCCATTTCTTTGTTCCCCATTATAAATTCCCCTGATTCTGACTGCAAGGGACCTACGCTTGACTTCACCAATCTTTTTCTCTTCACATATCTATAAAAGCTTTTACAGTCAGTTTTTATGTTCTCTGCAAGCTTACTCTCATATGCTATTTTCCACTTCTTAATTAATCCATTTGTCCTCCTTTGTTGAATCCTAAACTGCACCCAATCCTCAGGATTATTGCTTTTTCTGGCCAATTTATATGTCCTCTCCTTGGATCTTATGCTATCCCTAATTTCCCTTGTTAGCCATGGTTGAGTCACCTTTTTTGTTTTATTTTTATGTCAAACTGGGATGAACAAATTCTGTAGTTCATCCATTCGGTCTTTGAATGTTTGCCATTGCCTATCCACCATCAACCCTTTGAGTGACATTCCACAATCAATCCTACCCAACTCGCTCCTCAGACCATCGTAGTTTCCTTTATTTAAATTTAGGACCCTAGTCTCTGAGTCAACTACTTCATTCTCCATCTTAATGAAGAATTCGATCATATTATGATCGCTCTGACCCAAGGGGCCTCGTACAACATGATTGCTAATTAATCCTTTCTCGTTACATAATACCCAGTCTAAGATGGCCTGATCTCTGGTTGGTTCCTCGACATATTGGTCCAGGAAACCATCCCGTAAACACTCCAGGAATTCCTCCTCCACAGTATTGTTACTAAATTGGTTAGCCCAATCTATATGTAGGTTAAAGTCTCCCATGATGACTGCTGTGCCCTTATTGCACGCTTCTTTAATTTCCCTTTTAATGGCGGCCCACTTCAGGATTGTACCCTTTAGTTTATATTTCCTTTCCTCATTCTTTCTACCAAAATGTATCACTTCACACTTTTCTGCGTTAATTTCATCTGTCACGTGTCCACCCATTTCACCAGCCTGTCTATGTCTTCCTGAAGTCTATCACTCTCCTCCTCACTGTTCACTATACTTTGTGTCATCTGCAAATTTTGAAATTGTGCCCTGTACACCTATGTCAAAGTCATTAATATATATCAAGAAAAGCAGTGGTCCTAGAACCGTCCCCTGGGGAACACCACTGTATACCTTCCTCCATTCCGAAAAACAACCGTTCACCACTGCTCTCTGTTTCCTATCACTTAGCCAATTCCGTATCCATGCTGTCACTGTCCCTTTTATTCCATGGGTTTCAACCTTGCTGGCAAGCCGATTATGTGGCACTTTGTCGAACGCCTTTTGGAAATCCATGTACACTACATCAACATTGATTCCAGACCCCATGAAGTCTCATGGCTTCAGGTCAAGCATGGGCAAGGAAACCTCCTGCTGATTACCACATACCGCCCTCCCTCAGCTGATGAATCAGTACTCCTCCATGTTGAACACCGCTTGGAAGAAGCACTGAGAGTAGCAAGGGCACAGAATGTAGTCTGGGTGGGGGACTTCAATGTCCAGCACCAAGAATGGCTCGGTAGCACCACTACTGACCAAGATGGACGAGTCCTGAAGGAAATAACTGCCAGTCTGGGCCTGCGACAAGTGGTGAGAGAACCAACATGAGGGAAAAACCTACTTGACCTCATCCTCACCAACCTTCCTGTCGCAGATGCATCTGTCCATGACAGTATTGGTAGCATTGACCACCATACAGTCATTGTGGAGATGAAGTCCCCTCTTCACACTGAGGACACCCTCCATCGTGTTGTGTGGCACTACCACCGAGCTAAATGGAATAGATTCAGAACAGATCTAGCAGCTCAAAACTGGGCATCCATGAGGAGCTATGGGCCATCAGCAGCAGCAGAATTGCATTCCACTACAATCTGTAACCTCATGGCCTGGCATATCCCTCACTCTCCCATTACCATCACACTAGGGGACCAACCCTGGTTCAATAAGGAGTGTAGAAGAGCATGCACCAGGCGTACATAAAAATGAGGTGCTAACCTGGGGAAGCTGCAACACAGGACTACATGCATACTAAAAAGTGGAAGCAGCATGCTATAGACAGGGCTAAGTGATCCCACAATCAACGGATCAGATCAAAGCTCTGCAGTCCTGCCACACCAGTCGTGAATGGTGGTGGACCATTAAACAACTAGCGGGAGGAGGAAGCTCCATGAATATCCCCATCCTCAATGATGGTGGAGCCCTGCACGAGAGTGCAAAAGACAAGGCCTAAGTGTTTGCAACCATCTTCAGCCAGAAATGCCGAGTGAATGATCCATATCGAACTACTCATGAGGTCCCCACCATCACAGAAGCCAGTCTTCAGCCAATTTGATTCACTCCACGTGATATCAAGAAACGGCTGAGCGCAATGGATACAGCAAAGGCTATGGGCCTCGACAACATCCCGGCTATCGTGCTGAAGACTTGTGCTCCAGAACTAGCTGCACCTCTAGCCAAGCTGTTCCAGTACAGCTACAACACTGGCATCTATCCAACAATGTGGTTAACTGCCCAGGTATGTCCTGTCCACAAAAAGCAGGACAAATCCAACCCGGCCAATTACCGCCCCGTCAGTCTACTCTCAATCATCAGAAAAGTGATGCAAGGTGTCATCGAAAGTGCTATCAAGTGGCACTTACTCACCAATAACCTGCTCACGGATGCCCAGTTTGGATTCCGCCAAGACCACTCAGCTCCCAACCTCATTACAGTCTTGGTCCAAACATGGACAAAGGAGCTGAATTCCAGAGGTGAGGTGAGAGTGACTGTCCTTGACATCAAGGCAGCATTTGACCAAGTGTGGCATCAATGAACCCTAGTAAAGCTGAAGTCAATGGGAATCTGGGGGAAAATGCTCCACTGGCTGGAGCCATACCTGGCACAAAGGAAGATGGTTGTGGTGGTTGAAGGTCAATCATCACAGCCTCAGGACATCGCTGCAGGAGTTCCTCAGGGCAGTCTCCTAGGCCCAACAATCTTCAGCTGCTTCATCAATGACCTTCCCTCCAACATAAGGTCAGAAATGGGGATGTTCGCTGATGACTGCAAAGTGTTCAGCACCATTCACAACTCCTCAGGTAATGAAGCAGTCCATAACTGCATGCAACAAGACCTGGACGACGTTCAGGCTTGGACTGATAAGTGGCAGGTAACATTCGTGCCACAGAAGTGCCAGGCAATGACTATCTCCAACAAGCAAGAGTCTAACCACCTCCTCTTGACATTCAACGGTATTACCATCGCCAAATCCCCCACCATCAACATCCTGGGGGTCACCATTGAGCAGAAACTTAACTGGACCAGCCACATAAATACTGTGGCAACAAGAGCAGGTCAGAGGCTAGGTATTCTGCGGTGAGTGTCTCACCTCCTGACTCCCCAAAACCTTTCCACCATCTACAAGGCACAAGTAAGGAGTGTGATGGGATACTCTCCACTTGCTTGGATGAGCTTCAACAACACTCAAGAAGCTTGACACCATCCAGGACAAAGTAGCCCGCTTGAGTGGCGCCCCATCCACCACCTTAAACATTCACTCCCTCCACCACCGGCGTACCATGGCTGCAGTGTCTACCATCTACAAGATGCACTGCAGCAACTTGCCAAGGTTTCTTTGGCAGCACCTCCCAAACCTGCGACCCCTTCCACCTAGAAGGACAAGGGCAGCAGGCACTTGGGAACACCAGCATCTCCAAGTTCCCCTCCAAGTCACACACCATCCTGACTTAGAAGTATATCGCCGATCCTTCATCGTCGCTGGGTCAAAATCCTGGAACTCCCTACCTAACAGCACTGTGGGGGTACCTTCACCACATGCACTGTAAAAATGCAATTGACTTCCATCCACCTACAAAGTGCCTATCGTGAATATAATCCTAACAAGGTACTGTGCAGCTCAACTTTACGGTTCAAATTAGGCTGACATCTTCCACTATTGTCGGCTCAAACTTGAATAATGGTTAGAACTTGGATGAGGCATTGGAAGTTTTGCTGAAGCTTGTAGACACATACCCCAACATGAATCGGTACCTTCAGGAGAGGAGTGGGGGTAATGTATGAATTTGGTTTCCTCCCTTCACCGCACCCAACCCTCCTATTCTGGAAATCAGGTGTGTTAAGTCTGTGTGTTCCAGTTATATTAAGATTAATTACTGACACAGACTACAAGAATAAAGTTCAACAGGTCTTTACTAGTTGGAGGTCAGGACTATACTAAATACAATATCACTACACAGTGTGATGAAATATGCCATTCATCACTCATCGGTATTCTCTGCCTGTGACTGTGGTTTGGATTCAGTTTCATTTCCCTTACCTCAGTTCCGTTTCCTCACCATTGTATTGTATTGTGTGTAGGGCTCCGCCCATACCTGGCCCCTATGTAAGCAGGCCCAGCCTGCCTCACATCCAGTACAGCAGACCTCTGAATGGAAGATACCTCTCCACTGTGTGTTACCTTCTAAGTTAATAAAAGCCTTGTTTTGTTCCGCTAACATTGAGTCTCGGATTTATTGAGGCACATCACACAGTACTTATATACCGGTGGTCACCACCGGTATTACGTATACAGCAACCAGAGAAAGTAGTACATCTCTTAAGGTGGAACAGGCTTAAGTTCTCTTAAGGTGGAACAGGTTACATACACCACAAGGTGTTCCTAGTTTACTTCTGTACACGTAAAATCTAATGTTATTACTCATTCTTTTGCTGTAACCAGCCTTCTTTGCTCAGACAGTTCTACATCAACCTGTTGATCTCATGCTGGCGGCTGACAGCAGTAACCTAACTATAAACCTATCATTATTTTTGTAATGCTGTCGCAGCACCTGCCAGATCATTTCTTCAGTTTAGCTATGTTGGATAAGTTCCGGCTTCCTGCAGTTATCATATCTTGTGGGATACACGTTGCTACTCTATTCTCCAACTTATTTGCCTTGGTCCTGCCCAAGCACCTAATAATCAGCAATGTGCCGCACTGGCCTATTCTCAGGCTTCAAGCACATCACTGCTATTGTTGCAGTTCACTCTTTCACTGCATCACCTCCGTTCCACTAGTTTATTTTATTATGCTTTAAGCACGTCACATTTTCCTTGCCCGATTTCACTCTCATCCCTGGTACCCTGCAATTTTTTGTATTTGACTTACTGCGTGATTTCCTTTGGTTTGTTATTTTTAAACTAGTGCTCAAAGGTCTGCCTGTACAGTTCCTTTCTAATTTAAAGACCAATTGTACATTTCTGTTAGGTACCAACCATCTGTCTTATCTTAAACTATTTGCTTTTAGCATTGAGTCAGTAGCACTCACAAACAGGCGCTCTTCTGCAGAAGTTGCATGTGGGTCACATGTCATGCGGTCAAAAAGCATGGTCCTGGAATGTTTATCCCCAGGGTTATACACCAAGAGAAAATAAACTGCTGTCCGACTTCTGGGAAAGAGTTTCATAGACATTCTGTTATTTAGGAAGAAACCCAATGCCCACAATCTTTTGAAGTAGTGGAGAAGTATTTATGTGCACGTCTAGTCTCACAATCCCCTCAATGTAGGGGTTGTTCTTATAAGTTGAGCCCTTCGTGAGACAGGTTCATTTACTACTGATATGTTTCTGTTGCTTTTACGTAAAATATTCAAGTACATGTTTGAACTAGTTCTAAGTTGAACAGGATCTTCTGTGTGGTGAATAGCAATTTACATGTCAAACTCTGACATTTGGCAAAGTTCATAATCTGCCCACTATCCTAATCTGTTCAGCAGTGTTTGCAGAGTTTGGGCTGCTTGTACGCCACTAGGTACAAGGTGTATGCATTGGATTTTTCTTTACAAGTTTAGACCCCAGTCTCAACTAACATTTATTAATCTGTTCCATTTCCTGCTTTTTTCCAGTTCTGATGAAAGGTCATTGACCTGAAATGTTAACTCTGTTTCTCTCTTCACAGATGCTGCCTGACCTGCTGAGTTTCTCCAGCATTTTCTGTTTTTATTTAACATTTATACTAATGCTTCCTTCTAAAGAGTAAGTTTCATCAGACTTGGACAGGTTATCCATGAGAAGGAAAACTGGTGCCAGACAGGAACCTTAGAGAGGTAATGATGGTGTCCATATAGATGTCTTTCGGATGCGTTAGCTAAGATATCACGGCGATGTTGTTGTTTTCGTAACATCACACTCTTCCCTTGGAGATTCGTGTGAAATAGTAGAAGGATTTGTAGGCTGACTAACAGTCTCTCAGGTTGCAACATGAATGCTCTCCCCATGGCTGTAACCATCTTTATACCAGTGGTTAGTTTTATACCGGGGGAGGGATTTATGGGCTCCCACAATCTATATGATGAGGATGGGGCCACCTGCACCCACTGGACATGAGTTACCTGCTGGATGGCAACCCAGAATTCCGAGTCAGAGCTCCAATCTCCACTTGCCGGAATGATCTGGAGCGGGATTCGAACCCTGAACATTCCCGCCTCCGAGTCAGAAGATAATCACTAAGGCTTGCTCTCTCATGGATATTAAACAGGTTAACAAGAAAATGAACAAAAATATAGAACATTAACATTTAACATTATATAACATTGACATAAACTGAAAAAGCGTTTCACAATAAACTCAAGAGATATATCTGTAATAAAAATAAGATTATTACAAAGTATGAAAGAAGCTCTAGCACAACCATTGTGGCCTTTGGCTGCTGTAGCCTCTACAAATAAGGACTTGTCGCCACTTGCTACTTAGGGTCTCTCTTGATGCCTGTGCTCCTCACCACTGTGGCTCACCACTGTTGCCCTGAGATTTATTGGATCCTGGATGAGAAGCAAAGTTCTCCACTTTGTGCATATCATGTGTATTCCTGATCATGTTACTTAAAATAGATTTTGACTATCAGCACAAAATATGATGCCAAGAATTTCATTTTTCCTTCTGGGTTTCTTTATCTATATTGCTGATTATGGCCGTGATTTTGCCTACTTGGGCAGCACGATTGGGAGAGTGCAGCGGTGGGGGACAACCCCGCAACTGCATTGATCCCAGCTAAAAAGATCTTCCCCTAATGGGCCTTGTTAGGCCCGCCCCGCGCGTTTCCCAGGTGCGGGTCTGGTGACATCACCGGATGACGCGATTCTTGCCAGTATATTTAAACGGCCATGGCCCCATTTGCTGCCACTTGCAATTTCAGACAATTCAGTGCTGGCAGTGTGTGCAGGTCTGAAGTATGAGCTCTGAGCGCCAAAGAGCAGCACCTTGCTTTACTGATGACTCCCTCCATCATCTTGTGGAGGCCTCCCCAGCAGACAAAGGCAGCGTGGCTAAAGATATCGCAGGAGGTAACGGGAATGTCAGTGGTGGTTCGCACCTGGGTGCAGTGCTGGAAGAGGTTCAATGATCTTCTCAGGTCAGAAAAAGTGAGTATAAAGCCACAATTACCTTGATGCTGCTGTGCCTGTCACCACATCCACACCACTCTGCATTGCCAACACTATTCCTGCACAACGTTACTCACCCAACATCCCTTGGACCTTCATCCATCCCTCTCTCTCGATCTACATTATCATGTCGCCATCTTACTATGCACCCCTCACACTCAGCCTCATCATAATGCAATGACAGCAACTAACAACACAAAAGTAGTCTCCTCCAGGTCTTCGTCATCCTAGTTTTCAACCTCATGGTGTGCCTCCTCCTCCTCCGATGAGGCTGTGCGCTCTGCACCATCTTCCTCATCCAGTGCTAACCATCGCTGCTGTGCTATGTTGTGCAGGGTGCAGCAGACCACGACTATTCTGGAGACCCTAGCTGGTGCATACTGAAGGGCTCCTCCAGATCAGTCGAGGCATCTGAAACTCATTTTCAGCAAGCCTATTGTTTGTTCTATGACACTTCTCGTGGAGATGTGGCTTTGATTATATCGTCCCTCGGCCTCCTCAAAGACATCATGAGCCACGTCTTCAGAGGATAGCCCTTGTCTCTAAGCAGCCAGCCGGAAAGACTGTTTAGCGGTGCGAAGAGCTGAGGGACGGTGGAGTGGCGCAGGATGTATGAGTCATGGCAGCTGCCAGGGAACTTGGCGCACACATGGATGATAATCTTCCTATGGTTGCAAACCAACTGCAAGTTGAGGGAGTGGAAGCACTTGAGGTTAACAAATGCTACTGGGTTGTGATGGAGTGCCCTGATGGCCACATGTGTGCAGTCAATGATGCCCTGCATCCATGGGAAGCCAGTTAGAGTGGTAAAGCCAAGCGCACATTCATTGACAATGGCTTAATCAGTGGCAAAATGGATATAATTGGTGGACGTGTTAAAGAGGGTATCGGTAACCTGGGTGATGCATCTGTGGGCAGCCGACTGCAAGGTGCCGCAAATGTCTGCTGCAGATGCCTGGAAGGAGCCTGAGGCGAAGAAGTTGAGGGCAAGGGTGAGTTTTACAGCCACTGGTAAGGAGCGTCTGTTATGTCTGACATTGGTGATAGGTACTCGATTCCCTTGGCCTGAGCACATGGAGTTTGATAGTGCTATTATCGTTGTATTGTGCCTGACATTGGATATACGTATTCGATTGCTTTTGCCTGTAGAGTGTGTTTGGATCAGCCATTAAAAGCAACATGAACTGAGCTCTGCTTACGGCCTCTGGATTATCCTTGCAAATGCAACATTTGGCGATGAGGATGGCTGAAATCTCTCTTCCACCACCTCCTCCCTTCCTTGCACTACCCGGTGAGCCGCCGATCCCATGGGTTCGCTGGTTACAGTCCTTTGAAACCTACCTCATTGCTCTTGGACTAGAAAATGTGAGTACATCATGGAAAAAGGCACTGTTATCCCATTGCTTGGGAGCGGAGGGCCAGCGTGTTCTTGGGACATTATGCACAGCAGACTCAATTCAAACATATGATGAGGCTGTGGCTCTGTTAAGCACACACTTCTCTGCCCCACAAAGTGCCCTCCTGCGGCGATTCATTTTTAGACAGCGTCACCAACTCCCCGGCGAGTCGGTGCATCAATACGTGGCTAATTTGAGGGGGTTAGCTAGCTCGTGCAAGTTCGGTGCACTACAAGATGAGATGGCGCGTGATCAACTGATAGAGCACACCAACAACGTGAGAGTGCGTGAAAGACTGTTACTCGAGTCCAACGTTGTCACAGGCAGTCAACATTGCCTTTCAAGTGGAGTCTGCAGCCGAATGTGCAGCGAAACTAGCACACACCCAATGACAGCGCCCTCGGCCCCGACAGCTCTGACACGGTAATGCTCGCGCGACGGCAGCAACGCGTGCTACCGCGGCAACAGTGTGGAAACTGCGGATCTCGTTCACATGCTACCAGAGCGTAGAATTGCCCCGCGTGCGGCTAAGCCTGTCGCAATTGTGGAAAACAAAATCACTTTGCCAATGTCTGCCGCTCTGCCCCGGTTGCTACAAATGAACACTCTCAGTCCTCAAGCATTATAATTCACAACGTGAGCTCTGGGCCATTAGTAGCTTTCAAGTCATGCACAATTAACCTGAATGATGTGTGCATCCCGCTGTTGTTGGATACCGGTGCCAGCGTCTCACTGCTGAACGTGGACACATTCAAATGCTTTTTCAGCTCTCTGCCACTCTCTGCGCCCTCCACTGCCCTTTGTGGGTATGGTAATTTGAAAATTGGACTAGTGGGCTCAGTCAACCTCACTGTACGCTATGGAACAAAAGTTTTGCCAGATTTTTGTTTTCATGTGGCACGCCAAGGAGCTAACCTGATGGGACTGGTTCTTTTCACTGACCTGGGTTTTTCTCTCTTGGACACCGGCGGGTCTACGATTCTGCACGTCGCCTCACCGTGGCGCCAAACATGGCCAGCACTCTTCGAGGGTCTGGGCTGCCTGACTGCCTTCACCCACCAGCCCATGGTTGACTCCACCATTACCCCTGTCGATCAGCCACTGCGCCGCATCCCGCTTGCTCTCCGTGACGGGGTCACAGCTGAACTAAAGCAGCTACTGGAAGCTGGCATCATTGAACCAGTTGATGCCTCCCCATGGGTCTCCAACCTGGTGGTCGCAATGAAAAAGTCAGGTGGTCTACGCGTCTGTGTCGATCTTCGAGCAGTGAATAAGGCCGTAATCCCCGACAAATATCCACTGCCCACGTCAGAGGAACTCACAGCGCAGTTCTATGGTTCCATCCTGTTCTCGAAACTGGACCTTCGACAGGGCTATCTACAGGTTCCCCTCCACCCCAGCAGCAGGGACCTCACTGCTTTTGTGACACATGCTGGCGTCTTTCGGTACACCAGGATGCCATTTGGACTTAGCTCTGCACCCAGCTGCTTCCAAAAGGTGATGTCCTCTGTGCTCGCGGGCATTCCTGGGGTGGCCATCTACCTGGATGACATCGTCGTGCATGGGCCCTCGACCTCCACTCATGACGATCGCCTTCACAGAGTTTTCACGGCTCTAGCAAAACACAAGCTCACACTGAATGGCGAAAAGTGTGTCTTTGCTGTTTCAGAGATCGAATTGTGGGGTTTCAGTTGTCGGCTGATGGTATATCCCCACTCCAGTCAAACGTGGATGCCATTCACAGCATCCCAGAACCCAGCTCTGCAGCACAGGTTGCCTCCTTCCTTGGCATGACTGGGTACTACCTGAAGTTTTTGCCCCAGTACTCAGCCACCACAGCCCCACTGCGCCAGTTCCTGCGAAAGGATGAGCCCTGGGTGTGGTCACAAGCCTGTACAGAAGCTGTTCGCCTCCTCAAATCGCAGCTCACGTCGCCTCCAGTGTTGGCTCACTTTGACGTTGCCAGCCCCACCTTCGTCACCTGCGACGCGTCCGCTGCAGCTGTGGGTGCGGTGTTATTACAGATACAGAATGGAGTGGAGAAACCAATCACCTTTGCCTCCCGAGCCCTCAGCCCCACTGAACAGAAGTACTCAGTAGGCGAGCGTGAGGCGCTGGCGTGCGTCTGGGCATGTGAGCGGTGGCACCTGTACACGTATGGCCGTGCCTTCACCCTGTGAACCGATCACCAGGCTCTCACTGTCCTGCTGTCGACATCCGGCACGGGCCACAGACCACTGCGTCTACACTGCTGGTCTGACCGCCTCCACCAATACAATTTCAGTCTCCAGTTCACACCAGGATGTGACAATGTTGTTGCAAATCTGCTCTCCCGCACTGTCTCTGCCCCAGCCCCACTCGTCGGGTCTGAACATGTGGAACAGGATATCGTCCAGATGCTGCACATGCCTCTCCAAACCACAGTCTCTCTCCAGAAGCTCAAAGAGGCCTCTGAACAGGATCCAGCCCTCTCCCAGCTGTGCACCTTCATCAGATATGGCTGGCCTCGCAAGGTGCCTGAGGAACTGTCTGCCTACTCCAGAGTTAAAGAGGAGCTCTCCTGCTGGAATGACTCCTGTGTTGCACGTGGGCTCTGCACTGTGGTCCCAAGTGCCCTTCGTGCGCGTGTTTTATCCATGGCGCATGAGGGCCACTTGGGCATAGTGAAGCTCAAACAACGATGCCGAGACATGGTGTGGTGGCTGGGTATCGACAGGGAAATCGAGGCCCTTGTCAAGGACTGTGCAGCCTGCCTTGTAAGTGTCAAGACTGGCCACCAAGCTCCTCCACCCCTGTGACCCCTTGCCTGGCCCTCTCAGCCCTGGGAGCAACTGCAGCTGGACGTCTGCGGGGAGATCCATGGTGTCCCCCACCATCAATGGTTCCTAGTGGTGACCTATGAACTGCACTCAAAATGGCCAGAGGTCACTGCCGTGGGCTCCGTCACCTCTCGGGTCATCATCGATATCCTTGAGTCCCTCTTCTCCTGCTGGGGGCATCCAAAGGCCATCACCACAGGCAATGGCCCCCAAATGGTCTCTTCGGAACTCTCCTCTTACCTTGAGAGCAAGGGCATCCGTCACATACTACCACCCCGAGTCAAATGGGGGGGTGGAGCGTTTTAACCAGACACTGAAACATGGCCTCAGAGCACACCTATCCCAGGGGTATGCATTTGACAAGGCCCTACTCCACACACTGCTGCACTACAAAGCCTCCCAGCATTCCACTACAGGGGTCTCACCCGCATCCCTCATGCTAGGCCATGAGCTCATGCTGCCCCTTGGCAGGCTCCGCCCCTCGCTAGCTCAGAGCCCTGCTCCACCGGCTCAAGCCACAGTCACTAGACAGCAGGAGAAGATGAAACTCCGCTTCGACTAGTCGAAGAGGGCCAAGGCACCCAACATCTCAGTCTCCAATTGGGTCAGAGTCCGCAGGCCTCACCGCAACAATAAGATGGCCTCATTCTGGTCCTCCCCTCTCCAAATCAGCCGCCAACTTGGACCAGCCACTTTCTGCCTCACTGACGGCTCTCGGTGGCATGCCAGCCGCCTTCGGAAGGTGCCAGCAGCCCCTGATGCGGGGTTATACGAACCTAATCCCCAAGCCTTACCCCCAGAGTGGCGGGATGCACATGTGGCTCAGCCAGCCAACCCTCAAGCAGATATTGTGCCTCAGCCTGCTCCTCACCAGTCCCCACTTCGGCCTGCTCTTCACCAGTCCGCACCTCGGCCTGTTCGTACACGTTCTCGCCCTGGCCACCTACAGGACTTTGTCACTACATTTCATGTTTGAAATTCTGTGAGGGGGGAGGAAATGTTATGTCTGACATTGGTGATAGGTACTCAATTGCCTTGGCCTGAGCACATGGAGCTTGATAGTGCTATTATCATTGTATTGTGTCTGACATTGGATATAGGTATTCGATTGCTTTTGCCTGTAGAGTGTGTTTGGATCAGCCATTAAAAGCAACATGAACTGAGCTCTGCTTACGGCCTCTGGATTATCCTTGCAAATGCAACAGCGTCCACCCCTTCCTCTAGACTGCAGGTCTTGCACCAGTAAAGTGCAAATGTCGGCAATGACCTGGCACGATAGCCTGAGCCTCCTTTGGCACTGCTGCTCAGTCATGTTGAGGAAGCTCATCCTCTGCCTGTGTACCCTGTGTTGTGGGTATCTCCTCCGGCGTGGTGCAACCCTGCGCTGATGCCCTCTGTCCTGTGCAGCATCAGGTAGTTCAGGAGAAGGTTGGTGCTCTTGTTGTTGCTGCTGTTAGTGTGGCTGGTTCTGCTGCTGCTGCTGCAGCTGATTGTCATCAGATTCTGAGGACCAGGGTAAAAGAGCATAAATTGTGCCCATTCTGAGATGACAGAAGCAATCTGTCAATGGTGAGATAGTTTGTTCCAAGAAGGTGATAGTGAATAGAGAGTTTACTCCAAACACTTGCAAACTGCATAAAGCTGAAAAGTCTCTTCCAAATACTGAAGGCTCCAGCTTCCGAGATTGGAAAGTGAACAACTGTGAAATGGTAGCTTTTATAACACTTTTGCAGTTGTCACCTATTCACAGCAATGGAGATTTGTTGAAAACCGACATACTTACCTGACGTGATACCCGAGCAATGTGAACCCCGTGAAAAAATTGGAAAAATGGTTAGTAACTGGTAAAATGCTGCTTAAATACCTTTAAAGACCCTCTTAAGTATTTCAATTGGCTGACCCATCGCTTAGTGCCGGGTCTGTAAAGCGCAGGCATACCCAGCACTTGGGAAACTTACAAGGAGGCGGGTTCAGAGCGAGATACCGCCCCACTGTCAATCTTTTAAATTTTGACAGCAGAGCCACCTACAAACCCGTCCTCTGAGCACTGGCAAAGCCCAGCCCTATGTGTGAGCTGTGAGGTAGAGCAGCTTTCAATCATTCATTACTAAGGATGTCACAGGCTGTAACTCCCACCATAGGCTCTTGGGGGAAAAAATTGAGTCGCGCCCCCTTTGGGGCGCTAACTTTGCCGGGGCACTACTTTTAGCGCCCCAAAATAATTAGCGTCCCCGCAGCTGAAATTCATCAGTCGCGCCCCAAGAGGGAAGCAGGGCTCTACTGGAAGTGCCCCGCCTCCCTCTTGGGGCGCTGCGAGGAAATATCGCGGCGCTACGTGCCGTGGTACTGCAGGCCTTCCTCCCCTTCTTAAAGGGGAGGGGCCTTGCGCAGCGCGACCCGGGGCCCAGCTGGGCCACCAGGGATCGGAGTATCGGCAAAAGAGCTCAAGAGGCGTGCCAGGCACATGGAGCGCAGCTGACACTCTGCGGGGGAGCTGCTCAGGAGGCCAGGGACGACAACGGGGGCAGGTGCTGGCAGACGGCCAGCAACAAAAATGGCCGCTCAGCACCTCGCCTTTAATTAGCGCTGCCCTGGCTGCAGGTAGGCCCCCCTGACCCTGTTGGACATAGCGAACAGCGGTAAGTCAGGGGACGCTACCGAAGATCGCGGCCTGGGCATGAGCGGGGCGCTGCGCATGCCGATGATGTAATTGGCGACGGCACAACAGCGCGCTAATGGTTACCGCTGCCGTTAAACTCCCGCTGAATTTCGCGGGAGGCATTGGCAGCGCTGCGCCCGGCCGCTAGTTGCTTTGCGCCCTAAGACGGCGCTAACGGGAGGCGCAAAGCAACCAAATTTTTCCCCCTTGGTCTCAAGAAGCCATTGGATGAAAGTGGTAGCAAGTGACATATGACATTTTAAACTCCCAGCAAGAGCAAGTTAAGCTTCCAATTGAAAACAATAGCATCCAACATGTTTTTTTACTCGGAGGTCAAATTGAGATATACAAGAAGGAGCAAAAACAAGAAAAAGGGAACCAAATGAGGGAAGTGAACAGCAAAGAGGAACTGGGAGTGATGAAGTGATTTACAACAGAGAGGGGTAAAGTGGAAGGTGACACGCAGCAGGAAGAGAGATGGGGGGATCGATTTTAACGCAGCCGACAGGCGGGTTTTAGGCGTGCGGGGGGTTAAAATCACAAAACCTGGGGTCGGGACACCCCCCACCTGGTTCCCGCCTCCACGTCATTTTAACCTAGGTGTGTCTGATTGACCCGAATCAGTCCCACCTGCAACAGGCGGGACTGGTCTTTAGGGCCCTTAAACAGCACTGATTGGCCTTTTTAATCCCATTTTAACAGGCCCTTGCCTGTTTAACACTTTTCCCACGTAAACCGCGCCTGGTGGGGTTCACGCCTGTGAAACCTGGCGTGAACACTATTGGCTTGCTGACTATCAGCTGCAGGTCCAACATTAAAGAGGATATTTGATCAGCCATCGTTTGCAGGTGGCAGGACTTTGTTGTCTCAGGTCTGGGGCAACTTTTACCAGGCCTAACCACACCTGTGGAAGGTTGGAGCCTCACACACTTCTCCAGTGTGACCTCCTGCGAGACCCCTCTCGCCACCCTCACTCAGCGCTTCCTCAACTGAGACACCTACCAGAAGCATGGGAGGCCTTTTTTTCCTTCCCCTCTTGGCATTAGAGGACTTCCAGCCCCATTCGCGAAATGACACACGCCACAACTGCAGAAGTTGCCATCAGAATTTTTATGAAAAACACACAACTGATGGCATTTTTACAAAATACACAGCATTTCACCCAAGTGACTACCCTTGTGACTATTTGTGCTTTATTTTCCTCTTACGTGTGCTCCTACGTAGTGGTTCCCCTGTGGCTTCAGCAGATGTTGAGGCCTCTTGCTCACTTTCCTGCTGCTCCTGTCTCGACACCTTTGGCGGGCGTCCTCTGGGGTGGCGAACCTGTGAGGGCTCGCCAGCAGTCTGCTGCTCCTGCGGCTGTGCAGGGGTTGAGACCTCTATCTCCGTTGGGTGTGTACTCCGGCAGGGCTCTGACCGAGGGCTTTGCAGTGGCATGGAAGTGTGAGTGCTTGGAGAGGAGCTCCCACTTCCTTGAGGTTTGCCACCAACCTCCCTCTCGTGGGTCAGGTCTCCCTCAGTGCCTGCAAGTGGCTTCAGAGCACCTTGCTGCACATCAGGGGTGCCATGGGGACCCGTATCTACAATGGCAGTCCTACTCAGAAGGACTTCCATGAAGGTCTGGTTTCTCTGTTCAATAGATGCCCATCGCTCCTCAAGAGATGTCATTCTATTCTGAACACTCGCCATGTTTTCCATACCCTGGCGACTAACCTCCTCCATGGCCGTAGCCCTCCTCTCCTCTACCGTAGCCAGCCTTACCATGGAGGCAGCAATCATTTCCAAGTAGGTAGCCATCCTTTCCGTGTTCATGCGCCAATGACTCCACAAAAGCTCTGCTCATGTTCGCTATGGACACCTCCATTCGCTCCACACTCGCAGCGACCCTGGAGACAAAACCTGCCAGAGACTCCTGCATCTGTGCCTGGAGTTCCATCACCTCTGATCTTACGGATGGACCCAGAGGCAGAGGGTCGACATGCAGCTGAGCCAAGCTGGCAGAGTCCTGCGCCCTCCGATGAGGACTCTCCAGTGCTGTCCCTGTCTCCACAATCTGCTGATGCTCACTTGTGAGCTGTGATACACCAGGTGACAACTCTACTCTATGTCTCGAAGTTCCCACCAAGGTGTGAGTGTCTGCGCTGGTGCTGGGTGCGCTTATTGCTGATGATGCTGCGCCCTCAGAGGTTGCAGATTCCTCTGAGGAGTCTGGATGCTCAGGCTCCTCCTCCTGCACAGTGGGGACGGGGGCTCTCGATGGTCCTGTGGGGGAGTCAAGGAAAAAGTTAGAGATGTGATGCCAAGGTTACATGCACATTGCATTTTGCAGATGGTCATAAGTCCATATGATGTAGCTTCAGAATCATTATCAGCGACTCATGCAATGCCAATGAGAGAGATGGAAAACTATTCTGTCACCGGCTTGCGGGGATGCTCCTGCCTGTCCTTCCCCAATGTCCACATCTCGGTCAGCCCTGGCAATCTCCAGGACGCCTTCCTCCCAGAGGGTGAGCTAGGCTAATGAGGGCGGCCCTCCTCCTGTCCTGGCTCGCTCTCTCCTGTTGTGAGCTCTCTTTTCCTGCAATGCGGGAGACAAGTGGAGGTTGAGTGAGAATGAAGGAGTGAGTGCAGAGATTGCATAGCATAGATACTTAGAAGGAGACAAAGATGGAGTGAGGTTGCAATACCAAGGGCCCTCCCTGTGTGTTGTCAGTTGTGTTCAAAGCATCAGAGTGAGAGGGAGTGTGAGGGCTGCATGGTGGCATAGTTCTGTGAATGTGAGCATAGAGAGAGAGGGAATGGGTAAGGGTGCATGGATGTGAGTGTCTAGTGGGATGTGCAGGAAGAGATTGCTAAAGCTGAGTGCTGGTGAGGAAAGGCAATGGGGATCAAATTGAGGGTGATGGAAACATCATACAGTACTTACCTCTCCAGTGCGAAGAAGGTCATGGAATCTTTTCCTGCACTGCAACCACGTTCTTCGTGCGAGCCCCAAACAGTTGACTTGACCTGCCACCCTTAACCACACAGCCTTGGTCTGACTGGGAGGCCTCTTCCTCCCTGAAGAAGGGAACAGGACCTCCCTGTGGGCCCTAGCACCATCCAGTAATGCCTGCAGTGAAGCCTCATCAAATTTGGGGGCAGATCTGGCCCTCCCGCTGGCCGTTGCTCCTGCAGGCTCCTGTGCCATCTTAATGGTAAAGTTTGGGAGCCTGCAGAGGAAGCAAGGCTTGCTGTGGACCTTAAAAGCAGCAGCAATGATGACGTCATATTCTGCGACTTTCTGACTGGAAATACTCAATTGCCAAGGCTTCCCACACGCTGGAAATCAATTGGCCAATTGAGTTAAAATTGCATCAATCTCATAGACCCATTTAGAATCGTGTGGGAATCACTAAATTCGGGGAACCCGCCAATTCCCCGCACCGGAGATAAAATCGACCCTGTGAACTTCAGACAGTAGGTCAGAGAATCAAATAAACTCATGAGGCACTTCTGCACAGCCGAGTGGTGTGAATTCAAATTGTTCAGCAACTTCTTTGTTTCTGAAGTTCTATTTCAAAATATCCAGGATTAATGCAGTATGAGGTGGTCATGCTTGAGTTGATAATTGCTCTTAAGTAAACATGCACTACACGACATATTCAAAGGTAACTTGTGATAACTTGTTACTCCTGCATTTGAATTCAAGTTAGGCATTAAAATCCTGTGAACAAAATCACAGGGAAAAGTTTATGTTGCTTTGTACGATTTCTGAAAATGAAGTTTCGTTAGTAGATCAAAGAGTTATAGAGTGGAACAGACATGCTCTCATTCTTTGCTGAAAGAGGGATTTCAGATCCATGTACTACTCATTACACTATTATTGAGTTATCTGCTTGGAATTTCTGCATGAGTTCGCCCAATTTCCTGCCACAATGTCGGCAGAAGATCAGCAGAAGACTCTGGAGAAATGGTGTAAACAGCCATGTTTACACCATTTCTCCATGGTTTCCATTGAAGGTTCTGGTGGGAGATTGGGAGAACACTGAAAATTCTACCCTGTAATCTATAGGTAATTACTGGGGACTAATAGGACAAATTAAACAAACTTAGTATTGGGAGTATCTTCAATAAACAGATTCTCCAAACTGAAATCTCAAAAAGCAAGCTTCATGTTTTTGTTAATACACTGCTCCTTAAACAACATACAGCTAACATAACTGAATAAAGAAGGGTAGGTTCGGCAAAGAGCTGGTCATATTCCCATTACATAATTATACTCTGCTCATGTGCAGTGATATAATGACAGTTATGAATCAAACAGTGCTTGTTCCCCTGAGTAAGCACGACTATTAGCAGCCAGAAAAAACTGCAGGGGTTGATTCAAAGTGAATTATGTGTAATAATATCCCAGCTGCTCTTTGTGTAAGGATAGGGTGTTCTGGAGATTTTTGCTATTTCACATCATGTATTGAAAGATTTTGTTTCTTTTCAAACTATTTTTCCTGCAGCAATTATATCTTCTGTGTGCTGACAATGAATTATAGACTCACCGAATGATACAGTACAGCCATTCAGCCCATCGTGCCTGTGCCAGCTCTTTGGTAGAGCTATACAATTAGTCTCACTCCCCTGCTCTTTCCCCATAGACCGGCAAATATTTCCTTTTCAAGTATTTATCCAATTCCCTTTTGAAAGTTACTATTGAATCTGCTTCCATCACTCTTTTAGGCAGTGCATTCCAGATCACAACAACTCACTGCAAACAGTTTCTCTTTATTTACTCTGTCAAAACCCATCATGATTTTGAACATCTCTATCAAATCTCCCCTTAACCTTCTCTGCTCTAAGGAGAACAACCCCAGCTTCTCCAATCTCTCTACATAACTGAAGTCTTTCCTGGTAACATTCTAGTAAATCTCCTCTGCACCCTCTCTAAGGCCTTGACATCCTTCCTAAAGTGCGGTGCCCAGAATTGAACACAATACTCGAGCTGAAGCCTAACCAGTGTTTTATAAAGGTTTAGCATAACTTCCTTGCTTTTGTACTCTAAAGCCTCTATTTATAAAGCCAAGGATCCCATATGTCTTTTTAACAGACTTCTTAACTTGTCCTGCCACCTTCAAAGATTTGTGTACGTACACCCCCAGGTCTCTCTGTTCCTGCACCCCCTTTAAAATTGTACCATTTAGTTTATATTGCCTCTCCTCATTTTTCCTACAAAAATCAATCACTTTACACTTCTCTGAGTTAAATTTCACCTGCCATGTATCTACCCATTTCACTGTCTGTCTATGTCCTCCTGAAGTCTGTTACTATCCACCTTACAGTTTACTACATTTTCGGGTTCTATGTCATCCGCTGACAGCATTTGGATTTTTTGTAAGTTTATTTTGTTTTTTACGTGAAAGAAAGGCTTACATTTATATTATGCCTGATCACATCTCTCACAAACATCCCAAAGAGCTTCACAAACAATGAGTTACTTTGAAGTACAGGAATGTAGGCAAATGTAGCAGCCATTTTGCACACAAGTTCCCACAAACAACATTGAAATGAATAACCAGTTGGCCTGTTTTTGGTAGAGGGAAGAATGAGTCATAGAATCATAGAAAGTTACAGCACGGAAGGAGGCCATTTTGACCCATCGTGTCCGCGCCGGCCAACAAAAAGCTATCCAGCCTAATCCCACTTCCCAGCTCTTGGTCCATAGCCCTGCAGGTTACAGCATCCCAAGTGCACATCCAAGTACTTTTTAAATGTGGTTATAGGATGTTCTTCTTTGAATCGTGGCATTTAATGTCCACTTGAAGAGGCAGACATCAAACTTCAGTAATCCCCCACTCGCTCCCTGAAAACACTGAGGTGTCAGCCTATATTATGTGCTCGAGTCCGGAAAGGGACAAAAAAAAAACACGCGTGCAATTTACAACATGAAAAATGAATATCCCGTGCAATGTATCTCATTCCAGTGCACAATGCTGAGTGTGGAGATTGTTGGCTTTCACAGAGCTAAGTGCAAACTCTTTGTGGAATTTATATCTGATGATTGCTTCCAGACTGTTAAACTGAAGAGTTTGTGATTTACAGTCACAGGAGACATGATACTTCTAACCTTTTAGTAGTGAATAACTGTCTTTTAAAAGTGTGGATATTAAATTTGGCCATGCCTTTTTTTTGTAATTAACTGAAGGGGCTGCAGCTGTGAAGCTGTCTGGATAGTGGAGCAGACAGCAGAGAATATCTCCAACTTAATGATTGATGGCCTTCTACTCATAAAAGTAAAGATCTTTTGTGTTAATAATTACATAGAAGAATAAGCATTCTCTCATTTTCTGTTGAAAGGGAGATTTCCGGTCCAGATACTTATCACCACACATGTATTCAGAGAAAACCTGTAGTTAATTATTGGGATTCAGGGTTATTAGACGTGCACCATGGGAATAGGTGGGTTAGATGGACTAAAGGTCTTGTCCTGCCTGACACTGTTATTATGTTACTACATAAGTAATAGGACAAATCAAATAAACTTTGCATTTGTAGTTCCTGAAATCTATGGGGGAGAAATTCGGTATCACCCCGTTTGGGGCGCAATTATCGGCTGGGTGCAAAGTTTAGCGCCTGGCGCTAATTTTCCGACTGCAAACTTGGCTTCTATCGCCCCTGGAGGTGATTGGAGCACTAAATCAGGCACTACACACCTCTCTTAAGGCACTAATGCCGAGGAGCGAGGTGCTACCTCATGCGCTGGCGAAGATCATGTGATGTCAGTCAGCAATGGAACATAGACACACTGGCGCCGGCCAGTTCTTAAAGGGGAGGGTCGATCTTGCTCTCCATCCACATCCTGCTCATTGCAGCATTGAATCTCGGCCTGGAGAGACCTGTACATCAAATCTGCTCGAAAGAACAATGGAGAGGCCCAGGGAAAGAGCTCAGGGTGCAGCCCCCATAGTCTCTTCTAAATCGATGCAAGGGAGGTCAAATCAAAATGAACCTGCAAAGTGCTGCTCAGTACCCAAAACTCTTCAACACAGCTTTGAATATCTCCAGAAGTCTCTCTCACTCAGAATGCGTGGTGCAAAAATGTCGCCGACAAAAAAAGGCAGGAAGCGGTCGCCCAGTCCCTTCCCAACTGTAAAATGCTCCCCTCAACCTGTCCTTGCTAGCGGCAGGTGGTAAGGCAGGGGGCTCCACTCAATATCTGGTCCGGGGCGTTGCATGCTCGACTGACATCACGATCTGCGGGCACAGGAGATCGTGGTGGTAGTGTTTAGCGCTGCCGCAAAATGTCTGGTCAATTTCGTAAACATCGCCGCACCCAGGCGCTAGTTGCTTTGCACCCCATTAGCGCCACCATAAGGCGCTAACGGGAGGCGCAAACCAACTGAATTTTTCCACCCTATGGATTTGAAATCTCAAAAAGCAGACTTCATGCTTTATTTTGAAACACTGCTTTAAACGACTTAGAACTAGCATAACCAAATAAAGAAGGATGGGTAGGCAAAGAGTTAGTCATATTCCCATGGCACAATTATATTCTGCTCATATACAGATATTAAGGGGCATATTCTCTCGCATTTGTGTCAATCCCTGGCTTTGAGGGCAGACAGGCTAGCTGCTAGGCACCTGCCAATCTCTTTCTTGACTCAGTCACTGAGAAATGTGGAAGAAAGGCCCAGGGTGACTCAACCACCCAGTTTTCTTTCCCAATATTCTGGAAACACTTTCTCACTCCGAGGGATCATCTGAGATCAGCGGTTCACCATGTGTAAAATCATGGACGCAGGCTTTCATCCTAATATTTTATATGAAGTGCATTTGAAACATTTTTGCCTGGAGTTTCCACATGATTTCCGCCCAGATAGCCGTGTAATCTGGACGAAATTGAATTAAATAGCGCTAAAGATCGTGGCATTTCAAGCATGTTATTTGCACCCATACCTACTTTACGCCTGAGTATTCACCATCTTTCACGCTGGTTCAAAAGTCCATTCCCCCCAAAGCAGTCCCTGCCCACAAAGCTGGGCACACCTCCAAGTCGGAATGGTGGGTTTCCACTGATTGTACCTCTGAGAGTATTCATCCCATTACCCCCAGAATTCTCAGGCGCCTGTGGTCACAGTAACCCAGTGTTCATCACCTGTACCTGCAGTGACCAGCAGTCAATTGAAGCCTGACCCAGCTGTGTTTGTCCCGCTGCTGCAATTACTTTAAATTCATTTTAAATTAGTCTAAATTTGGTCAATTGACTGTTGGTCACAGGTCTTATGGACCAAGAGCAGATCAAAGCAGTCAATTAAAAAGAAAGACCGGGCGTATTGAATCAGTCAGTTGAAGATTGGCTCATTTCCTGGTAATCCCACTCCTCTTTGTCAAGCTGTTCCAGTCACCAATCGCTTGCGATCGATTACGCTGCTTGATTGTGCTGATTCATGGGAGATTTTATGCTCATGTTTATGCTAATGAGTTTGAGTTAATGCGTTTACAAATAAGGAAACTTGAGCGTGGCTGCCCCTCGGCAAATCCGGCGCAATGTCTAGTGCATTCTGGTCGTATTTTGTCGATTGCGCCCCTAGAGGAAACTCCATGACTTTGTGTTGAGGCATTGTGGCGGAAAACTCAGGAAATGCCACGTACTGGAGGTTTGATCTTAGTCTTGGCTTCACAGAACAGGCTGGTTCTGAGCAGTAGCGTAACGTATCCCTGAAGGAAGGGAGTGAGGGGAAGTGAAAGGGTAATCCTCATTGGATGGCTACCGCTGATCAGTCAGGAGCTGTAGTAGCATTGACCTGTGAACCCAACATCTGCCCACCCTCTTGTAGATAAGGTATGTGCCCCATGGAAGCTTGCAAAAAAGCATATAGAATGTTATATACCTTCAAAAATATATAGTAATTTGATTGATTAGAAACTTAATATCATTATTGTCTGGGTTCCTGTTGCTGAATTGACAGACAAATCGTTATTTAATTAAATCATTTTTCTAATTTTTTCTGGAGCACTACAATGATTTATACAAAGGAAAATCATATTGCAGCACTGTGCTTTATAAGGTCACTACATTTCACTAAAGGCACAGGATAAGGTTACACCAAACAGTTCATCACAGAAACATCGCTTTGCTTTAATTTCTGTTCTTTATTCAGTAGTGCTTTCATTTCAAACTCAATCTGACATGTAATGTGAATGATAGCCAGTGAGGTTTACTGTCAGGTAATAAAATTTGGTTTGCCGCTATCAAATCTGCTTATATTCATTGTGTACCGTTAACAGGATTTGGCAGTATGGGTGAGTCCTCTCACATCATGGAAAGTGTTTTCATGTTAAACCGAAGGGATTTCACTTCAGAGATTAGCACTCCTTTAGGTCATTATTGGGTTGGTTGTACTGTTGTGTATTACCAAAAAGCAAAAGTCTTAGAAGTTAATTGGCTCAAAAATATTTTATGATCCTCTACAATCTATCAATTTTGCCACTCTAAATAAGGTACAAAACTGCAGTTGCTTTAGAAACTGTAAATATTGCTTCAGGATTCCTATTTTTAACATTTGTGAATAATGAAACTGCAGCAGCACCCTTAGAGCTGAGGCACTTGTACCCATTTGGACAGTGGTGGGATTCAGCCCTGCAACGAGTATCCATCACACTGGCTGACAGCAAAATACACAAAATCTTATTGTGGTTAACGATAATTATTCAGCCAGTTTATCTTTTACCATTTTAGACAACCAGGCAGAGGGAGCTTCATTATAATGTGCAAGCACCTTGTTGAGGTTCATAGGAAAATTGCAGGTAAGAAGAATTTTCACCACATACACTCGACCCTTCAATCAACAGAGATAGTCAACAGCCTGATAACCACAGCTGGTTTTGTTTCTCCACCTTATCCCAGTCAACACAATTTGGCTCAGCAGGTCAGATTTTCAGTGAAATGAGAGATCATTGCAGTCTAATAATTGACTTTTTCCATAATCCTGTCCAGTAGCCGCAAGTGCAGTTGATGTTGAGGCAACAGATGGTGATGAGTAAATCCAAAGCAGAATTAAATTATTATCAACAAGCAGCCTGCTTTTGGTTTTTTTAAGTGTCTTGAATGCGTGAATGCAGCACCCATACAGATATCAGGAATGCCCCAGGTTCGATCCCTGGTCTATTAGCAGAACTGGCAGTAGGAGCTCCACAGCTGGTCTCAGTGAGCGTGCAGTAGTGAGGAGGAAACTCCACCAAGGTTTCCACTCCCGAATACTATCCAATGACACCCCCCCCACCCACCGCTGAAAAGTGCACCTGTGAGGATGTCAGTAGGGGACAGTATTGGCTTGGCTATGATGCTTTCCATGGCAAAGTAAACTGCTGATACTCACCGACTAGACTTGCAGATGAAGAGTTCTCACTTGGCGAGGTACTGAATGGTGGCTGGAGCCTGTGGTACTCTACCTCAGCAGGTAATCAGTACCTTTAGGAGAAGAGAGATTTTTTAAAATCTCTTGACAGTAATTTAGGTAAATCTAAACGGGTATATTTAATAAACTTCCACTCAAAATGAAACAGCGATTAAGTCAACTGTAACTCTGCATTGATTTATTAAAAGTGCTTTAACAGGAGAACCTATGTTACCAGATTGTTTACAGTATAGTCGTGCCAAAGCTGGCAGGTTGATGGGCACAGGAGTATGATGAGAATAATAAGTTCAAAGATAAATTTAATATTGCTTGATTTCTAATTGCTAGCCTTGAAGCTATCACTTGTGTTTGATGCCATAGTTGATTCTTGTCTAGAATTGTTTGATTGTAACATATGATAAATCAAAGATAGTCAATGGCTGGCAGCAAGTTACAAGGCAATGATTCATCTGAACGCTTCAGATAAGGTCATAAACCACTTGAGTGAAACTTGAGTAGTTCGTGAGCGTCAGCAGAACCTGGACATTGAATTACTGCCTTATGCTGGCTCAACTGATTTTAGTCCTTATTAATGTGTAGTCTGTATTAGTTTTCTAATGTTTATCTTTGACTTTTGGGGTATACATCCTCTGTGTATAAAGCTTGCGGAAAAATGTAGTTTACTAAACTGTCAGTATAAACTTCCGCTGTTTAGTAGCAAAATTTAGAGCAAAATATGCCCCCTTGAAACATTGTGCTCTGAGGATGCTAACTGCATTGGAGTTGATATGAGGTAAGAAAATAATAACACAGATTAATGGCACAGGAGCTGAAAGTCGATTATCATAATTTAACGGGTCCCTCCAGCTCTTATCTCATGATTTAGTATTAACAAGGAATGTGCAACACGCTTTAATTTTGTTGCAGATATGTACAGTTTTATGATTATTGCTAAAAACTCAGTCGGCTAAATCTAATAATAACAGCAGGGCCAAAAGGTTATGGTATAGGATAATCATCTATGGTATCATAGCATCTGGAGTGTTGATGTTTTTACTTGTTAAATTACCAAGAAATGTTTATACAATGATATGAACGATACAGTTTGATATATAAAGGACACTTCATAGCCCAGTGCATACAATATTTGTTCAATGAGTGAAAGCTACAGAATGCTGCATGAGTGGTAAAACCACAAGTGTTTCTGTCTGGTCAAGTCCACAATGTGTCACAATTCTGCATATATGAAGAATGATTAACGTGGTCTATTTTTAAGTGTATCTTAAAGGAAGAAAATGAAACAACAGAAGCTCTTTTTTATGGTTTTACACAGAGTAGTGGGTGCTTGCTATGGTTGAGTCTGTTGACTGGTTGGTATTCTGACTCTCTGTGGGGGAGAGGAGGATGTCTGTGGGTTTGTGTGTGTATTGCATTGATTAGGAGGGAGCATGTGATTTAACTGTTTCAATTGCACTCCTTGCAGTCAGTTCCAGAATTATATCAAGGTGTTAAGGTCTCTGAGGAATATATCATTAGACTACAGAAACAAAACAGTTTGATCATTATTTTTACTGGATGTATTTAAATAAGAATTTAATTATACACAGAAATCTGAATCAATTTTCTAGGTAATTCTTGACAGAAAATTAGGTGCATGTTACTTTTGCTGTGTAGTATTATGGGTTGTCGATAATTACTTAATGTCCTAGCCCTTCCTTCCATGTGATGGTGTTAGGAAAGGGTTAATCAAATGGGACTGCAATTGATTTCTCTTTATATTAATTCAGTGACTTTTCAATTGGAACTGATCGCACTAGCAGTTTGATTTTCCCTCTAATATGGACAGACCCTGTAACAAGATCTTGAGTGGTTGTAGGTATGTAGACCGAACACCATCTTATAAATTATTCATCTCTTAACTTCACAGCAGCACAAGAGAAGTGTGACAGCTTCATGATGGTTAGGTAATCTGTAAAGTTGAAGGTGTTTGTATTGATACATAAAGAGCTGTCTGCAAAGGCCACCCTGGAAGGCGACATCTGTTGAAAAGAATGCGGCCCAGGGGGCCTTTGATGATTCTGTATCTGACTTCATCCTAAGTATTTGATTGACAGATCTGTTAGATCCGTGTGTTAATGGAGACACGGAATGCAGGAGTTGATTTAACAAGTGTTTACTGAACAAAGTCTGGAGGTGAACTAACTACACAAGACGCTACACAGGCTTATATACCCGAGTGGTCACTACTGGTACTACAGTATACAGGGGCTTCAAAAACACAGTTCCTCTTAAAGGTACATACACTACAATTCCTCCCCTTTTAGATAAATAGTACATAACATTTTTACAAGAAAAATAATCTACACATTTGCTGAAGTTAATCAATTACAAATTCAGTCTCTCTGGAGGCTTCCTGACTCGGTCCGGATAACGCCTCGGTGGTGTAGTAGGTTCTTTTGGCAAGGTCGATTCGGCTTCCATGCCAGTGTCGGGTTCATCTGGTTCCAGTATCACCGGATCGGAGGTAGATACTATGGGTATCTCTGCTTCATCACTAGGCGTATAGAGTTGTGGTGTAGGTTGTCCTTTTTCGGATGACTCTATGATCTGGTCAGCATGGCGCCTTATTATGCTTTCTCCAATGACCACGGTATACATCAGCGGTCCTAGTCGTGTGCAAATAGTTCCAGGCTGCCATTTCTCGGTACGGTAGTCCCGGGCCAAAACTGGTTGACCTATCTGGAAGGTTCTAGTTGGCCTTTCATTCATGCTTTGAAATTGCCGGTTCTCTACGTCCCTTCTGACGTTTGGCTTGACCAAATCCAGCCGGCATCTTAGTCTTCTATTGAAAAACATCATGGCGGGGGTTTGGTTAGTAACCACAAGTGTTGCATTCCTGTACGCAAACAAGAAGTTATCTACCTTATGTTGTAGATTTATGTCTTCATCAAGAAGGCCATAAAGGCCATGGGTAAAGGTCTGGACAAACCTTTCAGCTAATCAATTGGTGGCGGGATGGTATGGGGCGGACGTGTAGTGCTTAACCCCATTGTTTTTTAAGAACTTCCTGAATTCTTCGGATACAAATTGCGGTCCATTATCAGAACAGATCTGTTCAGGCAGCCCATTCCTGGCGAATATGGTCCTTAATACTGTGATGGTTTTTTCCGTGGTGGTGGTGGACATCTTTATTACCTCCGGCCACTTGGAGTGTGCATCCACCGTGATTAAGAACATTGAGTCCATAAATGGACCAGCAAAGTCGATATGTACCCTTTCCAATGGAGATGAGGGCCACTCCCATGGATGTAGAGGAGCTTGTGGTGGGGCGTTTTGGACCTTTTGGCATCCTGCACAGCTCTTGGTCATCTCTTCGATTTCTCTATCGATTCCCGGCCACCACACAAACGCTCTGGCTAAGTTCTTCATTTTTACCCCACCCAGATGACCCTCATGAAGCTCATTGAGCACTCTATCCATCAACTTAGGTGGAATTACTACTCTGGATCCACACATCAAGGTTCCTCTGCACACTGACAGCTGTTCTCTTCTCGGGGAGAATGCTGGCAGCAGTGGTTCGCCATGTGCTGGCCATCCCTTCACCGTTAAATCATAGACCCGTGATAGTGTCGGGTCATTCTGTGTTTCCTTTTCTATGTTTGCATTCGTCACAGGTAGACATTCGACTATGGTCGAGGGGAATAACTCCATTGGATCCACTGCAAGATCTTTTTCTTCCACCGTCGGCAACGGTAGGCGTGACAATCCATCAGCATTCCCATGCTGTTTAGTTCCTTTGTACTCGATGTCATATTGGTGTGCCCCAGGAAAAGGGACCACCTCTGCAGCCGTTGCGCTGTCATTATCGGTGAGCACTTCTGAGGGTTGAACATGGAGACAAGAGGTTGATGATCGGTTAGTAGAGTACATTTTTGACCGTGCAGGTAGTGATTGAACTTCTTCACCCCCCACACTAGGCTGAGGGCCTCTCTGTCAATCTGGGCGTAGTTACGCTCGGCAGAAGTTAACGAGTGTGACGCAAAAGCTATCGGCCTCTCTAAACCATCAAGGAATTTATGTGACAGTACCGCCCCAATGCCATAGGGAGACGCATCACACGCCAGTCTGATCGGCAGTGCTGGGTTGTAGTGAGCCAATACTTCTCTTGAAGTGATTAAGACCTTACTCTTCTGAAAGGCCCGCTTACAGTCATTGCTCCATTTCCATGCTACTCCCGTTCGTAGCAGGGCGTTCAGTGGGTGCAGGATTGTCGACAAATTCGGCAAAAACTTATGGTAGTAATTCACCAATCCGAGGAATGACCTCAGTTGCGACACATTTTCAGGCGCTCGGGCCTTAACAACTGCTTCAATTTTGTCAGGGGACTTATGTAACCCCTCTTCATCAATCACGTGGCCACAATACGATATCTGTTTCTTAAAAAACTCACACTTGGGGCAGTTGGCTCGTAGCCCATGTTCCCGTAGTCTAGTGAGCACCTGTTCTAGGTTGTTAAGGTGTTCACTGTCATCTTCACCTGTCACAAGGATGTCGTCCAAGTAACACTGAGTCCCCGGAATCCCTTGCAGGACTTGTTCCATCGCTCTTTGCCATATCGCCGGAGCCGATGCTACTCCGAATACCAATCGATGATACTGGTAAAGACCTTTGTGAGTGTTAATCGTGAGATACTTCCTAGAGGATTCTTCAACCTCCATCTGCAAATATGCTTGTGCTAGGTCAATTTTTGTAAAACGCTTCCCTCCAGACAGTGAGGCGAAGATGTCTTCTATCCTTGGAAGAGGATATTGTACTGTGTGAAGGACAGGGTTCATCGTCACCTTGAAATCCCCACAGATGCGAACCTTCCTTGGCTCCTCAGACTTATTGCTTAATGTTTTCTTCATGACAGGAACGATGGGTGTCGCCCACTCGCTCCAGTCGACCTTAGACAACACGCCTGCCTTCTCCAGATTCTCCAGCTCTGCTTCGACGGCTGGGCGAATTGCATATGGTACCGGTCTTGCTTTGAAAAACTTGGGACTTGCATTCTCTTCTATTTTTATCGAGGCGGTTACGCCTTTAAGAGTGCCCAGTTCTTGTTGAAATACCTCTTTGGTGTTAGCTAAGATTGTTGACAATCGTCCAGGAGTGACGTCTTCATCTTTTTTACCGTCCACCGTCATTGCATGAATGGAGTGCCAATCTAAGCTTATCTTCCTGATCCATTCACGTCCCAATAACGGTGGTCCACCATTTTGCAGTATGTAGAGATATAATTTCCATATTTTCTTGCCGTTGTATTCGACAGGCACCCTTATTTTTCCTCTGGGGTACACTTTTTGCCCCGTATACGTCGTCAAGACGATGGATGTCTCTCTCAAGGGTATGTGTGAGAATAGCTGCTCGTAGTCTCGTCGATTCATGACGGTTAGCGCTGATCCTGTATCCAATTCCATTTTAACTTGGGACCCTGCTATCGTGAGGGTGACCCAAATGGTTCGGTGATCCTCTTTTGCGATTACATTGTGAAGTTTGAGACAGCTTAGTCTCCTGTTCCCTGATTCACTATCACTCATCTGGTCTTCGGAACTACTGTCCGTCATCTTTTGTACTTTTTTGTACGGTTCCTTAGTAGCCTTTTTGTTGTCGCTGGTCTTCTTCCCAGACCTGCAAACTCGTGCAATGTGTCCCATCTTTCCGCATTGCCTGCATATTTTGTCCTTGGACCAGCAGTCCTTCTGGTCATGGTTAGTTCTGCCGCAGCGATAACATTTTGCAAATCCCCGTGTCATTTCGTGGGTGCCGTATTCCTGTGGCTTTTGTTGAATTTCCACAGCTCCCCTGGCTGCTGCTTCGTACGATACTGCCATGCTGAAAGCCTTATCTAGCGTCAGCTCTTTCTCTGAGAGTAACTTCTTCTGTGTTCCTTCACTCAGGAGTCCACAGACAAATTTGTCCCGTAGTGTGTCTGCCAGTCCTGCTCCGAACTGGCAGTGCTTTGATAGCTTGCGTAGTTCCGTAAGGTACTCAGCATTGCTCTCATCTTTATGCTGAGTTCTCCTGTGGAATTTAAATCTTTCGGCTATCAACAGCGCAGGATTTAGGCGTTCCTGTAGGACAGCAACAATTTCGTTAAAACTCTTCGCCTTTGGTTTGGCTGGAGTAATCAGGTCCCGCAATAGGCCGTACGTTCTAGCGCCAATTAAGTTTAGCAATACCGATGCCTTTTTCTCATCGGCTATTTCGTTTGCCTCGCAATATACCTCGACTCTTTCCACATACGTGGTCCAGTCCTCTATTGTATTATCAAAGGCAGTGATACAGCCAGTCTTCGGCATCTTGAAAATCTAAAATGGCGCCTCCCGCGCTTTGCCTTCTTCCCCCGCTGACTAAGATGGCGCCTCCCGCGCTTTTGCCTTCTTCCCCGCTGTTGCTAGCGCTGCTTTCCGCGGTTTCCGTTGCAACCTGCAGCTCCTCGCGGTTTCCTGCGCATTTAATATTTCTTTTTTTTATTATTTTCCCATCGTGGAACAACCCTGTGGGACTCTTGCCTCCCACTTCTCGGGTCTAGACGCAGCCCGGCTTCGTAGCACCGGCCGCGCCCTGTGTGCTCCACCCTCTCTCTCTCCTCTTCCCGACAACGCTGCTCGGCCCCGTTGCAAGCCACCCGCTCGAGTTCGCGACCGCCGCAGCCCAAGAAGGATCAGTGTACTACCTGCCACCAGCCCGATTAGCTGAAGCACCGTCGACAGGAACCAGGCCCCGCTTTTGACAGCTTCTCCATCAATCTTCAACTCCGCTAACACAGGGGCGGATGCCCATGGTCGACGCCCGTTTCTACTGCTTTCTTCCTTCTGGCCTCGACCTCTGCTCACTTCGCTGCAGGAATGGATCCCAGGAGGTGGTGCAGACTGTAGGTAAGTTCGTATCTGCTCGTCGCCAGTGTTATGTCCGTGTATGATTGAGACACGGACAGCAGGAGTTGAACAAAACAAGTCTTTACTGAAAGGAGTCAATCGGGAAACTGAAACTACAGAGGCTTACTAGCGCCTTTTATACAGGGGTGGTCACTGCCGGTACTGCAGTCTGAGACCAGTTATTCTCTTAAAGGTACATACACAACAACCAGGAATCTGTGTTGTGGTGAACATGGTAAATGTGGTGAGCAAGACAGGTATCACAGTTTATAAGAGTATCGGTTTCATAGTAGGAACATGGTAAGGGTAGTGATGTAAGGACTGTTTTCCATCACAGTTTGCTCTTCAGCAAAGTGCTGTATGTAGCGATGACCATTCTTGTTATTGCAAATTAGGTTGGAACAAAGCCCCTTCCTTGTCATGGTGAGCTTGATTGATGCAGTTAGGTTTGTGACGGTGTCTCGTATGTTGTGATGACTGTGGTCAACAGTGTTTCTTGGCATAGTCTGGTTAATAACAAAGTTTCTATTTGGTATTGAAGTGTGGTGAGCATGCAGTTAGGAATAGGCCTTTTTTTATAAGAAAGTACTGATTCCGTAACATGATGAACTTGGTGATTGTGGTGATTGTGGTGAGACTCTCATTCCATCTGAGAAGGATATTAATCGGAAGAATGCAGTGACTTACAGTTTGCCACAAGCCAAAAATTGAAAACATGGATTTCAGAACAGATAAATAGAAAGGTTTCACAACAAGTGCATTCCATGATATGAAATCATAAGGGTGAAGGATGAAGCTCACATCACACCATTCTTGCCATTTGAAATCTGTAACATATAACAGAACATTGTCAGCACTTTGAATATCTGTGATTATTTAAATGTTCTTGGTGTTATAGTGCTGTGACCTGTCTGCTAAACTGGTCTGAACATAGATTATTTGGTGCTTATTCTGAGCAGTTGAAGATAGTTTCAATGATGTCTGTAGGAATCAGACAGAAAGTGTGATGTGGCATGGGGTACATTATAAAGAAGGAGGATTCTCATCTAATGCGTGAGCTATAAGCAGTAAAGAGATGATATGTGAATGGGACAATCCAAATGATACTGACAAGCAAATCATCAGAAATAGAATACTTCACCTTAAGTGGAAAAAAAATACTTATTTCTGCCAAAGTAACACAAGCTAAATAATGGCAAAATAATAGCAAGTTTATATGCCTAATAGTATTTTATTAACAACAACAACTTGTATTTATATAGCGCCTTTAACGTAGTAACGTCCCAAGGCACTTCACAGGAGTGAAACCATTATAGTTTGCATTAGATTTTGATCTAATTACTGCACCTTACACTCAGTCATGACACTACCAAAATTCAAATGACTTACAATTATTTTCCAATACCTCAAGACCCTGAGGCTACATCCTATCATGTTTAGCTCCACACCTTCAGTTCTCCCTGTGCCACACCCCACTCCCTCACAGGGCAGCTCAGGTAAGCAATCCAAAATCTTGCCAAGGCCCCTCAAGTTTTTGCTAGGAGATGTCAGTGAGCAGCTTATGGTGACTTGTTCTATGTTTCCTTCTTTATTTCTCTCCCTCCTTGTCCTCTCTCAAAACATATTCAGTCAATCATAAATAAAACGGAAATTGAAATTTCAAACAATTCTCCTGTGACAAAATAAAACTACAATTACCATCCTATATAAACTCATATACAGTGCAACATGAACGGGTTTGGAGCCAATAATAACTTTATAAGAAAGGTGTTGAAAATAAACGTAAGATACCAGTGGCATAACTTCAGTGAGTGACACTGGCCACATCATTAGTAATCTCTCTCTCAGCTAAGTTGGCCAGGATACATTTGGTGTATTGTCCATAAATCACTGATTGATAACATACTCCCATTTGTGCAACATACAATTTGGTTGTAGTGTCACACTGACTTAGTAAAAAGTTGCAGAATGGTATAAAGGGTAACATGTAGCTTACGCTGAAATCAATTCAAAATGTCAAAATAATTAGTCCATTTTTTAACCATAGGACAAGTGACAGTAGTTGATCCCTCTAATCCTTTCAATGTAAACGGAAGTTTATAAAGCTTTAGTCTATGCCAAACATGTTGTTTAAAGCTTTATTATAGTGGCTGGATGTACTCCATGCAGACTAGTTCTGGGTAAAACAGCGCTCAGTCAGTCGGTGTTGTAAACTCTACCTTCACCTGCTGGTGGAATGCAGAGTAGCAAGACTGGTTACTTACCAGACATTCAGCAGAACAAAGCTAGTTATGTGAAAATGATTCAGGCTGAAAGTTTTTAGTCTGTAAATTCACCAATTGAGATGAAAACGTGGAAGACCAGGAAGATACCAGATTGACTCCTCAATCTGTGTTGATGAGTGAAAGGTTAATTCCCTATTTTGAGGGAAAACATTGCATGGAAGAGCAATTCCCTGGCAATAATTACCAGCTGATCCTGTCTTATTATAACCTCTTCATATTGAATCTCCCTTTTACTTTTGTGAGAAATTTGATCAGATCAGGCTTCCGAATACCAATGTTTAAACCTTGGTCTGTGATGAGTTAGTCAGTCACAGCCATCACGCCAGGAAGGGCTCTGCGTTTAGCCTCGGTGGCCCAGGACTAAGGGGAAAAAGAAATGAACCAGGATTCCTGCTCCTGATTGCTGCTTATTTACCATCTGCTGAAAGTGTACCGATGGACACCACAGGAAAACAACAGCTTTGGTCACGATGTGTGCCAAACTCATGAACACTTTTTTTTTAATACATTTACAATCACAAGGAGCAGGGGGCAGAAATAGGCCAAAACTGAATGAGCTATCCTGTATGTCTATGAAAGGCACCTCCTTCCTTGTGCAGTATAAAATGAATTAATCACCATCAATTAATAAATAAAAGTGCATGTCATTGAATAGCATGCACTGTCATTAATTAACAGCTTTGTTGATAATTTTACTTCTGCATTGCTTGGATGCACTGTGACTGTGAAGTTGGGTACCCAGAACTGATGTCATCAAAAAATTACACAATCAGAGCAGCTACACAATAAAACAGCCTGCACCATAAATTAAAAACAGTGGAAACGCAATTGGGATGAGGCATAAATCTTCTTTAAAAGGCTCCTGGTGCAGATTATTGAAATTCAACCAAATAAATAGTTGTTTTATGATTGTTGTCTGCTAAAATAGTATCGACAACGCCTCAGGAATTCCATGAACATCTGCCGATTTTTTTTGTCTGGAGAGTTGAATCGGTCACCAATTTGCAATGTTCCATGAAGCTTGCCTTTGAGTTTGTTAGTATGGTGCTGCTTCTTAACCTGACTCCTTAGATGAAACTGCTCTGTAAGCCTTCTAGATCGGCTTCACCTATGAAAAGGAGTGAAGCCGAGAAGGTTAATGGGGTGATCTGATGAAGGTCTTCAAGATTATGAAGGGTTATTGTCACAGTTCAAGATTTAACATTTTTTTTCATGGACAGGATTTAGGAATGAATTACATTTTAAGTGTTTTATTTTAAAACAAAGTGAATCCACCCTGGTTTTAAAAAGCCACCGAAACATTTGGGGTAATTTTAACCCCCTAAAACGGGTCGGTTTGTGTCGGGTGGGAAGTTAAAATGTTAAAATTTCAAACAAGAACCCAACCCGCCTTGAACCCTCTCACTTCTGGTTTTAACAGAGGCGGGATGAGGGGTGGGCGACCAATCCTCTCTCAGAAGGCGGGTCAGTCGTTGAATCCTTTTAAGGAGGCTGTGTGCCTTCATTTTAACAAGGTTTGTATTTTTTACTGCTGCCGCCCAGGTTTCCCTAGCCTCTGGAAACCCGACAGGTAAACATAGAAACATAGAAGATAGGAGCAGGAGTAGGCCATTCGGCCCTTCGAGCCTGCTCCGCCATTCAATGAGATCATGGCTGATCATCCAAATTCAGTACCCTGTCCCTGCCTTCTCCCCATATCCCTTGATCCCTTTAGCCTCAAGAAATATATCCAACTCTTTCTTGAATATATTTAATGAACTGGCCTCCACCGCCCTCTGTGGCAGAGAATTCCACAGGTTCACCACTCTCTGGGTGAAGAAGTTCCTCCTCATTTCAGTCCTAAATGGCTTACCCCTTATCCTTAGACTATGACCCCTGGTTCTGGACTCCCCGGCCATCATAAACATCCTTCCTGCATCTAGTCTGTCCAGACCTGACAGAATTTTATAGGTTTCGATGAGATCCCCTCTCAATCTTCTAAACTCCAGTGAGTATAAGCCCAATCGACACAATCTCTCCTCATACGTCATTCCTGCCACCCCAGGTATCAGCCTGGTGAATCTTCGCTGCACTCCCTCCATGGCAAGAACGTCCTTCCTCATGTAAGGTGACCAAAACTGCACACAATACTCAAGGTGCGGTCTCACCAAGGCCCTGCACAACTGTAGCAAGACATCCTTGTTCCTGTACTCGAACCCTCTTGCTACGAAGGCCAACATACAAGAAGGGCTGGATCCATAAGTTAAGTGTCTTTACAGCACTGCTTATGGGCCAAGAGGAGCAGGAGTGTTTCCTCCAGGCTCAACAAGCTAATCCTGTAAACCACCACCCCCAGAACCTCCACTATCCCCCCTGGTCTTCCTGCAATCACCGTCTCCCCGTGATCACCGACCCCACCCTCCCATCTCCCACTGACCCCCCTCCACGATTAACCCTGACCCCTGATCCTCCAAACCACACTCTACACAACCCCACCCCCCAACAATCTCTTCCCCACACCACCACTAAACTTACCTGCTCCTCGGCTGTGGCCTTTTCTGGAGCCTTACTCACCCAACAGGCAGCTAAGCCGATCAATCAGGCTGGCTTTCAGGCAGGGAAATTGGGGGAAAAAATTTCACACGATGGGTTTCTCGACCATAACTCCACAGAGGATGGTTAGAATGTAGAATTCTTTGTCACAAACCACTATTGATGTGGAGCCACACGATCAGAAGATACTTCCGAATGAGTAATTCCTTTGGTCTATCTTAGTTCATCCATGCAGAATAACTCGAATATCTCCCCTAATTGGTCCTTAAATGTTTTCAGGTTTTTTCATCTCCACTACTTTATCCTGAAGCTCATGTGTTGCTCACCCTTTGTCTGAACAAATGCGAAAAACTTAAAGGAAAATAGTATTCATTAGAAAGATGGAGAAAAAAAGTTTGTGACACGAGAGAAAGAGTAAGAGCAGCAAACTAGATGGAAGAGATCAAAAGTAGCACCTTTGAAAGGTAAATTGTAAAATGAAGTGATATTCCTGAATAAAAAGGATCAGATTTTATATCATTAGTTCTTTATAATGTAAAAAGTTAACCAAATTGTGCTACTGAATTTGTTAGATTTTGCCTTGCCTTTCCATACGATCTCAGCAGGCTCTGCTGTACTTCAAACAGTATTGAAATTATAAAATAAAACCTTATGAGACTTTTTTCCAAACACGTAATTATAGTTAAATATAGACCAGACTTCATTAAAATGCCAAAATATATATATATATATTTTTATTTTTAGATAATCAGTCTAATAATCTACAAATTCACTGGTAATGTTATAAATCATATTGGAGACTTTAAAAACTCAATTTTATGCATTGCTTTTGTGGGACAGGGAGTTATTTATACTGCACTGTGTTCCTTTAGGTTCATTTAGGTTCATTATTATTTCTTACTTTGACCAATATTTTTGTGCAGACGCAAAGGTACATCATCTTAACTTTCTTTTGGGGCCAGAGCCAATGTTTTAGATGTCTTTCAGAACTTATTCCGAGGTGGGAAAACTGGAGCCGCTGAGATAATTTTGGCTGGACCTGAAATTTTCATTGGCTCTTGGACCAAACAAACGGTTGTGGAATTGGCTATATTCCATACAATCGATTCTCCAAAGCCAAATTCCAGCTCAGTTCAGAGTTGAGGCTACTTTATTGGTTTATACTTCCCTTTTCCACGGGAATTCTGTGACTGACAATGAAAATAACCAGTAATATGGTGCTGCGCTGTCAGTCACATTATTAATTGGAATTGCTGTTGTCTAAGGGAATGACATCCATAGGAAACTAGCAGGTAAACAGTGTGGAATCAAAAAGTGATTCATTTTAAAATGGCTGTAAATTTGTTTTAGCTGGTTTGGTTGATTAGCTCCAGCCCTTGTTGTTTTTGTTCATTTTGAATTATTAATGGTTCTAGTTTTCTTTTTGCTATGCGCAAGTTGACTTTGGGGCCTGGCTGCAATCCTGGCATAAATCAGCCACGAGTGCGACTGGAGAGATAGCGGGGAGGAAATCAGCTGGTAGCCAGAAACACCCATATTGGCACAGGTAGCTGCCAAAAATATCCTAAAAAGATGACCCCACCTTGATTCCTGATACTCCAGCAGAATCAGGAGAGGAGGTCAGTAGCAGAGCAAGATTCCACTCATCATTGAGTAGCCTGCTGCCACTTGCAGCAAAGTACCAATGGAACTGCACCCCAGCATAAGTCAACACCTTCAAGAATGATGGGGAGAAACCTGGGGGGGAAAATTGGGTTGCGCCCCCTTTGGGGCGCTAACTTCGCCGCAGCGCTACTTCTAGCGCCCCGAAAATATTAGCACCCCCCGCAGCCGAAATTCACCGGTAGTGCCCCACCTCCCTCTTGGGGCGCTGCGAGCCAATATCGTGGCACTATGTGCCGCAGTACTGCAGGCCTTCCTCCCTTTATTAAAGGGGAGTGGCCTAGCGCAGCGCAACCCGGGGCCCAGCTGGGCCACCAGGGATCGGAGTGCCGGCAAAAGAGCTCAAGGGAAGTGCCGGGCTCACGGAGAGCAGCTGGCACCCCGTGGGGGGGCTGTAGAGGAGGCCGGGGATGGCAACAGGGGCAGGTGCTGCCAGGCGGCCAGCAACAAAAATGGCCACCCGCACCTTGCCTTTAATTTGCGCTGCCCCAGACAGGTAGGCCGCTCTGACCCCTGTCGGACATAGCGTCCAGCGGTAAGTCAGGGGGCGCTACTGAAGATCGCGGCCGGGGCACGAGCGGGGCGCTGTGCACGGCGATGACGTCATCGCCGGTGGCGCAGCTCCGCGAGGCTATAACGGTTACCGCCGCCGCTAACCTCCCGCTGAATTTCGCGTGATGCGTTGGCAGTGCCGCGCCCAAGCGCTAGTTGCTTTGTGTCCCGTTAGTGCCCAGCAACCAAATTTTTAGGCCCTGAAACCTTAAAGCTTCCAAGACAATAAAGTTCTCCAAAAGTTCTGAGACTTATTAAAATAATTGAGCAAAAACTCTCACAAGATCTTAATTTAACATTACAATCGATACTATGTAGCCCACAAATAATCTTGTTCTCTCTCAATATCTTTTTCTTCAATGAAAACAAGTAGCCATAATTTTGCGATATATTTTTACATTTATTCTCCAGCTGGATACTGTTCTTGTTAAATTAAATAGAAATAAATAATCCTGTTGGATAATCGTAAAAAAGTTAAAAACAATCCTGTAGATGGATCATGACGAGTAGATGAATTGTTTCATCTGAAAGATTTGATGTGGATAGCATCTAATGACATGTCATTTCATGTCACTTCTAGACATTACTGTTATTGAAAGGGATTCTCTAGTGTATACTCAAGTTCTGCATCAAACAGTGATAGGTTTTGTAAGGAGTGACAAAAGGTTTGCCTAATACATCATATTAAAATATATTTTTCATGTCACTGGGGCATGCATACGGCACTTTCACAAGTAAATTTGTTCTAACAATTCGCAACCCATTCAGCCATTTCATCAGTAACCAATAGATCAGTCACCCAAATTGTGCCAATATTTTCCAATTAATCAACCCTCCATATAGTTAAGCCCTGGTCAGCTCGCGAATAGGCAAAATTACAGATAGCTTTTCGTTGTCAAAATTTCAGGATTGTTGAAATTTTTATTTTCACTCTGTTGCTCAGAGACCTTGGCTTAGCATTTTGTTTTCCGATGATGCTCTCAGATAATTTTTTTTATACTTAGGTGAAATCTTTCAACATACAAGCCTAAAGGCTGAGTTACTGATACTGCTTCTAGGGAACAGTTTTGTTGTATTACATAATTATTGCATGTCCAGTCATACAACAAAAAAAGTAAAGTAGACCTGACACCTTGGCCCAGATTTTGCTGGAGCATGCTGCGATGGTTAGACTTTTTACCCCCACGCTTCAGCTCAAAAAATGTTTTGCCCTTTAAGTTGCTGGAAGTGCGAGCTGATAATGGCACAGCAAGGGCAACGAGGCATCAGGAACCTTGTTGAATGATGGGACTGACAGTGTATCTTCCTTAACCAATGAGATTTATGGATTGACAAAGAAACAGGAACAACAGAGAAAAAAATGGGGTGGATTAGAGTCAAATCAGATACAGAAAGAGAAATAAAGAGAATGAAAGCAAGATTGAATTACGAGAGAGAGATAATGAGACAGAAAGGAGAAGTAAGAAAAAAATTAAATTTAAGATTTGAAAACTCTTTACAACAATTGACAGTCCACAATTTAAATTGGGCTGGATTTTCCACCCAGAGGCGGGTTTGGGGCGGGTTCCAGACCCGCTCCCGGATACAGTCGCTCTGTGCTAATGATTTTGAGTAGATTGGGCTTATTAAGCCCGCTGTGCGCGTTACCCGGCCCAATCAGTGGGTGCAGGTCTGCTGATCTCCTGTGATGATGTATTTGAAGCCGCTGTATTTAGGGGGCCGTGTACCCTTTGGCTTCAACTTCCATTTTGATGCTCCTGCGTGCTGGTGGTTGCCGATATGACAGCACCTAGATCAAAGGCTGCTCCCCATTTTGACAATGACTCTCTCCATGTTCTTGTGGAGGGAGTAAGAGGGCGCAAGGAGGTACTGTTCCCTTCTGATGGAAGGAGGAAGCCTCCTCAGCACACCAAGGCAGCCTGGCTGCAAGTAGCTGAGGAGGTGAGTGCAAGGTCTATCTGTACACACACCTGGGTCCAGTGTAGGAAGAGGTTCAATGATCTCCTGCGTTCAGCAAAAGTGAGTATAACAGCACACTTACCTTCATTCTGCTGTGCCTGTCTTCACATCCCCATCACTCTGCATTGCCAGCCCTACTCCTGCACATCCTAACTCACCCCAATATCCCTTGCACCGTCACCCATTCCTCTCACCCTATGTATAGAATCACTTCCCCATCTTATTATGCACCCCTCACACCCACCCTCAATATTATGCAATGACAACAACTAACAACTCACAAGGAGGGAAATTGGTATTGGTACCTCACTCTATCATAGGCTCCCTCTAAACATCTATCCTATCCATTCTTTACACTCATTCCACCAGGCTCACTAAAACTGCACTTCTGTCACTCATTGCAGGAAAAGAGATCCCACAATAAGAGGAAGAGGGAGAGAACAGGAGGAGGACCACCATCCGTGGTGCAGCTACCCATGCTGAGGAGGCAGCTCTGGACATTGTTGGAGGTGCTGAGGAGCTTGAAGTGGGGGACGGAGAGACAGGCTCAGTTGAACAACCTGGTGACAGAATTATTTTCTAACCATCTGATTTGGCATTCATGAGTGACTCATATGGGATCTGATGTTCATAGAAATTGAGTGCTAATTATGTGCACAATGGGATGTGTCTGCAACCTTCATATCACATGTCTAAATCATGTCTTTACTTTCCCACAGGACCATCAAGAGCCCCCCTCCCTACTGTCCAGGAGGAAGAGCAGGACGACTCCTCAGAGGAAGCAGCATCCTCTGAGGGAGCAGCGCCAGTAGAAATGAGCGCACCCAGCACCAGCGCAGAGACGCACACTTCGGTGGGTCCAACACGAGATCGACAACTTACAAGTGAGCAAAAGCAGATGGTGGAGACAGGGACAGCAGTGGAGAGTCCTCGTCGGAGGCCGTAGGACACTCCTATCTCTGCTGAGATGCATGCAGATGCTGAGCCTCGGGGGACAGCCAGAAAGAGAGCGGTACTGGAGGTTCAGGAACAAGTGCAGAAGGCTCTGACAGGGTTTGCAACCATGGTGACTGTGAGTGTGCAGAGAATGGAGGAGTCCATGTCAAATATGAGCAGTGCCGTGGTGCAGGCAATGGCGAATGTAGGTCCCACCATGGAAAGGATGGCAACCTCCATGGAGGACATAAATCATCAGACTCAGGAGAACATGGTAACACTTCTAAATAGATGGCCAGCTATGCAGGATAGATGGGCATCTATCGAGGAGAGAAACCAGAGGTTCATGGACGTCCTTGTTATGAGGAATGTCAGTACAGAGATGGGTCCTCATGGCCCCACTGATGTGCAGCAAGGTGCTCTCCAGCAACTTGCTAGCAGAGAAGTGCGAGTGGCCTATAAGAGGAATGGTGGTGGGAGGGGACATGGAAGTGGGAGCTCCTCTCCAAGCACACACACTGCCATCCCATTGCCAACCCCTTGGTCAGAGCCCCAGATGCCTCCCCCAACAGAGATAGCCGAGTCTGCCCCTGCACAGCCGTAGGAAGAACCGACTTTGGTGGGGCCCTCACAGGCTCCAAGACCCAGAGGATGACCGCTAAAGGCATCTAAGCAGGCACAGCAGGAAAGTGAGCAGGCTGCCTCTGCATCTGCTTAAGCCACAGGGGAAGCACCACATAGAAGCACACGTAAGAGAAAGCTAATACATAAATAGTCACAAGGGTAGTCACTTGGGTGCTTTCATATAAATCAATGTAACATTTGTGTTCTTTTATTTTATTGTATTAAAGTAATATCATGTGAATGTTTCAATGCATTGTTCTATGTGTGCTCACAATTGAAAGTGGCACAGCAAGGGGTGAGGACGCCTTTCATCTGTAGCAATGATGATGAAAGTGCTCGGAATGCACAGTTCCTTGTAGAGATGCTCTATAGTGTGGAAGTGGGGTCATGTGAACCTTCATGTGCATGTGGCAGCCACATGTCTGTGCTGCCTAAAGTTAGTTGAATCTGCCATGGATTAGGCCATCCCTTGCCTGACGGCCAGCAATTAGGTCGCGTGCTGGTAGCACTGGGACAGTGCCTCCGCCAGGTGTTCCTCATCTGCAGCCTCATTCGGCTCTTCCTCCTCCTCCTCTGAAGAGGCTGTGCACTCTGCGACCTGTTCCCCAGCACTAATCCCCATTACAGTGTGATGTTGTGCAGGCACAGCAGAACACGATGATTCTCGAGACCCTGGCTGGTGCATACTATAGGGCTCCACCAGATCTGTCCAGGCATCTGAAACGCATTTTGAGCAACCCTATTGTTTGCTCTATGATACTTCTGGTGGAAATGTAGCTCTGATTGTAGCGCTCCTCTGATGGCTTCCTCATCAGCGTCATTAGCCACGTCTTCAGGGGATAGCCCTTGTCTCCAAAGAGCCAGCCGGAAAGTTTGTTTGGCGGAGTGAAGAGCTGAGGCACAGTGAACTGGCGCAGGATGTAAGAGTCATGGCAGCTGCCAGGGCACTTGGTGCACACATACATGATGCTCTTCCTGTGGTTACACACCAGCTGCACGTTAAGGGAGTGGAAGCTCTTGCGGTTCACAAATACTGCTGGGCTGAGATAGGGTGCCCTGGTGGCCACATGGGTGCAGTCGATGACGCCCTGCACCCGTGCAAAGCCAGCCAGAGTGGCAAAGCCTAGCGCCCATGTGGTAACTTGCTTCATCAGTTGAAAAGTGGATGTAATTGTTGGACCTGGCAAAGAGGGCATCAGTAACCTGCATGATGCATCTGTGGGCAGCCGACTGAGAGATGCTGCTAATGTCTGCTGATGATCCCTGGAAGGACCCTGACGCAAAGAGGTTGAGGGTGGTGGTGACTTTGACAGCCACTGGTAAGGAGTGCCCACCTGCTCCTCTGGGCGACAAGTCTTGGTCCAGCATTGTGCAGGTGTCTGCGACTATCTCTCGCGAATGTCTCAGCCTCCTTTGGCACTGCTGCTCAGTCATGTTGAGGAAGCTCATCCTCTGCCTGTAAACCATGTGTTGGGGGTATCTCCTGTGGCGCAGGGCAGCCCTGTGCAACATCCAGCGGCAGAGGAGAAGGTTGGTGCTCTTGTTGGTGCTGCTGGTGTGCCTGGTTCTGCTGCTGCCGCGGCTGATCCTCTTCCGAGTCTGAGGATCAGAATGAGAGAATATAAATGGTTCCCATTCTGCTGTTATATATGACAGTTGAGGATGAGATGTTATCAGCAGTAAGTCAATGGGGAAATAACTTATTCCGAGGAGGTGACAGTGCATATAGAGTTCACAGCACACATTTACAACCTCAATACAGCTCAAAGGTATCTTCCAAATCATGAATTCAGCAAGTTCAGCCATTTGAAAGTGAACTGATGTGAGAGGTTATGTTTTATGCAGCAGTTGCAGCTGTGAACTATTCAGCTCGTTGGAAGACCCGACACATTCAGCTGGCGTGTTTGCCGAACGATGTGAAACATGTTGAAAATGTCTGAAAATGGAATAAGCCTGGCAAAATAGCAGTTAACAAGGACCTTAAGTGCCTCTCCCGCCGCTTGGTGTCAGGTCTGTTCTGAAGGTGCAGACCCGACACTTTGGAAACTGGCATGGAGGCAAGTTCAGAACCCGCTATCAATCATTTTGAATTTAACACCTGACCTGCCTCCAAACCCGCCCTCTGAGTGTTGGCAAATCGTGGCCATTGTTCTTTTTTGAGGCTAGAGAGGTTGATTGGCATTGTAGAGACATAAATCTCCTCATAAAAAAGGCACTTTGATTATAAGTATTACAAAGTACAAAATACTACAAAGTATTTACAGCACAGAAACAGGCCATTCGGCCCAACATGTCCATGATGATGTTTATGCTCCACACAAGCCTCCTCCCACCTTTCTTCATCTAACCCCATCAACATATCCCTCTATTCCTTTCTCCCTCATGTGCTTATCTAACTTCCCCTTGAATGAATCTATGCTATTCGCCTCAACTACTCCCTGTGGTAGAGAGTTCCACATTTTAACCACTCTCTGGGTAAAGAAGTTTCTCCTGATTTCCCTATTGGATTTATTACTGACTACCTTATATTTATGGCCCCTAGTTCTGGTCTTGACTGCAAGGGAAACATCTTCTCTATGTCTACCCTATCGAACCCTTTCATAATTTTGAAACCCTCTATTAGGTCACCCCTGAGTCTTTTCTTTCCCAGAGAAAATTGTGTAATGAGACAGGGTTAATTATTAATCTCATAGTAAAGGATTCTCTGGGGAAGAGTGATCATAATATGATAACATTTCAAATTGAGTTTGAGAATGAAATACTTAAGTTCTAAACTAGCGTCTTAAACTTAAATAAAGCTGGGGTGAATTGGCTAAAGTAGATTGGGAAATTAGATTAAAAGGTATGATGATAGATAAACAGTGGCAAACATTTAAAGAAAAATTCCAAAATTCTCAACGAATATACATTCCATTGAGAAATAAAATCTTCATGGGAAAAGTGATCCATCCATGGCTATCTGAAGAAGTTAAGGATAGTATTAAATTAAAAGAAGAGGCTTATAATGTTGCAAAGAATAGTAGTAAGCCTAATGACTGGGAGAGCTTTAGAAACCAGCAAGGGATGACCAAAACATTGATAAAAAGGGAGAAAATAGAATATGAGAGTAAACTAGCAAGAAATATGAAAACAGATTGTAAGAGCTTCTACAAGTATCTAAAAAGGAAAAAAGTAGTAAAAGTAAGTGTTAGTCCCTTAGAGGCTGAGACAGGAGAAATTATAATGGGGAGTAAGGAAACGGCAGAGACTTTAAACAAATATCTTGTATCTGTCTTCACAGTAGAAGACACAGAAAATATGCCAAAAATAGTGGGGAACCAAGGGGCTAATGAGAGTGAGGAACTTAAAGTAATTAATATCAGTAGAGAAAAAGTACTTGAGAAACTAATGGGACTAAAAAGTGAAAAATCCCTTGGACCCGATGGCCTACATCCTAGGGTTCTAAAAAAGGTCGCTGCAGAGATAGTGGATGCATTGCTTGTGATCTTCCAAAATTCCCTAGATTCTAGAACAGTCCCAGCAGATTGGAAGGTAGCAAATGTAACCCTGCTATTCAACAAAGGAGGGAGAGAGAAAACAGCGAACTATAGGCCAGTTAGCCGGACATCATTCGTGGGTAAAATGCTGGGATCCATTATTAAGAAAGTGGTAACAGGGCAGTTAGAAAATCATAATATGATTAGGTAGACTCAACATGGTTTTATGAAAGGGAAATCATGTTTGACAACTTTATTAGTGTTTTTTGAGGATGTAACTAACAGGATAGTTTTCTAAAGCTCCTGTGAAGCACCTTGGGACATTTTACTATGTTAAAGGTGCTATATAAATACAAGTTGCTGTTGTTGTTGTAGATAAAGAGGAACCAGGGAATGTAGTATATTTGGATTTCCAAAAGGCATTCAGTCAGCTGCCGCATAAAAGGTTGCTATGCAAGATAAGGACTCATGGGGTTGGGGGTAATATATTAGCATGGATAGAGGATTGATTAACGGACAGAAAATAGAGAGTAGGGATAAACGGGTTATTTTCAGGTTGGCAGGCTGTAACTAGGGTGCTGCAAGATCCAGTGCAATTATCCAAGTTTGCTAACAATGCAAAGCCAGGTGGGAAAGTAAGCTGTGAGGAGGACACAAAGAGCCTGCAAAGGGATATAGACAGGTTAAGTGAGTGGGCAGTAAGATGGCAGATGGAGTACAATGTTGGGAAATGTGAGGTTATTCACTTTGGTTGGAAAAATAAAAAAATAGATTTATTTTTTTTAAATGGTAAGAAACTATTAAATGTTGGTGTTCAGAGAGATTTAGGTGTCCCCATACAGGAAACATAGGGAGTTAGCATGCAGGTACAGCAAGCATTAGGAATACAAATGGCATGTTGGCCTTTATTGTAAGGGGATTGGAGTACAAGAGTAAGGAAGTCTTGCTACAATTGTACAGAGCTTTGGTGAGACCACACTTGGAGAACTGTGCACAGTTTTCGTCTCCTTAACTGAGGAAGGACATACTTGCCTTAGAGGCGGTGCAACAATGGTTTACTAGATTGATCTCTGGGATGAGTGGGTTGTCCTATGAGGAGAGATTGAATAGATTGGGCCTATACTCTCTGGAGTTTAGAAGAATGAGAGGTGATCTCATTGAAACATACAAGATTCTGAGAGGGTTGACAGGGTAGATGCTGAGAGGTTGTTTTCCCTGGCTGGAGAGTCTAGAACTAAGAGGCATAGGCCTCGATTTTAACTGAGCCATGGAGGCGGGCTTGGAGGCGTGCGGGGGGTTAAAAATCGCAAAAACTGGCGGTCGGGACCCCCCCGCCTGGTTCCCGACTCCGAGCCATTTTTACTCAGGCGTGTCTGATGGTCCCGAATCCGTCCCGCATCCAACAGGCGGGACTGGTCTTTAAGGCACTTAATCACCACTAAATGGCCTCTATAATGCCATTTTAACAGTCCCTTGCACTTTTAACCCTTTTCCCACATAAAACACGCCTGGTGGGAATCACGACTGTGAAACCTGGCGGGAGCACTATTGGCTTGCTGACTATCAGCTGCAGGTCAACCATTAAAGAGGAGATTTGATCAGCCATCATTTGCAGGTGGTAGGATTTTTTGTCTCAGGCCTGGGGCAACTTTTACCAGGCTTAACCACACCTGTGGAAGGTTGGAGCCTCACACACATCTCCAGTGTGAACTCCTGGGAAACACCTCTCGCCACCTTCACTCAGCGCTTCCTCAACGGAGGCATATGCCAGAAGCATGGGAGCCATTTTTTCCCTTCCCATCTGGGAATTAGAGAAGCTCGAGCAACAGGCACGGCAGCAGCAGAACCAGGAACAACAGCAGCACCAGCAACAGCAGCAGCAGCAGGAGCAACAGGCTGCTGCTCACCCACCTGAGACAGCACAGGCCAGAAGGGGCCAGCGCCTGGAAGCCCGTCAGCGCAGGAGATAGCCCCCAAACAGGGTCTACAGACACAGGGTCAACTACCTCAACATGACTGAGCAGCAGTGCCAAAGGCAGCTCCGACTTTCGCGAGAGGTAATGACTGACATCTGCGCAATGCTACAGCAAGACCTGCTGCCCAGAGGACCAGGTGGACACTCCTTACCAGTGGCCATCAAAGCCACCACCGCAATCAACTTTTTTGCCTCAGGCTCATTCCAGGGATCATCAGCAGACATCAGTGGCATTTCTCAGGTGGCCGCACACACTTGCATCACGCAGGTAACCGATGCCCTCTTTGCCCTCGCGCACAATCACATCCATTTCACCAAGGATCGCACAAGTGTGACGGCGCGAGCAGTTGGATTAGCTCATCTGGCAGACTTTCCAAGGGTGCAGGGCATCGTTGACTGCACACATGTGGCCCTTAAGGCACCCCATCGCAATCCAGGTATTTTTGTCAACCGCAAGGGCTTCCATTCCCTTAACGTTCAGCTGGTCTGTGACCACAAGAAGGAGATTTTGCATGTTTGTGCCATGTACCCTGGCAGTTGCCATGACTCCTTCATACTGCGCCAGTCTAGTGTGCCTCCGCTATTAAGTCCGCCAGACTAACTTCACGGATGGCTACTTGGAGACAAGGGCTATCCCCTGAGGACTTGGCTAATGACGCCGTTGAGGAGGCCAGCCAACGAAGCTGAGGAGCACTACAACTCCAGCCACATTTCCACCAGATCCATTATCGAGCAAAACATCGGTTTGCTGAAGATACGCTTCAGATGCCTGGATAGATCAGGTGGAGCCCTACAGTACTCAGCAGCCAGGGTATCCAGAATCGTCATGGTTTGCTGTGCACTTCACAACATGGCACAGCATCGTGGCTTGCAGATTCCTGAGGACCAAGTGGCTCCTCAGATACCCTCCTCAGATGATGATGATGAGGAGGAGGGCGAAAACGACCATCCTGCAGAGGACCAACAACCAGCGGCAGCATTACACCAGAACATTGCTGCCCGGGATGCAAGGAGCGCACTCATCCTGGCCAGATTTGCTTAGCCTAGCCAATCAAGCACTTTTGCCTCGCAGCTTCTTACCTGAGCATCGACAATGGCCAAGACACTGCGGATTCCTAGTTATTTGTCCAGCATACTGACAATTGCAAATAATCCTAAGCCATCAATGTGAAAATCCCATTCGCAAATGACACACGCCACAAATACAGCAGTAGCCATCAGACTTTTTATTGACAGAATTCATCTGATGGCTTTTTTTTAACAATACATAAAATTTCACCCAAGTGAGTACCCTTGTGACTACTTGTGCTTTATTTTCCTCTTACGCGTGCTCCTACGTCGTGGTTCCCCTGTGGCTTCAGCAGATGTGGAGGCCTCTTGCTCACTTTCCTGCTGCTCCTGTCTCGACACCTTTGGCGGGCGTCCTCTGGGGTGGCGAGCCTGTGAGGGCTTGTCAACAGTCTGCTGCTCCTGCGGCTGTGCAGGGGTTGAGGTGTCTATCTCACTTGGGTGTGGACTCCGGTGGGGCTCTGACCGAGAGCTCTGCAGTGGCATGGAAGTGTGAGCACCTGGAGAGGAACCCCCACTTCCTTGAGGTCTGCCACCAACCTCCCTCTCATGGGTCAGCTCCCCCTCTGCGCCTGCAAGTGGCTGGAGAGCACTTTGCTGCACATCAGGGGTGCCATGGGGACCCGTATCTGCAATGGCCGTCCTACTCCGAAGGACTTCCATGAAGGTCTGGTTTCTATGTTCAATAGATGCCCATCGCTCCTCAAGAGATGTCATTCTATTCTGAACACTCACCATGTTTTCCATACCCTGGCGACTAACCTCCTCCATGGCTCCTTCATGGCCGTAGCCATCCTCTCCTCTACCGTAGCCAGCCTTACCATGGAGGCAGCAATCATTTCCACGTAGGTAGCCATCCTTTCCATGGTGCTGCGTTCATGCACCAATGACTCCACAAAGGCTCTGCTCATGTTCGCTTTGGACTCCTCCATTCGCTCCACACTCGCAGCGACCCTAGAGACAAAACCTGCCAGAGACTCCTGCATCTGTGCATGGAGTTCCATCACTTCTGATCTTATGGATGGACCCAGAGGCAGAGGTTCGACATGCAGCTGAGCCGAGCTGGCAAAGTCCTGCACCCTCCAACGAGGACTCTCCACTGCTGTCCCTGTCGCCACAATCTGCTGATGTTCACTTGTGAGCTGTGATACACCAGGTGACAACTCTACTCTATGTCCCGAAGGTCCCACCGAGGTGTGAGTGTCTGTGCTGGTGCTGGGTGCGCTTATTGCTGATGATGTTGCGCCCTCAGAGGTTGCAGATTCCTCGGAGGTGTCTGGAAGCTCAGGCTCTTCTTCCTGGACAGTGGGGACGGGGGCTCTCGATGGTCCTGTGGGGGAGTGTGGTGATTATTCCTTGTTTAGTAAAAGTATTGTGATTGGTTGTTTGTTAACTGCCTTGGGATATATGTTGTAATCTCATTGGTAGTTGATGATCACATGATGTGTTGTGGCCACCTTAAATTCAGTTCTTTTCCAGCTTTGGTTGGGACTGGATGTGGGAAGATGTGCTGCAGATTTTAAAGTTAATAAAGCCTAGCTTTGGAAGGCAAATCTATTCTTTATTTCAATTTATTAACTTTATGTTAGAATGGAGCGATATCTTCAACCAGAACGATTCAAGGCTGACCCCAATTCTGCTGGAGTGGATGATAAATGGAAACATTGGTATTGTACATTTTAAAACTTTTTGGGCGTGTTGGATCAAGAGTCTCTAAATAAGCTGAATATGCTGATCAACTACATTGCTCCGGATGTATATAAATATATTTTGGACTGTAAAACTTATGAAGTGGCTATTTCTGCATTGGAAAAGATTTTTGTTAAACCAAAGAATGAGGTATTTGCACGTCACCTTCTATCTGCCCGTAGGCAGCAGGTGGGAGAATCTTTGGATACTTATTTACAAGCACTTTGGTGCCTTAGTGTTAACTGTAATTATAAGGCCGTGACGGCTGAAGAATATAAGGAAGAATCGGTACGGGATGCTTTTATTAATGGATTACTGTCTAGATCAATTCGTCAGCGGTTGTTAGAAAATAAGACTTTGGATCTTAAAAGTGCTTTTGAGCAAGCTTCTACATTGGATGTGGCTCAGAGAAGTTCGGATTCTTATGCTCTTTTTAATCGGCCTGCGACTATGGTTTCGGCAGTTTCGGATGAAAAGGAATTATGTGGACTTAATGGGAGTGGTTTACTAGATTCTGAAACAGTTTCTACTTCGGCGGCTGTTGCCTCTAGGATTCAGAAGTGTTATTTTAGTGGGAATATCCGGCACCCTCGTCTGAAGTGTCCTGCTCGGGAGGCTGTGTGTAGTAAATGCGGCAAGAGAGGTCATTATGCACGCGTGTGCAAATCATCAGGTTCAATTACCTTCTCCTCTCCTGGTGTGGGAGGGCCCTCCTCCACTACCTCCTCTGTGACTATTCAGCCTTTAGATAGGGCGTTTATTGCATCAATTTCTGCTGCATTTGCTCATGGCCTAAACAAAGCTATAGTTACGGCTCAAGTTAATGGGTTGGAAGTGAAGGCCCTTATAGATATGGGCAGTACTGAGAGTTTTATAAGTCTTCAGTTTGCGAAGGAGAAGCATTTGAAAATTTCGCCTGTTACTTATCAGGTGTGTATGGCTCAGCCGACCCTTACTTCACAAATAGCTGGTTGTTGCTTTGTGAAAATGATTCTTCTAGGTAATACGTATACTGATATACGCCTATCTGTTTTGCCTAATCTCTGTGCGGATATTTTGATTGGACATGATGTGCTTCAGTTACACGAGTCTCTTAGTCTTTCATTTGGAGGGACTAAGCCACCTTTATCTATTTGTGGATTAACCTCTTTATCTATTTCTCCATTATCACTTTTTTCCAATTTGATGTCAGATTGTAAGCCAATTGCTACCAAGTCAAGAAGATATAGTAGTCAGGATAGAGAATTTATTAATTCTGAAGTTCAACGTCTCTTATTGGAAGGAATCATTGAACCTAGTTGTTCGCCTTGACGAGCACAGGTAGTTGTCACGACTAACGAGAGACACAAGAAACGAATGGTGATAGACTATTCCCAAACTATTAATAGGTATACTCAATTAGATGCGTACCCTTTGCCTAAGATTGATGAGCTTATCAACAAAATATCTCAGTATAAGGTTTCACAGAATCACAGAATCACAGAAACCCCACAGTGCAGATAGAGGCCATTTCGGCCCATCGAGCCTGCACCGACACATATCCCGCCCGATCCCCGTAACCCCTACGCCAACACATATCCCACCCTATCCCCGTAAACCAACGTATTTAATCCCCCTAACACTAAGGGTCAATTTATCATAGCCAATCAACCTAACCTGCACATCTTTGGACTGTGGGAGGAAACCGGAGCACCCGGAGGAAACCCACGCAAACACAGGGAGAATGTGCAAACTCCACACAGACAGTCACCCGAGGCCGGATTCGAACCCGGGTCCCTGGCGCTGTGAGGCAACAGTGCTAACCACTATGCCACCGTATATAGGGGCGATTTAGTGCTTGTTAAGAGCCTTAACACTATTGACCTAAAGAGTGCTTATCATCAGATTCCTATTGTCCGGGGAAGGATAATTTTGCTGCTGATGCACTGTTGAGGGTTTATTGTTCTGTGATTCACGGAGATACGCTTATTAATCTTCACAATGCCTTATGTCATCCTGGGGTTACGAGGATGATACACTTTGTACGCAGTAAGAACTTGCCTTTTTCTGTTGAACACGTTAAGCGGATGACTTCATCATGTTCTATCTGTGCTTGGTGTAAACCGAATTTCTTTAAGCCTCAACGAGCTCATCTTATAAAGGCTACTTCTCCTTTTGAACGTTTGAGCGTCGATTTTAAGGGGCCTCTTCCTTCAACTACTCAAAACCGATATATATTTACTGTTGTGGATGAGTTTTCAAGGTTCCCTTTTGCTTTTCCTTGTGCAGATGTATCAGCTGCTACAGTTATTAAACGTCTGACTCAACTTTTTGTCATCTTTGGGATGCCTGCGTATATCCATTCGGATCAGGGAAGTTCTTTTATGTCTTCCCAGTTGAAGGAATACCTTCAGAGTCGGGGAATTTCTACTAGTAGAACTACCCCGTATAATCCCCAGGGTAATGGACAGTGCGAATGATACAATGGGGTGATCTGGAAGGCAGTTATGTTGGCTTTGACATCCCGGAACCTTAAGAATACACAGTGGGAAATGGTACTGCCTGATGCCCTGCATTCCATTAGATCATTGCTTTCAACGGCTACTAATGTGACCCCCCATGAAAGGCTCTTTAACTATCCGCGGAGATCTACTACGGGATATTCGGTACCTTCATGGCTTACTATGCAGGGACCTGTGCTGCTTCGACGCCATGTTAGATTGTCAAAATATGATCCTTTGGTGGAGGAGGTGGAGCTGTTGGAGGCAAATTCCCAATATGCTCATATTCGATTCCAAGATGGGAAAGAAAGTACTGTTTCAATTAAAGACTTGGCTCCTTGTGGGGGCCAGCCCTCTTCTGAGGATATTAACAATAGTCATGATTCAGATAATGTGGATGCTGTTACAGATACTATGAATATTTCCAATCCGATTGCAGATAATTATACTTCTATTAGTCAGCCCTTGATAGATGTTTATGACCGTCCCAGTTTACCTTCTGATGGGATTTCTAATCCGGAAACCGTTGAAAATCGGGATATGGATAGCCTTCCTGCTGAAGATACTTCTGTGCCTTCTGGTGTGGGAGGGCAAGGAATTTCACCAAGGTTAAGAAGGTCGACACGAACAAGATATCCGGTCGACCGATTGAAAATGGACTTTTAAATTGATAGTAATGTTTTTAAATTGTTGAAATATTATAGTATATTGTTTTAGTTGAGAGATACTTAATACTTATGTGCAATGTTACTATTTGTTGTTGTTCACTTAGTATTGTGTCATGTGAACAGTTTTATTCTTGTTGTGCATAGTTTTAGTTGTAAATAATTAATTATAAATTGTAACGGTTATTTAGGTTGGAGTATATTTTAAAAGGAGGGGTGAATGTGGTGATTATTCCTTGTTTAGTAAAAGTATTGTGATTGGTTGTTTGTTAACTGCCTTGGGATATATGTTGTAATCTCATTGGTAGTTGATGATCACATGATGTGTTGTGGCCACCTTAAATTCAGTTCTTTTCCAGCTTTGGTTGGGACTGGATGTGGGAAGATGTGCTGCAGATTTTAAAGTTAATAAAGCCTAGCTTTGGAAGGCAAATCTATTCTTTATTTCAGGGAGTAAAGGAAAGAGTTAGAGATGTGAGATCAAGGTTACATGCACATTGCATATTGCAGATGATCATAAGTCCATCTGTTATAGCTTCAGAATCATTATCATCAACTCATGCAATGTCAATGAGACAGATGGAAAACTATTCTGTCACCAGCTTGCTGTGATGCATCCGTCTGTCCGTCCCCAACGTGCACATCTTCTTCAACCCCGACAATTTTCAGGACGGCTTCCTCCCAGGGGGTGAGCTGGGCTAATGATGGTGGGCCTCCTCCTGTCCTGGCTCGCTCTCTCCTGTTGTGAGCTCTCTTTTCCTGCAATGAGGGAGACAAGTGGAGGTTGAGTGAGAATGAAGGAGTGAGTGTAGAGATTGCATAGCATAGATACTTAGAAGGAGACACAGATGGAGTGAGGTTGCAAGACCAAGGGCCCTCCCTGTGTGTTGTCAGTTGTGTTCAAAGCATCAGAGTGATAGGGAGTGTGAGGGCTGCATGGTGGAATAGTTACGTGAATGTGAGCCTAGAGAGAGAGGGAATGGGTAAGGGTGCATGGATGTGAGTGTCAAATGGGATGTGGAGGAAGAAATTGCTAAAGCTGAATGCTGGTGAGGAAAGGCAATGGGGATCAGATTGAGGGTGGTGGGAAATTCACACTCACTTTTTCAGTGTGTTGAAGGTCATGGAATCTTTTCCTGCACTGCATCCAGGTGCGCCGTGTGACCCCCAAGGAGTTGACCTCCCCAGCCACCTGTATCCACACAGCCTTGGTCTGACTGGGAGGCCTCTTCCTCCCTGATTAAGGGAACAGGACCTCCCTGTGGGCCCTAGCCCCATCAATCAATGCCTGTAGTGCTGCCTCGTCAAACTTAGGAGCTGCTCTTGGCCTCCCGCTGGCCATTGTTCCTGTGCCATCAAATGGAGAAAGCTTGGCAGTCTGCAGAAGAAGCAAGGCTTGCTGTGGACCTTAAATGCAGCAGCAATGATGACGTCATCAGAGGGGACTTTCAGTCATGAGAAACCCATTTGCAAAGGCTTCCCACACGTTGGAAATCAATTGGCCAATTGAGTTAAAATTGCATCAATCTCCCACATCCATTTAGATTCGTGTGGGAAACACGAAATTCGGGGAACACGCCAATAGCCCGCAGCTGAGTTAAAATCGAGGCCTTAATGTGAAGAGTGACAAGCCATTACCTTTGCATTCAGGCAGTTTTGTCTTTAACATTGGTCAGTTATCTTCTTTATGGTGGTAATTTGGAATAAATTTACTGTGCCACCATTTGGTAGCTTAAGTCACTGTCAGCAGTAAATTAATACATTGCAATGTGGAAAATTTAATTGTTATGGAACAGCTGTAAAGGGGCAGAGTTTCTGCTTTGGGTGCAATCGACAATCCGGGCGCAAATTGCGCTCAAAATTGCGCAGAGTTTTGAGAAGTGTTTTTTTTTCTCGAGAGTCCACTCAATCTCATTTGCATATCGCTGAATGTAAAATCTGCCATGAACCAGTGCAATCGGGTAGCTTTTTAGAAAGTAATTTTTTTTAAATTTGCTTTTAAAATATTCTTTGATATATTTAAGATTGGTAACTCGGTAAAGTTTTGATTAATACAGCTGAAAATGGGTTTATCACAAAAAATAAACACTGTCAATCCACCATCTGTGATTAACCCAATTTTAAATGACTGAAAATGACTTTTAAAAAATATACATAACTATATTCTAGTTAGATTGGGGTACAGTAAGTTCCTTAGTAAATTATAAGAAACAAATTCATTTAAAAACTTTCAAAACATACCTATTAGTGTCCTTGTGGCCAAAAGATCCAACTTAATTTTTGGAGTCTCCTCAAAAGCCTGCAAACTCCTAATGGTGATTAATTCACCATGGGGGCGTGGCCAGTTTTGTAGGTGAGGCCTGCTGCTAGCACAATGTTGTTAAAACTAGCGCAAAAGATTGTGGAAACTCAAATTGCGCTGAACGCAATTTACGCTTAAAATTCCGCAATCTTTTGTGCCGGTTACGCCAAAATCAAGCGAATAGCACCAAAAAGTGGAAACTCCAGGCCGCATTGCTTGCAGCTTAACAATTCCCTTCAAAAATACCTACTCAGTGAAACAGACAAGAAAGGTGTCTTATACTACCCTGTGAACTTCCAATAACTGCTTATGTGACAAGTCCAGTTCTATATAAAGAAATATTTGCCCGCATTTTCCGATCGGGGGCTTCCTGCATGCGGAGGCCTCCAATCTGCAAAAAATCTACGCCCTTACCTGAGGGCTCCCGAGGTCCAGCCATTTCCTCTCCTGGGCCTCTCCACTACGAAATGCGCAGGGCCCACGTATCCCAGGGGTGCATGCGGTTTGCAAGCGTCCCTGGGATCATGTGGACCATGGGGAACCAATGGGAGAAGGGAATCCCCCTTCACACTTTTGACAGGTCTCTCAGTTTAGACCCGTCAAAAGTATGAATGGAGATCAATGAAAAAACACATCAAAACATGAAATACATTTTTTTTGAAAAATCACGTTTTTAAAATTAGTTAAAATTACATTAAATTAAATATTTTAAACAAAAATGTTATTTTTTGAGTAATGAGTGAATTTTTTTTTAAAAACTTTTTAAAACTCTTATGCTGGTAAAAGCAGGCCTTACACCTGCTTTTACCAGGCGTAAGATTTTTAAGTGATTTCAATGGGCGGAGGTTCTGCCGAAAGCGGAACTCTCCACCCGCAGAGGCCCTTCTCCAGGGCAGGCGTGTCGTTTTTCAGCGCATGTGCTTCGCAGGTCTGAAACCGGCATTTGCAAGGTCCCTACGGGTGTGTACACAGCTCGTACCCACCCATAGGGATCGTAAAATACGGTCCAATAAGTACCAAATCCCAGCTCAGCTGTATCACAAAGAACGGATTTGCAGTGAGGCAGGACCTTAAGGTTTAGGTCTCTTTCTCCCGGGCTAGCTAAAGGGAACTAGACCAAGAGCATGTCCGTTTCTAAAAATGCTTTGCAAATCTTGCAATTGCTGAGTCTTGCCTTCTTGTGAGACTGGAGAAACCAAACCAAACTACAGAGGAGAGATGGGAAAAGGAGGTTTTTTCCCCCATCACTGCATTCGAGACAGCTGTCATGTGCAGATATCTAAAAGCTGAGCTCACCAAGAGGAGGCACAGACCTCAAAGCAATTGAAAGGAGGCCGTGCCCCAAACAGATCCAAATTCGATATAGAATTCTAGCGTTCTGATCTGGAACTAGATATATTCATGAAGGCATTCATTTCCCAGCAGTCTGGGAGAAGTTCAGCTTTTTCCTTGATAGTTTACTATTCCTTTTTGTCAATGATGTCTTCTCCAGCGTCAGCCTGAATCCATCCACAACGTCTCATTTTAGTTTTGGGAGGAATTCTCAGAGTTTCCATGGACCACACCTTTTGTCCTCTTCAGATTTACATAATTGGAGTTTCAGGGAAATACAATCCAGGGAAGTGAAAGCCCTCAGAAAAAGTGATGATGATGAAACTTATTCAAATGAGCAAGAACCAGAAGACTCCAGAAGACCTGAAAGCGAGCCACCTGCCAGTTCTGAAGAAGGTTGAAAAGAAGCAAGGTGCAGTGCTTAATGGGAATGTAACCTATCTGAATAAACAAAAAGAACTCCCGATGTGAGAGAACTGCTCTGGCCTGGGTGGGTGAGGGTTTGAAAATGACAGCTGGAATAACTGAGAACACTTAATCATAGGGTTTTGAACAATCTGGAAAAGAATGATACATTTTTGATGCGATGGCTGTTCTGCTAAGCAATAGATGGTGCAGTGGTGCGGATAAAACAAGATATTGGGGGTTGTAATTCAAAGCTTTTGAAGTAATTGCCCATTTTTACCTAAAACCACTCATCAACATTTACTGAAGTTTAATTTCCCATCAACTTTTGTCACCATCATGCCATTTGCCTATATTCAATGTTTCAACTCCCAGCTCATCGGCAAATAAGTGAAAAGCAAAATGTTTTCTTTTAATTAATTTTCTTATGCCTATCTCCTTTTTGTATCGCATTCTTTACTGGTGTTATTAGAAGGGGAAGGAATCAGTGGCACAATTGGCAGGCTGATAAACGGAGTCTTGTTTTGGATTGCCTGGGACTATGGGCATCAACCTTCTGGAATCATAGGCCTGGGAAGCAGCAAAGGTCGATGATGAGTGGCAATCATAGGGGGCATCCAAGCATAGGCAGCACATTTGGGCATGACATGCCAATGGTCAAAGTAAAGTGCTTTATGTTTCTTGGGTTAGGGAGTGACAATTGGTTAACAAGGTTGATACTAAATGTAGAATATATCCCCATTTACATCATTTACAAACATTACAATAGTGGTGCCTCATTCTGTGTCATTTGGGAAGGGGTTACTCTTACTGTTGACAATCAGAAAGCTGAAAGGCTCCATGAGTTAGGGAGGACCACTTCATTAATTCATGGTGAGCGCTTGGGAATGGCCGATCTGTCTTTAGATAGACTGTAGCAGGGTGTGGAAGTCAAAGCTATATGACTTAGGTTGGCAGTGCCTCACACTGAATGTGGTGCAGGATGCTGTAAGGCTTGCTATGGAGGGGAAAAAGGCAGTTTGGAGGACTCTATAACAGTGAACTATAACAAGAGGTAGGCGAAAATTACAAAGCATGCAAATGTCAAATTACAGCCTCCATGTGAAACAATATATAGATTCCACACAAAATTTAATTAAATCTTGAAATTCAAAGTGGCTTCCCTCAACCAAAGTAGGTCATAAAATCATATTTACATCTGTAAAAGTCATTACTCGTTCTTTGAAATCCAAACCAACTTTTAATCATAACGATAACAATTGTATTTCATCTTTGTCCTTTTTTTAGAATCATTATTAAGTAGCCTGAATAATTACTTTGACATGACCACAGATGTATTGAACTAAGTGGTGGAGAGAAACTGGAGTTTGTTATCTTGAGTATGTCATAATAATTACTTTTCCATTTGGTGAGTCACTGACTAACCTGACTCTGGATGATAAGTATTAAAGTGGGAGTAGTTTACCATCATTTATTGCAGAATTCTGCAACACCAAATTGTATGTGGTTTGGTCAATTAATTAAGTTAAGCACTAAGTAATTATTTAGTAGGCGCCTGGTGATACTCAAGGGGAATACAGTGAGCATAACAGTCTGGAGGTTTTGAAAAAAATTGGTCAAGTAGGGAATGCAATTAAAGTAAATTGCAGACAATTAGGTGCAATTTCCACATGAAAAGCATTATTAAAATAAGTGAATTGACCAAGTGAATACTGCAGTCAGGATATTAAACTCCTAGGCCTAGAAATTCAGTATCGCCATGTTTGGGGCGCTACAGCCGGGCGTTCGCTAAATTTAGCGCCCGGCGCAACTTAGCGCCACCTTTGCCGAAATTGAGTTGCATCGCCCCAAGAGGTTGCTGCTGCACTAAAGCAGGCAATGCACAACTATCATAAGGTGCTAAGCCGGCGAGCCGAGGCACTAACACCGAGGGCGGGCGCGGCACAGGTGCGGCGAATTGCTGATTGAAGGCAGACACGCTGGCGCCGGTCAGCTCTTAAAGGGGGAGGGTTGAATTGTGAAGCAAGGCCTGACCATTGCTGGTTCATTAGTTCTACACCCAGGACCATGGAGAAGACCACTATTCTTCCAAATCCCATTGCATGCTCTTGCTGCTTGTCCAGGATCATGGGGAAGGAGATGTACTGATGTCTCCTTCTGAAAAGGGCATTGGCCACCTGGCGGATGCAGCAATGTACCGCGAACTGGGAGATGTTGGCAATGTCCCCAGTAGCGGATTGGAAGGAGCCGGTGGCATAGAAGTTGAGAGCCACTGTCACCTTCGCTGCCACCGACAGAGACGCCCTGCTCCTCAGCTGTGGCTGCAGATCTCTGCGAAGCAGGTGGCAGATCTCAGTGACCACCTCCCTTCTGAATCGCAGCCTCCGAACACACTGCTCCTCAGACATGTTCAGATATGAGAACTGCTGGCGGTATACCCTGGGTGGGTAAGGCCTCCTGTGCCGACGCCTGTTGGCCCTTCTCCATCTGGCCATGCCTGGCACTCTCTCACGGCATCTCTGAGTCCTTTGAATGCAATGGAGAAGCCCAACGTTTCCACCCATTGCAGCCCCCATTATATGTGGTGACTCAAGGCTATGGCACTGAAAGTTAAATCCAAGTGCAAAGCTCTGGCCTGAAGCCAGAAGTACCTGTGCGAGCGCTGAGTCAAAGCAGAAAGCTCTCTCCCTTTGTCTCTCTCCAAATATCCGTCTCTCACACGGAAGGATTGGCACAAAATGGCTGCCACTTATAATGCAGGAGTAGTCCCCTTTTAATAGCGCCCCCCGCACCCCGCAGCGACTGGGAACCGTTCCCCTCTACCAGTCGCTGGGGGCGCCAGGCGCACAGAAGGGCGGCGCCACTGAAGTTCCGGTTCGGGGCACACCAAGGGCGTTGCACCATGAAATGACGTCAGGATCTGCACGCGCAGCTGAGCGGGCGCTGCGGTTTTACGCCGCCGCTAAATCTTGAGTGAAGTTTGCGAGAGGCGCCGATCACGCCGCGCCCGGGCACAAGCCGCTTAGCGCCCCACTTCTCCTCCTCCTAAGGCGCTAGCGGCTGGCGCTAACAACTGCATTTCTAGGCCCTAGTATTATGAGTGGTTTTAGTAAGAGTTGTTTAAACTTTCTGTTTCTCCCCCTCTAATTCTTCTGATGTCACTGCCTCATTTAATGGTTTTTATTTTCCCTACATAGGGCACTGTTGGAAAAAACTGAAGTGCTCATTAATTATGAGGTGAAAGAAGATTCAAGATAAATGGGCCACACGCAAATGCTGTCTTCATCATAAGAAGGTTCTAGAGTGCAGTGTTTGTAAGAGACATGTTGGAAGCTACAACATGAAATCTCTGAGGATAATAGCAATGTTAACGTACACACTAAGGCCTACCTGGACGGTTTCAAGACGGGAGAGGTCGGCGGCGGGGGACGACCCCGCTGCTGCGTGGATTACGTCGTTAAATCGAATCTTGCCTTAATGGGCCCTGTTCGGCCCGCCCTGCACGTTTCCCGGCCCTATTAAAGGGTGCGGGTCTGGTGATATCACCGAATGACGTGGATATTGCCAGTTTATTTAAAGGGGCCATGGCCCCAGTTACTGTCAGTTGCAAATTGATAGCATTGAGTGCTGTCAGTGTTTGAGTCTCTGCACTATGAGCGTGCAGCACCAACGAGCAGCACCTCGCTTCACAGATGAGTCCCTCCATCATCTTGTGGAGTGAGTGAGAGCATGTAAGGAGGTTCTCTTCCCTGAGGACAGCAGGAAGAGGCCTCCTCAGCAGACAAAGGCAGCATGGCTGCAGATATCGCAGGAGGTTACAGGGATGTCAGTGGTGGTTCGCACCTGGGTGCAGTGCCACAAGAGGTTCAATGATCTAGTAAGATCAGGAAAAGTGAGTATTAAGCCACAATTACCTTGATGCTCATCACATTCGCACATTGCCACAGCTCAACATCCCTTGTACCGTCATCCATCCCTCTAACTCCATCTACATTATCAGGTCCCCATCTTACTAAGCTGCCCTCACACTGAGCCTCATCGTTTATACAATGACAGCAACTAACAACACAAAAGGAGGCAACTTGGTATTGCCAACCCACTCCATCAAATTGTCAGTGTAAAGCTCTACGCCATTCCATTCCTTACACATATCATCACTTTCACTGAATCTTCTCTTCTTTCCCTCCTTGCAGGAAAAGATAGCCTGCAATAAAAGGAAAAGGGAGAGATCGGGAGGAAGGCCTTCACAAACCATGTCATATCTGACGAGTGCAGAGGAGGCAGCACTGGAGATCGCTGGAGTGGTGGACGTTCCGGAAGTGGGGGTCAAGGAGAGGGGCTCATTAGAAGAAGCTGGTGACAGAATGAATTTCCATACAATTGCATACCTTCCATCATTGCCTCATATGGGGTGTGATGTCAAGACAAGATGAATGCTTATCATGTGGATAATTTATCGGCAGTAGACATCCTGTATATTTAACTGATGTCTTCACTCTCCCACAGGTCTAACAAGAGCCCACCACCACCCCCCCCACGCCCGCCAATGTCCAGGAGCAACAGCAAGAAGACTCCTCAGAGGAGCCTCCTGCCTCTGAGGGCACAGCGTCACCTCAGACAATGCAACCCAGCACCAGCGCAGAGTCACGCACCTCGGTGGGTATGTCGCAAGATAGTGTAGTGTCATCTGATGCCTCACAGATCACAACTGAGCATCAGCAGATGGTGGAGACAGGGACAGCAGTGAAGACTCCTTGTCGGAGGGCGCAGGAGTCTCCTAGCTCTGTTCAGCTGCATGCACACGCTGAGCCTCGGGGGCCATCCAGGAAGAGGGTGACCCTGGAGCTGCAGGAACACGTGCAGGAGGCTCTGACTGGTTTTGCGAGCACGGTGACTGCGAGTGTGCAGAGAATGGAGGAGTCCTTCTCCAGCATGAGTAACACCATGGCGCACTCACTGGCAACTATTGCTTCCTCCATGGATAGGATGGCCACCTGCATGAAGGAGACACAGCGCCAGTCTCATGAGAACATGGTTCCTCTTCAAAATAGATGCTCATCTATGGAGGAGAGATGGGGAATAATGGAGGAGAGAAACCAGAGGCTCATAGATGCACTTTGTAGGAGGGATGTCAGTATAGACGTGGCCCTCATGACCCCACTGAAGTGCAGCAAAGTGCTCTCCAGCTACTTGCTAGCAGGGAAGTGTGGGTGGCCCATGAGAGGGATGGTGGTGGGAGGGGACATGGAAGTGAGGGCTCCACTCCAAGTGCTCAGACTTCCACCCCTTTACCAACCCCAGACAGTGAAAGCTGAGTCTGCGCATGCACAGTCGCAGGAGGAGCAGACTTTGCCGGAGACATCAGTGGCTCCAAAACCCAGAGGACGCCCGCCAAAGGCGTCTAAGCAGGCGCAGCACGGAGATGAGGTGGCTGCCTGTACCTCTGCTAAAGCTGTAGGGGTAGCACAACATAGAAGCACCCAGAAAAGAAAGATCCCACACAAATAGTCATAAGGGTAGTCACTCGGATTTGTCTTTCTTTATCAATGTCATGTTAGTATTCTATGAAGTGCTGTTAATAAATCATGTAATTGTCACACTTGGAGGTTGTTGGCAAATTTGTGTGATGAAATGGAAGTGGCAGGGTGAAGGGTCAGGGCTCATTTCACACCCAGCAATAGTGGTGAGAGTCAAAACAAGGGATGAATCATTGTGTGACTGCTGCATGGTGTTAGGTGATGCAAACCTGCGTACGTGGGTGGCAGCCACATGTATGAGCTGCATCAGGTTATTGAAATCTGCCATTGATAAGGGTGTCCCTGGCGTGATGGGCAGCAACGTGCTCGCGTACTGGTCGCAATGGGGCTGCCAGCTCTTCCAGGTGTTCCTCATCCATGTCACCAACCTGATGGTGCTCCTCCTTGTTCTCTGATGAGGCTGTGCGCTCAGCACCATCTGCCTTATCCAGTACTAATCCTCGCTGCTGCGTGATGTTGTGCAGGGCACAGCAAACCACGGTTATTCGGGAGACTCTGGCTGCAGCATACTGAAGGGCTCGTCCAGATCTGTTGAGAATTCTGAAACGCATTTTGAGCAAGCCTATTGTCTGCTCGATGACACTTCTCGTGGAGATGTGGCTTTGACTATAACGTCCCTCAGGCTCGTTTGTTGGCCTCCTTAAAGTTGTCATTTAGCCAAGGCTTCAGGGGACAGCCCTTGTCTCCAAGCAGCCAGCCGGCAAGACTGTTTGGCAGTGCAAAGAGCTGAGGGACGGTGGAATGGCGCAGGATGTACGAGTCATGGCAGCTGCCAGGGAACTTGGCGCGCACATGGGAGATAATCTTCCTATGGTTGCAGACCAGCTAAACGTTGAGGGAGTGGAAGCCCTTGAGGTTAACAAATGCTATTGGGTTGTGATGGGGTATCTGGTGTGATCCTGAGCGACGGGAACCTTGTGGAAAACTTGGCAAAATGTTTTGTAACTGGTAAAATGGTGATTTAATTACTTTAAACACCCTCCTAACAAGCACAATTGAATGACCTGCCGCTTCAACATAAGAACATAAGAAGTAGGAGCAGGAGTAGGCCATACGGCCCCTCAGGCCTGCTCTGCCATTCAATAGGATCATGGCTGATCCGAACCTAGACTCACGTCCACTTCCCTGCCCGCTCCCCGTAACCCCTAATTCCCTTATCAGCTAAGAAATGTATTTAATGTCGCAGCTTCCACAGCTCTCTGAGGTAGCAAATTCCATAGATTTACTACCCTCTGAGTGAAGAAGTTTCTCCTCATCTCAGTTTTGAAAGGGCAGCCCCTTATTCTAAGATTATGCCCCCTAGTTCTAGTCTCACCCATCAGTGGAAACATCCTCACCGCATCCACCCGATCAAGCCCCCTCACAATCTTATATGTTTCGATAAGATCGCCTCTCATTCTTCTGACTTCCAATGAGTAGAGGCCCAACCTACTCAACCTTTCCTCATAAGTCAACCCCCTCATCTCCGGAATCAACCGAGTGAACCTTCTCTGAACTGCCTCGAGAGCAAGTATGTCTTTTCTTAAATATGGAAACCAAAACTGTACACAGTATTCCAGGTGTGGCCTCACCAGTACCCTGTATAACTGAAGCAAGACTTCCCTGCTTTTATACTCCATCCCCCTTGCAATAAAAGCCAAGATTCCATTGGCCTTCCTGATCAGCTGCTGTACCTGCATACTAACCTTCTGTGTTTCATGCACCAGGACCCCCAGATCCCTTTGTACTGTAGCACTTTGCAGTTTCTCTCCATTTAGATAATAACTTAAGAAACATAGAAACATAGGAGCAGGAGTAGGCCATTCGGTCCTTCGAGCCTGCTCCGCCATTCAACGAGATCATGGCTGATCATCCAAACCCTAGCACCCGGTCCCTACACCGACAGCCATCCCACCCAAGCCCTATCCCCGTAACCCCACGTATTTAATCCCCCCTAACATTAAGGGCCAATTTTTATCATGGCCAATCAACCTAACCCGCACATCTTTGGACTGTGGGAGGAAACCGGAGCACCCGGAGGAAACCCACGCAAACACGGGGAGAATGTGCAAACTCCACACAGACAGTCACCCGAGGCCGGATTTGAACCCGGGTCCCTGGCGCTGTGTGGCAACAGTGCAAACCACTATGCCACCGTGCTCTTTGATTTTTTTCTGCCAAAGTGCATAACCTCACACTTTCCAACATTATATTCCACCTGCCAAATTTCTGCCCACTCACTTAGCCTGTCTATGTCCTTTTGCAGGTTTTTTATTTCCTCCTCACTCACTGCTTTCCCTCCCATCTTTGTATCGTCGACAAACTTGGATATGTTGCACTTGGTCCCTTCCTCCAAATCGTTAATATAGATTGTAAAGAGTTGGGGTCCCAGCACTGACCCCTGCGGAACACCACTAGTTACTGATTGCCAACCCGAGAATGAACCATTTATCCCAACTCTGTTTTCTGTTAAATAGCCAATCTTCCACCCATGCCAGTATATTACCCCCAATCCAGTGATTTTTTATCTTGTGCAATAATCTTTTGTGTGGCACCTTGTCAAATGCCTTTTGGAAGTCCAAATACACCACATCCACTGGTTCCCCTTTATCCACCCTGTTTGTTACGTCCTCAAAGAATTCGAACAAATTTGTCAAATATGACTTCCCCTTCATAAAACCATGCTGACTCTGTCCAATTAAATTATGCTTATCCAAATGTCCTGTTACTGCTTCCTTAATAATGGACTCCAACATTTTACCAACCACAGATGTTAGGCTAACTGGTGTATAGTTTCCAGCCTTTTGTCTACCTCCCTTTTTAAATAAGGGTGTTACATTAGCAGTTTTCCAATCTGCTGGGACCTTTCCTGAATCCAGGGAGTTTGGGAAAATTACCACCAATGCATCTGCAATCCCTACCGCTACTTCTCTCAAGACCCTAGGATGTAAGCCATCAGGTCCAGGGGATTTATCTTACCGAGTACCACTTCCTTAGTTATTTTAATCGTGTTTAGCTCCTCCCCCCCCATAGCCCCCTGTTTGTCCAGTGTTGGGATATTTTTAGTGTCCTCTACTGTAAAGGCTGATACAAAATATTTGTTCAGCGTTTTTGCCATCTCCATGTTCCCCACCACTAATTTCCCGGTCTTGTCCTCTAAGGGACCAACATTCACTTTAGCCACCCTTTTTCTTTTTATATAACTGTAGAAACTCTTGCTATCTGTTTTCATATTTTTTGCTAGTTTACTTTCATAATCTATCTTCCCTTTCTTAATTAATCTTTTAGTTAATCTTTGCTGGCTTTTAAATGCTTCCCAATCTTCTATCCTCCCACTAGATTTGGCTATGTTATATGCCCTTGTTTTCAGTCAGATACTATCTTTTATTACTTTACTTAGCCACGGATGGCTGTCTTTTCTTTTACGCCCCCCCCCCTTTTTCCTCAGTGGAATATATTTTTGTTGAAAGTTGTGAAATATCTCCTTGAATGTACACCACTACTCATGTACCGTCTTACACCTTAATCTATTTTCCCAGTCCACTTTAGTCAACTCTGCTCTCATACCTTCATAGTCTCCTTTATTTAAGCTTAGTACACTGGTTTGAGATCCAACTCTCTCACCCTCCAACTGAATTTGGAATTCAACCATGTTATGGTCACTCATTCCAAGGGGATCCTTTACTAGGACATTTTTTATTAATGCTGTCTCATTACACAGGACCAGATCCAAGATTGCCTGCCCCCTGTTTGGTTCAGTAACATACTGCTCAAGGAACCCATCCCTAATGCACTCTATGAACTCTTCCTCAAGGCTGCCCTGCCCAATTTGATTTGTCCAGTCAATATGAAAGTTAAAGTCCCCCATGATTATCGCTGTTCCCTTATTACAAGCCCCAACTATTTCCTGATTTATACTCCGACCAATAGAGTTGCAACTGTTAGGAGGCCTATAGACTACGCCCACTAGTGACTTTTTCCCCTTATTATTCCTTATCTCCACCCAAACTGTTTCACTATCCTGATCCTTTGACCCAATATCATTTCTCAATATTGCAGTGATTCCATCCTTTATTAACATAGCCACCCCACCTCCCTTTCCTTCCTGTCTGTCCTTCCTAATAGTCAAATACCCCTGGATGTTTAGTTCCCAGTCATGGTCATCTTGCAGCCATGTTTCTGTAATGGCCACCAGATCATACCCATGTGTAGTTATTTGTACCATCAACTCATCTATTTTGTTACGAATGCTGCGTGCATTCAGATAAAGAACTTTTAAATATGTTTTGTGACAATTTATTCCTGCTTTTACCCCCTTTACTACTTTACCTTTATCTTTATACATTCTGTCCCTTCCTCACACACTCTGGTTTTTAATTCCCCCACTGCTACCTTGCTCTATTGCCTTCTCCGCTGACATTTTTATTTTTCGCTCTCTTGAAACCTCCCCCCCACTAATTAGTTTAAAGCCCTCTCTATAGCCCTAGTTAATCAATTCGCCAGGATTCTAGTCCCAGCACTGGCCAAGTGAAGTCCGTCCCAACGGAACAACTCTCTCCTGTCCCAGTACTGGTGCCAGTGTCCCAAGAAGCAAAACCCATTTCTCCCACACCAGTCTTTGAGCCATGCATTTAACTCTCTGATTTTATTTACCCTAGCCAAATTTGCTCGTGGCTCAGGTAGTAATCCAGAGATTATTAACCTTGTGGTTCTGTTTTTTAATTTGGCCCCTAGCTGCTCATACTCCCTCAGCAGAACCTCTTTCCTTGTCCTATCTATGTCGTTGGTACCAACATGGACCACGACAACTGGATCCTCCCCCTCCCACTCCAAGTTTCTCTCCAGCCCAGAGGAGATGTCCTTAGCCCTGGCACCGGGCAGGCAACACAGCCTTCGGGACTCTCGATCTCGGCTGCAAAGAACCCTATCTATCCCCCTAATGATACTATCCCCTACCACTACATTTCTTTTTACTCCCCCCACTTGAATGGCCCCCCGTTCCACGGTGCTGTGGCCAGGTTGCTCATCCTCCCTGCAGTCCCTGTTCCCGTCCTCACAGGGAGTAAGAGCCTCGAACCTGTTGGGGAAGAGCAAGGGCGGCGGCTCCTCCAACACTACTTCCTGGATCCCCGTATCTACCTCACTCATAGTCACACCCTCCTGTCCCTGACCACAGACTACATCTAAATTAGTTAATCTAATTGGTGTGACTACTTCCTGGAACACAGAGTCCAGGTAACTCTCCCCCTCCCTGATGTGTCGCAGTGTTTGAAGCTCGGACTCCAGCTCATCAACACGGAGCTGGAGTTCCTCGAGCAGCCAACACTTACTGCAAATGTGATCACCGTGAACATCAATTGTGTCCACCAGCTCCCACATATTGCAGCAGTAACACATCACCTGCTCTCCCATTCTATGTAATGAATTAAATTTATTATTACTATTTTTAAATATCCTCTGCTCCGATTCTAGATGATGAATATTACACCTCTATTTAATTGAACTTACCAACTTATAAGAGGTTTAAAACACAGGGTTAAAGTTTAAACAGAAATACTCACCAACCAATCACTTTCCTGCTTTCTGGTGACGTCACACTTCAATTACTTTTTACTTCTCTCTCTCTCTGTGAGATTGGAGATTAGTAAACTTACCTGGGTCTCTGGAGCCTTTTATAGCCCCGCTGCTGCCGCTGAAATTCCCGCCGACACACTGAGGCCTACCTGGGTCTCTGGAGCCTTTTATAGCCCCGCTGCTGCCGCTGAAATTCCCGCCGACGCTCTGAGGCCTTACCTGGTCTCTGGAGCCTTTTATAGCCCCGCTGCTGCCGCTGAAATTCCCGCCGACGCACTGAGGCCTACCTGGGTCTCTGGAGCCTTTTATAGCCCCGCTGCTGCCGCTGAAATTCCCGCCGACACACTGAGGCCTACCTGGGTCTCTGGAGCCTTTTATAGCCCCGCTGCTGCCGCTGAAATTCCCGCCGACGCTCTGAGGCCTTACCTGGTCTCTGGAGCCTTTTATAGCCCCGCTGCTGCCGCTGAAATTCCCGCCGACGCACTGAGGCCTACCTGGGTCTCTGGAGCCTTTTATAGCTCCGCTGCTGCCGCTGAAATTCCCACCGATGCACTGAGGCCTACCTGGGTCTCTGGAGCCTTTTATAGCCCTGCTGCTGCCGCTGAAATTCCCGCCGATGCACTGAGGCCTACCTGGGTCTCTGGAGCCTTTTATAGCCCCGCTGCTGCCGCTGAAATTCCCGTCGACGCTTGGTGCCGTATTTGCAAAGCGCAGGCTGTGCCGGCACTAGGGAAACCCATAAGGAAGCGGGTTCAGAGTGGGATACCGACCCTGCTGTCAATCTTTTTGATTTTGACATCGGACCCGCCTCCAAACCCACCCTCTGAGCGCTGGCAAAATTCAGCCCTAAGTGCCTGCTGCACATTTCAATAAAACAAGTCATTTCATATAAAATCTGAAATGAAAACACGGAAGGCTAGAAACACCCTGCAGATCAGGGAGCATCCGTGGAGAGAACAGACAAGTCGACATTTCGGAGGGGGCCAGTTATCATTTAAGATCTACGTAAGATCATGCCCCACAAAAGACAAAAATAAATCAATTCTGTTTCTTCTGATGATGCATTAAGTTTTTCTGCCTGTGCAGGTACTGTAGGCACATATAATTATGACTGGAAACTTAGATAATTGAAAGTAGGGGGTCATACCTGTATGAGTCATGTCGAAGGATGGTACTGTAGCTCACTCTGGGGAGCACAATCTCCTACTCCTAACCCTTAGCCATTCCCACTCTCCAGTACTCCCTACCATCAGATGCCCTCCAGAAAGTGACCGTTCCATGTGCTACCCTCAGTGTGCAGTCCCTTTCACTCGCGCATGTGCACACATACACAGACAAAATCAGGGAGCAGGATTAATCTGTAGAAAAGAAATTAAAATCTTTTCTACCGGCAAAGCGACTTGTCAGTAAAACTAGTGAAGCAAAGTTAAAGAGTATTTTAAATGTACTCCAGAATTGGAGAGGAAGGAATAGCAGACTGGGAGCCTGAGAGAAAGTTACTGTCGCAGCCTAAAGTGTTAAAAAAAGGAGAATGTTTGGATCCTCGATAGGCATTTTCTGTGGTACTCCTTGACCACTCATTATATTGTTAGCTTGTTATCTGCATCTATTTGAAGATAGGGCTTCAATAGTTAAGGCCTATAGTACTGTTGTATTGACTATTTCAATGCTCTCCTGGCCGGACTCCCACCTTCCACTATCCATATACTTCAGCTCATCCAAAATTTTGTTGCCCATGTCCTAACTCACACCAAGTCCCGTTCATCCATCAACCCTGTGCTCGCTGACTTACATTGACTCCCAGTCAAGAAATGTCTCAATTTTAAAAGTCTCATCCTTGTGTTCAAATCCCTCCATGGCCTCACCCCTCCCTATCTCTAACCTCTTCCAGCCCTACAGCCCTTTGAAATCTCTGCGCTCCTCCAATCCTGGCCTCTTGTACGTCCTTGATTTTAATCACTCCACCATTGGTGGCTGTGCCTTCAGTTGCCTAGGCCCTAAGCTATGGAATTCCCTCCCTAAACTTCCACCTTGCTATCTCTCTCGCCTTCTTTAAGAGGCTCCTTAAAACCAACCTCTCTGACCACTTTATGTGGCTCGGCTTGGTGTCAAATTCTGTCTGATAACGCTCCTGTGAAGGAACTTGGGACAAAAGGCGCTATATAAATGCAAGTTGTTGTTATAAAATTGATACGCATATGCTGGTCACAGATTCTTGTTTTTTTAGGCTGAAGAGTAGGGGTTATCGTACAAGTGAGTTGCCTTATATGTGAGCATATATGGTAGCTGTGGTGTATGTAACCTGTTCCACCTTAAGAGAACTTAAGCCTGGTCCACCTTAAGAAAGGTACTACTTTCTTTGGCTGCTGTATACGTAATACCGGTGGTGACCACACCGGTATATAAGCACAGTGTAATAATATTGTATTCAGTATAGTCCGACCTCCAACCAGTAAAGACCTGTTGAATTTACTCGTGTGGTCTGTGTAGTAATTCTCACTATAACACACAGACTTAACAGTGGCGACGAGTCCGATTCTTACCCTGCTGCAGTAATTTCCACGGCGACTTCGTCCACAGACAGGACGTCGAAGAGAGGTTTCCACCCTCATCACCTACGGGAAGACACGTCGAGCGGCAGGCATCGAGCAACCGGAGTGCAGAAGACATCCTGACCTTGAAGCCTCCATCAGCGACTGTCAGCTTCTTCTACTACCTCGTGGTGGGTAAGCCGGGCAGCGACGCGACAGAAAGTCAACCGCGTTGGCTGTACAGACGGGGCTGGGAAGACGGAGGAATAAGGGCGGTGAGGTCGATCGCGACCAGAGATAAGGGCCGGGCCGCTTTCGAGCGAGAGGCGCAGCGCGGGACATCGATCGCGACCGGAGATAAGGGCCGCATTCGGGCTAAAGGCGCAGCGTCTGGGGAACCTGAAGGCGCGAGAGCCGCGGTGAAGCGGAGACAGCGTCGGGGGACGGGTGAAGACCGCCAAGCATGGGAAAACCGCCATTTTGTGGGCGGAGGACGACGGCAAGCGCGGGAAGCCGCCATCTTAGATAACATTAAAAATACGATAAATTGCTACGATGCCTAAACATGGGAACATTAATGCCTTCAGCAGTGATATAGAAGACTGGGCTATGTATGTAGAACGCATACAAAACTATTGTAAGGCAAATAATATTCCTGAGACAGATAAAGCACTAACATTACTAAACTTAATGGGTGCGAAGACATACGGGCAATTGAAACACCTGTTATCACCAGATGAACCGGCGGATAAGACGTTCGAACAGATTGTTACTGTCCTAAAAAATCATCTTAGCCCCACGCCGCTGATGCTAGCGGAACGATTTAAATTTTACGATAGAAGACAGCGGCAAAATGAAAGCAATGCTGAATATTTGATGGAATTGCGTAAGCTAGCAAAATATTGTCAGTTTGGAACGGGACTGACAGAGGCACTTCGAGATAGATTTGTGTGTGGTTTATTTAAACAGGATACACAAAGGCGACTGCTCGAGGAGGATGAGCTGTCTCTCGAGAAGGCGGTCACTATGGCAGCAGCACACGAGGCCGCAGCGAGAGGCACGGCAGTAATGCAGCTACGGCCACCGGAACTCGGTACAAACAAATTGGGTTTGAGTTCTGTCAAATGTTATCATTGTGGAAAGACAACGCACGATCAAAACCAGTGTTGGTTTAAAAACCAAGAATGCAGAACGTGTGGCAGGTTTGGCCACATAGCTAAAGTATGCTGGTCAGGAAAGAAGACCAGCAATAAAAAGTCACCGCAAGGAAAATATGCAAAGGTACACAAGGTGACAAAGAATAGTTTGACTGAACAGAAGTCAGATTCAGACGCTAGCAGTAATGAACTGGATAGCTTAAGAATACACAACGTTGGTAAGGATACAGACCTCCAGACAATTTGGGTCACTCTTAAGATAGCAGGAGTCCAAGTAAAAATGGAATTGGACACTGGATCGGCATTGACGGTCATGAATAAGAAAGATTACAGAAGGTTATTCCAACATATTCCCTTACAGGATACGGAGATTATATTGAAAACGTACATGGGGCAAAGAGTGTACCCCATCGGAAAAATAGAGGTAGAAGTGGTCCACAAGGGCGAAGGAAGCCAAGTAATGGACTTATATGTGCTATCTGAAGGAGGTCCACCACTACTAGGACGGGAGTGGATTAGGAAAATGAATATGGACTGGCACTCCTTGAAAGCACTAACGGTAGATTCCGGGGAAACAGCTGTCAAACCTAAACGATTGTCCAGAATATTGGATGAGGCTAAAGAGGTGTTCCAGCCAGGACTGGGAACACTGAGAGGAATTACGGCAAACATCCAGATTGATGAACATGCACAACCAAAATTTTTTAAATCCAGACCGGTACCCTATGCAATACGACCTGCGGTTGAAGCGGAGCTGGAAGCACTAGAACGTTCAGGGGTACTGTCTAAAGTAGATTGGAGTGAGTGGGCTACGCCCATTGTTCCCGTTATGAAACGTCCTGCGAACAATAAGTCAGGAGATCCAGGGAAGGTTCGCATCTGTGGAGATTTCAAGATCACCGTTAATCCGGTGCTTCACACGGTGCAGTATCCGCTTCCACGGATTGAGGATATTTTCGCTTCACTGTCTGGCGGGAAACACTTCACCAAGATAGACCTGGCGCAGGCGTACTTGCAGATGGAGATTGAAGAAGAGTCATGCCAATACCTCACGATCAACACGCATCGAGGGTTGTACCGGTACAATAGGCTGGTTTTTGGTGTGGCATCGGCGCCAGCAATTTGGCAGAGGGCCATGGAGCAGGTATTACAGGGAATTCCAGGCACACAATGTTACCTGGACGACATTCTGATCACAGGTGATGGTGATGAACAGCATCTCGCTAACTTGGAACTGGTGCTCAACAGACTGAAAGAGTATGGACTTAGGGTAAATCGGCAGAAATGTGAGTTCTTCCAGAAGCGGATCTCGTACTGTGGTCATGTCATTGACCGGGAGGGGCTTCATAAGTCTCCTGACAAGATAGCGGCAGTTGTAAAGGCTCCCGCTCCGGAGAATGTCTCTCAGTTGAGGTCGTTTCTAGGATTAATTAACTACTACCATAAATTTCTGCCAAATCTATCCACGGTGCTGCATCCGTTGAACGCTCTTTTACAGAAAGGGGTACCATGGGACTGGGGCGAAAACTGTAAGAAGGCATTTCGCAAAAGCAAAGAATTGATCACCTCAGAGGAAGTGTTGGCTCACTTCAACCCGACACTGCCTATTCGGTTGGCTTGTGATGCTTCTCCATATGGTATTGGGGCAGTACTCTCACATAAATTGCCAAATGGCACGGAAAGGCCAGTCGTGTTTGCATCCAGATCATTGACCTCCGCTGAGCTCAACTATGCGCAGATCGATAGGGAGGCCCTTAGCCTTGTATGGGGAGTGAAGAAGTTTAATCATTACCTACAGGGCCAAAAATTCACACTTCTGATGGACCATCAACCGTTGGTGTCTATTTTTAACCCTAAGAAGGGTGTTTCGGTGATGACAGCACAGCGTCTCCAGAGATGGTCTCTTTTCTTAGGGACACATCAATATCAGATAGAATTCAAAGGTACGAAACAGCATGGCAATGCTGATGGCCTGTCGCGCCTGCCACTACCTGAAGATGAAGACACGACGGAAGTTGACCCTGTTGAGTTATTTCATTCGACCATTATCGAGTGTTTACCTGTCACCAACGCAAGTATTGAAAGAGAAACCAGGAACGACCCGACACTGTCCAGAGTCTACGAGGTGACAGTGAAAGGATGGCCAACACGGGGTGATCCTCTGTTACCGGCATTCTCGGCAAGGCGAGACCAGCTGTCCGTCTGCCATGGTACTTTGATGTACGGGACAAGAGTGATTATTCCTCCCAAGTTAAGGGAAAGAGTTTTAAAAGAACTACATGAAGGTCATCTGGGGGGAGTTAAAATGAAAAGTCTTGCTAGGGCTTACGTATGGTGGCCGGGTATTGACCAACAGATTGAGGAGTTAACGGAAAGCTGCGCTGGGTGTCAAAAAGTGCAAAATGCACCTCCGATAGCACCGCTACACCCATGGGAATGGCCTTCAGCCCCATGGCAACGCGTACACATTGACTTTGCTGGTCCATTCATGGACTCCATGTTCCTAATCGCGGTGGACGCACATTCCAAATGGCCAGAAGTCATCAAGATGAATACCACTACTTCAGAAAAGACAATTGCGGTGTTAAGAACAATATTCGCAAGGAACGGATTGCCAGAACAGATCTGTTCGGACAACGGACCACAGTTTGTATCAGAAGAATTCCAACAATTCTTAAAGAAGAATGGAGTTAAACATTATACCTCTGCCCCATATCATCCGGCGACAAACGGGTTGGCTGAAAGATTTGTCCAGACATTCAAAAAGGCTATTAAGGCCATGAATGATGATCAGATTCCGCTGCAACACAAGGTCGATAAGTTCCTGATGTCATATAGAAACGCCGATCATGCCGTGACTAACCAAAGTCCTGCTATGATGTTTTATAACAGGAGGTTGCGGTCCAAGTTGGACTTGTTAAAACCAAATGTGCGGAGGGAAGTGGAAAACAAACAGTTTCGGCATATTAACAGCAAGACCACTCGAACTTTCGATGTAGGACAACCAGTGATGGCAAGGGGCTATGGAAACGACAAATGGCAGTCCGGAACAATCCGGGCCAGACAAGGACCTCTGATGTACACCGTAGATATTGGTCATAATGTGATAAGGCGTCATGCGGATCAACTGGTAGAGTCGAGAGCAAGGGTCGAACCCATGGTTGTGACAGAGACAGCTGTGGAAGACGTTCATGAACCTGAAGCATCTACCTCGGCCGAGAATGTATTTGATGATGATGACACCCAATACATTGGCAACCAACTAGAGGAGGCACCTCAACAACAAGAATCAGAGACCACTGAAAGGCGTTATCCAAGCCGAATCAGAAAGCCTCCTGAGAGACTGAACCTTTGAACTGTTATACCTGAAGTTATATATGTATATATGTTATGTTTATTTGGGGATATGACTGTTAAGCTAAAAAGGGAGGATTGTGGTGTATGTAACCTGTTCCACCTTAAGAGAACTTAAGCCTGGTCCACCTTAAGAAAGGTACTACTTTCTTTGGCTGCTGTATACGTAATACCGGTGGCGACCACACCGGTATATAAGCACAGTGTAATAATATTGTATTCAGTATAGTCCGACCTCCAACCAGTAAAGACCTGTTGAATTTACTCTTGTGGTCTGTGTAGTAATTCTCACTATAACACACAGACTTAACAGTAACTTCAACTGTGTAGTCCAGGGCTGCCTGAACATCAATAGGGCTGCCAAATCTGGTTGGACATAGCCCGGGAAATTTAATCATATGACCTCCTGCCTCCAAACACTCTGCCCCCACAATCCCGCCATTGATCACCCAACATGTCCATCCTTATGGCGCATGGCCTTCCCATGCCAATTGGAAAGCGAACAGACTTTGTTACCCGATTGTTTGACTAACAGTTTTATATTTTTATAACTAATAAATGAAAGTGTTCAAAGTAAACACAGTTTCATTTAGTATTTTAAAATATGCAGGGCTACGGGGAAAGAGCAGGGGAGTGGGACTAATTGGAAAGCTCTACCAAACAGCCAGCGCAGGCATGATGGGCAGAATGGCCTTCTTCTGTGCTGTATCATTCTATGATTCTATAAGGCATCATGTATTAATACAGTAATTTTCTCCCACATTGTTGTGTGGTCCATTATCTGCAACATACCCTCTTTTTATCATGTTATATTAGTGCACTCTTTTCAATGGGCATATGTTAGTCCAGAAACAGAATTCCACCCAGAAGGGTGAAGAGAAAGCAAGTAGAAAAACTGGAGAAAAGAAGACACAAGATAGACAAATAAGAAAATAAATGTTTCACTTCAAATACCAGAAAAATATATTCCAGGTAAACCAAGTTTTCACTTGTATTATAAAACCATAACATACTGTACATTATAATTGGGAGGTAAATAGAAAATATTTAACATAGTTCTATGCAGCATCACCACAGTTCTGATCACTGGTAGGTAAAATAAATGTAGCAATATTGTTTATAATAATACTGTTTCATTGATGGCATATGTTGACATGTTCTTTCTTATACTTACAAGCTTAAAAAAGACTGTTTACTAAACTTTGGGAAGGACCCTGCATAAGGTGATACCGCAGATCATAGAGTGCTTCAGTCACAGAAGCATTGGATGCTGTGATAGGACCCCCACAGAAAGTCTTCAGAGGACACAGTGAAGTATTGAATGGCAACATCATGGGTCTACAAAAAGAAGGTTTGTTTGTTTTGCATCACCATAGTGAGTCAATTGAGTTAGGGAGACACCTCCTCTGGCAACGCCCCCAACTGTATTGTAATGCAAAGTAACTGTACTGGTGTGCATATGGGTGTTTTTAATTTGGCACACTGGCCTGGGTTTGTCAATTGTGGGAGCACCATCACCACAAAGACTGCATCGGTTCAAGAAAAAAGGACTTGCAATTATACAGCACCCTTCATGACCTCAGTACATCCCAAAGCACTTTGCAGCCGATGAAGTACTTATTTTGAAGTGTAGTCCACTGTTGTAATGTAGGAAACATAGCAGCCAATTTGCATACTGCAAGGTTCCACAAGCAGCAATGTGATAATGACCAGATAATCTGTTTTTAGGTGTTGGTTGAGGGATAAATATTGACCAGGACACTGGGGAGAACTCCCCTGCTCTGCTTTGAAATAGTGCCACGGAATCTTTTACCTCCACTTCAGAGTGCAGACAGGACCTCAGTTTTAGTGTCTCATCTGAAAGACATAGAAACATAGAAGATAGGAGCAGGAGTAGGCCATTCGGCCCCTCGAGCCTGCTCCGCCATTCAATGAGATCATGGCTGATCATCCAAATTCAGTACCCTGCCATCCCAGGTATCAGTCTGGTGAATCTTCGCTGCACTCCCTCCATGGCAAGAACATCCTTCCTCAGATAAGGCAATCAAAACTGCACACAATACTCAAGGTGCGGTCTCACCAAGGCCCTGTACAACTGCAGCAAGACATCCTTGTTCCTGTACTCAAACCCATTTGCTACGAAGGCCAACATACCATTTGCCTTCTTAACCGCCTGCTGCACCTGCATGCTTACCTTCAGCGACTGGTGCACAAGGACACCCAGGTCTCGTTGCACTTCCCCATCTCCCAATCTATTGCCATTCAGATAATAATCTGCCTTCCTGTTTTTGCCGCCAAAGTGGATAACCTCGCATTTATCTGCATTATACTGCATCTGCCATGCATCTGCCCAATCACCCAACCTGTCCAAATCATACTGGAGTTTCTCGGCATCCTCCTCACAGCACACACGCCCACCCAGCTTTGTGACAGCACCTCCGGCAGTGCAGCACTCCCTTAGTACTGCACTGGAGTTTCAGCCTTGATTTTGTGTTCAAGTTCCTTGGAGTGGGACTACGAACCCACACCCTTCTGACTCAGAAGTGCAAGTGCTACCATTGAACCACAGCTGTCAACGTAACCTTCTGAGGGAAATTAGGAATGGGCAATAAATGTGACTTTGCCAGCATCACCCACATCCTGAGAACAAATAAAAATAAATGTCTTGATGAAGTTGGCAGATAGCCTCCTCCATGATGATGCCAATGTTGAAGGGCCCACATGTGTACCTCAGTGGAAGATCCAACAACAAGTATAGGGTCTTCCACTACACAGCACTGTATAGTGTATGAATCTGACCCCTGTGTAGCATGTCTCTGGTGACCTCTCATTGAAGGATTTAACATCTGCATGAGTGTCTTTACAGTTCTCATCTAAGGTGACCATTGTCTCAGGGTTGGATTAAGAACACCTGAATACAACTTTTCTTTGGATTCATGAAGGAGGTTGTTCCATTAATTAATTCATTAATTCAAACTAAACATAGATTAGAAATGCAAAATGGCTGCTGCAGCAACAAATATCCACAACATTTTTTTCATTTCAAATGCAGCAAAGGAACATATGATTTTGAGACAAATTGCTATTTGCAAAGAGTTTATGGAAGCCATTGTAAGCAGTTACTTCACACCACATAGAACTATAAGGACAACTTAGGTTGCAGTTGCCAGTATCTTAGCTTCATTCTGAATAGATGCTGTCTCCATTGCCAGTTAAGTGGAAATAGTTTCCATTCTTGTTTTGGTACTTTGTGGTCTCTTTTGTCTGATCTGGGCTGTTATTTATTATATTCAGTTCTCATTTTTGACATGCCCTTGTGGCTTTTGATGTGGTTACAGAAGTCTTGAGGCCTTGAGAAATTCTGACAATATTGGTAGTTTTTTGTGCTATCCTGGTCCAAGTCTCCCTGCGATTGCTAATGCAATTTTTCTGCCAGGTAAAAACATTTTCATATTTGATAAATGACTCAACTAATACAAAAAGTTCAACTTCATTACATGGGTCAGTTCCACACTTTCCCCTTTGTCATAATTTTCCTCTACCACCACCAGCAAACATCGTCACATTTGTTTATTCCTGCTCGTGAAGACAATAAATTCAAAATTATTTCAAGTCACCTCTAACCTGTGGTAGACTAAGATACTGTTGTGTCAGTTTATTCAGTATTCACGGCTAGCTGGCAAGTCTTTTTTTTATTCATTTTTATGGGATGTGGGCGTAGCTGACAAGGCCAGCATTTATTGCCCATCTCTAATTGCCCTTGAGAAGGTGGTGGTGAACCACCTTCTTGAACCGCTGCAGTCCGTGTGGTGATGGTACTCCCACAGTGCTGTTAGGGAGGGAGTTCCAGGATTTTGACCCAGTGACGATGAAGGATCAGCGATATATTTCTAAGTCAGGATGGTGTGTGACTTGGAGGGGAACTTGGAGGTGGTGGTGTTTCCATGCGCCTGCTGCCCTTGTCCTTCTAGGTGGAAGAGGTCGCGGGTTTGGGAGGTGCTGCCAAAGAAGCCTTGGCGAGTTGCTGTGGTGCATCTTGTAGATGGTACACACTGCAGCCACGGTACGCCGGTGGTGGAGGGAATTAATGTTTAAGGTGGTGGATGGGGTGCCAATCAAGCGGGCTGCTTTCTCCTGGATGGTGTCGAGCTTCTTGAGTGTTGTTGGAGCTGCACTCATCCAGGCAAGTGGCGAGCATTCCATCATACTCCTTACTTGTGCCTTGTAGATGGTGGAAAGGCTTTAGGGAGTCAGGAGGTGAGATACTCGCCGCAGAATACCTAGCCTCTGACCTGCTCTTGTTCCCATGTATTTATGTGGCTGGTCCAGTTAAGTTTCTGGTCAATGGTGACCCCCAGGATGTTGATGGTGGGGGATTCAGCAATGGTAATACCATTGAATGTCAAGGGGAGGTGGTTAGACTCTCACTTGTTGGAGATAGTCATTGCCTGGCACTTCTGTGGCGTGAATGTTACCTGCCACTTATCAGCCCAAGCCTGAACTCATGCCACGATGACCTGGGGCTGTGATGATTGACCTTCAACCACCACAACCATCTTCCTTTGTGCTAGGTATGACTCCAGCCGGTGGAGCGTTTTACCCCCGATACCCATTTACTTCAGTTTTACTTGGGGCTCCTTGATGCCACACTCGGTCAAATGCTGCCTTGATGTCAAGGGCAGTCACTCTCACCTCACCTCTGGAATTCAGCTCTTTTGTCCATGTTTGGACCAAGACTGTAATGAGGTCAGGAGCTGTGTGGCCTTGACGGAAACCAAACTGGGCACCCGTGAGTAGGTTATTGGTGAGTAAGTGTCACTTGATAGCACTGTCGATGACCCCTTCCATCACTTTGCTGGTGATTGAGAGTAGACTGATGGGGCAGTAATTGGCCAGGTTGGATTTGTCCTGCTTTTTGTGGACAGGACATACATGGGCAGTTTACAACATTGTCGGATAGATGCCAGTGTTGTAGCTGTACTGGAACAGCTTGGCTAGTTCTGGAGCACAAGTCTTCAGCACGATAGCCGGGATGTTGTCGGGGCCCATAGCTTTGCTGTATCCAGTGCGCTCAACCGTTTCTTGATATCATGTGGAGTGAATCGAATTGGCTGAAGACTGGCTTCTGTGATGGTGGGGACCTCAGGAGGAGGCCAATATGGATCATCCACTCGGCATTTCTGGCTGAAGATGGTTGCAAACGCTTCAGCCTTGCCTTTTTGCACTCACGTGCTGGGCTCCACCATCATTGAGGATGGGGATTTTCATGGAGCCTCCTCCTCCCATTAGTTTCATTTACCATCTAAAGCCCGAAAACCTAATCATCAGGACTACTATTTAACAGTGACTGAATAAATCAAATTTGATTTTTATTATATAGGATTGTGGGATTGTTATCAGCATTTTGTGAATCACACTTTATGATTCGTTCCACTATACTTAGCTCCACTGGTCTATGGTGACTGAACAAGTCAAATTTTGTTTTTAATCAATTGGGGTCTCAGGATGTTTACTGGTGTTTTGGGGATTGTATTCTGTCCATTTGTCCAAACAAATCACTAATCAGTGGTCTTGCTAATAATAGTGGACAATTGCAGATGAAATGATTGGCACGGTTTCCCAGGTGAACATTTTGAAGTATTATCGGCCCCGATTTTATCTCCAGTTGGATTCCCCGCTCAGGCCTGAGTTAAAATTACAGTCATGTCATTGGGCTGCAACATGCATATTTAAAGAAGGACCCTGTTGGCTCCGAGCACGTGCCCTTGCTGCCTGCTCAGGAGAGCGGGTTAAAATTGCAGATGTTGCGATCATGGCGGCTTTCGGACAGGTAAGAGCCAGGGCGATTTTAACTGCCCACCCGCCAGGTTTCTGCTGAATGAGCAGGGTTAAAATCGTCCCCAATTTTCGATGCATCACCTCCTGAACATTGATTGCAAAATAGCAAATGGCTCATATTAGGAACTTGTAAAAAAAAAGAAAATCCACTCAAGGAGCAAACTTGCTCTTGTGAGACCTGTTCTTAGATGTGGTAGCCTATACATATAGTTATCTTGTAATGTTATTCTGAAATGGAGATGATAAAATAACCAATGAATTTATAAAATGGCATCACACCAGTGTAGTCTCTCAACTGTTTCTTCTTCTTTTGTATGGTAGTAGCAAATCAAATGTCAACATCTAAGACAGATATCCAGGCCAAAGCTTCCGGTGTAACAGCGTGGATATCTTGTAAGCTGCCTACGAATTTTCTCTGAGGGCATCGTTCAATGATGTGCTCCACAGTCATATGATGGGGATGTTTTAATCTTCCATCTATGGAGAAGGTGTCAGCATCTAGCATGACCAGTTCTGAGGTGGTTGATGGTTGTCCACTGTTTGTGAGGAAGGTTTGATCCTTCAGGTTGTCCTGTGGGGTCCTCTATAAGGAATCCATTCCCTATGTCATAGTTCTTCGAAGCATTTCGCCATCGGTCATCAAGGGTAAGAGGAGATCGCTGAAGGGCTTTGACGATGGTCTAAAATGGCCTTCCCGGTTTGAGACGGGTTGGTGGTAGGTTGTTCAAGTTGGTCTGGATCGGCATGTCTTTGCTGGTGTAGCAATGCAGGCCGACTTGAACTGCTGAAACACATATTGGGAGGGGGGTATGGGGAGGAGGGGGAAGAAGGGAGGGGAGTGGGGGAGGGGGAGAAGGGAGGGAGGTATGGAGGAGAGGGGGAGGGGGAGGAGGGGTGGGGTATGGGGAGGAGGGGTGGGGGAGGGGGAGGAGGGGGTGGGGGAAGGGGGAGTGGGGGAGGAGGGAGGGGGTATGGGGGAAGTGGGGTTTGGGGGGAGTGGGGGATGGGGGATGGGGGAGGGGGAGAAGGGGGAAGGTGGGTGTGGGGGAAGGGGGGATGGCTGAAGGGAAGGGGGAGGAGGGAGCAGGGGAGAGTGGGGGAGGAGGGAGGGGGATATGGGGGGAGTGGGGTATGGGGAGTGGGGTATGGGGGATAGGGGATGAGGAGCGGTTATGGGGGAGGAGGGCTGGGGAGGCGGGAGGGGGAGGGGGGAGTGGGGGAGGGGTAAGGGGGAGTGGGGGAGGGAGAAGGAGGGAGGGGGTTATGGGGGAGTGGGGGATGGGGGAGTGGGGTATGGGGGGAGGGGGAATGGGGAGGGGGTATGGGGTAGTGGGGTATGGGGGGTATGGGGGGACGGGGGCTGGGGGAGTGGGGGAGAAGGGAGGGGGGTATGGGGGGAGTGGGGGATGGGGGAGGGGGAGAAGGGGAGAGAAGGGGGTAGGAGGTTGGGGGGAGGGGGGAGTGGGGGAGGTGGGAGGGGGGTATGGGGGGGGAGTGGGGGATGGGGGGAAGTGGGGGATGGGGGGAAAGCCCAAAGTGACAGCGGCGCAAACCTGCTTGGCCGGCCCCGGAGGGGCACTCCTGCTCCTCTCGGACCCACTTGATGTCCACCAGGTTTTACTGAGTAGAGCAAGTACCACGAGCTCTGTCGGGAGTTCAAATCACATCATGGTCCTAATGACATCAGAGGACACCAATTTACATTTATACAGCAGGCATCTGGCCCATTCTATCAGCCAAAGCAAAGGCAAAGAAATCAGAAGGTAAAGTAGCCTAAAGAAAAGAAACCTGTGCAACGTTATACATTGCTGTAAAACTAAAAGCAAAATAAAGGAAGTCTTTATGAGAAACACAATTGAAATGCAGAGCAGAAGTTTGCATGATCGCCTGGGTCACAGCAGGTCGAGAAGCCAAGCCTTCTTTGAAAGACAAATGGCTCATATTAGGAATTTGTAAAAATAAATCCACTCAAGGAACAAACTTGCTCTTATGATACCTGTTCTGAAATGTGGTAACCTATACATTGTCATCTTTTAGTGTTATTCTGTAATGGAACTGAATTGAAGGCATTATTATAGTAAATAATAAAATATGTACCACAATACTGAAAGATCCAGTCAGAAAATTGTTCTTCTTATGCATGATGCTATTTGACATTGTCACTTAGAATCAAGTGTGGATTAATTAAGAAAGCCAGCACGGATTTGTTAAAGGCAAATCGTGTTTAACCAACTTGATCAAGTTTTTTGATAAGGTAACAGAAAGGGTTGATGAGGGCAATGCGGTTGATGTGGTGTACATGGATTTCCAAAAGGCGTTCGACAAAGTACCACATATAGGCTTGCCAGCAAAGTTGAAGCCCATGGAATAAAAGGGACAGTGGCAACATGGGTATGAAATTGGTTAAAAGGGAGTAGTGGTGAACGGTTGTTTTTTGGAATGGAGGAAGGTATACAGTGGTGTTCCCCAGGGGCCGGTTCTAGGACCACTGCTTTTCTTGATATATATTAATGAATTGGATGTGGGTGTACAGCGCACAATTTCAAAATTTGCAGATGACACAAAACTTGGAAGTATAGTGAACAGTGAGGAGGATAGTGATAGACTTCAAGAGGACATAGACAGGCTGGTGAAATGGGCAGGCACGTGGCAGATGAAATTTAACGCAGAAAAGTACGAAAAGTGCGAAGTGATACATTTTGGTAGAAAGAATGAGGAAAGGAAATATAAACTAAAGGGTACAGCCCTAAAGCGAGTGCATGAACAGAGAGATCTAGGGGTTTATGTGCACAAATCGTTGAATGTGGCAGGGCAGGTTGAGAAAGCAGTTAAAAAAGCTTATGAGATCCCGGGCTTCATGAATAGCGGTATAGAGTACAAAAGCATGGGAATTATGATGAACCTGTATAAAACATTGGTTTGGCCTCAACCGGAGTACTGTGTCCAATTCTGGGCACCACCCTTTAGGAAAGATGTGAAGGCCTTAGAGAGGGTGCAGAAAAGATTTACGAGAATTACTCCAGGGATGAGGGACTTCAGTTATGTGGATAGACTGGAGAAGCTGAGACTAGAGCAGAAAAGATTGAGAGAGGATTTGATAGAGGTGTTCAAAATCATGAGGGGTCTGGACAGAGTAAATAGAGAGAAACTGTTCACATTGGCAGAGGGGTCGAGAACCAGAGGACACAGATTTAAGGTGATTGGCACAAGAACCAAAGGCGACATGAGGAAAAGTTTTTTTATGCAGCGAGTGGTTAGGATCTGGAATGCACTGCCTGAAAGGGTGGTGGAGGCAAACTCGATCATGGCTTTCAAAAGGGAGTTAGATAAGTACCTGAAAGAAAGAAATTTGCAGGGCTACGGGGAAAGGGCAGGAGAGTGGGACTAGCTGAAGTGCTCTTGCAGAGAGCTGATACAGGCTCGACGGGCCTAATGGCCTCCTTCTGTGCTGTAACCATTCTATGGTTCTATGATTCTATGATTCATTAGTCATAAAATCTCTCCCCTACCAGCTGAACAGCTTTAAAACGTAGATTTACCAACCAAATATCTCAACCATAGAAATTCACACCAGAGGGTCTTGTGGTAATTTTGTAAGTTGTTTAAAAAAGAGAATAAACATTCCAGGCTTAAGACAACAATAATTTTTTTTTAAAGTATCATTCCAATATTTAAAAGTACTCCATCCAGAGTTTTCCATATATTTATCAAGCCCCAACCTCATTTGTTCCTTGATAAATAAAGTAAAAGTGCAGTTAAAAGATCACTGCAGCTAATGGTACCTTCACCACACTGACTGCAGCGGCCCAAGAAGGCGGCTCACCACCACCATCCCAAGGGCAACCAGGGACGAGCAACAAACGCTGGCCCTGCCAACAACACCAAAATCCCATAAACAAATAAAAAAGGCAAAACTCAAATTTTATTTCCAACCTGAGTTACTCCAATCTGTAGGGTTCTCAAAATTCCCACATTCCCCAAAAGCTATGGATAAAGGGACCCTGCATGGACAAGTTGCTAAAAAGAGGTACCCAAAATGGCTTCTGCAACCTCGTGACCAAAAGTACAAGATTTTAAAAGCAAGGCCCTGCAAACAGGCAGGCACCTTTTCAATAGCCTGAAACAAAACTTAAAATGCATGAATCTGTGAAGAGACTTTGTGGAGCCAGACAGCTAAAGCAAACACAGAATATGCATTTCATTCACCTTGAAACAGATCAAGTTAGAATGGGCCTAAATCGAGGCCATTAGGTTCCTGCATATTTAATCGGTAACAGCTCACAGAAGCCATCAAGTCAGGAAACCCGATTAAGTTTCATAAATAACAAACAGCCAGGACATCGAAACCATTAAACACGGGGACAACCATTCCAGAAGTCGTTAAAGTAAATGGCTGTAATCATTTTAAACGAGCCCGCCAGAAGTTAGACAAAGGACTGACCTGATTTGGCACGCAGATAAGGAATGAAGAATCGGGTATAATTGTAGGCCCATCGGTAGTGATCGGGCTATGCCATTAGCTCTTGTAACGTAGCGCTCTTGCTCTGGCCACTGCCTCTCATTCTCGTGCCCTGGCCTCGTGGCGGGCTCTCTTCTTGCTCCCCGCGCCGCTCAACACCAAGGACGCCATTACTACACCGAGGGCCCAATGCGGGAGGAGAACGAGACCCGAGTTCGAAATCACACAGGCCACACAGGCCACAAATGGGCAGACGAGACGAGATGAGACGAAAAATACGGTAAACCGATAAAGGCAGAGAAGGGCAGCGGAAAGACGTGTTGGGGAACAAATGCCTAGTTATAAGCTGGTGTTTGCTGAATAAGTTGGTGCTATATGCATGGACAGTAAAACCCCAGTTTAAGAATATGCTGGTGTTCGAAGAATGGGTAGCAAAATCGAGACAAACAGCCTAGGTATAAGCTGGCATTTGTTACATGGACAGTAATAGCCCAGTTGAAGAATAAGCTGGTGTTCGAAGCTTGGGTAGGAAAATCATTAAACGGTAAAGACCGCCAACCGACCCCCGACCGCAGCAATACCGTCGGCAACCGCCCGAAGAAGAAGGCGGCCCATCGCGACGAAGTACTCGGCGAAGACGTTAACGGAGAAAAAGGGAGGGTGCCTCGCACAAACAACTTCAGCACCGCGCCCTGTGACCACGTGGTGATGAGATACCCCAAAGGACAGAAAGAGCGAACCTCGAAACCCCACCATCTAAAGCAACGGGTTCGAATTGGTGAGCATGAATTCCTGGCCCCTCATAGCTTAATCTAGTTAGGTATAGGGGGTGGGATAAGGATAAGGGGATTTTTAATGTATTTGTTTCCCTCGATGTGCCGTGTGTTCCCCATTCCTATGTAAGTGTATTAACTGTTTATGCCTGTAACTATACCAATAATTCTCAGTAGTATTGTGTTTTATTCAGCCTTTTAATAACAGTGGCCGAGAAATTCATTGACGCCACTTTTGGGGCGCTAAAGTGGGGCGTCCGCTAAAGTTTGCGGCCGCCGCCAAATCTAGGCCACTTCTCCGATATTCATTAGCTTCGCCCTACTAGTTCGGGCGAGCGCTAAAACTGCTGCTGGACGCCTCTCTTTGGGCGCTAAGCCGGAGGTGGTGATCGATAGCGCCGAGGCCGGGCGCAGCGCAGGTGCGGCCATCTCGTGACTGACAGCAGACACCCTGGCGCCGGCCAGCTCTTAAGGGGGAAGGGTCGACCGTGTCTGTTGCCACGCCCTGGATAGTGGAGCCCTCCAGCTAGGCCTGAACACTGCTGCTGGACCCAAATAGCGCCTGAAGACATGGAGAAGGCCCGTGAACGTGCGCAGCGCTTCTCAGAGCGTGATCTGAATGTGCTGCTTGCTGCTGTGGAGAAGAGGCGCCATGTTTTGTACCCGGACAATGGCAAGAAGGCGACGGTCTGCGTCTACAGGAGAGCCTGGATGCATGTCGCCAGCAAGCTGTCAGCCAACAGCGACGTCCCCAGGACCGGTGCCCAATGCCGCAAAAAGTTAAATGACCTCACACGCATTGTCAGGGTGAGTACCCTTTCCAATGACCTCCTCATCCTTGCATGTGCACCTCACATTATGGGCAAAGGGACCTGAAAGCTCTAATGGCCAGCCTTCATCCAGCAGCTATGGCACAGGCATGAGCATCAATTGCACATTCTGCACTGAACACACTGGCCAAGCTATTCCACCATGGGAGGCATTGCACACCAGATCATGGCGACACACTGGCCAGGCTATTCCACCATGGGAGGCAGTGCACACAAGATCACGGCGACACACTGGCCAGGCTATTCCACCATGGGAGGCAGTGCACACAAGATCACGGCGACACACTGTACTTAGAGGCCGTCCTTTCTCTTGCAGGCCAAGCTGGCGAATAATCGCAAGAGCCGGACTGCGACCGGGGGAGGACGACCCCATATCCAGCCACTCACCGACCTGCAACATCGCGTGGAGCACCTCATGGGTGGCCGGGTGATTGGGCCCGTTGCATGTGGAGATGCCGACCCTGTTCTGGGCAGCAATGGTAAGGACATCACCTTTTGCACCTCTCTCGTCCCACTTGCGCATCAGATCGACATCCTTTGCCACTGTCCGACCAATGCGCTGAATGCCACCACTCATGCATCCCGCACTGACGCCCTCTCCTCACTCTAAAGCTACTCTTGTGCCTTCCTGCTTTCAGATGGTCAAGAGGAGGTCCCTCAACTTGCCAGTGACAGACCCTCCGAGGAGGAGCAGGAGGAGGAGCAAGAGGAAGGCGGCCCATCAGGGGAACCCTCAGCCGCGGCCACCCAGGCCAATGTAGGGGACACGTCTTCCCTGGAGGGCAGCATGGCGGAAGTGTCGAAGGGGAGGGGAGCTCCTGGGACCTGCGTGCTGCAGAAAGGCGGGAGGGGGGTGGAAGCTCAGCGGCCTTCTCCCCAGAGGGGGGATGCGTCGGAGGGGAGTCCAATTGCTGGGCCCAGCGGCCTCCAGCAACGGAGGAAGGGTCGGCCAGCTCGGCGGCCTTCTCCCCAGAGGGAGAGTCCGGCCTCCAGTCAGGAGATGCTCTTCGCCGAGGAGATGGAACGCCTCGAAGACTTGTCCGCGGACTCGGAGCGCCGGCACACGGAGCTCATGGCGGCAGTGGCACGGTTGCCTGAGTCCATCGATTCGCTCTCTCGGAGTGTGGCCGAGTTCGGGCCCTTAGAGGCCACCAGTCGGGCGGAATACCGGGCAGATCTGTCAGCGACTGGCCAGGTGATTAGTGGTGCCGTCCAGTCACTGGCTGCTCTGCTGCGGTCAGTGAACAGGTCAACACGGGCACTCACTGCTGCCACACTCGCGGTGTCAGCCAGGCATCGCCAGGGCACCCGGCGCGCTGCAGCAGCACAGCGGTCTGTCCCTCGGCAGATTGGTGCGAATGCTGCAGTGCTGGCCCGGGCGAGTGCCAGTGTCTCAGGCGACCAGCGAGCGCCTGCCATCCGCCAGCTTGCCGCCATTCCTCCAGCCGCCACTGCCACTCCCCCAGTGGAGCTGCCAGGAGCTGCTGCAGCGACTGATGCTGGCCAGCCACAGCTGCAGCAATCAACAGCCGGCCGCTCGACGGCCAGACCTCGACTAGGCCGACCCCCAAGGGCATCTGCCGTCACGACATGTGCCCCTCAGGAGCCTGCCCCCAGCCTTGCAGCAGCCAATGGCCTTACTTTGAGGTGGAGCAGCAGGGCGGGCAGGGGCCACCCAAAGATGGCCAAGGCATCGCCATAGCGGGCCAAATAGTCGAATGTGTGGCCATTTGTGTTTGTTTCTTGAGGCCGAGAATTGGATGTTTGTTTTTTGAAGGCCGATGATGTGATGTTTGTTTTGGACAAAGGCCGAGAATGACGGCCATTTTAGTTGCCCTATTTTGTTAATCCTCCCCAGGTTGTGGGAGCGAGTAATGTGTTTGAGTGTTTTTTGGGGGTTTCATCTGTTTTTGGTTTTCATGTGGGAAGGGCCCAGAGTTTGTACAATAAAGCATTTTATTTATTCACATTGTCCATGTTTGATCTTTGAAGTGTTTGTTGCCTTAACCGGCTGAGGGCTTGCGGAGCGGCTGCAATCATGTTCTATCATTGGCACAATCCATTCCCTGACAGGGGGCCTAGAAGTGACGTTCAATAAGCCGACGACGGGCGGCCCTTGGACCTTGTGCGTCCCTCCTGGGCTGGTACTCCTCGTCCTCGTCGTCCTCATGCTCCTCCTGCTCCTCCTCCTGAGGTGGTGGTCCAACGTGAGGTGGCAGTGCCTGAGTCCTGCGGATAGCCAGGTTGTGCAGCATGCAGCAAACGACGACGAATTGGGAGACTCGATCCTGCGAATACTGGAGGGCTCCCCCGGAGCGGTCGAGACAGCGGAACCGTTGCTTGAGCACGCCGATTGTTTCTTCTATGAGGTTCCTCGTCGCTTGATGGCTCTCGTTGTATGCCTCTTCAGCAGGGGTCGTGGGCGCGCGGAGCGGGGTCATGAGCCAGGTACACAAAGGATAGCCTTTGTCCCCGATAAGCCATCCTCTTGGGAGAGGCTGTGCCTGGAACATGTCAGCCACAGTTGTCTGTCGCAGGATAAAGGCATCGTGGCTGCTGCCTGGAAAGCGGGCATTGACAGCTAGGATGCGCTGCCTGTGGTCACACACCAGCTGTACATTGAGGGAATGGTAGCCCTTCCGGTTGCGGTAATCCTCGGCATGCTCAAGAGGTGCCCGCAAAGCCACATGCGTGCAGTCAATGGCGCCCTGCACCATGGGGAAGCCCGCTATTCTTGCGAACCCCACTGCACGCTGCTGCTGCTTGTCCAGGGTCATGGGGAAGGAGATGAATTGATGTCTCCTTCTGAAAAGGGCTTCGGTCACCTGGCGGATGCAGCAATGCACGGCGAACTGGGAGATGTTAGCGATGTCCCCAGCAGCGGATTGGAAGGAGCCGGAGGCATAGAAGTTGAGAGCCACCGTCACCTTCACTGCCACCGACAGAGACGTCCTGCGCATCAGCTGTGGCTGCAGATCTCTCTGAAGCAGCCGGCAGATGTCTGCAACCACCTCCCTTCGGAATCGCAGCTTCCTAACACACATCGCGGCAGACATGGTCAGATAGGAGGTCTGCGGGCGGTATACCCTGCGTGGGTAAGGCCTCAATTGGCGACGCCTGTTGCCCCCTCTGCGTCTAGCCAGGGCTGCCACTCTCTCACGGCGTCTGTAAGCCCTTCTGGCATAAGGCTGAAATTCAGCATTGCCACCCAATGCAGCCCCCATTATATGCTGGCAAACACTGAGCTCTGAATGAAGGCAAAGATAATTGGTAAGCTCTGGCCTGAGCCAAAAATACCTGTCCAAGTGTTGGTCCAAAGCAGTAAACTCTCCTCCTTGGTCTCTGTCCAAAAAACCGTTGCACAAGAGTGAATGCTGCAAAATGGCTGGCCTTTATACTGCTGGGTAAGTGCCCTTTAATTAGCGCTCCCCCCGGCCCGGCTGGCCTGTGTACCATTCCACTTCACAGTCGCTCGGGACGCCCGGCGCACAATGGGCCGGCGCGAGTGAAGTTCCGGTTTGGGGCGCACAAAGGGCGTTGCACTATTAAATGACGTCATGATCTGCGCGCGCAGCAGGGCGCGCGCTAAGACTTTGCGCCGGCGCTAAATGTGTCCTGAAGTTGGGGAGAGGCGCAGATCGTGCTGCGCCCGGGCGATAAGCGCCTAGCGCTCGAGATCTACTCCCCCTAAGGCGCTAACGGCTGGCGCGCCCAACTGAATTTCTAGGCCATTTGGTTTTCTTGCACCAAACCACTTGTCTACTCGATTTTCTGTATCGCCGCCTGTACCTAAGTCCAGTGTCTAGAACCCAGGCGGTGGAGCGATTTGAACCGCTCAGAGACAGTCAGGGCCAGAGCTGACTGGGCACACGCCATACACCAAAACCCCCTACAAATCCTAACATCCCGGTTTACAGAGCTGCCTCCTTTCAGAATCTCTCCACTGACGCGCAAGAACCCACTGCCACCTTGCAGGAAACCAGAAGCCAGCAAGTCTATTGCTTCCTCCAGTGAGGTTTTATGAACAACCTGCCTCGCACCTGGGCTCTGCTTAGGGGACGAGACTAAAGAGGAATTCTATTCCAGCCTTGAACAATCCCTGTCCCGAGTCCCAATGGGCGACAAGATGATCCTCCTTGGTGACTTTAACGCCAGAGTTGGAAAGGACTCAGACCTCTGGGGAGGTGTGATCGGTAGAGAGGGGGTAGGGAAAGTCAACTCCAACGGTACCCTCCTCCTGTGGAAATGCTTAGAACATGGCCTCGTCATAACCAACACCTTGTTCCGTCAGAGAGACAAGTACAAGGCTTCATGGCAGCACCCTCGCTTCAAGCACTGGCATCTGCTGGACTACGTCATCGTCTGAGCGAGGGACCGCAAGGATGTCCGCACCACCCGCGCCATGACAGGAGCTGATGACTGCTGGACAGACCACTGCCTAATTCGTTCTGTCATCTCCATCTGCCTCACCTGTGACAGACTGTAGGTCCCGCATTGGACTAATCAGTCATCTCCATCTGCCTCACCTGTGACAGACTGTAGGTCCCGCATTGGACTAATCAGTCATCTCCATCTGCCCCACCTGTGACAGACTGTAGGTCCCACATTGGACAAATCAGTCATCTCCATCTGCCTCACCTGTGACAGACTGTAGGTCCCGCATTGGACTAATCAGTCATCTCCATCTGCCTCACCTGTGACAGACTGTAGGTCCCACATTGGACTAATCAGTCATCTCCATCTGCCTCACCTGTGACAGACTGGCGGTCCCACATTGGACTAATCAGTCATCTCCATCTGCCTCACCTGTGACAGACTGTAGGTCCCACATTGGACTAATCAGTCATCTCCATCTGCCTCACCTGTGACAGACTGTAGGTCCCACATTGGACTAATCAGTCATCTCCATCTGCCTCACCTGTGACAGACTGTAGGTCCCACATTGGACTAATCAGTCATCTCCATCTGCCTCACCTGTGACAGACTGTAGGTCCCACATTGGACTAATCAGTCATCTCCATCTGCCTCACCTGTGACAGACTGGCGGTCCCACATTGGACTAATCAGTCATCTCCATCTGCCTCACCTGTGACAGACTGTAGGTCCCACATTGGACTAATCAGTCATCTCCATCTGCCTCACCTGTGACAGACTGTAGGTCCCACATTGGACTAATCAGTCATCTCCATCTGCCTCACCTGTGACAGAATGTAGGTCCCACATTGGACTAATCAGTCATCTCCATCTGCCTCACCTGTGACAGACTGGCGGTCCCGCATTGGACTAATCAGTCATCTCCATCTGCCTCACCTGTGACAGACTGTAGGTCCCGCATTGGACTAATCAGTCATCTCCATCTGCCTCACCTGTGACAGACTGTAGGTCCCGCATTGGACTAATCAGTCATCTCCATCTGCCTCACCTGTGACAGACTGGCGGTCCCACATTGGACTAATCAGTCATCTCCACCTGCCTCACCTGTGACAGACTGTAGGTCCCACATTGGACTAATCAGTCATCTCCATCTGCCTCACCTGTGACAGACTGTAGGTCCCACATTGGACTAATCAGTCATCTCCACCTGCCTCACCTGTGACAGACTGTAGGTCCCGCATTGGACTAATCAGTCATCTCCATCTGCCTCACCTGTGACAGACTGGCGGTCCCACATTGGACTAATCAGTCATCTCCATCTGCCTCACCTGTGACAGACTGTAGGTCCCACATTGGACTAATCAGTCATCTCCATCTGCCTCACCTGTGACAGACTGTAGGTCCCACATTGGACTAATCAGTCATCTCCATCTGCCTCACCTGTGACAGACTGGCGGTCCCACATTGGACTAATCAGTCATCTCCATCTGCCTCACCTGTGACAGACTGTAGGTCCCACATTGGACTAATCAGTCATCTCCATCTGCCTCACCTGTGACAGACTGGCGGTCCCACATTGGACTAATCAGTCATCTCCATCTGCCTCACCTGTGACAGACTGTAGGTCCCACATTGGACTAATCAGTCATCTCCATCTGCCTCACCTGTGACAGACTGGCGGTCCCGCATTGGACTAATCAGTCATCTCCATCTGCCTCACCTGTGACAGACTGGCGGTCCCACATTGGACTAATCAGTCATCTCCATCTGCCTCACCTGTGACAGACTGTAGGTCCCGCATTGGACTAATCAGTCATCTCCATCTGCCTCACCTGTGACAGACTGGCGGTCCCACATTGGACTAATCAGTCATCTCCATCTGCCTCACCTGTGACAGACTGGCGGTCCCACATTGGACTAATCAGTCATCTCCATCTGCCTCACCTGTGACAGACTGTAGGTCCCACATTGGACTAATCAGTCATCTCCATCTGCCTCACCTGTGACAGACTGGCGGTCCCGCATTGGACTAATCAGTCATCTCCATCTGCCTCACCTGTGACAGACTGTAGGTCCCACATTGGACTAATCAGTCATCTCCATCTGCCTCACCTGTGACAGACTGTAGGTCCCACATTGGACTAATCAGTCATCTCCATCTGCCTCACCTGTGACAGACTGGCGGTCCCACATTGGACTAATCAGTCATCTCCATCTGCCTCACCTGTGACAGACTGGCGGTCCCACATTGGACTAATCAGTCATCTCCATCTGCCTCACCTGTGACAGACTGGCGGTCCCGCATTGGACTAATCAGTCATCTCCATCTGCCTCACCTGTGACAGACTGTAGGTCCCACATTGGACTAATCAGTCATCTCCATCTGCCTCACCTGTGACAGACTGTAGGTCCCGCATTGGACTAATCAGTCATCTCCATCTGCCTCACCTGTGACAGACTGGCGGTCCCGCATTGGACTAATCAGTCATCTCCATCTGCCTCACCTGTGACAGACTGTAGGTCCCGCATTGGACTAATCAGTCATCTCCATCTGCCTCACCTGTGACAGACTGTAGGTCCCGCATTGGGCTAATCAGTCATCTCCATCTGCCTCACCTGTGACAGACTGTAGGTCCCACATTGGACTAATCAGTCATCTCCATCTGCCTCACCTGTGACAGACTGTAGGTCCCACATTGGACTAATCAGTCATCTCCATCTGCCTCACCTGTGACAGACTGTAGGTCCCACATTGGACTAATCAGTCATCTCCATCTGCCTCACCTGTGACAGACTGGCGGTCCCGCATTGGACTAATCAGTCATCTCCATCTGCCTCACCTGTGACAGACTGTAGGTCCCACATTGGACTAATCAGTCATCTCCATCTGCCTCACCTGTGACAGACTGTAGGTCCCACATTGGGCTAATCAGTCATCTCCATCTGCCTCACTGTGACAGACTGTAGGTCCCACATTGGACTAATCAGTCATCTCCATCTGCCTCACCTGTGACAGACTGTAGGTCCCGCATTGGACTAATCAGTCATCTCCATCTGCCTCACCTGTGACAGACTGTAGGTCCCACATTGGACTAATCAGTCATCTCCATCTGCCTCACCTGTGACAGACTGGCGGTCCCACATTGGACTAATCAGTCATCTCCATCTGCCTCACCTGTGACAGACTGGCGGTCCCACATTGGACTAATCAGTCATCTCCATCTGCCTCACCTGTGACAGACTGTAGGTCCCACATTGGACTAATCAGTCATCTCCATCTGCCTCACCTGTGACAGACTGTAGGTCCCACATTGGACTAATCAGTCATCTCCACCTGCCTCACCTGTGACAGACTGTAGGTCCCGCATTGGACTAATCAGTCATCTCCACCTGCCTCACCTGTGACAGACTGGCGGTCCCACATTGGACTAATCAGTCATCTCCATCTGCCTCACCTGTGACAGACTGTAGGTCCCACATTGGACTAATCAGTCATCTCCATCTGCCTCACCTGTGACAGACTGGCGGTCCCACATTGGACTAATCAGTCATCTCCATCTGCCTCACCTGTGACAGACTGGCAGTCCCACATTGGACTAATCAGTCATCTCCATCTGCCTCACCTGTGACAGACTGGCGGTCCCGCATTGGACTAATCAGTCATCTCCATCTGCCTCACCTGTGACAGACTGGCGGTCCCGCATTGGACTAATCAGTCATCTCCATCTGCCTCACCTGTGACAGACTGTAGGTCCCACATTGGACTAATCAGTCATCTCCATCTGCCTCACCTGTGACAGACTGGCGGTCCCGCATTGGACTAATCAGTCATCTCCATCTGCCTCACCTGTGACAGACTGGCGGTCCCGCATTGGACTAATCAGTCATCTCCATCTGCCTCACCTGTGACAGACTGTAGGTCCCACATTGGACTAATCAGTCATCTCCATCTGCCTCACCTGTGACAGACTGTAGGTCCCACATTGGACTAATCAGTCATCTCCATCTGCCTCACCTGTGACAGACTGTAGGTCCCACATTGGACTAATCAGTCATCTCCATCTGCCTCACCTGTGACAGACTGTAGGTCCCACATTGGACTAATCAGTCATCTCCATCTGCCTCACCTGTGACAGACTGGCGGTCCCACATTGGACTAATCAGTCATCTCCATCTGCCTCACCTGTGACAGACTGTAGGTCCCACATTGGGCTAATCAGTCATCTCCATCTGCCTCACTGTGACAGACTGTAGGTCCCACATTGGACTAATCAGTCATCTCCATCTGCCTCACCTGTGACAGACTGTAGGTCCCGCATTGGACTAATCAGTCATCTCCATCTGCCTCACCTGTGACAGACTGGCGGTCCCACATTGGACTAATCAGTCATCTCCATCTGCCTCACCTGTGACAGACTGTAGGTCCCACATTGGACTAATCAGTCATCTCCATCTGCCTCACCTGTGACAGACTGGCGGTCCCACATTGGACTAATCAGTCATCTCCACCTGCCTCACCTGTGACAGACTGGCGGTCCCACATTGGACTAATCAGTCATCTCCATCTGCCTCACCTGTGACAGACTGTAGGTCCCACATTGGACTAATCAGTCATCTCCATCTGCCTCACCTGTGACAGACTGTAGGTCCCACATTGGACTAATCAGTCATCTCCATCTGCCTCACCTGTGACAGACTGGCGGTCCCACATTGGGCTAATCAGTCATCTCCATCTGCCTCACTGTGACAGACTGGCGGTCCCGCATTGGACTAATCAGTCATCTCCATCTGCCTCACCTGTGACAGACTGGCGGTCCCACATTGGACTAATCAGTCATCTCCATCTGCCTCACCTGTGACAGACTGTAGGTCCCGCATTGGACTAATCAGTCATCTCCATCTGCCTCACCTGTGACAGACTGGCGGTCCCACATTGGACTAATCAGTCATCTCCACCTGCCTCACCTGTGACAGACTGTAGGTCCCACATTGGACTAATCAGTCATCTCCATCTGCCTCACCTGTGACAGACTGGCGGTCCCACATTGGACTAATCAGTCATCTCCATCTGCCTCACCTGTGACAGAATGTAGGTCCCACATTGGACTAATCAGTCATCTCCATCTGCCTCACCTGTGACAGACTGTAGGTCCCACATTGGACTAATCAGTCATCTCCATCTGCCTCACCTGTGACAGACTGTAGGTCCCACATTGGACTAATCAGTCATCTCCATCTGCCTCACCTGTGACAGACTGGCGGTCCCACATTGGACTAATCAGTCATCTCCATCTGCCTCACCTGTGACAGACTGGCGGTCCCGCATTGGACTAATCAGTCATCTCCATCTGCCTCACCTGTGACAGACTGTAGGTCCCACATTGGACTAATCAGTCATCTCCATCTGCCTCACCTGTGACAGACTGTAGGTCCCGCATTGGACTAATCAGTCATCTCCATCTGCCTCACCTGTGACAGACTGGCGGTCCCACATTGGACTAATCAGTCATCTCCACCTGCCTCACCTGTGACAGACTGTAGGTCCCACATTGGACTAATCAGTCATCTCCATCTGCCTCACCTGTGACAGAATGTAGGTCCCACATTGGACTAATCAGTCATCTCCATCTGCCTCACCTGTGACAGACTGTAGGTCCCACATTGGACTAATCAGTCATCTCCATCTGCCTCACCTGTGACAGACTGTAGGTCCCACATTGGACTAATCAGTCATCTCCATCTGCCTCACCTGTGACAGACTGGCGGTCCCACATTGGACTAATCAGTCATCTCCATCTGCCTCACCTGTGACAGACTGGCGGTCCCGCATTGGACTAATCAGTCATCTCCATCTGCCTCACCTGTGACAGACTGTAGGTCCCACATTGGACTAATCAGTCATCTCCATCTGCCTCACCTGTGACAGACTGGCGGTCCCACATTGGACTAATCAGTCATCTCCATCTGCCTCACCTGTGACAGACTGTAGGTCCCACATTGGACTAATCAGTCATCTCCATCTGCCTCACCTGTGACAGAGTGGCGGTCCCGCATTGGACTAATCAGTCATCTCCATCTGCCTCACCTGTGACAGACTGGCGGTCCCGCATTGGACTAATCAGTCATCTCCATCTGCCTCACCTGTGACAGACTGTAGGTCCCACATTGGACTAATCAGTCATCTCCATCTGCCTCACCTGTGACAGACTGTAGGTCCCACATTGGACTAATCAGTCATCTCCATCTGCCTCACCTGTGACAGACTGTAGGTCCCACATTGGACTAATCAGTCATCTCCATCTGCCTCACCTGTGACAGACTGTAGGTCCCGCATTGGACTAATCAGTCATCTCCATCTGCCTCACCTGTGACAGACTGTAGGTCCCACATTGGACTAATCAGTCATCTCCATCTGCCTCACCTGTGACAGACTGTAGGTCCCACATTGGACTAATCAGTCATCTCCATCTGCCTCACCTGTGACAGACTGTAGGTCCCACATTGGACTAATCAGTCATCTCCATCTGCCTCACCTGTGACAGACTGTAGGTCCCACATTGGACTAATCAGTCATCTCCATCTGCCTCACCTGTGACAGACTGTAGGTCCCGCATTGGACTAATCAGTCATCTCCACCTGCCTCACCTGTGACAGACTGGCGGTCCCACATTGGACTAATCAGTCATCTCCATCTGCCTCACCTGTGACAGACTGTAGGTCCCGCATTGGACTAATCAGTCATCTCCATCTGCCTCACCTGTGACAGACTGTAGGTCCCACATTGGACTAATCAGTCATCTCCATCTGCCTCACCTGTGACAGACTGTAGGTCCCACATTGGACTAATCAGTCATCTCCATCTGCCTCACCTGTGACAGACTGTAGGTCCCACATTGGACTAATCAGTCATCTCCATCTGCCTCACCTGTGACAGACTGGCGGTCCCGCATTGGACTAATCAGTCATCTCCATCTGCCTCACCTGTGACAGACTGGCGGTCCCGCATTGGACTAATCAGTCATCTCCATCTGCCTCACCTGTGACAGACTGTAGGTCCCACATTGGACTAATCAGTCATCTCCATCTGCCTCACCTGTGACAGACTGGCGGTCCCGCATTGGACTAATCAGTCATCTCCATCTGCCTCACCTGTGACAGACTGGCGGTCCCGCATTGGACTAATCAGTCATCTCCATCTGCCTCACCTGTGACAGACTGGCGGTCCCACATTGGACTAATCAGTCATCTCCATCTGCCTCACCTGTGACAGACTGTAGGTCCCGCATTGGACTAATCAGTCATCTCCATCTGCCTCACCTGTGACAGACTGTAGGTCCCACATTGGACTAATCAGTCATCTCCATCTGCCTCACCTGTGACAGACTGTAGGTCCCGCATTGGACTAATCAGTCATCTCCATCTGCCTCACCTGTGACAGACTGGCGGTCCCACATTGGACTAATCAGTCATCTCCATCTGCCTCACCTGTGACAGACTGTAGGTCCCACATTGGACTAATCAGTCATCTCCATCTGCCTCACCTGTGACAGACTGTAGGTCCCACATTGGACTAATCAGTCATCTCCATCTGCCTCACCTGTGACAGACTGTAGGTCCCACATTGGACTAATCAGTCATCTCCATCTGCCTCACCTGTGACAGACTGTAGGTCCCACATTGGGCTAATCAGTCATCTCCATCTGCCTCACCTGTGACAGACTGTAGGTCCCGCATTGGACTAATCAGTCATCTCCATCTGCCTCACCTGTGACAGACTGTAGGTCCCACATTGGGCTAATCAGTCATCTGCAAACTCATTTTTAATGTGGAAGAAAGTCATCCTCGGTTCCGAGGGACTGCCTAAGAGAAGAGAAGAGAATTAAGATATTCTTTGGTTGACCCAGTGGAAAAAAATTATTTGGATTCTTCCAGTTAGACTATAAACTAAGTGATTGCCAAACTTGATGAACAATTTATCGGAAGAGGTTCCCTAGTTTGTGAAAGATTCACAGTTGTGTTACATGTAATCCAATCCAAAAACCCTAAATGACCGTGAACAACTTCAAATTTAACAAGTACTACTTCAAAGTTTGTGCTCAGGAATAATGCCTAGACTTTATTCCAGAGAAACAGAAGTGTGACCAGTTCTCCACAATGAAATGATTAATATCCTAACTTTACAATACTGACATGTTATTTACAACTAGCTCGCCAAGGGATTTATTTTCTTGGTCCATTCACTCACCATAGTTTTGTTAAATATATGCTTTATTCTATCAGAAATGTGCCTGAGAGCTGGAATGGCCCACAAATCACTGTCTTATTAGAGTAGCGTTGAAGAAGGTTACTTACCAGGGCAGACATATATAATGAACGAGCTTAATTTGCAAGGTTCTTCCCCATGTATATTTAATTGACATCAGTACGCTTTGCACACATTTTTGTTTACACTGCATAATGGAGCAACCTTCTGAATATGTCTGGTTATATTTGACTGATAGACTAGATCTCAAGGAGGAGAAATTCGGTATCACCCCATTTGGGGCGCAATTATCAGCCGGGCGCAACGTTTATTTCCTGGCACTAATTATCACCTCCGACTGCAAACTTGGCTTCTATCGCCCCTGGAGGTGATTGGAGCGCTAAATCAGGCATTACACACCTGTCTTGAGGCACAAAGGCCGAGGAGCGAGGCGCTACCTCAGAGCGCGGGGGAAGCTCATGTGATGTCAGTCAGCAATGGAACACAGACACATTGGCGCCGGCCAGTTCTTAAAGGGAGGGTTGATCTTGCTCTCCATCCACACCCTGCTCATTGCAGCCTTGAATCTCGGCCTGGAGAGACCTGTACATCAAATCTGCTGGAAAGAACAATGGAGAGGCCCAGGGAAAGAGCTCAGAGTGCAGCCCCCATAGTCTCTTCTAAATCGATGCAAGGACGATCAAATCAAAATGAACCTGCAAAGTGCTGCTCAGTACCCAAAACTCCTTCACACAGCGTTGAATCTCTCCAGAAGTCTCTCTCTGTCTCTCTCAGAATGCGTGGTGCAAAAATGTCACCGACAAAAAAAGGCAGGAAGCGGTCGCCTTTAAATAGCGCTCCCCCAGTCCTTTCCCGACTGCAGACCGCTTCCCTCAACCTGTCGTTGCTAGCGGCAGGCGGTAAGGCAGGGGGCGCCACTCAGTATCCAGTCCTGGGCGCTACCGGGGCATTGCATGCTCGACTGACGTCATGATCTGTGGGCGCAGGAGATTGTGGCGGTAGTGTTTAGCGCCGCCGCAAAATGTCTGGTCAATTTTGCGAGCGGCACAAACATCGCCACGCCGGGCACTAGCAACCGAATTTTTCCCCCAGTCTTTCTTTTGCATGCTGCCATGCCGAGAAGTCCTTCATGTATTTTCCATAGAACTTCTAGTCTCATGGACTTCAGTATAATTTTGTTTTTTTCGCAGAATATCATTTTCTGCAAACAGTTAGGGCAGGATTTTCATTGGGCCGTGTCGGCGGGATTGGAGGTATGTGGGGGGTTAAAATCCCGAAATCGGGGGTCCCAAACCCATCCCGCACCCAACCCGCCTTGATGCCAGTTTCAAAGGAGGCGGGTACCCGACCCGCACTGGGACCCGCCTCCCCGAGGCGGGAAGGGGATTACTGCCAATTAACTGCCTGTTAACAGGTAGTTAACAGGCAATTTTTAGCCTAATCCCTATTTTTAATGTTGAAGTGTGGGATTCCCGACGGCTCCAAACCATGCCAAGTTAGAGGACCGTCGGGATGAAGGGCTTGGAGGGGTCGAGATGTCCGGTGTTCAGGTGAGTGATGGGTGCATGAGTGCAAAGGTAAGTGTGTTTGGTGTGTGTAAAGTATTTAAAGAAGTCCTACTAACCTTTACTAACCTTTACAGCCTTCCTTCCTTCAGGTCTCGGGAGCCCCTCATCTCACCGGCACAGAAAGCAAAATGGCTGCGAGCTGTCCAAAATTGCAGCATTCAGCTTTCTGTTCCGGGGAGATCTCTAAATCAGCCTGAGAGGAAGGAATTAACTTAGAGTACAGATTGTCAGTGTTTGACAGCTTCAAACAGCTGTCAAACGCTGATATTTCATCTGTCAAAATCTGTGACATCACCTGTTGCCGGTTGGCCCTTAATTGGCTGGGCGGACTCAACAAGGTCAATCAAGTCAAAATCGCGTGGGTTGGCTAGAACTCGATGGAGGCGGGACTACAACCCCGAAAGTTGTAGTCCCGACTCCTCAATGAAAATCCAGCCCTTAATCTCAGAAATACATGTGTTCCTTGACACCAGCAGATACATCTGGCACTGCTTTTGGCCATCCTGACATTATCACGACATTCACTTGTTGCAGTCTTCTGAATCTTCTGCAGTCCTGTCTTGTATTCATGTTGTTTTATTTTCTGATATATCCAATTTTGTGTTTCTATGTGTTCCTTTGCTTCATAGTTTGGTTGATAGGTTGTTGAGAGTCTGCAGCTGAGACTTCTTTCTCTGGCTTGTGCTGGACATCCAAGTCATACATTTGGAATTGTAACAGCATCCTATGCAGCGGTGGTGGTGCTGTCAATAATGTTTTTGCATGATTTTTCAAAGGGTATGTGGTCAGTTGGACGATGACCCTACATCATGATGGAATTTTCTGCACCCTTTCACAATAGCTAACATCTGTGTATAAACTGTGCATAATTCTTTTGTACTTTAGTAACTGCAGAAGAACAGGATTAGGTCATTCAGCTCCTCAAACCTGTTCCACCATTCAAATAAATCATGGCTGACCTGTACCTTTGCTCCATATGCTCTGATACCCTTACCTAACAAAAATCTATCAATCTCAATCTTAAAAATTTAAACTGACCCAACACCCACAGCCTTCTTGGGGAAGAGAGTTCCAGATTTCCACTATCCTTTTTGTGAAAAAATGCTTCCTGATTTCACTCCTAAATGGCCGAGCTCTAATTTGAAGATTATACCTCCCTGTTCTGGATTCCCCCACCAGAGAAAATAGTTTCTCTGCGTCTTCTCTATTGAATCCCTTTATCATTTAAATATCTTGATTAGCTTGATCCACCACGTAAAGATCACTCCTCTATTTAACTCTCTAATGTACACATGGTGCCAATCTCTGAGCTGGTGCTTGCTATGCCCAATTGAGTGATGCCATTTCAGGAAGGCTGCTCTTCTCTTACTGCACTGACACATCGACATTTTCAGCACCTGAAATGAAAGAGAGGGACAAGGATTCGTTTTTAGAGTAAAGAGAGAACAGAGAGAGATGAGTGGCTGCTGGAAGCAGTTGCAGTTTGTCATGCAGAGTGCATAGTGAGGCATAGAAGTGAGAAGAGAAAAAGAAGGTAAGGTGTAAAGAAACCCTGCGTGATGTTGCCTCCAGCATTGCCACTCGCCAAGGCCATGATTCGCCCCCTGCCTGCGATGTCCAGCATGTCCTCCTCGAGTGGGTGGTTGGCGTGCAGGTGGCCACTGACTTCTCTGGTCGCCAGCTGTTGCCTCACGTTGTGTGCGACCTTCTCCTGCAAGACAGGAGGGAGTGTGTTAGTGATAGCCTTGTGAGCTGTTGTGAGAATGTGGCTGTCGTGGTAGAATAGTGTCGATGTTGTGTGCAATATGTGAGGTGTGAGAGTTGCTGAGAGTAGGAGGTGCAGAGAGTTTGAGTAGGAGGTGAAGGAGGTGGAGTGAAGTGTGATGCGGTGATTGTAGGAGGGTGAAGGGAAGTGGAGGAGGGGTGTGTTGTGAGTAGTGGAGGGGCAGTGTAGGAGACAGTAGTTGAGGTGAGGGGTACGATTCTTACTTTGACAACTCTGCTGAGATCATTAAACATCTTTTGGCATTGCAGCCATGTCCTGGGAGCTCAGCTCCTTGCAATGAACTCCTCAGCCATCTGTTCCAGCGGGTGATGGAGGTGCTGCCTTGAGGGCTTTCTGCCCCCAGGGGGGGAAACAGGATCTCCCTCCTCTTGTTCACTACCTGGGCCAGGACCTCTGAAGTTGCATTGGTGAACCTGAGGGCCTGATCAACAGATCTTACAGCCTTTGCTCTGTTCACAAGTGGTCACTCCTGTTTGCAACCACAGTGCATCTCCCCTTTAAGAGGTGCTGGCTGCATTTGCGCAGTGTCAGAGCTGCCCAATTTCCCACCCCTCTGAAACAGGCATGCAGCCAATGAGCATGGCTGCATATGATAATGAGCTGCCAGCACCACACCAAGCACCTGCAGTACAAGCCCTGAACCCCTGCATGCCCATTTTTGGGTGCAATCGAATTTCTAGGCCACAGAGTCACAGTTATGATCAGATTCATTTTGTTTAATCAGTAGAACTTTTCTTTGTGTAATGATAGAAACTAAAGAACACTCCAATCTTCCCGACATCAGTGGGCCATCTTACTTGACTTAAACAAGATGGCGCCTGTAGTGTCCGCGTATCAATAATACACGGACTGCAGGAGAACAATAATAACAGGTATTTACTGAACAGAGGGTAAGCTTAAACTGAAAGTACAGAAGTCTGCTATGGCTTTATATACAGGTGTGGTCATTGCCAGTACTGCAGTATAAAATCACTTCTCTCTTAAAGGTACATACACAACAATTCCTCCCCTTTTAGATAAACAGTACATAACATTCATTTAACAACTAAATAATAACTAATTACAATTACAATTTTCTCTGTACTATATACATCAACTGAAATAATCATTTATAAGTTCAGTCTTTGAGGAGGCTTCCTGATCCTGACTGGATAGCGCCTTTCTCGAGTATCCTGTTCTTGCGGCGGAGTCGATTCTGGCTCATTGTCATTGGTTGGTTCGTCAGCTTCCAATACCACTGATTCTGAGGTAGACGCAATCTGTACTTTGGGTTCATTACCTGGTGCACATGCTCGTGGTATGGGTTTGGCTTGTTCCTGTGACTCTAGAATCTGGTCAGCACGGCGTCTCACGATGCTCTCTCCAACGTCCACTGTGTACATTAGTGGTCCCTGCTGTGTGCAAATCATTCCTGGCTGCCATTTTTCTGTTCGGTAGTCACGGGCCAAGACTGGTTGCCCTATCTTGAAGCTCCTGGTTGGCTTCTCATTGATGTGCTGGAATTGCTTATCCTCAACATCTCATTTTATGTTTGGTTTGAGCAAATCCAGGCGACATCTTAGCCTTCGGTTGAAGAACATTATGGCTGGAGCTTGGTTGGTGACTGCATGTGTCGCATTCCGGTAAGCAAACAAGAAATTATCCACCTTGTGTTGTAGTGATATGTCGTCGTTATACATTGCCTTTATTGCCTTTTTAAAGGTCTGAACAAACCTCTCAGCCAATCCATTTGTGGCTGGATGATATGGGGCGGATGTGTAATGTTTCACCCCATTATTCCTCAGAAACTTCCGGAAATCCTCGGACACAAACTGTGGTCCATTGTCGGAGCAAATCTGTTCTGGCAAGCCATTCCTGGCAAAGATGGTCCGTAGGACTGCAATAGTTTTCTCCGTGGTGGTGGAGGACATTTGATGACTTCTGGCCATTTCGAATGGGCATCCACGGCGATTAAAAACATGAGTTCAAAAATGGACCAGCAAAATCAATGTGTACCCGTTGCCATGGAGATGAGGGCCACTCCCATGGGTGTAGCGGGGCCTGTGGTGGAGCGTTTTGGACCTTCTGGCATCCTGTGCATCTCTTGGTCATATCCTCGATTTCTTTATCGATTCCCGGCCACCACACAAACGCCCTGGCTAGGCTCTTCATTTTTACCCCTCCCAGATGACCCTAATGAAGCTCATTGAGCACTCTATCTCTCAACTTGGGTGGAATTACCACTCGGGATCCACACATCAAGGTCTCCCGGCACACTGACAGCTGTTCTCTCCTTGGCGAGAATGCTGGCAACAGTGAGTCGTCGTGTGCTGGCCATCCCTTCACCGTCAAATCATAGACCCGAGAGAGTGTCGGGTCATTTTGGGTTTCCTTCTCTATCCATGAGATTGTAACAGGTAGACATTCGACTATGGTCGAATGGAATAGCTCAACAGGGTCCACTGCAGGTGCTTCCTCCACCGTAGGCGCGACAGCCCATCAGCGTTTCCATGCTGTTTCGTACCCTTGTACTCTATGTCGTACTGATGTGCCCCTAGAAAAAGTGACCATCTTTGCAGCCGTTGCGCCGTCATCACTGGAACGCCCTTCTTTGGGTTAAAAATGGAGACCAGAGGCTGATGATCAGTCAGTAGGGTGAATTTCTGCCCGTGCAGATAGTGATTGAACTTCTTCACCCCCCACACCAGGCTGAGGGCCTCTCTGTCAATCTGGGCGTAGTTACACTCGGCTGAGGTTAACGAGCGCGACGCAAAGGCTATTGGCCTCTCTGAACTGTCAAGGAATTTGTGTGACAGCACCGCTCCAATGCCGTAGGGAGACGCATCACATGCCAACCGAATCGGTAGTGTTGGATTGTAGTGGGCCAATACTTCTTTTGAAGTGATTAGGCATTTACATTTCTGAAAAGCACGCTTACACTCATCACTCCATTTCCATGTTACTCCAGTTTGCAGCAGGGCCTTCAGTGGGTGCAGAATTGTAGATAAATTCGGCAAGAACTTATGGTAGTAGTTCACCAACCCGAGGAACGACCTCAGTTGCGACAAATTTTCCGGTGCTGGAGCCTTGACTACTGCCTCAATCTTGTCTGGGGACTTATGCAACCCTTCCTCATCAATCATGTGGCCACAATACGAGATTTGTCTCCTGAAGAACTCGCATTTGGGGCGGTTGGCTCGTAGCCCATATTCTTGTAATCTAGTGAGCACCTGCTCCAGGTTGGCAAGGTGTTCACTGTCATTTTCGCCCGTAACCAGGATGTCGTCCAAATAACACTGGGTCCCCGGGATCCCTTGCAGGACTTGTTCCATCGCCCTCTGCCAAATAGCCGGGGCTGATGCTATTCCGAATACCAGTCGGTTGTACTGGTAAAGACCTTTGTGAGTGTTTATCGTGAGGTATTTCCTAGATGCTTCTTCCACCTCCATTTGTAGATACGCTTGGGCCAGATCAATCTTCGTAAAGCGTTTCCCTCCAGATAGTGAGGCAAAAATATCTTCTATCCGTGGAAGTGGATATTGTACTGTGTGCAGGACTGGGTTCACAGTTACCTTGAAGTCCCCACAGATGCAAACCTTCTTCGGCTCCCCAGGCGTGCTGCTCAATGATTTCTTCACTACAGGAATGATGGGTGTGGCCCACTCGCTCCAGTCCACCTTGGACAGCACACCCGAATGCTCCAGACTCTCCAGCTCTGCTTCAACGGCTGGGCGGATCGCGTACGGTACCGGTCTGGCCTTAAAATTTTTGGGGTTTGCGTTATCTTCGATTTTTATCATTGCCGTTACTCCTTTTAGAGTCCCAAGTCCTTGTTGGAACACCTCTTTCGCGTCAGTTAGAATTTTTGACTGTCGTCCAGGTGTGACATCGTCATCCTTTTTGTCAGTCACAGTTAGCGCCTGAATGGAATGCCAATCCAATTGTATTTTTCGGATCCATTCACGTCCCAAAAATGGTGGTCCTCCATCTTGTAGTATTTAAAGATACAGTTTCTGTGTTTCCTTGCCGTTGTATTTAACTGGCACCCTCATTTTTCCTCTGGGGTAGACTTTTTGCCCCGTGTATGTCTTCAATACAATGGACGTGTCCTTCAAGGGTATGTGTGAGAATAGCCGCTCATAGTCTCGTCGATTCATGACAGTTAGGGCTGATCCTGTGTCCAATTCCATCTTTACTTGGGACCCTGCTATCATGAGGGTGACCCAAATGGTTCGGTGATCCTCCTTTGCGATCACGTTGTGTAACTTTAGACAACTTAGTCTCCTGCTCCCGGAGTCATTATCACTCTCCTGATCTTCTGAACTACTGTCTGTCATTTTTTTTACTTTCTTGTACTTTTCCTTAGTAGTTCTTTTAGTGTTGGTTTTCTTTCCCGACCTGCAGACTCTTGCTATGTGTCCCATTTTCCCACATTGCCTGCATACTTTGTCCTTAAACCAGCAGTCCTTCTGATCATGGGTTGTTCTGCCGCAGTGATAGCACTTTCTGCTCCATATGCCATTTCGTTAGCGCTGTATTCTTCTGGTTTCTGTTGTATTTCCGCAGCTCCCCGTGCTGCTGCTTCATAGGATACTGCCAGGCTGAAAGCCTGTTCTAGCGTCAGGTCCTTTTCCGAAAGTAGTCGTTTCTGGGTTCCTTCACTCTGGAGCCCGCAGACAAACTTATCCCTTAAGGTGTCTGCCAGTCCTGCTCCGAACTGGCAGTGCTTCGATAACTTGCGTAGTTCCGTAAGATAGTCAGCATTGCTCTCATCTTTGTGCTGGTTTCTTTTATGGAACTTGAATCTTTCTGCTATCAGCAGCGGTGTAGTGTTTAGGTGTTCCTGTAAGATATTAACAATCTCTTCAAAACTTTTCTCCATTGGTTTAGCTGGGGTAATTAACTTCCACAATAGGCTGTACTTTCTCGCGCCCATCAAATTTAATAATACCGACGCCTTCTTTCCATTGGCCACCACATTTGCCTTGCAGTACACTTCAATTCTTTCCACATACGTGGTCCAGTCTTCTACCTCGTTGTCGAAAGCAGTGATACTGCCACTCTTCGGCATCTTGGGTGGTTTAAAATGGCGCCTCCTGCGCTTTTCCTTCTTCCCCAATGGAATAAAATGGCGCCTCCCGCGCTTTTCCTTCTTCCACTTGCTGTCATGCTGCTCCTAGCGTTCTACAGGGTAATGGCGGTGACCCGCGGCTTCGGCGCGGCTCACTTTCTCTACGCTGCCCGGTTCTTGAGCACCGACCACGCCCTGTGCGCTCCACCCTCTCTCTCTCTCTTTTCCTCCCGACGACGCTGCACGGCCCCTTTGCAGAGCCGCTCGATCGAGCTCGAGCCCACCGCAGTCCGGAAGGGTCAGCGCACTACCTGCTACCAGCACGATTTGCTGGAACACCTTGACTGGGGAGCCAAGCCCAGCTCTCCACAGCCTCCCCTGCAATTCTCCGAACTCCGATGGATCCCTGGGCGGTTGCCCACGGTCGACGCCCATTGCTCTGACTTCGACCTCCAAGAAGCTTCTTTTCAGGGAAAGATCCCCGTGAGGTGATGCAGTACTGCAGGTGAGTTCGAACCTGCTCGTCGCCAGTGTAGTGTCCGCGTATCAATAATACACGGACTGCAGGAGAACAATAATAACAGGTATTTACTGAACAGAGGGTAAGCTTAAACTGAAAGTACAGAAGCCTGCTATGGCTTTATATACAGGTGTGGTCACTGCCGGTACTGCAGTATAAAATCAGTTCTCTCTTAAAGGTACATACACAACAGCGCCTAACTATCATCCAGCACTTTTTTACCTCACACTTTTCCCTTTAACAAACCAGACTGTCCTCACAGCCTTCCTGTTTCTAGCAGCTTCTACTCTCCACTCTTTTATTTCTCTCTTCAGTTAGATATGAAAGGATTTTCCAACATAATGGGGGGAATTTTTACTTACCGATGCGCGGGGGTGGGGCGGTGGGGGGGCGGTCCGGTACCACACGGGAAACCCAGTAGTCTGGGTTTCCCCATATGCTGTGGAGATTTAACTCCACGGTGTGTGTCTTACATAATTAACAGGTTCCCCGCTTGGAATTCAGCCTGATTGACAGGCTTGGCTTCCAGTCGGGCGGGAAACGCTCCGGAGGAGGTAGGTCCGATCCCTGACCCCGGGGGTGGGGGGATCATCCAATCCCTAACCTCAGGGTGGAATCCGATCCCTGACCTGGAGGGGTGGGGAGGCCGATCCCAGGGACTGGAAGGAAGCACTCCTGCTCCTCCTGGCCCACAAGGAGTGTTCCCCGAGGCTATCCTTGCCTCGCTGCAGCTGCCAGGTTTCCCAAGGCCCGGGAAACCCTGCCGGCCACAGTACAATGTGCACAGTAGGTTAAGTGTAAGGCTTCCTGCCTAGTTAACTTATTTAAAATGCCAACCCATTTCCTGGGAGTGGCTTGGCTGCCTGCCTCATGTACCGCCTCAGGTAAAACCCGGAGGTTGGCGGGTTGGAGTCGGCTTCCTGACACACTTTGAATTTTTGGCCTTTTAATCCCCCACACGCACCCGCTCCCACCCATTCACCCATGTTAAAATTCTCCCCAATGAGTGTGCAGTGTTTTCAATTACCTAGAGAAGATAACAAATTGCTTAATTTTCAGGTTCTGGGCAAAAAAACTTCCATTTACCCTCTTTCATTTGGGAGCCTTTATATTAAACTTGTGAAAATGCACTTTACTAAAAAGACAATATTAAGAATGACCCTCCTTTTCAAATCTTTCCTTCCCTTCTCCTGATTTCCTGCTATGTACTGTTCCCGCCTGATTTATGCCGGTTTCAGAATTTTTACCTTGTGAGCTTTTGGAACTGAGGATTTTGAACACTGTCAAGGGATGCATGTTGCACTGAATGTCTTTTACAAGACCTTGGTCAGCCCTCAGCTAGAATACTGTGTCTAGTTTTGGTCTTCTCACATGGTGGGTGATATTGAGGCTTTGGAAAGGGTGCAGAGGAGGATGACTAGACTAATTCCCAGTTAAAGCATCTCAGTTAACAACATAGGCTAAAAGAGTTGGGACTCTACACTTTAGAGAAGCGTAGATTTAGAGGTGATCTGATTGAGGTTTGCAAGATGATGAAGGGAATAGATTGTGTTCCGGTTGACAGTTTGTTCCAAGTAAATAGGTATGGGAGGACCAGGTGTAAGCATCGAACGCAGGCCCCAATTTCATTTCCGACCTTTTGAATGATAGTTACCAACAGCCTTTTTGGAGAAGATGGGAGGGGTTCAGGTGTTTGGGGACAGAAGATTCCAGCCAGACCTACAAACTAATTATGGGAGAATTTCTGGGCAGACAGAATTCTCTGGGAAGGCAATGGGCCCGGGTAGGTGACTCATACAGTGACGAGCACCTAGATGAGATAGCCCCGAAGGCGGGAACCGGACAAAAGAGGGCCATCGTAAATTAATGGGAAGCCACTTAACCCAGGATCAGGTGAGAAGTGCAGCCCATCATCTGCCATTAACATCAGCACCTAGATGGGCTAAACATAGAAATATAGAAGATAGGAGCAGGAGTAGGCCATTCGGCCCTTCGAGCCTGCTCCGCCATTCAACGAGATCATGGCTGATCATCCAAACCCTAACACCCGGTCCCTACACCGACAGCCATCCCACCCAAGCCCTATCCCCGTAACCCCACGTATTTAATCCCCCCTAACACTAAGGGCCAATTTTTTATCATGGCCAATCAACCTAACCCGCACATCTTTGGACTGTGGGAGGAAACCGGAGCACCCGGAGGAAACCCATGCAAACACGGGGAGAATGTGCAAACTCCACACAGACAGTCACCCGAGGCCGGATTTGAACCCGGGTCCCTGGCGCTGTGAGGCAACAGTGCTAACCACTATGCCACCGTGCCCAAAAAGGTGGGAAACCAGACAAAGAAGACAAAGAAAGGTGATTAAAAAGACATCACTGCAACTACACAGAGCAGAGTGAACTTTTAGGATATAGAGAAGGCAGCTTTGCCATTTTCTCTCTCTCTCTCGCTTGCTCTAAACCACCACGAGTGACAAGAGCCTTGCCTTGTTCTTCGACTGTAGGAACGAACCTCGAAACTGGGACTTGGATACTGCATCGGCGATACGGAACCAGGAGACACGTTCTACACGGGAGCAGCGAGCAAGAAAACAGACAATCGGGGTGAGCATTGTCCAAGCCCACGCATCCTTATGACCACCGGTACTGTGTAAGGGGGTGTTGTGTATCCCAACCAATCCAGAGGGGCTTAGTGGGGAGGTTCTGTGTGTATTATATAGTGTATGTTCCGGGGTTTGTGGGACAAGTCCATGTTATACTCTGTATAGCAACACAGTGTGATTTTAGGCGTCTTAATATGAGACAGGGGCCTGTTCGACAGGCCAAGTTGTATTGTTGTACTGTTTGTTTTATGCCACCAGGCATTTTACATGCTGGAGGCGGGTGTGTGTATTAACCTTATTAAACACCGTACAGTTGAGTCTGAAAAGCTTGTCTGTGTTCCAATCCTGTTCACAGTAATTCCTGTCGTATAGAACTAAGTAGGACGTGTGATTCGAACCACCAAAGAAAACCACCTACAGAATTGGCGACCGCGGCAGGACGATAGGCTGTGTGAATAGCATCATGGAAAGTTTAGAGGGCAAGAGATCTGCAATGGGGGACAGAATTTCCTCCTATGTGTTTGGTAAAGTTAATGTGTCTCAGCAGTGGATGCTGGAGATGTTGCATTCTGACAGTCCTCAGGATAGGGCTGCAGAGTGGACAGGGAGCAAGGACTCCTGTGCCTGCAGAAACAGGTCCAACTGCTCAGGGAGCAGGTTGGAAAGCTGCAGGCCGAGCTCAGGGAATCAGAAGAAAAGTCAGACGTAAGGGGAATAGTCGGGAGTAGACTAGTGGAGGAGTTGCGCGAGGAAAGACAGGAGAAACACGCACAGAGGAAACCTCCCGTAACACCGGGGAGTACCTGTAGTGCCAGGTCACCGAGGCCAAGCTCAATAAGCAGGCTGTAAGGGAGGAGAACGCCCGCTTAACGGGTAAAGTTGACGGACTAGAGGGGCAGCTTAGAGACATAAAGGCAGCCTACAGGGTAGCCAGGAGCAAGGGGTATGAGGATTTAAACCACAGGCCCTGTGAGGAAAGGATTAAAAGTCTGACCCAAGCCCTGTCCAAAGCCAGAGAGATGGTTTGCTTAACAACCCCGGGGGAAGCTCGGGTGGACTGGGAAGAGGAAAGTCAAGGGTCTGAAGATTGGGTCTGGGATAGGGAAGTCCCACTGGCGCCAGAAACACCACCGAGACCAATGTACCTTCTGCGGCAGCAAAGATACGGTCCGCCCACACCTAACGGTGCTCAGGGCCCGCTGCAGAGTGATTATGTGGTTCCATTTACCACCCCACAACTGCAGGCTATGATAGCAAGCATGCCCAAATTAAGAAAAGAAGTAGAGCAAATTGGGGGGATCAATGGGTGTAGTGAGGGTGAAACTCACAGGCTGTTTCTATTTTCCCTGGATAGAAAATTATACCAGGCCCTGTCCGCATCCACCAAGCTGGGGCAGGGAACCACAGCAGATTTAAAGGAGGAAATCCTGAGAGCCATGGGACATACCCAGGGTAGTCCGTTCTCCCGAGTGGAGAGAACGCTGCAGCTGGCTGGCAAAGTATCACAGGCATTCGCAGACAGGCTATGGCCTGTATACAAAAAGGCCACGGGTGGGATACTAGACAGGTTACAGCTGCAAGGGGGCACCAGGAATCACTGGCTCGGGACCCTCGTGGCAAACAGTTTGCCACGAATAAGGGCAAAAGCAGAAGCCTGGTTTGACTCCGAGGACCTCGCGAATACGGAGGCAGGCGTGCTTGTTATGTATTGTGTGTTCTCCTCCCTCCTGTGGTGGCGCTGTCATAGCAGATAAATGGTTGGGTGTTCTCTTGGTTAAGTTTATCTCTCTTTGTTTGGAACTCTCCAGAACTTCCCTTCCCCTTCGAATAAAGCACTTCATGTTGAATCTCTGAGTTCTGAGTTCTAATTGTGTCTAGGTAAAAAGGTACCGACACAACAAAGTGGCAACGAGGAGTGGATGAATCTGCGTAAGTTACGGGTGCAGTGAGTAAACAGAAATTTAAATTTGAAACATGAGATGGCTACTATATTAGGAAACATCGGTGATTTTGATGAAAATGTGGAGCAATGGAGCACTTATACGGAACGTTTTGACTATTTTGTCTTGGCGAATGCAGTGGCAAACGAAAAGGTCGTGCCTACCTTTTTGAGTGTAATGGGACCGAAGACATTCAATTTACTTCGCAGCCTTGTGCAGCCAGATAAGCCAGGAACTAAAACATATAAGCAACTAGTGGAAATTCTTGGAGCACATTTTTCACCAAAACCTTTGGTTATTGCTGAGAGATTTAGATTTCACAAACGGAATCAAGAGGAGGGAGAATCAGTGACGATGTTTATTGCTGCTTTAAAAAGGTTGTCGGAACACTGCCAGTTCAAGGAGATGCTGAATGACACCATTAGAGACAGACTTGTGTGTGGTCTGCTAAGTGCAGCCACACAGAAACGCCTTCTTACTGAGGACAACCTTACTCTTGAAAAGGCTATTGAAGTTAATGTCTCCATGGAGATGGCGGAAAAGGAGGCTCACCAGTTGAGTTCAACAGGGAGAGTTCACAAGGTGTCGTCTGAGCCTAAAGGTGCGTGGAACGGCACATGTTACCGTTGTGGGAAAACGGGCCATCACGCTAATGACTGCTGGTGTACGGAGCTGGAATGCCAAAATTGTGGCAAAAAGGGTCACATTGAACACGCGTGTAGAGGGAAAAAAAGAACAGACAGAGCTGGGAAGCATGGAAGCAAAATGTCTGTATTTGGACAAGAGAGGAAAAAGAGTGTTCATTCAGTGCAGTATGATGGAACAAGCAAAACAGAGGGGAACGACACCTCTGAGGAGGAAGAGGTGCACATACTGACGGTTGCAGGTGGTTCAAATGGATACTGGGTGTCACCACTGGTGGAGGGACAATCTGCGGATGGAGGTGGACACAGGCGTGGCTGTGTCCCTTGTGTCAGACACTGTCTACAACAAAATGCTAAAGCATCTTACCCTTCAGCCAACAAACATTGTGCTAAAGACGTATACCGGCGAACCTGTGGCCATGAGAGGCGCCATTGAGGTGACAGTTAAATTGAACGGACAGACTGCAAAATTGCCACGATATGTGGTAAAGGGAAATTACCCATCACTACTGGGACGTGCGTGGCTAGAGAAAATCACACTGGACTAGCCTGCAGTCCGCATGATTTCAAAAGGGGAGTCAGGTCTGACTGCAATGTTAAACAAACATGCAGAACTCTTCAATGGGGAACTTGGGAGCATGAAAAAGATCAGCGTGAGACTGGATATTAAACCTGACAGCAAGCCGAAGTTTCACAAAGCCCGACCTGTACCCTATGCAATTAGGCCAAAAGTTGAGGCTAACTTGGAGGCCTTAGTCGAGAATGGAGTCCTAGAGCCTGTGAGCGTGAGCAAATGGGCCACACCCATTGTTCCTGTCCTGAAAAAGGATGGATCTGTTTGAATCTGCGGGGATTTTAAAGTGACGATTAACCCGGTGCTGTCTGCGGACCAGTACCCTCGTCCCCTCATTGATGATCTTTTTACAGGCCTGGCCAGAGGGCAAAAGTTCAGCAAAATAGACTTATGCCAGGCTTATCTACAAATGCATGTCGATGACAAATCAAAGGAGCTGCTGACAATTGTGACACACAAGGGGCTATACAGGTACTGCCACCTTCCGTTTGGAATTATATCGGCCCCTGCTCTATTCCAAAGGGCAATGGATCAGATTTTGAGTGGACTGCCAGGAGTCCAGTGCTACCTGGATGACATCCTTGTCACTGGGACAAATGAGGAGGATCATCTTCAGAACTTGGATGCGACACTACAACGACTGAAAGAGTACGGACTCAGAGTTCGTAAAGACAAATGTGAATTCTTTCAGTCTTCAGTTGAGTACCTGGGGCATGTGATTGACGCTACTGGCCTGCATAAGGCGCCGTCAAAGGTCAAGGCGATCGTGGAGGCCCCAGCACCCCAGAATGTGAGCCAGTTATGTTCATTTCTGGGGCTACTTAACTACTATGGGAAGTTTATTCCAGACTTAGCAACATTGCTGAAGCCGTTACATCAGTTGCGATGTCAAGGCAAAACATGGAAAAGGACTGAACTGTGCAACGAAGCTTTCGCCCAAGCAAAGAAAGTGTTACGTCCGTGAATAATTGAAACACGGACAGCAGGAGTGAACAAAATAAGTCTTTACTGGTGGAAGTCAATAGTGAAACTAAAAAACACAGAGGCTCACTAGCGCCTTTTATACAGGGGTGGTGACTGCCGGTACTGCAGTCTGAGACCAGTTATTCTCTTAAAGGTACATACACAACAGAAAGCATTGCTGAAATCGGAGGTCCTGACACATTTCGACCCAAAGCTACCCATGCAGCTAGCATGTGATGCATCACCATATGGTGTGGGAGCAGTCATATCCCACATCATGCCTTCGGGTGAAGAGAAACCTATCACCTTCGCATCATGCACCTTGAACAAGGCTGAGAGTAACTATGCGCAGATCGAGCGCGAGGCCTTGGGAATCGTTTTTGGAATTTGAAAATTTCATCAGTACCTGTTTGGGAGAAGGTTCACACTCCTGACGGACCACCGTCCATTGACTTCAATCTTCGGGCCCCACACCGGAATTCCGTCTCTCGCTGCAAACAGGATGCAAAGGTGGGCTTTACTGTTGTCAGGACACACATACGACATCAAATATCGCAAATCAGACTTGCACAGCAACGCAAGCGGTCTCTCGAGGCTACCCTTGCCTGTTACTCCCCCAGAGCCTCGTCAGATAGACATCTTCTACTTTAGACAAGTGGAGGGAGCACCTGCCACTGCAGTTCAGGTGCGAAGGTACACCCACAACGATCCAGTCCTGTCTGAGGTAATGGACGATGTAATTCGAGGGAGAGCTATAGGAGATTCTCCTAGTTTGAAACCTTACGTTTCAAAAAGAAATGAACTCTCCGTCCAGGCAGGTTGTCTTCTTTGGGGACGCCATGTCATCATTCCGCCACCTCTGAGGGAACCTATACTGCAACAACTTCATACAGGCCACAGTGGGATGGTTCGGATGAAAGAAATGGCAAGAATCTACTTCTGGTGGCCAGGTCTCGATGGGAATATTGAGGAGAAAGCCAAAACATGTTCCCCATGACAAAAGGTCCGGAGTGTTCCACAGCTGGCAACCCTACACCCCTGGGATTGGCCTGCAGAAGTGTGGCAGCGAGTACATGTGGACTTCGCCGGTCCTTTCGAAGAGAAGATGTTTATGGTGGTTGTTGTAATGTATATACCTTTAAGGGGGGGACTACTTTTTACAGCTCATGTATACTGTAGTACCGGCAGTGACCACACCTGTATATAGCACTGAGTAGTAATCTGTACAGGCAGTTCCACTGTGAGCCACGTTGAGTAAACACCTGTTGTACCGTTTCTCTGCAGTCTGTGTCTTATTATACACGGACGCAACATTGACGACGAGGCAAGTTCGAACCTACCTGCAACTCTGCATCACCTCCCGGGGATTCGTTCCTGGAGATAAGTGGATTGGAGGTCAAGGTCAGAGACTCGGGCGTCGACCACGAGCAACCGCCCAGTCATCCAGCAGAGACTCGAGAATTGCAGGGGAGGCTGTCGAGAGCCAGGCTTGGCTTTCCAGTCGAGGTGGACCAGCGAAACGGGCTGGCAACAGGTAGTGCGCAGACCCTTCCCGGACAGCGGTGGGCTAGAGCCCGACCGAGCGGCACAGCAAAGGGCCGAGCAGCGTCGACGGGGGACAGAGAGAGAGAGCAGAGCGCACAGGGCGCAGCCGGTGTTGAGCAGCATCGAAGAGAGGGAGAGAGAGACGCGCAGAAACCCGCGAGGCGCCGCCATTGCCACGAGGACCGCCGAGAGCGGCGTTGGCAGCAGCGCAGGAGAAGCGCGCGAAACCTACAGGGCACCGCCATTGCCACGAGAACCGCCGGGAGTGGCGTTGGCAGCAGCGGGGGAGGAAGGAAAGCGCGGGAGACGCCATTTTAAGCCATTGGGAGACGCCATTTTAAACCACACCCAAAATGCCGAAGAGCGGCAGTATCACCGCATTTGACAATGAAGTCGAAGATTGGACTACATATGTCGAACGAATAGAGGTGTACTGCAAGGCAAATGAGGTGTCAGATGACAAGAAAGCATCGGTATTGTTAATTTAATGGGTGCAAAGACGTATGGTTTATTACGAAATCTAGTAACCCCAACGAAGCCAATGGAAAAGAGTTTTGAAGACATAGTAACGATACTAAAGGAACATTTAAACCCCACACCGCTGCAGATAGCAGAAAGATTCAAGTTTCACAAACGGAACCAGCATAAGGATGAAAGCAATGCTGATTATTTAACAGAACTGCGCAAACTATCGAAACACTGCCAGTTTGGAGCGGGACTGGCAGATACCTTAAGGGACAAGTTTGTGTGTGGGCTTCAAAGTGAAGGAACCCAGAAACGGCTTTTATCTGAAAAGGACCTTACGCTGGAAAAGGCTTTCAGCATTGCGGTATCATATGAAGCAGCAGCACGGGGCGCTGCAGAGATACAACAGAGACCGCAAGAATATGGCACAAATGAAATGTCATATGGAACAGAGAAGTGCTATCGCTGCGGCAGAACAACACACGACCAGAATGATTGCTGGTTCAAAGACAAAGTGTGCAGACAGTGTGGAAAAGTAGGACACATAGCACGAGTCTGCAGGTCGGGAAAGAAAACCAGCAATAAGAAACCTACCAAAGGAAAGTACCAGAAGGTACATAAGATGACGGAGAATAGTTCAGATGAACAAAAGAGTGATAACGACTCTGAAAGGAGGGAACTGAGTTGTCTGAAACTACATAATGTGATCACAATGGAGGATCACCGAACCATTTGGGTCACTCTCAAGATAGCAGGAGTCCAGGTAAAGATGGAATTGGACACAGGATCAGCCCAGCAGTCATAAACCGACGGGACTACGAGCGGCTATTCTCACACATACCCTTGAGAGACACAAAAATTATTTTGAAGACGTACACGGGGCAAAAAGTCTACCCCAAAGCAAAAATGAGGGTGACCGTTATATATAACGCTAAGGAAACACCAAAACTAGACCTGTATGTATTGCAAGATGGAGGACCACCATTACTGGGACGTGAATGGATCCGGAAAATACAACTGGATTGGCATTCCATACAGGCACTGACTGTAGCTGACAAAAAGGATGACGATGTCACACCTGGGTGACTGTCAAAGATCCTAACTGACGCGAAAGAAGTGTTCCAGCAAGGACTCGGAACACTAAAAGGCATGACAGCGACGATTAAAATTGAAGAAAACGCAAGCCCAAAATTTTTTAAGGCCAGACCGGTACCTTATGCGATCCGCCCACTCGTCGAAGCAGAGCTGGAGAGTCTGGAACGTTCAGGTGTACTGTCCAAGGTAGACTGGAGCGAGTGGGCTACACCCATCGTCCCTGTGATGAAATAGTCGTTGAGCAGCACGCCTGGGGAACCAAGGAAGGTTCGCATCTGTGGGGACTTTAAGGTAACAGTGAACCCGGTCCTTCACACCGTACAATATCCACTTCCGCGGATTAAAGATATTTTCGCCTCGCTATCTGGAGGGAAACGCTTCACTAAGATTGATCTGGCCCAGGCATATCTGCAGATGGAGGTAGAAGAAGCACCAAAAAAATACCTCACAATCAACACCCATAAAGGTCTCTACCAATACAACCGGCTGGTATTCGGGGTAGCATCAGCTCCGGCTATTTGGCAGAGGGCAATGGAACAAGTCCTGCAAGGGATCCCAGGGACCCAGTGTTATTTGGACGACATCCTGGTCACGGGCGAAAATGACAGTGATCACCTTGCCAACCTGGAGCAGGTGCTCACTAGATTGCAGGAATATGGGCTCCGAGCTAACCGCCCCAAATGCGAGTTTTTTAGAAAAAAGATCTCGTATTGTGGCCACATTATCGATAAAGAGGGGTTACATAAGTCCCCAGAGAAAATTGAGGCAGTAGTCAAGGCTCCAGCACCAGAAAATGTGTCACAACTGAGGTCATTCCTCGGGCTGGTAAACTAGCACCATAAGTTCTTGCCAAATGTGTCTACAATACTACACCCACTGAACACCCTACTGCAAACTGGGGTGCCATGGAAGTGGAGTGACGAATGTAGATGAGCTTTCCAGAAGAGCAAAACACTAATCACATCGAAAGAGGTATTGGCCCATTACAACCCAGCATTACCAATTCGGTTGGCATGTGATGCGTCACCCTACGGCATTGGAGCGATGCTGTCGCACAAATTCTCGGACGGCTCAGAGAGGCCAATAGCCTTTGCGTCACGATCACTAACCTCAGCCGAGCGTAACTACGCCCAGATTGACAGGGAGGCCCTCAGCCTAGTGTGGGGAGTGAAAAATTCAATCACTATCTGCACGGGCAGAAATTCACCTTGCTGACTGATACCCAGCCTCTTGTCTCCATTTTTAATCCGAAGAAGGGCGTTCCGGTGATGACTGCGCAACGACTACAAAGATGGTCACTTTTTCTAGGGGCGCACCACTATGAGATTGAATATAAGGGCACGAAACAGCATGGAAATGCTGATGGGCTATCACGCCTGCCACTGCCTACTGCGGAGGAAGCACCAGCAGTGGATCCTGTCGAAATATTCCATTCGACTATAGTTGAATACCTACCGGTAACTAACGCTTGTATCGAAAAGGAAACCCGAAATGACCCGACACTGTCTCGGGTATATGATTTGACGGTGAAGGGATGGCCAGCACATGGCGACTCACTGTTGCCAGCATTCTCGACAAGGAGAGAACAGCTGTCAGTGTGCCGGGGGACCTTGATGTGTGGATCCCGAGTGGTAATTCCACCCAAGTTAAGGGATAGAGTGCTCAATGAGCTTCATGAGGGTCATCTGGGAGGGGTAAAAATGAAAAGCCTAGCCAGGGCTTATGTGTGGTGGACGGGAATCGATAAACAAATCGAGGACCTGACCAAGAGCTGCTCAGGATGCCAGAAAGTCCAAAATGCACCACCACAGGCCCCTCTACACCCATGGGAGTGGCCCTCATCTCCATGGCAATGGGTGCATATTGATTTTGCTGGTCCATTCATGGACTCAATGTTTCTAATAGCCGTGGATGCGCATTCGAAATGGCCTGAGGTTATCAAAATGTCCTCCACCACCACGGAGAAAACTATTGCAGTCCTACGGACCATTTTTGCCAGGAATGGCTTGCCAGAACAGATTTGCTCCGACAACAGACCACAGTTTGTGTCCGAAGAGTTCCGGAGGTTCTTGAAAAAGAATGGGGTAAGGCATTACACATCCGCCCCATATCATCCAGCCACAAATGGATTGGCTGAGAGGGGGGCACGGTGGCATAGTGGTTAGCACTGTTGCCTCACAGCGCCAGGGACCCGGGTTCAAATCTGGCCTCGGGCAACTGTCTGTGTGGAGTTTGCACATTCTGCCTGTGTCTGCGTGGGTTTCCTCCGGGTGCTCCGGTTTCCTCCCACAGTCCAAAGATGTGCGGGTTAGGTTGATTTGGCTATGATAAATTGACCCTTAGTGTTAGGGGATTAAATGCGTGGGGTTACGGGGATAGGGTGGGATATGTGTCAGTGCAGTCGCGATGGGCCGAAATGGCCTCTATCTGCACTGTGGGGATTCTGTGATTTTGTTCTTACAAACCTTTAAGAAGGCAATAAAGGCTATGTACAAATACAACATTCCGCTGCAGCACAAGGTGGACAATTTCCTGTTCGCCGACCGGAATGCGACACATGCAGTCACCAACCAGGCCCCATAAGTTAAGATCTCGCCTGGATTTGCTCAGACCAAACGTACGAAGAGATGTTGAGAGTAAGCAATTCTAGCACATCCATGAGAAGCCAACAAGGAGCTTCAATGTAGGGCAACCAGTCTTGGCCCGCGACTACCGAACAGAAAAATGGCAGCCAGGAACGATATGCACACGGCAGGGGCCACTAATGTACACAGTGGACGTTGGGGAGAGCATCGTGAGACGCCATGCTGACCAGATCCTAGAGTCACAGGAACAAGTCAACCCCATGCCTCGCCCATACGTACCTGGTGATGAACCCGACGTACAGGTCGCATCTACCCCAGAAACAGTAGCATCAGAAGCTGATGAACCAACCGACGACAGGGGGCCAGAATCGCCTCCGCACCAAGAGCAAGACACTTGGGAAAGGCGCTATCCAGAAAGGATCAGGAGGCCTCCCCAAAGACTGAATATATAAATAGACTATTTTCAGCTAATGTTGCATGTTAAAAGTGTTAATTGTAATTAGTTTGATATTTAATTATTAAATGAGTGTTATGGTACTGTTAATCTAAAAGGGGAGGAATTGTAATGTATATACCTTTAAGGGGGGAATTACTTTTTACAGCTCATGTACACTGTAGTACCGGCAGTGACCACACCTGTATATAGCACTGAGTAGTAATCTGTACAGGCAGTTCCACTGTGAGCCACGTTGAGTAAACACCTGTTGTACCGTTTCTCCTGCAGTCTGTGTCTTATTATACACGGACGCAACAGTGGTGGACGCTCGTAGCAAGTGACCGGAGGTCGCTGTGATGAGGTCTGCCACGGCAGAGAAAACAATTGAGAAACTTGGTGAGATGTTCAGCCGTTATGGCTCACCGGAACAACTCTTAAGTGACAACGATCCACAATTTGTATCACAGGAGTTTGCAACCTTCCTGCATGTGAATCGTGTCCAACACATCAGGTCTGCGCCCTATCATCCCTCTACTAACGGCCAGGCAGAAAGGTTCGTGCAAACTTTGAAGCATGCCTTGAAGGCATCGCAAGGTCAGGGCTCAATCCACCAACGTCTGAACAGCTTCCTGTTGTCCTACAGGAATGAGCCGCATGCCACAACCAAAACTTCCCCCGCTTCGCTCATGATGAAGAGGCAGTTGCGGACAAGTTTTGACTTACTCAAACCTCCAAGGGCAGAGCAGGTTGTCCATCGTCAACAACAAGCTCAAGTTGAAAAGAGAGAGAAAAGAGCCAAGGAGAGACGGTTTCATCCGGGAGAGCATGTCCTAGCTCGAAACTGCAACACTGGACCGAAATGGGTTCCTGCTACGGTGATTGCACAGACGGGCCCTGTGTCTTACACGGTTGAGACTGTTGAGGACGTCGTCTGGAGAAGACACACAGATCAACTGTTGCTAGGAGCAGAGACAGCCACAGAGGCTCCAACGGCTGGTTGGCCTGAACGGTTTCCGGATGATACCGCAAACCAGCATCCTTTGCCACAGTGCTCTTCTCCAACACAGGAAGTCAAAGAGACTGTTCCACCTGTGCAAACTCCTGACTTTCGACTGACACAGGCACCTTCTCCATCTAGGCCTGTGTCAATGCCTACTGCTGTGGAAGCCAGCGATGACTGCTGGTATCCTATCAGAGAGCGGCGGCCTCCAAGACGCTTGGATCTGTAGGCTTAGCGACTTACCCACAAGACTGGGGCAGAATAAACCCCAGGGTAAAGTCAGGGGTTGAGGCAGTCTACCTCTATCCTAGGTTAGTTGAGTGCATTGAAAGTAACTTACCTGTTGAGGAATAATGTGGACCTTCCATTTAAGAGGGGATGAATATGTTATGTACTGTGTGTTCTCCTCCCACCTGTGGTGGCGCTGTCACAGCAGATAAATGGTTGGGCGTTCTCTTGGTTAAGTTTAGCTCTCTTTGTTCGGAACTCTCCAGAACTTCCCTTCCCCTTCGAATAAAGCACTTCATGTTGAATCTCTGAGTTTTGAGTTCTAATTGTGTCTAGGTAAAAAGGCACCGACACAACACTGCTCAGAAAGCTGAGTCTAGCCTTTAAGGCCGATTCCGAGGAGGAGGTCAAACCAAAGGGAAGGGTCCACGAAATGAAAGCCAGTGAGGGTAATAGAAACATAGAAACATAGAAGATAGGAGCAGAAGTAGGCCATTCGGCCCCTCGAGCCTGCTCCGCCATTCAATGTGATCATTGCTGATCATCCAAATTCAGTACCCTGCCCCTGCTTTCTCCCCATACCCCTTGATCCCTTTAGCCTTGAGAAATATATCCAACTCCTTCTTGAATTTATTTAATGAATTGGCCTCTACTGTCTTCCATGGTAGAGAATTCCACAGGTTCACCACTCTCTGGATGAAGAAATTCCTCCTCATTTCTGTCCTAAATGGCTTACCCCTTATCCTTAGACTGTGACCCCTGGTTCTGGACTCCCTGAACATCGGGAACATCCTTCCTGCATCTAGTCTGTCCAGTCCTGTCAGAATTTTATAAGTTTCAATGAGATCCCCTCTCATTCTTCTAAACTCCAGCGAGTATAAGCCCAATCGACCCAATCTCTCCTCATACGTCATTCCTGCCATCCCAGGTATCAGCCTGGTGAATCTTCGCTGAACTCTTTCCATGGCAAGAACATCCTTCCTCAGATAAGGTGACCAAAACTGCACACAATACTCAAGATGTGGTCTCACCGAGGCCCTGTACAACTGCAGCAAGACATCCTTGTTCCTGTACTCAAACCCTCTCGCTATGAAGGCCAACATACCATTTGCCTTCTTAACCACCTGCTGCACCTGCATGCTTACCTTCAGCGACTGGTGCACAAGGACACCCAGGTCTCGTTGCACTTCCCCTTCTCCCAATCTATTGCCATTCAGATAATAATCTGCCTATGTAGGAGGCTACGTACTCCTAGCAAAAAATACTGAACTCGGAGAGGTTCAACAGAAAAGGTTTAATTGTTGAGGCTGCATGCTGAACACAAAATGGAGTCAGAGACTACACAAAGTACGACTGCCTTTCATCAGTGCACAGCTTCGACTGCCCCTCCCCCGCTCTGGGCTTAACTATGTTGCAGATCGAGTTTCTTAAAGGTGTGATCCTTCTTAAAGGCATGACGCCTGATTTATAGTCTACGGACCGGAAAGCGGATTGTGTCCTTTCTGTTTTTGCCACACCTTCCTGTTTTTGCCACCAAAGTGGATAACCTCACATTTATCCATGTTATATTGTATCTGCCATGCTTCTGCCCAATCACCCAACCTGTCCAAATCATCCTGGAGTTTCTCGGCATCCTCCTCACAGCACACACGCCCACCCAGCTTTGTGTCGGGAAGGAATGGCGTCAGGAAGGGGTTAGTGCAGAAAAGGCAAGGACATGTTTCAGGTGTGGGAAGACGGGACACTGGAGGCGAGAGTGCCTGACCCAGATAAAGGGGCAAGGTCGAGGGGATCCTCCGGTGCAAAAGGCACAGACTGTCGAGCCGAAGGGGGTGACTGGGGAACCATTTGACGTTCTGGTGGCTGCCCTTCGGATGGTTTTTGTGCAGGAGAAAGGGAGGGTAGATGCTGCCATGAGCAGTGTGATCCCGACCGCTCCTGTATGCCCAACACCCTGACTAGAGCGCGCCCAGCCTGAGTGTCTGTGTCCGCTCATGTACGCTGAGTGGGGCAGACCTTGTGTGAAGATGGGGGTGGAGACGGTACACGGGAAGTATTGGTGGACACCAGGGCCTCGAGCACAGTGATCCATTCAAGGGACCTGACCAATTCACCCTGATCTAGCAGGATCCCATTCAGACTCGTTGGGTTCACAGGGAACGAGCAGGCGGGGGCAATGTCCAAACCTTTGGCCATAGAACTAGGATCCCTCCACACCACGTGGGAGTGCATCCTGATAAAGTGGGAACAGCCAGGGTCAGGAGTCCTAGGGGCTGACTTTATTTTAGCCCATCATATAATAGTGAATTTAAGGAATCACTGCCTATGGGGGGCAGCGAATTCAGATAAAGCCAAGGAGGTGCTAGTGATCCCAAGAGATAGGGAAGGAAGGGGTAGTGTGTGTACTATGAAGCCCAAGGGGAGTTACGACCTGGAGCAATTGGTCAGTAATACCCCAGCCAAGTATTAGGTGAATGTGAGAGACAATCTCGCATCGTTCGCCAGGCACAAACACGACTGTGGCCAGGTGACGGGGGTAGAAGTCCGAGTACACGGGGACCCCATGTCATGGCCACAAAAGCAGTATAATTTCCCCAGAGGGGCAGAAGCCAACTTGGAAGCGGGATCCCTGGTAGAACAGGAGTTGTTGAGGCCGATAGCCACCCACGTGAACTCACCACTCTGGCCGGTTAGGATGTAAAAGAAAAGCCATATTTCAGAAAAATACACCATCCTATGAACAGAATTCTGACTTTATTAATACATGATAAACTGGGTTTAAAAATCTAAAAAGCCTCAATGACACAAGCTGTGAATATAGGCTTCTGAGATAAGATGAAGTGCTAACACAAAAGTTGTAAACATCACACAAGCTTTTGAAATGGGAATTGATTGTTAATACTAAGATAATAGCCCTGTTAAGACAGTAGGTTGGATGTTCCTCTATGTCTGAACATTGGAAGCAACACAATAGCTATACCCAGTTTAAAGTGTTAAAAACTAACACTTTGAACAGAAACACAGAACGTTAAAAAACCATGTGCCTTTGCAAAAGTAACATCAAATGAAACAAGGAGTCCCAAAGTCTGCAATACAACCAATTGAAGTAGCTAAGAAATGCATAGAACACCCTAGTTGAAGTGTTTTTAATTTACATGTTGTAAAAGATACCAACAGAACACTTTGAAAATATGATATCAATAGATACACCAAGCAATCACATGGTTTTTGTATTGAAAATGGAAAAGTTAGGAGACACGACGTCTGATTATAACCATTAAAGCTGATATTAAGAATTGAATTGAAGCCTTTCGTAAGAATGGCATCAAAGAGATAAATCTGTAATAACCATTTTTTATGATAAGTTTTTGAACAACTATACAGCAGACAGGATTCTGAAAGTTAACAGCTGAATTGACAGTAAGAATAGAAAAGAATTCAACAGAAGATGACTAGAGATAATTAGCTTACATCAGTAGAAAACTTCAAAGGGTTAATCACTAAAAAAGAGTATAAAAATAGAGCTTTCAGATAGAAAGTCAGAAGTCGCTGGAAGGGGCAAGCGATTCTCAACTTCGGAGGCAGGCTCTGTAAGTTTTTAACTCATTGAGTCTCGGGGATCAAGAGGTACTCTTATTTGATTTTGGTGGATATCCTGGATTAAGAATAATAAGAAATGTAAAAATGTAATGAAGTTAAGATTTGAGAATAAGGATCTCTGAGAATAAGAAATGTAAGCAATTTGTATTTTGAACTGTTAAAGTTGCGATTGAATCACCAGCTGTTAGCTGTATGTCGGTTCTTTAATAAATCTATATATTTTTGGAATTGTCTCAAATAGTATTTCTGTATCAAACTCGCGAACTCAATTTCTGTACACTCTTTTGTGAGGAGTTGCAGAATTCTGGGGGGGTTTTCCAGACCCTCATAATATCCGGAAGGTTACAGTCTAGTTAAACTTATTAAAAGTGCTATCTGGAGGACGGTAATATCTTCAGGTCGTTCCTTTCCTTTAGGGAGAGATAGTCAGGACCTTTAGACCTAATTAAGCATCTTATGGAATTCGGCTACCTCTAACTTTAGTTGAAGGTGAACGTCTGGGGAATACACCTGATCTGGGGTAGCCCGAAACGGGCTAGGACTAGTAATTATCCCTTCAAGGAAACCCGACCAGTCATGGAGGGCCACTGTGGACTATCGGGAGCTCAATTAAAACATCCCAGCCTGCGCGCCCACAGTCGCGGCTGTTGCCGATCTGATAGAGAGCATTCCAGCGACAGCAACCACTTTTACAGTGCTGGATATCTCCAATGGGTTTTGGTCGATTCCTCTTAAAAGGGAAGACCAATACAAGCTTGCTTTTACTTTTAAAGGGCAACAGTACACCTGGACATGCCTTCCCCAGGGTTTTCATAACAGCCCTTCCATATTCCACCAGTGTATGGAGGATGCCTTAAAGGGTTTTAGCCGACCTCAGCAGCTAGTACAGTATGTGGACGACTTGCTTTTGTTCTCCGCCGAGGAGGAGGAGCATGGGCCACTGCTGGCCGAGCTGCTTGAGCTGCTGAGGGAGGCCGGGTTTAAAGTAAACCCGAAGAAAGCCCAGATCGGCCGGGAGGAAGTCAAATTCCTCGGGCTGACGGTAAGGGCAGGGGAAAGGGCCATAGATGAGGCGAAATGAAAGGCAGTACAGGAGTTACCAGTCCCCAAGGATATAACAGGGGTAAGATCCTTCCTGGGACTCACAGGGTACTGCAGGAATTTTATTGAGGGTTATGCAGCCATGGCAGCCCCTCTGCTTCGGCTCCTCCGCAAAGGAGTCGGGTGGGAGTGGGACCAGAACTGCCAGGAAGCATTCACACGCCTCAAGGAGGATTTGCAGACAGCTCCCACACTGGGGGCCATCAACGGTGGGGAGGAATTCTTTTTAGAGGCAGCAGCCAGCGGGGATAGCTTGAGCGCGTTGTTGCTCCAGGAGCGACACGGCAAGCTACGGTCCATGGTCTACTCATCTAGGGTTCTCACCGAGGTAGAACAGGGATATTCCAACTGCGAGAGGCATCTCCTGGCCACACATTGGGCCGTAAAGCGCTCACAGCTCTTTATGGGATCATCCCTGATAGTTCTACTCACCCACCATACCCCCACTCAGATGTTGTTGGACGGGAGAATAAAGGACTGGACAGTGATCAGTGCTTGCATTGCTCGCTGGACTTTATTGCTCTCGCAGATGAATCAGAGAGTGCAGGGGTTGACCGAGCCCAAGTGGGCAGTGAATTTGATTTACCCAGGTACGGCCCACACGTGTACGGTAGAAGAGGTATGGGACGTAGATGTCGGGTTCCGGGTCGGGTTACACCCGACGGGCTGGGACATTTACGTGGACAGGTCCAGTTCGGTAGCAAAGGGGGAGTGCTTCACCGGGTGCGGGATTTATGACCCCACGTCTAAGATAACTAAGGCCCTTCAACTCCCCAGCAACCTGAGCGCTCAGCATGCCGAACTGGCGGCAGTGACGTATGTGGTCACCCACCCCGATGAGTTCCCCACCCCCTACACCATCTGCTCGGATTCCATGTTTACATGTAATTCATGCACCGGGTACCTGGCCATCTGGGCTCGGCGTGGTTTTAAATTCGCAGATGGGAAGCCCCTAGCAACAGCACCGCTGCTAAGGAGGATTTTGGAGGGCACGGGCACCTGGGGAGATCACTATATACATAAGGTCAAGGCCCACTCTAAGACAGAGCCCAGAGGGGAAGGTAACCAAAGGGCCGACGAGTTGGCCAAGCAGGGGGCCAGGGAAGGAGAGTTCTGGGATCCCTATGAAGTAGGCCCGGTAGCAGCAATCCGGGACAAGGGAGGAACACCGGGGGTAACTTTGGCCCAGACTTAAAATAAGTCCAAGCCCGGGATCCCGTCCTTCAGGCTATCCTGGGGAAGAAGGAAAAGGGCGAACAGGTAGAGGGTCCATTCGGAGCAGCGGACATTACCGTTAAAGAGGGGATGCTATTTAAAGGGGATCGGTGGATAGTTCCCAAGCGGTACCAGAGGGAATTCCTCCAGTTGGCCCACAGGGGCCCAGGAGCGGGACACCCAGGGCCGGAAACTACCTGGCAGAGGGTAGAACAGGCAGGGTGGTGGCCGCAAGTCAGGGAGGATGTCCGCAGCAAACAATCCCGATCCTCAGCGGAAGAAAGTCCCCATAGGACACACAAGGAGGGTAGAGGGACCATGGCAGCCCCTCCAGGTCGATTACATTGGACCTACCCACCACACAGGCAGGTAGCAAATACTGCCTAGTCCTGGTGGACGTGTTCTCCAAGTGGGTGGAAGCCTTCCCTTGCCGAGCAGCCACAGCTTTGGCGATGGCAGGGATTCTGGTAAAGGAAGTGTTCTCCCGGTGGGGACTGCCACAGGTCATGGAGTCTGACCAAGGGAGTCATTTCACGGGGCAAGTAATGCAGGCCACCTTGAAGCTTTTAGGGATTATGGGGAAGTGGCATGTGGCTCACAACCCACAGTCATCGGGGGTTGTGGAGCGCCTTAACCGGACGATTAAAGAAAGGCTAAGGAAAGAGACAGGGTCGTCCCCGAAAAAGTGGGATGAGGCCCTGCCGTTAGTTTTAATGGGTGTCCGGGCCAGCCTCTCCAGAAGCACAGGGTATTCCCCGCATGAGCTCATGACGGGGAGGGTCATGCGCACCCCCACCCACGTTTTGGCACCGGTCCTAACGGAAGCCCAAGTCCAGGAAGTGAACCGGGACAAGTCTGTACAGAATCTGTATGATAAATTAAAACAGATTCACTGGCAGGCAGCCAGTAACATGGGGAACCAGCACTGTGGAGGTAAACCCTCTCACAGAAAGGGATTGTTGCTTTTTGTTTCATAGGAAGCCGAGGACGGAATGGAGACAGCCCTGAGACTGAGCGTGATCTTGATGTTGGCCGGAATGGGGCACAACAGGAGAGGGGACACCGAGCCGTCCCTCCTCTACGGCTGTACTGGGGGGGACAGACCCACTGTGACTAAGGGGGGTAGGAGGGGGGACACAGATGGGATGGCAGCCTACTTCCACGAGGGAAGATGGCCAGGGTGGCTGGGGTCCAATTCGATGACATACTCCAGCCACGCCGGGTTCACGTACGGGGGGGCTTCCCTACCATGTCCCCAACTGAAGATCACAGCTACACGGGTTAGGGTGACCGAGGGCAAGCACGTGTGCTTAAGATGCAAGGGACACATTCCCCTGGGACGGTGGTGGTGGTGGCTTAGGAAGTTGAGTCAGGACAAGGGGAACAGGTCAGCGGACTGGGAAAGCCTAGGGAACGACACAGAAGTTACGTGTCCCGCCACCACACCAGGCCCAGGGAATGGTTTAGTTCTAGTCCCGACCGGGAAGGTTTTATTCCAGGATGCACATTAAGCGGCCGCGTTGGTCATCTTAAATTTAACCCGGGTGCAGACGCCCGAGTGGCATCCGAAGGAGACTAAGCAGTTTTACTAAGCCCTTATTAAAGAAATGTTCCACCAATTTTTCGAGCTCAGCTATGGGGATGTGAGTCAGGAGAAACTGTATGGCATGGATGCGTACGATAGAGGCAATCTGGGTAGACAGAGGCGAGGGACGGTTAATGACATGGCCACGGCTTTTAGCACGGGCATGTCCCTCGTCAATAGCATGGATGATATCCAGCTGCAGATGCAGATTAATAGTTTAAAGGACCAGCTGCGAAAGATACTGGGGGAAGGGAACGAGGTGGAAGGTTCGGAGCTAAAAGAAGACCAGGCGATGACCATTCATTTAAAAGAGGTCATCGCTGAGCTGGAGACACACGCCAAGGTCATCAACGATTTGATACGGGAGGACAGGAATGCCTCGGCACAGGCAACAGAAGTGTTGCATGTGTGTTGTACGGTGCGTGGTTGCTAAACGAGGGACGCAGTAATCTTACAACAAGGTCGTGTCCCGTCATGGGTTAGCAACTGGCACCTCACAGCGCTCAGCCCGTATCATAATTCGATGAGCTCGTGTCAGCTCCGATTAGCTTCTGAAGCCTACCCAGATTCAGTTGATTACGGACGGTCCAACCACACGGTTATGGGGATTGTGCTGCGGATGCCAGTAAGGGGCGGGTCACCGCAGCCAGTGCCGGTATACTGGGTCGATAACATTGGCGTCTTGTGAGACGCTGATTTCCTTCAGAAAGGAGACACCACTGTACACCCAGACTAGTTCTGTCTGGAAACCTTTGGCCTGCCTGCACCAGTGAGACTCTTCAATGAACAGGATTCAGTACATTCCAGTGGTTATTTGGGCTGCTTATGATTCTACTCACTGTTTCAGGAGAATAGAACTTAAATGCTTGTGGAATTTCAGCAATGCTGATAAAATCAGGAATGAGCTCAGTTGCAGATAACTATCGGCTGGAGATCCGTGCCACATCATAGGAAAATTATGAACAGCTGATTACACATCAGATGGCAGTAGCGTGTGCAGAGGCTTGTTTGTTATCTCCTCAATGCTTAGGAAATGTAGTCCTCCCAATAGCATTTTTCGGTAGATTGACCTGAGGTGTGCAGTTCAGATAACCCTTATGTTGCAACAGACAACTTGGACAACAAACAAGTAGGAAACCCGCTGTCAATCCTCCTCCACGCGTGTATCCCAGGTGTCAGGTCTGTCAGCGCTGAACAGACCCGACACCAAGCGGCAGGGGGGGCAATTGACATCATTAAATCAATTGTTAATATCCAATTAAGTGTTATTTTATGCCTACATTTCAATTTTATGTGCTCCCCCCACGGGTTACCCGCTGCTTGGGGGACACGTCAGCTCAACATGTCGTGAGTGGATTCAGCATTGAATTATCTCATGACCTGACAGCTGCCAAAGTTGTATAAAAGATCCCATGTTACAGCTGTTCACTTTCAAAGCTCAGAAACTGTTGGTTACTGCATTTGGAAGACATATTGAGCTTTCTGCAGCTTGCAAGTATTTGGAGCCAACTCTCTCTCCAGTGCCACCTCATTGGAACAACCTCTCTCACCATTGACAGATCGCTTCTGTCATCTCAACCTCACCTGCCATCTATTCCATCAGCGTCGTTGTCCTTGAAAATATTTCACCTTGGTCCTCAGAATCCCACCAAGATCAGCCCCAACATCAGCATCAATGGGCACATCAGCAGCAACAACAACACCAGCCTTCTCCGCAATCAACTGATGCACAGGACACAGGGCATCAGCACCCGACCACATTGCTGCCAGGGATGGCCTCACCATGGCCAGATTAACTTCACTTGACGCTGTACACCTTGGATGCCACATGATGCACCAGGTTGGCAACACCCCACACCATAAAGCATCCCTTCAATGCCCAAGCCATTCCTTTCACACTCATCGCCATTGCGGGGGGTACCGTTATGCCTCACCATTCACTACAACTCACTAAGCCACTTCCAAAGGTGCACACAAATCTGTCAAAGAACGTAAAGTGCTGAAAATAAAGGTTTCAATGTTTGACAGCACATGAACAGATACTTCACATGAACACTGGCTAAACCACCCAAGTGCCTACCCTTGTGTGTTGTTAGTTGGTATACTTGCAGTAGGATGAGGGTGAGTGTGAGGGGTGGCTAATGAGATGGGGACGTGATAATGTACATAGAGAGGGATGGGTGGAGGTGCAAGGTAAGTTGGTGTGAGTAAGGATGTGCAGGAGTAGGGTAGGGAAGGCAGAGAGATGTGCATGTGATGAGTGGAACAGCAGGATGTCCGCATGCCCGATACGAGACTCCCAAAACAAGTGCTCTACTCGGAGCTCCGGCACGGCAAGAGAACCCCAGGTGGGCAGAGGAAATGCTTCAAACACACCCTCAAAGCCTCCTTGAAAAAGTGTAACATCCCCACCGACACCTGGGAATCCTTGGCCCAAGGCCGCACAAAGTGGAGGAGAAACATCCGGGAAGGCGCCGAACACCTCGAGTCTCTTCGCCGGGAGCAAACGGAAGCCAAGCGCAAACAGCGGAAGGAGCGCACATCAACTCAAGCACTTCACCCACCTGCCCCTTCAACCACCGTCTGCCCCACCTGTGACAGAGACTGTAGGTCCCGCATTGGACTCATCAGTCACCTGCGAACTCATTTTTAATGTGGAAGCAAGTCATCCTCAGTTCCGAGGGACTGCCTAAAATGAAGAAGAAGAAGGAGCAGGATGAGGTTCAGTAACGTTTGGCAGTAATGTTTCGTGATCTGCTCAGATCATTGAAAGGCTTGCGGCACTGCACCTAGGTCCTCCTGACGACATCCCTGCTTGTGCCCTCCTGTGCAATGTGCAACAAGGCTGCGTTGATCTCCTGGGGAGGCCTCTTCCACCCATGGGAAGGGAAGAGAACGTCCCTGCATGCTGTACTCCCTCCATACGCATATGGAGGAAGTCATGCAAGAGCCTGGGTGCAGCCGTGCACCTCTGTGCAGTCATTGTCAGTGTTTGCAGCACCTCAATGCTGTAGAACACTGACAGCACAACTGTCAAAATCAATTTGGACATGGCCCCTTTAAGGAAACCGGCTGATGATGCATCATCAAATGATGTCATCAGACCTGCTTCCTATTAGCTGGCCGGGAACCTCGCAAGGCAGGCTTAACAAGCCCTATTAACGTAAAATCACTTGGAGAGTGCGGGCTGCAGTAGGCAGCGGGCTGGGACCACGACACCAACCCTGGCCGCCCTGGACCCGCCTCGGTTGGCAAAATCGTGGCCCTAGTGTTCATGTAAGCAAGATAGCTACAATATTTGCTACTACTTGAAGATAGAACATTTACAGCAAACACTGATAAGCTTGACATACCACTAATTGAAAACTTTACTCAGTCATCACTTTCTCAAAATACACTGGTATTTGTGTACCTCCCCACAGAGTAGGAGACCCATGTTTAATTAGCAGTCTCAGCTGATATTTGTTCTCTGACCGCCTTCAGAATGGCAAACTGCCAATCAAAACCAGGTTTCTGATTGCGTCACTGAGCAGAGGCACTTTTGATAATCAACATGGTGATATCAACCGCTTGGATTTCACTTCAGTTCCCCCTACTGTCTGGCCACATAATGGCATTGTCCCAGCCAGTGTCTGACCTTCCTGAGAGACAGCCAAGTAGAAAAAGTAGAAACAAATCTATGCTCAAAACTAAACGAAAAGTAACATACGCCTATCTTCTCAATCGCATATACATGTATACATTTCTGACGATCGGTTATGTCTATAAGAAAGCAGGCAAAAATATTCAATTCAGGAAGCCTGTTCCTTTCACAAACCATATGAGACAAGTCTGAAACTTTGCATTTGAAATTTTGCATTGATGGTTTAAAAAAAACCTTGCATTTATATAGCGCCTTTCATTACCTCAGGATGTCACAAAATGCTTTACAGCCAATGAAATCCTTTTGAAGTGTAGCCACATTTGTAATGTAGGACTTTATAATATGTTCTGAGAAATTGAAGTTGAGCAGTTGAATCTTTTATTCCTGTGTATCTGAGAGAGAATGTAAAAACAACAAAGGCAGAAAAAGGGTTTACTTAAAGGATGGAAACCCTGGAAGGATTGTATCACCATTCAAGTAAGAAGGGGAGTTCTAGATAACAAATCCTGTATGTACTGGATATGAGCAGGAGCTTTTAAGTATGATTGCAGAGATGTTTAGTGAAGTAGGAAAGTTGCAAGTTTGTGGTTTATTTTCAAAAATGTTAGATCTCTTTATAAAAAGTCAACTTCTAGCCCAGTAAAACAGTTTACGTATTCGATGATTATAGGTGCATCAGTTTCTCTCTCTGAAATATATTATAATTTGTACCCATTTTGTTTGGAACATTAGATTTAATACCTTTTACCAATCACTAAGGCAGATTATTTAACATCTGTGACTGTTAGTTTTCTGCAAAAGTGCTTATTTTTCTAAATGTCTGTTTGTTCGATAATTGTAGTGTAGTCTGACATTCATGAAGCCACTTCTGCAATAAATAAAAACTGTTGTTTTTTAAAAGTTGCTGACTCCTGTATATAGTGAGAGACAGAATGACATGCCAGTGAACTTAAAGGAAAAGCAATAAACTCAATGCAGAGGCACAATGCAGCGCTTTCTTTGAATCCAGACAGATTTTTAGTGGAAAATCCAAGTGCCTTGTGCCCCCTGTGACACATGTATAATCTGCTCTATTAAAGACTCCAAGTAATTGATTTAATCTCTTGAGAGAAAGTTTTGCAAAATCTAAACCTGCCCCCACCAACCCCATCCCCAAAGGCAATTGAGTGAAATTCCAAAACATCTATCAAACTTTATAACCTCTGTCATCCAACCCTGGCTGCATTCAACAGATTGCAATTCCATTGTACCAGCAGCATAGGAATGATATGCTCCATGTAATATTTCAGCAATCACTTTATATTCCTGCCATTAAAACCTTCAGTCCTATTATTTACCTGATACTGTATATATCCAGCACGGGCATTAATTGCTTTTGCTGGGAGTTTGTTTCACATACATACACCACTCTGGAGGGAAAAGTAGTCATTCTAATCTTGTTTGGGTCTTATTAATTTTGTACTCCTGCCTTCAAGTTCTGTGCTTACAGACAAGTTAAATAGTTGATTTGCATTTGCATTGTCTTTGACTCAAGATCCTGATCATTTTCCTTCTCAATCTTCTTTTCTCAAGGTACAAGTTTAATTCTGCAAATTGTTTTTAATAACTTAGAACCCTAGCTCCCAGAATCATTCCTGTTGCTCTACTCATAGCCCTCTCTAACATATCATTGCCTTTTTGAAGGTTGGCTGCTGAAAATTTCACACATTTCCTAAATGTGAATTCTTTTTTAATTGAGAAAAAAAAGGGGAAGACCCAGAATGCAGGTCGCTGCCAATGTTGCAAAGAATCACATAGAAGACAAGATTAAAAAAGACAGTGATCTATTCAAGGTTATAGTCAACTTATAATCAAATATGACTGAGATGCACTCGTGTTTGATCAACCTTGTTCCTAACAGTTTCACATAGACTCAAAAGGAAGAATAAGAAAAATGCTTGAAAGCAAAAATATCCAGCCTTGTTAGAACTTTTAGTTTGGTGTAAAAGTAGTGATTCAAAGGTTAAAAATTGTGTTTGCATCTACTGGCGTTGTACCATTTACTGTATAGTCCATGTGTGTCCTCAGAGGGACCATGGTAAAACATAACTGTAGTGTATCATCTCCATATGTCTGATCACACCCCTGAGATTCTTCCACTCTGTGGGAAAGTATACCCAAAACAGAATGTTTGGAAACCATTTACAATTACAGAAATACAATTCCCATTGCTTATTCTTTTGAAATGCAGATATGCAGCCAGAAAGCAACATTGGGCTCCTGTCAAATACAGGACTAGTCCACTAAGGAATACAACTTGATAATCAGGTCAGGTCTCTTTGTGAAATTCATTAGATATCCCATGGGTTTGTACAGTATCCTCTATTTACATCACTTTGTAACTTAATCCAACACAGCTTTATGTTGTAAAACTGTAACACTTGTTGAGCTTTTGGCAATCTCCATGCCAGCTCAGTAGTTTTGTAATCAAAGAGCAGCAATGATGATACTCTCCCGTTTAGGGGCACATGCCACGGTGTGTTTTCCTTAGTAAAAGAAAAAATGATTTTCATACCCCAACCATCTTAATTAGCTTAACCAGGAGAAAAATGTAAGATTCCTGATTGATTCATCAAACTAATGATCTATCTGCTGTTTCTATTTCATGAGCAAGCTTGCAGTGGAAGGTTTTCCTCACAAGGAACAGTATAACTGACCCTCAGCTCCCCAGAACTTTAAATCACAAAAGGTGAGGGCCGAGAAATCTGATGGCGCCAATATGGACACCTAAGCATCCAATATGGCGAACGGGGTGCAACGGTCATTACGTACCAGAAATGCCTGCCCGCCACAGTGGTGAAGGAAGAGAAAGAGGTGTCCAGGGCCCACGCCTGAAACAGGCATTAAGCCCTTTGCATATGCAAATAAGAGGCCTGAAACAGCCTGACGCCTTTTTCAGGCACCATTTGCATAATTGGGCTGTCCTGAATGTCCGGCCATCTGTGTTTAGGAAAACATGGTCTACATGCGGCCTAATCAGCGGTCCTTAAAGACCACCACCAAACAGGTACGTTTTAAAAAAAATACTTATCTGAATGTGGAGCCGGGAGGAGCAGCATTGCTCTTCCTGGCTCCATTGCAGTGCTGAATACCGTTGCTGGCCCCTTCCTAATTGCATCACTCCCTCCCGACCACTTCCCCCGTCTCCTGATTGTCTCTCCCTCCTGACCGCTTCCCCAAATTGCTGGTCACCCCCCTCCCTCCCAATTACTTTCCCCCTCTCCCAGGACCTACCTGAGGGTTGCTGCTGGTGACACAGTGACCCAAAATTGAAATCCTCTTTCTAGGCAAGCTGCCTGGGAACGCCAGCTAGTGTCTGCAGCTTGCCGGTCTCGACCCAAGGCCCAATATCGGGTGTGCCTTGGGCCTACCTGTTCCAGCACAGGGATCATTCCTTGCATTCAGGCCGAGATTTTCTTATCCTTTCATAACTGGTTATAAAGAATGAAGTAAGAGTATAAGGATTTTTAGGAACAGGAAAAGGCCATTGACCCTAACAAGCCTGTCCCTTTTAAATTGATTTCAACCCCACCTACCCACTTTTTTGACATGTGCAACAAACCTTTACAGGAACAGGAATGTGCAAGCTTCTTGTCTTCATGGACTATTTAGATACATATCTCATGGGCCCATATAAAAAAAAATTATTCGCTTATGGGATGTGGGTGTCGCTGGCAAGGCCAGCATTTATTGCCCACCCCTAATTGCCCTTGAGAAAGTGCTGGTGAGCCGCCTTCTTGAACTGCTGCAGTCCGTGTAGTGAAGGTACTCCCACAGTGCTGTTAGGGAGGGAGTTCCAGGATTTTGACCCAGCGACAATGAAGGATCGACAATATACTTCCAAGTCAGGATGGTGTGTGACTTGGAGGGGAACTTGGAGGTGGTGGTGTTCCTGAGAATACCAAGGTCAAGGAAATAGAAACTAGAAACTGTGAAGGCAGCAAGAAGTAAAATAAAAAGGCTAAACTGATCTTTGGCTGCTAATATGGCTGGCGCCCACAATGTCACACCTTGCTGGTAGGAACAATGTAAGGCAGCGTGCAAAAGTTATACAGACAATAGGCGATCAGAAAACGCATTACCATGATTGCAAACGCATTACCATAATGTTTAGGTGATCATGAACACATTACCAGGATGTTTACTTAGCTGTAACCCATTCAGTTAAATGTGACTTCTTTATTTCAAACTGCCAGGCCAGGAAATCAAATTAAATGTATACGTGCACAGCTCAGGATTGGTGCAGGAATGTACGAGGTGTTAATGTCTTCTCAAATGCAAGTATAATAATGTAGCACACTGTATGACAAATTGCTTGCTCTGTTGGGTTTGTCAGACTCTTGCAGGAGTCGGTGCCGACATTTCAGAGTAAGACTCCGCGGAAAATAAATCGTTTGAATTCTCCAGTTGCATTCGACTCAGTGATTACTGAACCAGACTGAGGGTAAAAGAATCCATTCTATCATTTGCTGTCAGAAGTGGGATCTCAACAGACAGTCACCGAGAGTTCGCGGACTAAGAGTTGAATCGTCTCGGACGTGGAGAGAGGAAATGGGCCCCCGATGTAAGTAGTTTCTTGTACTACCTCGGTTTTCCTCTGATTCCGCCAGTCTGACGACGAGTCGGCCAATCGCTAACTCCCGTGTGGTGTCCCATCAAGATCCAGGTCAGTCTGGCGAATACTGGAAGGGATAGGTGATTAGGTCAGTGATCAGATATCACTGAGGGTCAGTGATCGGATATCACTGAGGGTCAGTGATCGGATATCACTGAGGGTCAGTATACGTACTGAGGGAATAACTAGGAACTGTGTAAACTTAGAAATAAGCACTTGTGTCAGGTAAAGAGCGTCGACCTCGTATATCACTTGGCCCGCCTAGGCTCTGAACAAGTTTAAAACGCGACTGTGTAAAGTTCACAAGGGGAGTAAGATGGGCAACTGTTTAGATACCACGACTGAATTGGGTAGCGCCTTACAGACCCTTTGTGAACAACATCCTGACAAAGCCAAGCAACTTAGACAGTTGTCGGGAGGATTGAATAAGAAATTAGGAAGTGATCAATGGCCACTAGGAGGAACTAAGAATCTAGATGCCGCTAAAAAGGCTCAAGAACTAATTTGGAAAAGTAACAGGGGTACCACAGCCAAAGAACTAATTGCCCTATGGAGACAGTACTGTCAGGAACTGAAAGAAACTTCCTTGTTAGCAAATTGGCAGGATAATGCCTTAAAATTAGGAATAGCACTTACAGGGGGAGGGGTAGTCAAATCAGTAGAGGTATTGAAAAAGGAATGCGCTCATGAGAAACGCTCAAAACAGGAGTCTGAAAAGACCACGAGCGAGCCTGGAAAGGCTGATAAGAGTGGATTACGTAATCCAATGGTTGGCCTTGCCTTGACAGAGGGAGATGGTGATGATGATTTGGACGAATGGAATCACAGGGCTCAGGTTGTTCCCCACGCTACCCCCCCGTACGTTAACATTTATCCCCCGGTGGCACCCGCACCAGCTGCACAAACCCCCGCGCCGACACCTCAAGTATCTGCCAGTGCCGTTTCCCCGCCACCGTCAGTCACGGTTCAAGTAAATAATCCCCCGCCGGTCCAGATGGGAGACCAACAACCGGGTCCCCAGTATACCGACCCTGTTGCCTTTTACACCCGACTCAGGACTAAGAATAATCGGCCCCCGACGACACCCTCCCCACCCCAACCCAGTCCATCAAGGTCACGAAAACGGAGAAATCAAAGGCAGATGATTCAAAGTCAGAGACTAGAGAGTCAGAGCCAGAGTACCCTCACGGCTTTAAGGTCCTTTTTAGAGTGCCGGGACCATAGTGACATTGACAGTGGAGATTCAGGAGACGACTTGTCATCCCTGGAATCAGAATCTGATACCGAGAGACCCGCCAGACGTAAACCGACACCCCGGCAGTTGCCGGTGAGACAAATGCCTAACCCTGCCTTTAACACAAATATTCCAGTGGCCGCCGATAACCCCCGGACCATAGGTATCTTCTACCCCTGGAAACCTAACGAGATAATGGCTATCTTAGCCGGGATGCCAGATAGGAAAAAATCCCCCACCTTGTTTGTAGAATTCCTCCGGACTACTATACTCGTCTATAATGCTGAATCAAGAGACTTATGGGCGTTAGTACAGCAGATCTTGAATCCCGCCGAACATGCAAGGTTTTTGGTTAACCTAGGCTTTGAGGACCATGCCACATTAGAGGCTCAAAACGCACAGAGTGCTGCTCGTGAACGCGCCATACTCACTGCTTTAACCACCACCCTGCAGAAACCCATTGATATATCCAAGGTGTTGGATACTAAACCACGAAAGGGCGAGGGAGCAGAGGAATTCCTAGAGAGATTCTCTGAGGTATATCGGAGTCAGTCAGGAGATGCTAATTACCGGAACGGAGCAAACTCGCCGCAATACTGTGCTATCCTGATAAATTTTCTACCAACCTCAGTGTCTGAAGCAATTAAGACTAACAATATGGACTGGTCAGAGAATAGTCCCAGCCAGATGGCCAGGGCAGTGAAATATTATTGGAAAGAGAGTAAGAGTCAGGAGAGTCAGCCCCAGGTCAAGGTCAAGACTGAGTACGTGATAAAAAAGGAAGAGCCAAAGCCCACCCAAGATGTGATAGGATACTGCGTCCCAGGGTGGGTTGATAGACAAGGGTACAGAGATACCAGCCATCCCAACGGACCAACCGTCCCTAATTATGGCCCACCCTACGCTCCCCCAAGACAAAATTTTGGCGATAGAGGAAGAGGAGGGAGGTAAGCAGGGTCAGATACCTGTTTTGATTGTGGCCAGCAAGGCCATTGGAGCAGGGAATGTCCCTCCCAAAGACAAGGAAGAGGGGGCCACATGCAAGGACAATGGGGAGGTTGGCAGGGAAATCGGGGACGAGGAAGATATACCGACTTCTCCCAGAATAATCCGTTTCCCCAGTACTGACTAGCCAACCTCGTGGCGAACGGGTTCCAGTCAGACAAGGAGCCCGTTCTATCCCTGCTGATTGAAGGGAGCCGACATACGTTTCTGGTAGACACCGGAGCTGCTATGTCATCTGTCTGATCAGAGCTCAATCTCCCTAAATCTGGGGAGACACAAAGCCTGTCCGGATTCCAAGGACAAGTGTGCCAGTACCCGATATCAGAACCAGTTGAAGTAGCATTTCAAAATGAGTCTGTGAAACACCAATTCGTGATCACAAATGGGCTGGATTGCAATCTCATGGCCAGAGACCTGTTATGCGCATTTCAATTAAGAAGCATTGTACTACTATCAACCCAGCATGTTTTCTCACAGAACCACCCCTCGAACAAACAGACCCAGGACATGATTGTCTATTTTTAATCAAGGAAGATACCTCCGTCAGGGAGGATCTATCTGATGCCCCAATGCAGAGTCCTGACACAACCATGTATGTAGATGGAAGTGCGTCCGTCAGTCCCCTTGGGAAAAGACTTTCTGGATATGCAATCGTAGATCAGGACAGTAATACTTTGGAGTCTGCCGCCTTTGAACTTCCGTATTCCGCCCAACAAGCAGAACTGTTCGCATTAATACGAGCTTGTATCTTAGGGAAGGACTTAAAGGTTAACGTTTATACAGACTCGAGATATGCCTTCGGAGTGGTTCATGATTTCGGACAATTATGGAAAAACAGAGGGTTCCTAACCTCTGCAGGAACACAGATATCCCATCAGAAATTAGTATCTGATTTGCTACAAGCCCTCATGCTACCAAAACAGATCTCCGTGATAAAGTGCTCCGCACACACAGCAGGACAAACCCCAGTAGATATAGGGAATAGATGCGCTGACCAGGGAGCTAGGGAAGCGTCCCAGGAACAACGAGTGGTTCTGCCTAGAATGATGAGCCAGACTAAAAGCTCAAATAAAAGCAAGTCTCCCTCGGAAAAGCCAATGCCAACCATCCAAGACGTCATTAAGTTACAGGAGGACGCTCCTGACCGTGATAAGGGACTGTGGAAACAGCTCGGTTGTACATATGATTGTGTGTCTAAATTATGGGTCACCCCTGCCGAGCAAACTTGTATGTCAGATGAGCTAGCATTATGGGTTATTGAATGTATACACTTTGCAACTCATTGTGGTGCCAGAGCAACTAGTGACACATTATTAGCTACATGGTGGCATCCTAGATTACAAGCTCTGGCTCAAGGTATTAGCAGTCACTGCCTCATTTGTCAGCAGCATAACCCGGGAAAAGGCATACCTTGTGAAACGGGTAAGACGCCGTTACCCACGGGTCCCTTTGAGACCCTCCAGATGGACTACATTGAATTAGAAAGGTGTCAGTGTTATAAATATGTACTGGTTATTGTTGATGTATTTAGTAAGTGGATTGAGGCCTACCCGACTACGGATAACAAAGCCTCCACTGTTGTAAAAGTTTTAATGAGAGAAATTATTCCAAGGTACGGAATTCCAAACCGATTAAGTTCAGACAACGGCCCTCACTTCGTGGGTCTGGTAAACAAGGAGTTCTGCACTCAAATGGGCATCCAACAGCAGCTACATTGTGCCTACAAGCCACAGGCCGCCGGACTGGTCGAGCGGGCTAATCAGACCTTGAAAAATAAACTTGCCAAATTACAGGCCGAGACGGGAACTACATGGCTTAAACTACTCCCCGTGGCCTTGTTCCAAATACGCACTACCCCGGCTGGTGCAGCAAGATTAATCCCTGCTGAAATCATATATGGCAGACTTCTCAAAACCCCGTGGAACCAGGAAGTCCCAAAGACTGTCCACTTTCACCACATGACGGCAGAAATGACTAACTATATTTTGTCATTAACCAGGGCATTGAAAAGTTTGCACTCCCGGGTACGCGCTGCTTACATCGACCTCCCTCCTATAGTCAGTCCGTCCCAGGTCGAGCCCGGAGCGTATGTATTAATCAAGAATTGGACGCAAAAAGGATTGGAACCTCGTTGGGAAGGACCCTATCAAGTCCTACTCACCACCCCAACTGCTGCCAAAGTAGAGGGAAAGAGTGCTTGGGTTCACCTCCACCACTGTAAAATTGTCAGTAATGCTATGCCTGAAACTTAAAGAATGCTAACCTCTCTTGCTTCCAAGAAATCTCTCCCTAAACAGACGTGCCGCGCCGACCAGCCATGCAGACGTCACTGTGGATCCTCTCTATCAGTGTCCTGATCACCCTTGGAATAACTCAACAGCCCAGAAGGAGAACATGCTGGCGGAACCAACCCAAGCGGGTACACCACCTATGCCACGGAGACGTGCTTCGGTGCAATGATGATAACCCAGGCGGGTTCGGGAAATGGAACGTGATCAACTGGGACACCTACATTGGGCTTATTAGACAGCCCCACCGCTCGCTAATGCTGAGATACATGCACAGAGGAACATTGCCATGCCATTGGACCAAGTGTAAATTTGATTACGTCTGTCGACGCCAGGTGACCAAGTCTGTTACTGCAGGACCATGCAACAGAACTACCGATACCAAAGGACAAAGCTGTTATCCGAAGTCCAACCAGGAAAGGAAAAGAAATGGACTGCCCCCGATGAGCAGCTTCGACTATTCAAGGGTAGAAGGTATCCTCACAAAGAGACATGAACGAGATCTCCAACACACTTTCCCTGAAGAAACCCCGACGGGCAACCTATTCCTCCAGACTCACGCAGCCCTATACTCACCCGAGTCAATTGTTTGTTATCCGCCCCTGATATCTGTTGAGGGGGTGTTTGCCCTAACCCCGGTTGTTGTTCCCCCGGACTTTCTTTTAGATGCTCACCTTCTCCCTCCCACAACCAATATAACAATACCCTATACCTTAACCCCGCCCGCCAATTGCCTGAAACTAAGCAGGAACCCTGGTGGCTATGAGAATTGTTGGAATGGGACGGGCTATGGTTGTAGGTCAGTATGGGTTAAGCAGAACTACACCTGCTTGGTGACACGCTGCCTCCACCATCAGTGTATGATAGGACCAGACACCGGTAACTGCACATGTGAGCAATCCGCATGTGTGTCAATAACTGAAGGAGTACAAGTTTTATGTGGAGAAGGGGATGGGACAACTCTGAAGGTAGGGGGGGAAACCTTTATGCTAGTAAAAATAGCTAATACCCAGCCTACTGATACTCGTGAGATCCAAGGTTTTGACTATTTCCTTCCCCCGAGCCATTTAAGCACAAGGCAGAAACACATATCCGTGATATACACTAAACCAGGCTACTTTTTCTTGAGCCAAGGAAGAGCTACTAATTACATGGTAATAGATACCGCTCCCCGGACGGTAGCCATCGCTACCTTAACCCCTACCACAGTACCCTGCCCCTCCCAATGGACATCCCACCGAAAAATAGTAGTCAGGGCAGCCTCGAAAGAGTTTTGCTCCAAGTGGAAAGATCCTGAATCCCTAGGAGGACACGGAACCTCTATAGGATATGGATTTGCTGGCCTCTTCTCTATAGGCTATATTGGAGCCTATCTGGCCGCCAATAACCGGAACTACCTTATCTGTGGCCTCACCATCCTGGGTAATGCTACCATGGGGGCCCTCGACGCAGTTACTAAAGAATTGTCGGAACTCAGGTTATTCACTATGCAAAACAGATATGCCCTAGACTACCTGCTGGCCCGAGAAGGTGGTGTCTGTGCAATAGTAAAAGGTAAATGCCTTATGGGAGTCCGAGACCAGACAGAGAACATCACCCGCTTTATCACTAAGATAAGGGAACAAATGGATAATATGAAGGAAGCAAGTAACTGGGGAGACTGGGGATTTGGAGGATGGTATGACTGGTTGATAAATATGACTATGTACCTAGTAGTTGCAATCGCCTGTATTTTTATTGGACTAGCAATCATGAAATGTGTGCTAGGAAGAATGCAGCTAGCTTTGGAGAAAATAGGTAGCCCAAAGATGTTAATGGTAAGACCGACCAATGAATGTGAAATGAAGGAAGTAAAGTACGATGATAATAAAGAATTTGATCGACTGAATAAAATAGACGTAACCGAATAATGGTTGGTTATCATAGAATGATAAAAGGAGGGAATGAGAATACCAAGGTCAAGGAAATAGAAACTAGAAACTGTGAAGGCAGCAAGAAGTAAAATAAAAAGGCTAAACTGATCTTTGGCTGCTAATATGGCTGGCGCCCACAATGTCACACCTTGCTGGTAGGAACAATGTAAGGCAGCGTGCAAAAGTTATACAGACAATAGGCGATCAGAAAACGCATTACCATGATTGCAAACGCATTACCATAATGTTTAGGTGATCATGAACACATTACCAGGATGTTTACTTAGCTGTAACCCATTCAGTTAAATGTGACTTCTTTATTTCAAACTGCCAGGCCAGGAAATCAAATTAAATGTATACGTGCACAGCTCAGGGTTGGTGCAGGAATGTACGAGGTGTTAATGTCTTCTCAAATGCAAGTATAATAATGTAGCACACTGTATGACAAATTGCTTGCTCTGTTGGGTTTGTCAGACTCTTGCAGGAGTCGGTGCCGACATTTCAGAGTAAGACTCCGCGGAAAATAAATCGTTTGAATTCTCCAGTTGCATTCGACTCAGTGATTACTGAACCAGACTGAGGGTAAAAGAATCCGTTCTATCATTCCCATGCGCCTGCTGCCCTTGTCCTTCTAGGCGGAAGAGGTTGCGAGTTTGGGGGGTGCTGCTGAAGAAGCCTTAGCGAGTTGCTGCAGTGCATCTTGTAGATGGTACACACTGCAGCCACGGTACGCTGGTGGCGGAGGGAGTGAATATTTAAAGTGGTGGATGGGGTACCAATCAAGCGGGCTGCTTTGTCCTGGATGGTGTCGAGCTTCTTGAGTGTTGTTGGAGCTGCACTCATCTAGGCAAGTGGAGAGTATTCCATCATACTCCTTACTTGTGCCTTGTAGATGGTAGAAAAGCTTTGGGGAGTCAGGAGGTGAGACACTCGCCGCAGAATACCTAGCCTCTGATCTGCTCTTGTTGCCACAGCATTTATGTGGCTGGTCCAGTTAAGTTTCTGGTCAATGGTGATGCCCCAGGATGTTGATGGTGGGGGATTCAGCGATGGTAATGCCATTGAATATCAAGGGGTGGTGGTTAGACTCTCGCTTGTTGGAGATAGTCTTGCCTGGCACTTCAGTGGCGCGTATATTACCTGCCACTTATCAGCCCAAGCCTGAACGTCGTCCAGGTGTTGTTGCATGCGGGCATGGACTGTTTCATTATTTGAGGAGTTGTGAATGGGTGAATGGCACTGAACACTGTGCAGTCATCAGCGAACATCCCCATTTCTGACCTTATATTGAAGGGAAGGTCATTGATGAAGCAGCTGAAGATGGTTGGGCCTAGGACACTGCCCTGAGGAACTCCTGCAGCAATGTCCTGGGGCTGTGATGATTGACCTTCAATCACCACAACCATCTTCCTTGTGCTAGGTATGACTCCAGCCAATGGAGACTTTTTCCCCCTGATTCCCATTGACTTCAGTTTTACTAGGGCTCCTTCATGCCACACTCGGTCAAATGCTGCTTTGATGTCAAGGGCAGTCACTCTCACCTCATCTCTGGAATTCAGTTCCTTTGTCCATGTTTGGACCAAGGCTGTAATGAGGTCGGGAGCAGAGTGGTCTTGGCGGAACCCAAACTGGGCATCAGTGAGCAGGTTATAGGTGAGTCAGTGCCATTTGATAGCCCTGTCGACGACACCTTCCATCACTTTGCTGATGATTGAGAGTAGACTGATGGGGCAGTAATTGGCCAGATTGGATTTGTCCTGCTTTTTGTGGACAGGACATACCTGGGCAGTTTTCCACATTGTCGGATAGATGCCATTGGTGTTGCTGTACTGGAATTTAAATCAATATTCCCATTAGTTTACACAAATCTGAAGCTGCAGATTCTAATGCATCTGATTTAGCAATAATCCAACAATGAGATGACTGGACTCGGAACTGCCCTTCCCATTCCTATAGGCACATGAAATTCAAACAGGACAAAACAGTGAGTAAGAAAGATGAGTGTAACTAGAACTGAACTGTCTGCACTTCATGGGCTAGATTGGCAGGACTCAGAGGCCAGAAATGGCTGATGGACTGTAATTTGGGCACCCCGCTCTAGAGAAGCAACAATATGACTCGTCAACTCATTTGTACCAATTTGTTTCCTTACCCTTCCCTGCTAACCTATTCCATAAATTTACTACCATTTGTGTACTAAACATTTTTTGTTTGACTTCCTTTTTTCCTTTGCCAGATCTTAAAGTTATATACGCAGTTCCCTTAAACATACCCTAGCTGTGCAAAGATTCTTGCCAGTGGACAATTTACATTTCAATGTGGTATCTTCACGTGTTAAGAAACAAATAAATCAAAAGCAGGCAACAGTCCAATAAAATAGCTGTTAAATGCTTTCTTCATAATTCTGTGGTTGAAGATCTGAATCACAGTCGTCTGACATGCATCCAAGCCAGGCACTTTTGACAGAAATTGCCCTTACTTTTTAGGAATAGGAGCTGAATTGTTTGCATTGAGTCATCTTACTTTGGAAGAAAATGAATCTGTGTGACCTCTATGCCCAGTAAGCCCAGCTCCAGTTGAATGGTCCAACTTCAACCAGTAGCTGCAGTAGTCCCCAGATCACTAACCCTGCAGCAGGAATCATGAGGGAATGGCTATAAAGAGCAAATAAATCAAATTAAGTTGATCAAGTTGTTTGTAGATTCCAAACAAACAAATCTGTGATTATTGCATAGTGGCATCCACTTACAGGCCAATGAGATATAAACACATTTCAGATGCATTCTAAAAGTGTTTACTTTTAGAATGAAATTGTGTTTAGAACAAATTTAGTTACATCACAATCTGGAAGTTTCACTGCATTGGGGATTATTTGAGCCCCTGTAACTGACTGTCTGATGAAACAAAGAAAGCAACATTCCCAGTTCACAGTTTGACTGATCATCCTACAGCTACACTGGAATGAATGATTTTAATGAGAGAAATAAGAGAATCTTTATTGAACAGACATGCAATAAATGCATCACTGAAAGCATTGGGGTCCACCAGTCTATGCAACATATTTTATTGTTCTTTATGGCCTATGGAACAGAAGGTTAGACACAGAGGGCTGGATTTTGCCAATGGGGAGCTTTTGGAGGCGGGACTCCCACTTGTCAAATTTTAGTCCCGCCTCCATCAACCTCTCGCCAAACCACGCTATTTTCCCTTGATTGACCTTGTTAAGCCCGCCCAGTTACAGAGAACGTCAGTGTATGACATTTCATCTGTCAGCTCTGTGAAGCAATCAAATGCTGACATTCTCTGTAGTTTGATGAGTTCTTGAATTCAAGACCTCATCAAACCTCTTTCTGCAGCAGAAATTAGATGGTTATTGCAGCAGCCATCTGTCATCTCTGCCGCGGAGATGTGAGACTCTCCACATCCCCAAAGATTGAAGCCTGCAGGAAGAAACAAAGGTAAGTAAACATTTTCTATCACTTTCCACTTACCTCACATGCTCACCTCTCCACACTTGCACCCATCACTTACCTTCACAGCGCATTTTTGCACCCCTCCGACCCCCGCAGACACACTGCTCGCCTCGGTGACCCTGGCGGAGTTCACAGCCTTCGGGAAGCCCACACTTGTGTGGGTAAAATGGGGATGATCCTCTTATCTGCCTGTTAACTACCTGTTAACAGGCAGTTAAGTGGCTGTAATCCCCTTCCCGCCTCCAGGAGGCGGGACCCGGCATGGGTTGGCTACCCGCCTCCTGGCAAGATGGCACGGAGGTGGGTTGGGGGTGGGATGGGCACCCACCACCAGATTCTACCATTTTCCCAGCAGTCCCGCCTCCAAACCCGCCTCCCCAGGGCTGGCAAGATCGCGTCCAGAGTTTCTCCCTATTTTAATTCCTAATGGCTTCTCTATGACTTTACCAAGAAAAAAGAAAGACTTGCATTTATATAGCGCCTTTCACGACCACCAAACGTCTCAAAGTGCTTTACAGCCAATGTAGCGTAGGAAACGCGGCAGCCAATTTGTGCACAGCAAGCTCCCACAATCAGCAATATGATAATGTCCAGATAATCTGTTTTTGTTATGTTGATTGAGGGATAAATATTGGCCAGGACAATGAGGACTGAAGTAGATAATTTTCCCTTCAGGTGTACTATAGTAGTTGAGGGCAGAACTGCTGGAGCCAGTGTCATGCAATTTACCCACTGGGCCTAATTTGCATATAGTTTATTGATTGCAATTTTTAAAAGATGAAGAATGGCCACTCAGGTGGAGTTCCCTAATGCCTGTGGAAAAGAACCACAATAAAGGGTTAACATCTTCAGAAGGAAAGAGGAACAAATGTGATGGAAAAGTATTCATGAAGGCTGCTCTGACAGCAGTAATCTGGCACACATAGTGGGACAAAATAAAAAATAAAATAAATCAATGGTATGAACAATGGGACAACACAAATGTTGGGTAATAATGACAGAGCAAGACAGTGTGGAGGCAGTGTGGGGGGGTGGTGGGGCTGAGGATTGTGTATGTGATATCAGTAAACATAACATCCAGGTTCCTTTAAAATTTTCTGTCAAGTCTTATCTTCTTCCTATGTTTTGCACGAAGGGGGAGACAAGTCAAAAGGTAGCAGATCAGTAGTAGCAGTGGCTGCTGTTTCTTTCTTTCACAGAAATCCTAGCTGTTCTGTGTTGTAGGCACCCAGAAGACCAGATAAAGACATTCCAGACAGTCTTAATACATTTCTTTCAATTAATATTTCAAATTAATGAGTTCTTAAAAGTTGACTTTCTAAGAGTTAAAATAGACCAAACACTAGTTTGCTCTCAGACCTTGCAGAAATTAATTGCTTCATATTTCTGGCCTCGACTCCCAAAATTTAGGCAAATTAAAATAAAAGAATCTCTGTGCTGCATTGCTTGTAAAATGCATGAAATATGCTGAAACCTGAGGTAAAAAAAATAACTGCTTCTGTAAAAAAAATGCTTCTTTGGAATTAGTGCAGGGAGTTGTTCTGCCTTTCCTGTGCAAGCTGTCACTCTCCTGCATGCCACTTGTACAAACACAATCTTGCACATTCCACACTTTATGGAATGGAGGTGACAAAAACCACAGAACAAGCTTCATTCAGTGTCCACAATCTTAAATCTCCCGTGTGAGGACAAACAGCAGACTGCCATTGCCCTCAGCCAATCAGATAGTTAATTTTACTGACATTTTTTCCGCAGCTAATGATCTATATCTACCTGCTGTTTACTTCAGCTCAGGGAATAGTGATTCATTTATCATTCCTGGTGGATGTTGCTGAATAGTTTTACTTTGCATGTGCCAGTTTATTACAACAAGTGCCAGGCTAGACTGGTACACCTGGAGATTCATGCTGCTGTGACATGTCATGTGTTAAAAGGTTTCAAGGCATTCTGTTAGAAAGGGAGCAAGTTCAAACATGCAATGGAAACAAAAACCGACAACAAGTAACAGCAGCGATACATCCAGGACAGGCAAAATGCAAATTTTGAATAACGTTTTAAAGATTATCAATTGACACTGATATAAGGTTATTACTGGTCATTTAGAATCAGAGACTACTTTCAAAAAAGCCATAACAACAACAACAACTTGTATTTATATAGCGCCTTTAACACAGTAAAACATCCCAAGGCGCCGCACTGGAGTGTTATAAAACAAAAAATTTGACACCGAGCCACATAAGGAGAAATTAGGGCAGGTGGCCAAAAGCTTGTTCAAGAGGTAGGTCTTAAGGAGCGTCTTAAAGGAGAAAAGAGAGGCAGAGAGGCGAAGAGGATTAGGCAGGAAATTCCAGAGCCTAGGGCCGAGGCAACAGAAAGCACGGCCACCAATGGTTGAGCGATTATAATCAGGGACGCTCAAAACGGCAGAATTAGAGGAGAGCAGATAGCTCGGGGGGTTGTGGGGCTGGAGGAGATTACAGAGATATGGGAGGGGCGAGGCCATGGAGGGATTTGAAAACAAGGATGAGAATTTTGAAATCGAGGCGTTACTCAACCAGGAGCCAATGTTGGCTGGGGTAACCACCACCTGGTTATTTACCATTTCAAGGACTGTCATTTCCATTTGGCTCTCCCGTTTTACTGGGTCCTGGTTTTCTTGCCGTGTGCCATATTAATATATATTTCCAATGGCAGAGGAACAAAGGAAAACATGTCTATTGGATGTAAAAAAAATATAAGTGCAAGAAATCTGAAATAAAAGGAAAACGAACAATTTGATAAAGGAAATATTTGCAGGCTACGAGGAAAGAGCAGGGCAGCGGGACTAATTGGAGAGCTCTTTCAAAGGGCTGGCACAGGCACAATGGATTGAATGGCCTCCTTCTGTGCTGTATAATTCTATAAATTGCTGGAAATGCACAATAAGCCAATCAATGTTTCAGATGGGGCCTTTATCAAAACTTTATCCTGGATAGACGGAAAAATTCTATTCCTCATTCTCCCATCAACATTTGAGATGTTGACACTCCAATTGTTTGACAATAAATTTTAGTTTAGAGAGTTCTGGTTGGCCAACCAAGAATAGTTTTGCTTGGTGTGTGCCAGTTCATTACCACCAGTGCTGGGCCAGACTGGTACACCTGGAGATCCATGCTGCTGTGATACGAAGAAAAGTTCAAAATGATTCGAAGGCCAAGGAGATGAATCCTTCTGCAGATGTCAGGCCTCCCACTAGAGAAGTCGCAAAGGTGTGGAGGAGTACCCTGCAGGAGTAGTGTGCTGCACCTTACAGAAACTAATAGCAATGAGTAATTAAGACATTTGGTGGGACAGCCTCTTTGAAGACGTTGATTTTGACTTCTGGGCGACCAACGAGCATGCGGGCCGATCGCTCAAACCCGCAGTGAAGAGGCGGCCGTGATTTTGAGGTGCTGGCCTCATTAATGTTGGGCTGGTAAGCTGCATCGGGGTGCCAAACAGATGCAGCTCACCGGACTGAGGCCTCCCAATATTGGGCCACTCCAGCTAACAGCAGGTTAAGTGTGGGGGGGTGGGGGGGGAAGGATTATGACCGGGGAGGGTGGGGGTCCTGCTCCTCCAGGCCCCCCAAAAATAATTGCAACCTTACCTTGCCTGGGCCACTTTTCTTCGATCGCCCATGGAACTGGTCGGTGTGTGCATGGTGCCGCTCCAGCCAATTCCAACCTAAATTGGCAATTGGGGTCTGAGGAACCCAATTGCATATTAAAAGGGGCCTACCGCCTGAAACAGACAGGCGCTCCGGGAGCCCAGCAGTAGGCCCCTTTCAAAACGTTGCCAGCCTCTTCGTCGGTGTTAACAGGGGTGGTAAAGCTACCATACATAAGAAGACTGATTCACACGGGTCTTCTAAGTGCAATGGGCTGCCTGCCAGAGAGCTTGCGCACAATGTCGGGGAAAATGAAGAAGTTCAGCTCCAACTTGTGTGCTGTCTTCGTGCTTGACATCAAGACCATGCAATCAACCATGCGTCCTAACTGCTCCCGCTATGATTTGCTGGGTGGTTCAAGGAGATGACATTTAAGGCGTGCACGCACACCAAATTCAAGAAAGGGCCCTGATTATAACGGCCCGGATTTTGCGGTAGAAATAACGGTGAGGCTATCAGCGGGCACTCGGGTTTGTGTCTCTGGCTGGCTTTGCAAAGGTGCAGGGCATCATCGACTGCACACACGTGGCAATCCACGCACCGCCAGATGAACCAGGAGTATTCGTGAGTTTTTATTTATTCGTTTATGGGATGTGGGCGTCGCTGGCAAAGCCAGCCTTTATTGCCCATCCCCAAATTGTCCTTGAGAAGGTGGTGGTGAGCCGCCTTCTTGAACCACTGCAGTCTGTCTGGTGAAGGTACTCCCACAGTGCTGTTAAGGAGGGAGTTCCAGGATTTTGACCCAGCGACGCTGATGGATCGGCAATATTCTTCTAAGTCAGGATGATGTGTGACTTGGAGGGGAACTTGGAGGTGGTGGTGTTCCCATGCACCTACTGCCCTTGTCCTTCTAGGTGGAAGAGGTCGCGGGTTTGGGAGGTGCTGCTGAAGAAGCCTTGGTGAGTCGCTATAGTGTATCTTATAGATGGTACACACTGCAGCCACGGTGCGCCGGTGGTGGAGGGAGTGAATGTTTAAGGTGGTAGATCGGGTGCCAATCAAGCGGGCTGCTTTGTTCTGGATGGTGTCGAGCTTCGTGAGTGTTGTTGGAGCTGCACTCATCCAGGCAAGTGGAGAGTATTCCATCACACTCCCTACTTGTGCCTTGTAGATGGTGGAAAGGCTTTGGGGAGTCAGGAGGTGAGACACTCACCGCAGAATACCCAGCCTCTGACCTGCACTTGTTGCCACAGTATTTATGTGGCTGGTCCAGTTAAGTTTCTGGTCAATAATGACCCCCCAGGATATTGATGGTGGGGGATTCGGTGATGATAGTGCCGTTGAATGTCAAGGGGCGGTGGTTAGACTCTCATTTGTTGGAGATAGTCATTGCCTGGCACTTGTGTGGCGCGAATGTTACTTGCCACTTATCAGCACAAGCCTGAACGTCATCCAGGTCTTGTTGCATGTGGGCATGGACTGCTTCATTATCGGAGGAGTTGTGAATGGCGCTGAACACTGTGCAGTCATCAGCGAACATCCCCATTTCTGATCTTATGTTGGAGGGAAGTTCATTGATGAAGCAGCTGAAGATGGTTCAATTACAGAAAGATATTTCTGCAGGTGTGCGGGGAGCTGCCATGATGCTTTTGTCCTGTGGAAGTCCAAACTCGCCAACCACTTTGGACCTGCAATCACACTTAAGGGATGACTGCAAGGAGATAAGGAATACCCACTTCGAACTTGGCTGATGGAACCCATCAGAAACCCAACCAATGAAGCAAAAAAGCGCTATAATGAATGCCATATGACCACCAGATATGTGATCAAACAAGCCATCATCATGCTGAAGATGCACTTCAGGTGCCTAGACAGATCTAGAGCACCAGCCAGGGTTTGCAGTATGGTTGTGGTGTGCTGCACTCTGCACAACATTGCCCAACAGCGAGGTTTGGATCTGCAGGAGGAACGAGGTGCAGAGCGCACATCGTCTGTGGACGATTCTGAGGAGGAAGACGAGAAGGAGGAAGGTGATGAGGACAATGCAGCATCAGCTGTTCACATTGCTAGCTGGGATGCCAGGGATGCCTTTATTAATACAAGGTTCACTTGGGTTGCACCAGTGGACCGATGTCAGAAGCACATGCAATGGCCACTCTTTCCGCCCCCCTCACCCACACTCCCCAATGCCACTAACACTAACACCTTGCACGTCCCCCCATTGGCCCCTGTCAATTCATGTCTTCCCATTCATCATCGAGCAGGTTAAAATGCGACTTGCCACCCAGCAACTACAAATGGTCAAGAGAGGAAAGTGGTGCAAACTAATAAAATTTATGTGATTCTGCTAAAGAACGGAACTTCCAACATAACATTGCCTCGTACGCGCGTGTGCATATCCTTGTGCAACTACAAAGCTTTACTAATATAAAAACATAAAATGCTGGAATTATTGAGCAGGTCATTGAGCATCTGTGCTGAGAGAAACAGATTTAACAATTTAGGTCGATGACCTTTCATCAGAACTGGAAAAGGTTAGAGATGTAACAGGTTTTAGGTGAGTACAGAGGCAGGGAAAGTAGGGAGGGGAGTAAAAAACAAAAGGGACGGTCTGTGAAAGGGTGGAAGGCAGGAGAGATTAATGACAAAAGAGATGATGATGCAAGCAAAAGGAGATGGTAATGGGACAAGTAAAGAAACAAAAGATGGGTCTAGAGGAGGTGTAACTGGGAATATCAGAATCATCAGCAACAGCTGCCATCCAAAAAAATGGGGGCAGAGGTTATGATCTGAAACTGTTGAACTCAATGTTGAGTCCAGAAGGCTGTAAAATGCCTAATAGAAAGGCATTTCTGGAACTGACATTGAGACAGGCTGCTCAGACCCCTGCTCTGACTGCTGAGATGCTCTTAGCTGACGACCTCTGGGTTTTGGAGCCTGTGAGGGCCCCATCCAAGGCTGCTCCACCTGCACCTGTGCAGGGGCAGACTTGGTCATCGGGTCATGAGGCAGCATGTCAGGTATTGACTGAGGTGGGGTGGGGACAACGGGTGAGAAAAGGAAGCGCTTTGAGTGAAGTCTCCACTTCCATATCCCCTTTCGCCATCATCCCTCTCATGGGCCAGCCGCACTTCACTGCTACCACTCTGCTGGAGAGCACATTGGTGCAGATCAATGGCGCGCTGTAAGACCAAGGCGAAAGTAGCTCGCATCCTATTTTAGGCAGCAGGCATGTTGGCATCAAGAGCGTGCACAGCTGTGGTCAAGGCATGCAAGGACTCATGTGATTGCCGCATTTGATGCTCCACGGAGTGGCCACTTTATCCATGCCCTGCGACATCATCACACTCATGCTTGAGGCGGACTCCTCCATTCAGTGGGCAGTGGACTTGGAAGGCTTGTCAGTACATCGCACAGTCTCTGTTGCTGCTCAATGGTTCTCCTTTTTATTGACGGCCCCCGAGGCACAGTATCTGTGTCCAGCTGAGCAGAGCTTGGCGAGGGCTGCACCCTCCGGCGCGGACTCTCCACTGCTGTCCCTGCCACCATCATATGCTATTGCTCATTTCTGAAGTGTGAATCACCGGGTGAAAACCCAGCTATGTGTCTTACTGGTCCCTCCGAAGATGCGAGTATCTGAGCTGGTGCATGGTCTGCATGAGTCCTGTAATGCTGCACCCACAGTAAGAATGAGCTCTTCTGAAGATTCATCATCCGCAGGGCCCTGGTGGAGAGAAAAGATATGAATTAGTACTGACAAGGTAAGAATGTTACAACTTATCATTGTGAAGATCATCATATTTCACGCGCTGTTGAAATCAAGTCAGCATGACTGAGTGTTGTATGACATGTGGGCCACTGATATTTAATTGTGTCACCAGGTAGCTGGGAGGTCCCCATCTCGGATGGCCAGAGACACCAAAGTGCTGCTGATCTCCAGCGCTTCCTCCTCTGCAGTTGTTAGCTGGGAAATCTGTGGAGGACCACCTTTGGTTCTCTCCCTCTCCCTCGTGTTCTGTGATCACTTCTCCTGAAACACGGGCAAGAACAGATCTATGACTGACTGTAATGGCATGTGTTCACCTGATGGATGGAGTGCATTTGGTGAGGATGACTATCAGGGAGAGGCATGAAATTGCATAAGGATGAGATTGAGTGGCAGTGATAGATGGATAAATGAGGATGTGAGGAAGTGCATAGAAAGAGAAGGGTGTGTGCGCTTGCAAGGTAAGGGGGTGTGAGGAGTGATGTGATGGAGTAGGCTTGACAAGGCAGAGGGAGGTGGGGTGATGCACTCAGCAGGATGTCGGTGAATGTGCAACTTTACTCACCTTTCCTGACCTGGTTAGGTCATTAAAGCACTTCCTGCACTGAATCCAGGAGAGTGCAACAATGCTCCTGCTGCTGCCCTCCTGGACCACCTCCAGCCATGCCATCTTTGTGACAGCAGCAGGTTTCTTCCTCCCATTGTTGCAGAAGAGTATCTCCCTCCGGCTCCTCTCAGCCCCCAGCAGTACATCAAGGGAGGCGTCGTTGAAGCGGTGCGTAGTCTTTGAGCATCCTGAATCCATTGTGTGACAATCTATCAACTGTTCACTCAGGTCCCAGATCCCCTGTAGAGGGTGCCATGCTGTTTTGACTGTCTAATAAAAGCAAGTTTCAGTGCAAAAGCCCACAGAAAGTCTGTGGGCAAGTGTAAGTGTAATGAATGGCTGGTGCGTTCGTTGGCCACTGACCACGGGTCATTGTTTAAATGATGCCTGCAAATCTAAAGTAAAGCTTGCTGAAAAGTCATACAAATCAAAGTCAACAAATACGTCCCTGTTAGTGGTGTACATCTGTGTCTTCTGGGAGTTTGGCCTTCCATCAGCTTTCCCTCTTGTGCAATTGCTGATTAAAAGCATGCGGGTAGCGATGTCATAGCAGTGCGATTAACACACCATATAAGACCAAGTATTTCAAGCTCAGCAGCCTCTATTCAACGATTCTGGCAGCTTCTGAATCAAGAGTTTCATTCGAAGTAAGCAAATAAGAATTCCTGTGCCTACTCTCAGGCAAATCACCAGTTACTCAGTGGTCACATTTAATTATATTTTAGGCTGCATCTCCTGATCAAGCACTGTCCAAAGACACTTTATGCCATCTCCCCTTTTACTTTCCTCAAATCTCCTCCAATTACTCCAACTTAATGACACCCCTGGCTTTTTAATGGTTATTTCTTCTTGAAATAGTTCATTTTTTCCTTAACAAAAATAGTGTGTCTCAGTTAGAGATCAGCAGGAGACTGTACTTACATTCTGTCAGAGTGGGAAAATTACCTCACTGCCATGGGTCTCTTGGGTCTTCGAGGAGGCCTGGAAAATATACATTTTCTAATGTGTAGACGTTGTTGTATATATGTGAAATTCTATCAGGATGCTAGCAAGGGTAATAAAAACTGCAAATATGTTTTTTAATCATTTCTAATCTGCACAATATAGGCTTCCTGTACAGAAGGTAAATGATTCCGATCCATCTGCTGGAGCTGAAAGGAGTCTTGGCAGTTCTCATTGGTGTTTGGCGAGGAGAGGGAGGAAAATAGTCTCCCAATATTTCTTCTCTGTACAAGAGTATCCGCTGTTGGCATTGCAAGTGCCTGGACCTCCCACCTGATGGCAACCTCACAAAAGTAAGTGATCTTTGGAAGGGCTGTGGGTGAGCTCTATCAAATAGAAAGGAACATTTTTAATTCAAGGTGTATGCATGCTGACGCCATCATTTTATAGTCAGACAGTTCAGATTGTGGCTTCACCTAGCCCAACGTTAGCCAATCCTGCCTCACTGAAACAAAAGTAAACACTGTGTTTGTTAATTTTTTTTGATTATTCAGCTACATTTGAATTAATAATTCCTTGGATTCAAACTTTAAGCTTTAGTAACAAAACTTTTTTTTTTCTGAAGCAGCTGCCTTTCTGGTGGTGAGAGCTAATTCAGGAATCTGGACATACTTTTCTGTTGTTTTATCAATAGTAGATTTGGTCCAGAAATGATCATTTCCCATTGTGACATTCTTTTTTGACTTCGCTGGAAGCGGGGGGGAGGGGTGAAAACAAAAACAATACATTAAACTTGCAGTAAGGTTCTAGAACATTTCATCAGGCATGAGTCAGAAAAACTTCTTATAAAAAATCATACAGTTTAAAATTTCAATCCTGCTTTTCCCACAGCAATATCTTCTTTATTCCATAGTTGTCTATTGTCACAAGGCCAGACTTTTCTACCTTTGCCCCCTGCCTCATAAACTCTTAAACTGGTGTTTGTGATCTAGGTATTTAACTCCTCATAATGTGGAGCAATTCTCACATTGAAAGAAATTCACAGAACCAAGCAAAGCCAGTCACACTATTTAAAGGGGTTGTGTTGGCTTGCCTGGAGGTTTCTTATTGCTCTCAAAATAACTAGAATACTCAACAATATTTTTCTCAAAACTGTCACGCTGTGAGAAATGATAGATGTTATGTTTGCAGTGGGTTTGTTCGAGATCAAGTTTGTATTCTATAGTCATGAGTTTTGTTTCACAACTTTCCACATAATTTTGGCTCCTAAAGCAAATATGTTCTTTGAAACAAGAAAAAAATCATGATAAATTAATGGATACAATTTAAATAAACATTGCAAATATATGCACATTTCTATTTGCCAAAAGGTAAGCTCCTTTCTCCCTTTTGTGGTATTTAAATGTTCCATTCACTTTTAGCCTTCGCCCAGCTCATTTGGCCCTTGTCTGAATGGCTGCTTATTGCTCTTATGGACTAATTAATGCTAAGAGGGAAAGCTTTTCTTCTTGATTTATGAACGAGTGAAGAGGGTCCAGCGGGGAAAGAGTCAAGTATTTACCTGCCGAGTACTTATTTTTATAAGATAATGAACAGGAGTTTGTGCTTTGCATCATTTTCACTTGTGAAGTTCTGATGCCCCTGTTAACTGTCACTAAGGATCGTTACTCTGAATCCATTGGATGAAGAAGAACCAATGGCATCCATCTCTGTACATTGCTTTAAAGATGGATATCCACACAGCACAGCAACATACGGTTTCAGAATAGCAAGCAAGGTGGTTTTTGCTTGTAAATCAATGTTGAGAATTGTAAAAAGCATCTTTACAGTCTCCATTTACATGAGGCAAAGTAACCATCTATGATGGCACTTCATTTCTTCCATTTTAGTCTCTCACTTAATAAGGTGTGAGAGTTTTCAGTGTTACACTGAGCATAGTGTATCTACCACTAGTGAGTTATAAAATATATTTAATTTTAACAGAAAGAGGCCTAGAAATTGGGTTCTGGTCTTGCCAAGGCTGTAGCGCCAGAAAGTTTACGCCAGCGGTAATGCAGCAGCGCCCGACGAAAATTCGGCTGCGCCGGGCCCAGACGGCGGCGGGCGCTAAAACCCTCCTTTAGCGCCTCAAAACGGGCGTGAACTTGGGTTTCCCGGCGCTAATCCCCTGCTGCGGCACCCGATGCGGTGCGGCAGGCGGGGGAACTGCAGGCCTCCTCCTCCTGTTAAGGAGGAGCTGCCTGCAGCCGACAACTGTCCGGCGGATTGACCTGACATCTGAGCCCGGCACCTCGGGGAAGTGCCGGGCTCGCATGAGACACTGATCAGGGCCGCGGGGGGGGAATGCAGGAGTCCGGGAAGGGAGGTGCGGGCAGGCGGCCGCCGGGAACGCGGCCGGCCGCCGCTCCACCTTTATGCGCCGGCGCACACTGGGGGAAGACTCTGTTGCCAGAGTCTTAGTTGCGCCTGCCACGGGCGAGGCGGGCGCAACTGAATTTCGGCTTGGGGCCGGGTTACCACGGCAACCGGGACGCTGCGCACACCGATGACGTCATCGGTGCCGGCGCAGCGCTACCGGTCTACCGCCGCGGAAGGGCCCCAGGCAATTTAGGAACCGGCGCCAATTGCAGCGCTAGGCCCTCTAGCGCCGCAAAATCGGCGCTAAGGGCACTGAATTTCTAGGCCAGAGTCTTTAAACCTTACTGTTCCTTTACAAGGGGCAGCTTGCACCTCTTTTAGGAAATGCTTGGCCACCATATTGGGAATTCCCCCTGAGCCATAACAGAAGTAATAAATGAGAGGAACACACAAGCCTCCCAGAACGCCACACTTTAGTAAATCTGTCAAGGAGCTAGTTTAAGTTTCCCAACCTGAGGCTCCTTGATATTATAAATATTACTAGATGCAAGTATATTTCAACATTGTAGCCTTCTGCTCAGTACCAGTGAGATTGATGTGCTGGCCAGTCACAGTTTCAGAAAACTGAATGGCAAATTGAATTAAGAATGCACCCCCATTGCTAATAGTGGTGCCACTCATTTGGCTTTGGACCAGTTGTCTGGTTTTTGAGTTGACTGTCGGCAATTTCTAATATGTAAGCTGGACACCAAAAAGTCAGGTTTTTTTCAAATGGAAGTCACTTTTTCTCCTTCCTTCTGTGCCTTATGACATAAAAACATTAGTTATTCAGGTTTTAAATTTATTTTAATCAGTGGCAAAGAAAATATTATGCCTCAAGCCTAGATTTCAGGTCCTGCCCACCTAATTCCTTGTTCAGTTTTGGACTGGACTAAAGATAATGGGCCAGAAATTGGTGAACGGGGCTTGCAGCCCCGTTTCTGCACTTACCCCGCGCTACTGCCGATCAGCTCCAGGGACGCCTGGAATTGATGTTTCCAGAAGAAGAATCCCGGGCAGCGTATGACGTCACGCCGCCCAGGAGTGCAGCCAGCGCGAAGCCAGGAGCGTGCAGTGCAAGTGAGACACGCCCCTTGAGGTCTCAGTTTCACTGGACACGCCCCCAATGTTTCTGTCAAGCTGCTAAGCATTTTTACATGCAAAGCAGCAGTTTAAATAGGTTTTTGGAAGTTTTTTGAAGATTTTGGTAACTTTTATAAACTTTTTAAAATGTTTACATTATTTTGAGTAATCTGAAGTAGTTTTAAACAGAATTAAAGCAATTTAAAGACTTTTAAAAGCCCTAAAAGAATTTTTTTAATTCCATTTATTTATTTAGCAATGTCGTCGTCATACGTGTCTTCACACTGTTCCCTTTGGGGAACTGTATGAAGTGGTGGAAGGATTTATGGCCATGATTAACGCTCATTCCGTGACCGTAACCATCTTTGAACCAGGCATTAGGGCGGTTAGTCCTATGGCGGGAGGGTTTTACGGGCTCCCACAAGCTATACAAGGAGGGGGGGCCACCCACACCCACGGACGCAAATATCCCACTGGATGTCAACCCAGAATTTAGAGCCGGAGCTCCGACTCCACTTGCCGGGACTGTCTGGAGCGGGGTTCGAAACCCTACCCTGATCTGGCCCAGCGGCGGGGATCCTACCGCTATGACAAAGGCCCAATCCGATTAGCAACGTGAAATGGCAGCATAGGGCTCCAGTCACGGGGAGGGAAAAGGCACAGGAAACATATGGGTGTCACCTTTTGTGCGGAGTGGGCCTTTTGCGTAGCAGTAAGCATCCCCGCCACTGGGCCAGAAGGAGTAGGGTTTTGAACCCCACTCCAGACAGTCCCGGCAAGTGGAGTCGGAGTTCCAACTTTAAATTCTGGGTGGACATCCAGCGGGATACTTGCGTCCGTGGGTGTTGGTGGCCCACCCCCCCTCAGATGGGTTGTGGGAGCCCGTAAAACCCTCCCGCCATAGGACTAACCACCCTAATGGCTGGTTCAAAGATGGTTACGGTCACGGAATGAGCGTTAATCACGGCCATAAATCCTTCCACCACTTCATACAGTTCCCCAAAGGGAACAGTGTGAGGATACGTACGATGATGACCTCTTGCGCAATGCACCTCCTTGGACCCTCAGTCGCAGATGCGAGGGGGCAAGTCGTGCAATTGTTAAATTTTTCATTTTATTGACATGTAAAATGTTGGCCCAGTAATTCCCTTCCAACTGCGCGAGTACGGTCGGGGTACTTACGCATCTGGTCGGATGAAATGCTGGTTTTCAGCATGCACAGTGCTTTTGGGGAAAACCGGCATTTCCTGTCCTCTGAACGAAGGGGTTCAGAGGCAGAACGCGTGCGACTGCACAGGCAGCGCGTGCGCAGTATAATTCGCCGCTTTCATTACTGCTTTCAGTGAGGTCAAGTCCTTACAACTTACACATGAAAAAAGCATGGGTACAGTTGCTCCAGAGGCTGCGGAGGAAGATATTTCTTATCGTGGAGCTTCTGAAAGTATGTATGTCTGTATATATTCCTTTGCGTGTTATGTATATATTCCTTTACTTATGTGTATGAATGTATTATTTAATTATGACTTTCAGAGAAAGTAACTTATTGGAAAATCATAATTAAAAACATACATTCATACACATTAGTAAAGGAATATAAAACATACATACATATACGTAAAGGAATATATGTGGACATACATACATAACTCATTCTCACATTCCATTCACACAGCCACAATTGCTCCTTCTACCTACCGTTCTGAAAACCCTTTTAAAAAATTTTTTTTTTAACTTTACAACTTACTTAAAATTTCTTAAAATAACTTCCCTCCCTTTCCCAAACAAAAATATTGCATTTCAGAAGCTCCACGATAAAATGTTTCTTCCTCCGCAGCCAATGAACCACTTTACACTTGCTTTTTTCAAGTGTAACTTCTGAGGACTTACCCTCATGGATTTCATGAATGAAATCTACGAAGTTCACTGCGCAAGCGCTGCCTGTGCAGTCGCACGCGCTCGAGGTCTGGAAATGCCGGCGTTCCCCGCATGCGCTGTTCATGCTGAACGCCGGCATTTCCAACGGCCAGATGCGTGAGTACCCCGAGCGCACTCACGCCTTTGGCCGCGAATTTCTGGCCCAATAGTCCGAATTGCCTGTGAAGCTTTGATGATAATACATGTTTCTACTTTTTCAATATTTTACTCCCAAGAAGGCACAAAGCTGGAATTCAATCTTGTTCCATAACAGCATGTCAAACTATCCTTACTGACCTGTGACTGTTCTCACTTGTGAAGTCCCAGGGGCCACACCTGAATACATTGTCCAAATTAGGAATCGCAAAATAATATACCAGTTGTATCTCCAGGCTTGTCATAAGTCTTATATATAATTTTAAATCATTAATACTATAACACTTTTGGTAACACTGAACATACTGATCCCAGGTTAGAAATTCCTAGTAGAATGAAGGGTCTCACTGGAGTATCCACTTGTGGTTATTTATAACTATAGCTGAGGTTGTGGTCCAAATTCATATTATAGTCCATTGATTTCTTTATAGATTCCAGAAACTTTGTTACGTGTTGTCTTTTCGGTTTTGCTTCAAGATGTCTGTAAAGGAAAAGCAGGTCTGCACTGCAGGGTGTAAAACAGATTGACCGTATCATGTAAGTGCCAGGTTAGAATTACTATGATTTCGGCCTGATGATTTCAGCAGACCTCACTTCTACTTTCTACATTGCCATGCAGGCTGCATAAGGCTTATTCCAGTCACAGAAACCTACACCACAGAGGGAGGCCATTTGGCCCATATTGCCTATGCCAGCTCTTTGAAAGAGCTATCCAATTCTGCTGTTCTTTCCCCATAGCCTAGCAATTTTTTTTCCTTTTCAAATATATATCCAATTCCCTTATGAAAGCGCTGGGGCAGAGACTTTCTAGTATTTAGTCACATGTACAAACATGTGAGAATCACGCACAATTATACTCAGGGAGCTCTTCTTTTATTTGGAATATCAAAATTTAATTAGAACCTTCTGTGTTTTCTTTTATTGAGAACCCTTGGTGAAGGGCCAAAGCCCATAATGCAGGACACCACCATAGTTGAAAAGATGAAAGAATGTGAAATAAATCTAAGAGCCGTGGTTAGGTGATGCAAAGCTTGGCTCTTAAACTCGGTGGGCTGTATGAAAGCACCCAGGATAATTATTATTTCCCACAATTGCAGTATTTACTCCAAAAACATACAATTCAATGGGCCGGATTTTCCAACCCCCACGGATGTGTACGAGCTGTGCATGCACCCGTAGAGGCCTCGCAAGTGCCGGTTTCAAGCATGTAGAGCGCATGTGCTAAAACCCAGCACTTGTGAACTGTCAAGAATTCTCTCGACAGATCATCCACCTGCCCGGGAGAAGGGCCTCCGCGGGTGAAGAGTTTTGCTTTCTGCACAACTTCCGCCCGTTGAAAGCCTTTAAAAATCTTATGGCCTGCTTTTACCAGCATAAGAGATTTTAAAAAAAATTCACTCATTTATAATTTTAAAATACTTTTAAAAAAGGTAAGTTTATTTTTAGCCCCATAAAAACTTTTATTATTTTTTTCAAAAAATTAAATTTTTGTTTAAAATATTTAATTTAATGTCATTTTAACTAATTTTAAATACATGATTTTTTAAAAATGTATTTAATGTTTAACTGTTTTTAAATGTGATCCCCATTCATACAGATATATGCGGAGAGACCTGTCAAAAGTGTGAAGGGGGATTCCCTTCTTTGATTGGTTCCCCATGGCCCATGTAATCCCAGGGGTGCTCGCGAACCGCCTGCGCCCCTGGAATACCTGGCCTCTATGCATTTCGTAGAGCAGAGGCCCAGGATCGGACGTCTCGGGACCTATGGAGCCAGCAGGTAAGTGCGGAGATTTTTTCCGATCGGAGGCATCCACCCGCACGAAGCCTCTGATCAGAAATTCAGGGCCATTATGTTGGACAGGAAATTCTTCGATCTGACTTACGTCAAAATTACACCAGACTTCATGCCAGTGTCTATGCCAATCTTGCCGACAGCAACTTACGCTGCAATTTCCTGAGAATCAGTATATGCCCGAGCTTAAAAATTGGTGGAAAACAATTGGGGCCCGAGGAAAGCGCGAACATGCGCCATCTATCTTCTTTAAGTCTCTCTCATTGGTGACTCAAAATTTAATGTTTAAAGCATGTTTAAGAAAATGCAACTGTGGAAGCTTTTCTCTTTTTAATGTAACAGATTCTAATGCCATAAAAAAGCATTCAAAGATAAAGAAAATACAGTGCATGTCTCAGCAAAGAGAAATAAAAATGTTTGATTAAAGAATTGCTATAAAACACCATAAATAGTGAATTTTATTTGGGTCTTGCTGCACATAAAGTTTTGGGTTTAAATTCACACTTGGTCAGAATTCACATCATTGCAGGAAAATCATGTTCACTGGTCTTTTATATGGGGGTGGAGCTATGGTAATGAGCAAAGTGGAGTTTCAGTGGACGAAGCTCAGGAGCAGCGCAAATGATCAAGGGGATTTGCATGTAGCGACGTTTCGGCATAAAACAAATAAATAAAATATACCCATGAATTTCCTCAGAAAAAAATGGCACAACTCCGGTTTTAGACCGTTATGCTGCAGCTTTCCAGGAAATTTTAGGCTATCCTATATAGAAACATAGAAACATAGAAACATAGGAGCAGGAATAGGTCATTCGGCCCTTCGAGCCGGCTCCGCCATTCAATATGATCATGGCTGATCCTTTATCTCAATACCATATTCCCACTCTCTCCCCATACCCTTTGATGCCTTTTGTGTCTAGAAATCTATGAAGTATAAAAATCTATCATTTTATAATTTTATCATTTCTTTTCTCTATACTACTAACATAATCCTGTAGATCATGGTCAGTAATAAAAATTTAAAAAATAACTCTTTGGTCAATAAAATCACTCTATGGCCAAAACCAGTCACTGCCTTGGAAATCCCAAATGCTGGTGCAGAATTGGGCAAATTGCCCACCAACTGCCCAGCAATTACATACGAAAATTTTACGGCTGATGCAAACAGACACAGGACCTGTTTGCATTAGCATAAGGGGATACCTCAGGCATGTTTTAACATTTTCATCTCGGAAATCGGATTGTTTAATTTTCTGCAATCTGAGTGTACCAGTTGAGGTGTTTGAATTGATCCATAGATCGCCATTCCCATTCATAACTCAACTTCGTTAATTAAACATATACAGAGTATAATCTGTTCCTCTGTTCTTACATACTGCTGTACCTGTATCAAATGTGTTTTTCCTGTTTCTGCAATGGTTGGAGTTTTAATAATGTTGATTACCAGCAAATTTAAATTTTTACCAACAGAACTAAGATGTAGTGAAGTTGGTGGAATGAAGCTCATTCGGAATTAAATTCCAATCCTGTAAAGTAATTGTAATGAAATCTGATTATGGGATTCGATTCTGAAATGATCCAAAATCTAATTCTGTTTGATATTGGAGCACCAGGTCCACGTGATCCCTGGTACACTGTGCCCCTGGGATCCGTGGGCCATTACACTGCCCTCGAATACGCAGCGTCAGAGAGCAAGTTCACGAAGGAGGGTCCCCAGCAAGTCAGTTTGTATTCTACTCCGTAGGTACGCTGCCGACCGCAAAATCTACCCCATTAATTTGAAATGTAGAATGCAAATCGGTGAAAGATCTATCTTTAATAGAATTATTTGCCTTACTTAATTTGCCTGCTCATTCAGAAAAAATATTTTTCCCCAGTATCTGTGAAAGTGGCAGCTAAAACCAACTTCAATGGCTTTTAATCAACCCTCACCAGTGCTATCTGGAAACATGCACCAACCAGTTCAAAGTTAAGTACCAAATATGGAGACAAATATGCATAAGAAATCATAAAAGCAATTCCCTCAGGAGGAAAGGATTATACAAATCATTGGCCAAACATCTGGGGAATATAAGGATGTAGAGAAGTTGTAACCAAACACAGGCTGAAGCATGCAAATACTTTATCATGTTAAATTTGGAAAAGGAGATCACAATATTATTAAATCAAATAATTAATTTGAAATGGTTGGCACAAGTACTGTGGAACTCACATCATATTTGACTCTATCTGCATATCAGGAAGTTATTTTTTCAGTTTATTAATCTTGTCTAAGGGCAAAACATGGGATTGGAAGATAAACTCTAAAAGCATGAGAGGGAATTTCTGTGCTGGAGCACAGAATGAAACAGCTCAGTATTCTTTATCCCCTTGCTTTTGTTTCTGTGCCTCCATTCATAGATGGCAGATAACGCACTTGGCAATTGGTGTGCCGGGACTTTTGTGGTGGGATGCAGAAAATGTGTCCCGTGCATTTTGTTCTTGGTTTAAGGGATGGGCATCTCTGAAAAGCTATATTGAACCACGTTCAGGTCTTTATGAATAGTTATATTTGAACCAATTCAAGTTTTTCAGTTTAGTTCAGTCCATGTTTATATCCCAGCCTCAGCTAACAGGCATACTCAACCTTATCCTGGGAGTTGGTCTTCTGTTCATCAGATGCTGGGCCAAAGGGAGAGAGGGGATCTAACTGTACATCCTTTTACAACCAAATCAATAGTAGGCACAAAGAGCTGATCAGTCAGGAAGGATTCCCTTTATACATGAGAACTGGAATTTAAATAGGAAATATTTGCAAAAAGAATAGGGAGTTGTACATGGTTCTCTACATTTTTCTCACTCCACTTTATGGATAGTAGAAAACTTTTGAGAACTTTTAATGTGGGTAATAAGAGCATATTTTGTAAGCCACAAAGGACAAGGCTATTTGGTCATCAAAAGTTGCAAACACAAACTTCTACCTCAACCATCGTTCACTTAGAGTCATAGATAGAGTTATAGATTTATACAGCACAGAAAGAGGCCCTTCGGCCCATCGTGCCTGCACCGGCCATCAAGCCCTATCTATTCTAATCCCATTTTCCAGCACTTGGTCCGTAGCCTTGTATGCTATGGCGTTTCAAGTGCTCATCTAAATGCTCCTTGAATGTTGTGAGGGTTCCTGCCTCTACCACCCTTTCAGACAGTGAGTTCCAGATTCCAACCACCCTCTGGGTGAAAAAGTTTTTCCTCAAATCCCCTCTAAACCTCCTGCCCGTTACCTTGAAACTATGCCCCCTGGTTATTGACCCCTCTACAAAGAGGAAAAGTTCCTTTCTATCTACCCTATCTATGCCCCTCATAATTTTGTACACCTTAATCAGGTCCCCCCTCAGCCTTCTCTGGTCTAAGGAAAACAACCCCAGCCTGTCCAGTCTCTCTTCATAGCTGAAGCGCTCCAGCCCAGGTAACATCCTAGCGAATCTCCTCTACACCCTCTCCAATGCAATCATGTCCTTCCTATAGTGTGGCGACCAGAACTGCACACAGTATTCCAGCTGTGGCCTAACTAACATTTTGTACAGCTCTATCATAACCTCCCTGCTCTTATATTCTATGCCTCGGCTAATGAAGGCAAGTATCACACTTGTCAGAAGGATTGTACACTGCATCCTAGTGATGGTGAGAGTGGTTCAAATTAGCTGGAGTTGGGGAAAGCACTCACTTCTAAAACAGGTTCCAGTGTCAACTGAAACATATTGCCTGGATTTTGTTTATTTTTCACCATCAATCATGCAAGCATTGTGTTAATATTTTTCTTACTTTTGTCAAACTGCAGAGGTCAAGCCGATTTGCCTCAAATCACGTTACCCATCATGTTCCCTCTCTTTGTCCAAATTGCTCATTTAGGGACAGTCACTTCTACCAGATTGCAACATCAAGTCCTCTGATGCAGCACTGTAAAAATAGAGATTTTTACATTATTGTGCAAATATCACAGCATTTAATGCTCAAAACACGTTGGGGTCGATTTTAACTCAGGTGCGGGGAATTGGCGGGTTCCCCGAATTTAGTGTTTCCCACACGAATCTAAATGGGTCTGTGAGATTGATGCAATTTTAACTCAATTGGCCAATTGATTTCCAACGTGTGGGAAGCCTTGGCAATTGTGTATTTCCAGTCAGAAAGTCGCAGAATATGACGTCATCATTGCTGCTGCTTTTAAGGTCCACAGCAAGCCTTGCTTCTTCTGCAGGCTTCCAAACTTCACCATTGAGATGGCACAGAAGCCTGCAGGAGCAACGGCCAGCGGGAGGGCAAGAGCTGCCCCCAAATTTGATGAGGCTTCACTCCAGGCATTGCTGGATGGTGCTAGGGCCCACAGGGAGGTCCTGTTCCCTTCTTCAGGGAGGAAGAGGCCTCCCAGTCAGACCAAGGCTGTCTGGCTACAGGTGGCTGGTGAAGTCAACCCCTTGGGGGTCACACGGCGCACCTGGATGCAGTACAGGAAAAGATTCCATGACCTTCATCACACTGGAAAAGTAAGTACTGTATGAAGTTTCCATCACCCTCAATCTGATCCCCATTGCCTTTCCTCACCAGCACTCAGCTTTAGCAATCTCTTCCTGCACATCCCACTAGACACTCACATCCATGCACCTTTATCCATTCCCTCTCTCTCTATGCTCACATTCAGCTAACTATTCCACCATGCAGCCCTCACACTCCCTCGCACTCTGATGCTTTGAACACAACTGACAACACACAGGAAGGGCCCTTGGTCTTGCAACCTCACTCCATCGTTGTCTCCTTCTAAGTATCTATGCTATGCAATCTCTGCACTCACTGCTTCATTCTCACTCAACCTCCACTTGTCTCCCTCATTACAGGAAAAGAGAGCTCACAACAGGAGAGAGCGAGCCAGGACAGGAGGAGGGCCGCCCTCATTAGCCCAGCTCACCCCCTGGGAGGAAGGCGTCCTGGAGATTGTCGGAGCTGACCGAGATGCGGAAGTTGGGGAAGGGCAGACAGGTGCATCCCCACAAGCTGGTGACAGAATAGTTTTCCATCTCTCTCATTGGCATTGCATGAGTCGCTGATAATGATTCTGAAGCTACATCATATGGACTTATGATCATCTGCAATATGCAATGTGCATGTAACCTTGGCATCACATCTCTGACTCTTTCCTTTACTTCCCCACAGGACCATCGACAGCACCCATCCCCACTGGCCAGGAGGAAGAGCCTGAGATGCCAGACTCCTCAGAGGAATCTGCAACCTCTGAGGGTGCAACGTCAGCAGAAATAAATGCACCCAGAACCAGCGCAGACACTCACACCTCGGTGGGACCTTCGGGACATAGAGTAGAGTTGTCACCTGGTGTATCACAGCTCACAAGTGAGCATCAGCAGATTGTGGAGACAGGGTCAGCAGTGGAGAGTCCTCGTCGGAGGGCGCAGGACTCTGCCAGCTCGGCTCAGCTGCATGTCGACCCTCTGCCTCTGGGTCCATCCGTAAGATCAGAGGTGATGGAACTCCATACACAGATGCAGGAGTCTCTGGCAGGTTTTGTCTCCAGGGTCGCTGCGAGTGTGGAGCGAATGGAGGAGTCCAAAGCGAACATGAGCAGAGCCTTTGTGGAGTCAGTGGCGCATGAACGCATCAACACGGAAAGGATGGCTACCTACGTGGAAATGATTGCTGCCTCCATGGTAAGGCTGGCTACCGTAGAGGAGAGGATGGCTACGGTAAACATAGAAACATAGAAACATAGAAGATAGGAGCAGAAGCAGGCCACTCGGCCCCTCGAGCCTGCTCCGCCATTCAATGAGATTATGGCTGATCATCCAAACTTAGCACCCTGTCCCTGCCCTCTCTCCATACCACTTGATCCCTTTAGCCTTAAGAAATATATCCAGCTCCTTCTTGAATATATTTAATGAATTGGCCTCTACTGCCTTCTGTGGTAGAGGATTCCACAGGTTCACCACTCTCTGGGTGAAGAAATTCCTCCTCATTTCTGTCCTAAATGGCTTACCCCTTACCCTTAGACTGTGACCCCTGGTTCTGGACTCCCCGACCATCGGGAATATCCTTCCTGCATCTAGTCTGTCCAGTCCTGTCAGAATTATATAAGTTTCAATGAGATCCCCTCTCATTCTTCTAAACTCCAGCGAGTATAAGCCCAATCGACCCAATCTCTCCTCATACGTCATTCCTGCCATCCCAGGTATCAGCCTGGTGAATCTTCGTTGAACTCCTTCCATGGCAAGAATATCCTTCCTCAGCTAAGGCGACCAAAACTGCACACAATACTCAAGATGTGGTCTCACCAAGGCCCTGTACAACTGCAGAAAGACATCCTTGTTCCTGTACTAAAACCCTCTCGCTACAAAGGCCAACATACCATTTGCCTTCTTAACCGCCTGCTGCACCTGCATGCTTACCTTCAGCGACTGGTGCACAAGGACACCCAGGTCTTGTTGCACTTCCCCTTCTCCCAATCTATTGCCATTCAGATAATAATCTGCCTTCCTGTTTTTGCCACCAAAGTGGATAACCTCACATTTATCCATGTTATATTGCATCTGCCACGCTTCTGCCCAATCACCTAACCTGTCCAAATCATCCTGGAGTTTCTCAGCATCCTCCTCACAGCACACACGCCCACCCAGCTTTGTCTCGTCTGCAAACTTGGAGATATTACATCTAGCTCCCTTGTCTAGATCATTAATATATATTGTGAATAGCTGGGGTCCAAGGACCGATCCCTGCGGTATCCCACGAGTCACTGCCTGCCACTCGGAAAAGGACCCCTTTATTCCAACTCTTTGCTTTCTGTCTGCCAACCAGTTCTCTATCCAAGTCAATACCTTGCCCCCAATCCCATGTGCCTTAACTTTACACGCTAAATTCATATGCGGGACCTTATCGAAAGCCTTCTGAAAGTCCAAATACACCACATCCACTGGTTCTTCCTTATCTATTTTACCAGTTACATCCTCAAAAAATTCCAGTAGATTAGTCAAGCACGATTTACTTTTTGTAAATCCATGTTGACTTTGTCCGACCCTGTCACTGTTTTCCAAGTGCTCTGCTATTACATCTTTCATAATGGACTCTAGCATTTTCCCCATTACCGATGTCAGGCTTACCGGCCTGTAATTCCCCGTTTTCTCTCTACCAACTTTTTTGAATAGTGGGGTAACATTAGGTACCCTCCAATCCATGGGTACTGTTCCAGATTCCATCGAATGTTGGAAGATGATCAGCAATGCATCTACTATTTCTAGGGCCAATTCCTTAAGTACCCTAGGGTGTAGATTATCAGGCCCTGCGGATTTATCGGCCTTCAATCCTGTCAATTTCCCTAACACCATTTCCCTACAAATACTGATTTCTTTCAGTTCCTCCCTTTCATCGGACCCTATGTGCTACGACATCTCTGGGAGGTTATTTGTGTCCTCCTTTGTGAAGACAGAACCAAAGTATGTATTTAATTGGTCTGCCATTTCTTTGTTCCCCATTATAAATTCCCCTGATTCTGACTGCAAGGGACCTACGCTTGACTTCACCAATCTTTTTCTCTTCACATATCTATAAAAGCTTTTACAGTCAGTTTTTATGTTCCCTGCAAGCTTACTCTCATATTCTATTTTCCCTGTCTTAATTAATCCCTTTGTCCTCCTTTGTTGAATCCTAAACTGCTCCCAATCCTCAGGTTTACTGCTTTTTCTGGCCAATTTATATGTCCTCTCCTTGGATCTTATGCTATCCCTAATTTTCCTTGTTAGCCACGGTTGAGTCACCTTTTTTGTTTTATTTTTATGCCAAACTGGAATGAACAAATTCTGTAGTTCATCCATGCGGTCTTTGAATGTTTGCCATTGCCTATCCACCGTCAACCCTTTGAGTGACATTCCCCAATCAATCTTACCCAACTTGCACCTCAGACCATCGTAGTTTCCTTTATTTAAATTCAGGACCCTAGTCTCTGAGTCAACTACTTCATTCTCCATCTTAATGAAGAATTCGATCATATTATGATCGCTCCGATCCAAGGGGCCTCGTACAACAAGATTGCTAATTAATCCTTTCTCATTACATAATACCCAGTCTAAGATGGCCTGATCTCTGGTTGGTTCCTCGACATATTGGTCCAGGAAACCATCCCGTAAACACTCCAGGAATTCCTCCTCCACAGTATTGTTACTAAATTGGTTAGCCCAATCTATATGTAGATTAAAGTCACCCATGATGACTGCTGCGCCCTTATTGCACGCTTCTTTAATTTCCCTTTTAATGCCATCCCCAACCTCCGCATTACTGTTTGGGGGTCTATATACCACTCCCACTAACGTTTCCTGCCCCTTGGTATTTCTCAGTTCTACCCATACAGATTCCACATCATCAGAGCTAATATCCTTCCTTACAATTGTGTTAATCCCTTCTTTAACCAGTAATGCTACCCCACCTCCCTTTCCTTTTTGCCTATCTTTCCTGAATATTGAATACCCCTGGATGTTGAGTTCCCAGCCTTGGCCACCCTGGAGCCATGTTTCCGTAATCCCAATCAAATCATATTTGTTTACCTCTATTTGCGCAGCTAATTCATCCACCTTATTATGAATGCTCCTTGCATTAAGACACAAAGCCTTCAGGCTTGTTTTTATAATGCTCTTAGACCTATTAGAATTATTATTTACTGTGGCTATGTTTGATTTAAACCGTTGATTTCTCTGACTGCCACTTTTGTTTTTCTCCTTCCTATCTTTTGCTTTTATCCTTGTTTCCCTTTCCTCTGTCTCCCTGCTCAGGTTCCCAACCCCCTGCCATTTTAGTTTAAACCCTCCCCCAGAGCACTAGCAAACACTCCCCCTAGGACATCGGTCACGGCCCTGCCCAGGTGCAAACCGTCCGATTTGTACTGGTCCCACCTCCCCCAGAACCGGTTCCCATGTCCCAGGAATTTGAATCCCTCCCCCTTGCACCATTCCTCTAGCCATGTATTCATCTGAAATATCCTTCTATTTCTACTCTGACGAGCACGTGGCACTGGTAGCAATCCTGAGATTACTACCTTTGAGGTCCTATTTTTTAATTTACCTCCTAACTCCCTATATTCAGCTTTTAGGACCTCATCCCATTTTTTACCTATATCATTGGTACCTATATACACCACGACAACTGGCTGTTCACTCTCCCCTTCCAAAATGTTCTGCAGCCGCTCTGAGACATTCTTGACCCTTGCACCAGGGAGGCAACACACCATCCTGGAGTCTCATTTGCGGCCGCAGAAACGCCTATCTATTCCCCTTACAATAGAATCCCCTATTACTATAGCTCTACCCCTCTTTTTCCTCCCGTCCTGTGCAGCAGAGCCACCCCTGGTGCCAGGAAGATGGCTGCTGCTGCCTTCCTCTGATAAGCCATCCCCCTCAACAGTATTCAAAGTGGTGTATCTGTTTGAGAGTCCACAGGGAACCCCTGCACTACCTGCCTGCACCTACTACTCTGTCTGTTGGTCACCCCTTCCCTTTCTGCCTGTCCAACCTTTGCCTGCGGTGTGACCGACTGCTTGAACATGATATCCACGACGTCCTCAGCATCAGGTAGAGGAGAGGATGGCTACGGTAGAGGAGAGGAGGACTATGGCCATGGAGGAGGTTAGTCGCCAGGGTATGGAAAACATGGTGAGTGTTCAGAATAGAATGACATCTCTTGAGTAGCGATGGGCATCTATTGAACAGAGAAACCAGACCTTCATGGAATTCCTTCTGAGTAGGACTGCCATTGCAGATACGGGTCCCCATGGCCCCCCTGATGTGCAGCAAGGTGCTCTCAAGCCACTTGCAGGCACTGAGGGGGACCTGACCCATGAGAGGGAGGTTGGTGGCAGACCTCAAGGAAGTGGGGGCTCCTCTCCAAGCGCTCACACTTCCATGCCACTGCAGAGCCCTTGGTCAGAGCCCCGCCGGAGTCCACACCCAACTGAGATAGACGTCTCAACTCCTGCACAGCCGCAGGAGCAGCAAACTGCTGACGAGCCCTCACAGGCTCGCCACCCCAGAGGACGCCCGCCAAAGGTGTCGAGACAGGAGCAGCAGGAAAGTGAGCAAGGGGCCTCCACATTTGCTGAAGCCACAGGGGAACCACTACATAGGAGCACGCGTAAGAGGAAAATAAAGCACAAATAGTCACAAGGGTAGTCACTTGGGTGAAATGTTGTGTATTTTGTAAAAATGCCATCAGTTGTTTGTTTTGCATAAAAATTCTGATGGCAACTTCTGCAGTTGTGGCGTGTGTCATTTTGCGAATGGGGCTGGAGGTCCTCTAATGCCAAGAAGGGAAGGAAAAAAAGGCCTCCCATGCTTCTGGTAGATGCCTCAGTTGAGGAAGCGCTGAGTGAGGGTGGCGAGAGGGGTTTCGCAGAAGGTCACACTGGAGAAGTGTGTGAGGCTCCAACCTTCCACAGGTGTGGTTAAGCCTGGTAAAAGTTGCCCCAGACCTGAGACAAAAAAGTTCTGCCACCTGCAAATGATGACTGATCAGATCACCTCTTTAATGGTTGACCTGCAGCTGATAGTCAGCAAGCCAATAGTGCTCACGCCAGATTTCACAGGCGTGATCCCCACCAGGTGTGTTTTACATAGGAAAAGGGTTAAACAGGCAAGGGCCTGTTAAAATTGGATTATAAAGGCCAATGAGTGCTGTTTAAGGGCCCTAAAGACCAGTCCCGCCTGTTGCAGGCGGGGCTGATTCGGGACCATCAGACACACCTGGGTTAAAATGGCTAGGTGTCGGGAACCAGGCGGGGGGTCCTGACCCCCAGATTTTGCAATTTTAACCCCCCACACGCCTCAAAGCCAGCCTGACGGCTGAGTTAAAATTGAGCCCGTTACCTTAAACCTGAATCCAGCAAACAGAATACTGTTTTTTTCACAATGGATATGCCCTAAAACCTTGCTCTGAGTCACAGTGCACACTGGCATTTCAAATTGGCTGATCACTCTTCAAGTAGTGAACTGGACGTTAGTGCACAGGAACAACCAACATTCTTCATCATGTATCTCCTGCTGGTGGAACCTTGTAGTGGCGTTAAAAATTGATTTGTGGTTTGTGGCTATATAAGAACATAAGAAGTAAGAGCAGGAGTAGGCCATAAGGCCTCTTGAGCCTGCTCCGCCATTCAATAAGATCACGGCTGATCATCAACCTCAACTCCACTTTCCCGCCCAATCTCCATATCCCTTGATTCCCCGAGAGTGCAAAAAATTTGTGTTATCATTTCATTGAGGAATGAGAGAGATAAAGGGCTCGATTTTACCAGGCCCGAGGAGGCTGGTTTGGCGGCGTGTGAGTTGTCAAAATCGCAAAAAATGGCGGGTGGGTCCGATCACGCCTCCATCCCGCCTCTGAGCAATTTTCCCACATTAGTGGTTTCAGACCCCATTTCCATCCCGTCCTGCATGTCTCCTCTGGAACACGCCAGTTAATCCTGGCGGCCTCACAAGTGGATTGCTTACTAACAGCTGCAGCTCAACCATTAAAAAGGAGTTTTCACCAATGATCATTTACAGGTGGCAGAACTTTGTTGTCTCAGGTCTGGGGGAACTTTTAGCAGGCCTACTCATTGTTGTGGAAGTTTGGAGCCTGACACCCATCTCCAGTGTGTCCTCCTGGGAAACCCCTCTCCCCACCTTGACTGAGCATTTTCTCAACTGAGGTATATACCAGAAGCATGGGAACCATTTATTTCCTTTCCTCCTGGACATCAGATTCGGACGAAGACCAGCCGCGGCAGCAGCAGGACCCTGAACAACAACACCACCAACAGCAGGAGCAACAACAGGAGCGCCAAGCTGCTGCTCACCCACCTGAAGCTGCACAGGCCAGAAGGCGCCAGCACGCGACCACATTGCTGCCCGGGATGCAAGGGATGCACTCATGTTGGCCAAATTTGGTTAGCCTGCACAATCAAACACTTTTGCCTCGCACCTTCTTACCAGAGCATCGACAATGGACAAGAATCTGGAGATTCCTATCACTCTGACCACCATACTGACAATTGCAAGTCTCCCTAAGCCCTCAATGTGGAAGTCCCATTTGCAAAATGACACAGGCCACAACTTCAACAGCTTGCCATCAGATCTGTTTATCATAACAATTCAAGGATGACTTGTCAAAAATCAATACAACAGAACACCCAAGTGACTACCCTTGTGACTACTTGTGCTTTATCTTCCTCTTATGCGTGCTCCTACATGGTGCTTCCCCTGTGGCTTCAGCAGATGTGGAGGCCCCTTGCTCACTTTCTTGCTGCTCCTGTCTCGATACCTTTGGCGGCCGTCCTCTGGGGTTGCGAACCTGCGAGGGCTCGGCAACAGTCTGCTGCTCCTGCGGCTGTGCAGAGGCTGAGACACCCATCTCAGTTGGGTGAGGACTCTGGTGGGGTTCTGACCGATGGCTTTGCAGTGGCATGGCCGTGTGAGCGCTTGGGTGGAGCCCCCACTTCCTTGTTGTCTGCCACCAACATCCCTCTCATGGGTCATCCCCACTTCAGAGCTAGCAAGTGGCTTGACAGCATCTTGCTGCACTTCAGGGGCACCATGAGGACCCGTTTCTGCACTGGAAGTCCTACTCCAGAGGACTTCCATGAAGGTCTGGTTTCTCTGCTCAATAGCTGACCAAAGCTCCGCAAGAAATGTCAGTCTATTCTGAACAATGACCATGTTTTCAATACCCTGGTGACTAAGCTCCTCCATGGCCACAGCCATCCTCTCCTCTACCGTAGCCATCCTCTCCTCTACGGTAGCCAGCCTTACCATGGAGGTAGCCATCCTTTCTAACATGAATCAGTCAATCATGAAAGAATGACCTATGAAATAATACTGAGCGGCCTGCGGGTGGCGCTGTCCAGGGAGAGTATAAATACTCGGGCACGGGCCCAGCTTGCGCAGGACATTCTTAACAGGAACTAGTGAAGGACACAACTAGACCTCCATGTTGTAAAACAGTTGATTAAAGATTTGTTTAATGCTTAGACCAAGTGCCTAGTAGTTTTCTTACGTCACTTTCCACGGAGGTTGCCATCCTTTCCGTGGTGATGCGTTCATTCGTCAATGCCTCCACAAAGGCTCTGCTCATGTTAGCGGATGGACTCCTCCATTCGCTCCACATTCACAGCGACCCTGGAGACAAAACCTGCCAGTGACTCCTTCACCTGTTCCTGGAGCTCCAGCACATCTCTCCTTCTGGATGGGCCTGGAGGCAGAGGGTTGACATGCAGCTGAGCCGAGCTGGCAGAGTCCTGTGCCCTCCGATGAGGACTCTCCACTGCTGTCCCTGTCTCCACCATCTGCTAATGCTTGGTGTTAAATCTGGATATCTTTAGGTAGTGTGTCCTTCAAATAATCGACAGAGGCTGCAGATAACAAACAACAGGTGTTTACTGGATGAGGGTTGCTCTAAAACTAAACAGTACAGCGCCCTACTCAGGGTATATATACAGGTGTGGTCACTGCCGGTACTACATTATACAGGAGCTGTAAAAGTAGTTCTCCCCTTAAAGGTACATACACTACAATTCCTCCCCTTTTAGATTAACAGTACCATAACATTCATTTAACAATTAACACTTTTAATATGCAACATTAACTGAAAATAGTAGATTTATAAATTCAGTCTTGGGGCGGCTTCCTGATCCTTTCTGGATAGCGCCATTCCTGAGTGTCTTGCTCTTGGTGCGGAGGCGATTCTGGCCCCCTGTCGTCGGTTGGTTCATCAGCTTCCGATACTACTGTTTCTGGGGTAGATGCTACTTGTATGTCGGGTTCATTACCAGGTACGCGAGACATGGGGTTGACTCGATCCTGTGATGCTAGGATCTGGTCGACATGGTGTCTCACAATGTTCTCCCCAACATCCACTGTGTACATTAGTGGCCCCTGCCGTGTGCATATCGTTCCTGGTTGCCATTTCTCTGTTCGGTAGTCACGGGCCAAGACTGGTTGCCCTACATTGAAGCTCCTTGTCGGCTTCTCATTGATGTGCTGGAATGGCTTATTCTCAACATCTCTTCGTACATTTGGTCTGAGCAAATCCAGACGAGATCTCAATCTTCGGTTAAAGAACATCATGGCCGGGGTCTGGTTGGGAACTGCATGTGTCGCATTTCTGTAGGCTAACAGGAAATTGTCCACCTTATGCTGCAGTGGAATGTCGTCATCGCACATGGCCCTTACTGCCTTTTTAAAGATTTGTACGAACCTCTCAGCCAATCCATTTGTGGCTGGATGATATGGGGTGGATGTGTAATGCCTTACCCCATTCCTTTTCATAAATTTCCGAAACTCTTCGGACACAAACTGTGGTCCGTTATCAGAGCAAATCTGCTCTGGCAAGCCGTTCCTGGCAAATATCGTCCGTAGGACTGCAATCGTTTTCTCCGTGGTGGTGGAGGACATTTTGATCACCTCAGGCCATTTCGAGTGCGCATCCACGGCTATTAAAAACATTGAGTCCATGAATGGACCAGCAAAATCAATATGCACCCGTTGCCATGGAGAGGAGGGCCACTCCCATGGGTGTAGAGGGGCATGTGGTGGTGCATTTTGGAACTTCTGGCATCCTGAGCAGCTCTTTGTCAGGTCCTCGATTTGCTGATCGATCCCCGGCCACCACACATAAGCCCTAGCAAGGCTTTTCATTTTCACCCCTCCCAGATGGCCTTCGTGAAGCTCATTGAGCACTCTCTCCCTTAACTTGGGTGGAATTACCACTCGGGATCCACACATCAATGTCCCCTGGCATACTGACAGCTGTTTGCTTCTGGATGAGAATGCTGGCAACAGTGAGTCGCCATGTGTTGGCCATCCCTTCACCGTCAAATCATATATCCGAGACAGTGTTGGGTCATTTCGGGTCTCCTTCTCTATATCCGTGTTAGTTACTAGCAAGCGTTCAATTATGGACGAATAAAATATTTCGACAGGGTCCACTGCTGGTGCTTCCTCCGCAGTAGGCAGTGGCAGGCATGATAGCCCATCAGCGTTTCCATGCTGTTTCGTGCCCTTATACTCTATTTCATATTGGTTCGCCCCTCAAAAAAGGGACCATCTTTGTAGCCGTTGCGCAGTCATCACCGGAACGCCCTTCTTTGGATTAAAGATGGAGACCAGTGGTTGGTGGTCAGTCAGCAAGGTGAACTTCTGCCCGTGCAGATAGAGGTTGAACTTTTTCACTCCCCACACTAGGCTGAGGGCCTCCCTGTCAATCTGGGCGTAGTTACGCTCGGCTGAGGTTAGTGACCGAGGCGCAAAGGTTACTGGCCTCTCCAAGCCGTCCGGGAATTTGTGCGACAGCACCGCTCCAATACCATAGGGTGATGCTGGGTTGAAATGAGCCAACACCTCTTTTGATGTGATCAATTCTTTGCACTTCTGGAAAGCTCGTTTACATTCATCATTCCACTTCCATGGTACCCTTGTTTGCAGTAGGGTGTTCAGTGGGTGTAGTACTGCAGACAAATTCGGCAAGAACTTATGGTAGTAGTTCACCAGCCCGAGGAACGACCTCAGTTGTGACACATTTTCCGGTGCTGGAGCCTTGACTACTGCCTCAATCTTTCCAGGGGACTTATGTATCCCCTCTTCATCAATAACGTGGCCACAATATGAGATCTGCTTCTGGAAAAACTTGCATTTGTGGCGATTAGCTTGGAGCCCATATTCCTTCAATCTAGTGAGCACCTGTTCCAGGTTGGCGAGGTGATCACTGTCATTTTCACCTGTGACCAGGATGTTGTCCAAATAACACTGGGTCCCTGGAATCCCTTGCAGGACTTGATCCATTGCCCTTTGCCAAATAGCCGGAGCTGATGCTACCCCGAACACCAGCCAGTTGTATTGGTAGAGACCTTTATGAGTGTTGATCGTGAGGTACTGTTTCGAGGCTTCTTCTACCTCCATTTGCAGGTACGCCTGGGCCAGATCAATCTTAGTGAAGCGTTTTCCTCCAGATAGCGAGGCGAAAATATCTTCAATCCGCGGAAGCGGATATTGTACCGTGTGAAGGACTGGGTTCACTGTCACCTTAAAGTCCCCACAGATGCGAATCTTCTTTGGTTCCCCAGGCGTATTACTCAACGACCTCTTCATTACAGGAATGATGGGTGTAGCCCACTCGCTCCAGTCCACTTTGGACAGTACTCCAGAACGTTCCAAACCTTCCAGCTCTGCTTCGACGGCTGGGCGGATCGCATAAGGCACCGGTCTGGCCTTAAAAAACTTTGGGCTTGCATTTTCCTCTATTTTGATCGTTGCTGTTATGCCTTTTAGTGTTCCGAATCCCTCCTGGAACACTTCTTGTGCGTCAGTTAGCATTTTTGACAGTCGTCCAGGTGTGACGTCGTCATCCTTTTTGGCATCTACCGTCAGTGCTTGTATGGAATGCCAATCTAACTGTATCTCCCATAGAAACATAGAAACATAGAAGATAGGAGCAGGAGTAGGCCATTCGGCCCTTCGAGCCTGCTCCGCCATTCAATGTGATCATGGCTGATCATCCAAATTCAGTACCCTGTCCCTGCCTTTTCCCCATATCCCTTGATCCCTTTAGCCCCAAGAAATATATCCAACTCTTTCTTGAATATATTTAATGAACTGGCCTCCACCGCCCTCTGTGGCAGAGAATTCCACAGGTTCACCACTCTCTGGGTGAAGAAATTCCTCCTGATTTCAGTCCTAAATGGCTTACCCCTTATCCTTAGACTATGACCCCTGGTTCTGGACTCCCCGGCCATCAGAAACATCCTTCCTGCATCTAGTCTGTCCAGACCTGACAGAATTATATAGGTTTCGATGAGATCCCCTCTCAATCTTCTAAACTCCAGTGAGTATAAGCCCAATCGACACAATCTCTCCTCATACGTCATTCCTGCCATCCCAGGATTCATTCACGTCCTAGTAGTGGTGGTCCTCCATCTGACAATACATATAGGTCCACTTTTGGTGTTTCCTTGCCGTTGTATATCACGTTCACCCTTATTTTTCCTTTGGGGTAGACTTTTTGCCCCGTGTACGTCTTCAAGACAATCTCTGTATCTCTCAAGGGTATATGTGAGAATAGCCGCTTGTAGTCCCTTTGGTTTATGACTGTTAGGGCTGATCCTGTGTCCCATTCCATTTTCACTTGGACTCCGTCTACCTTGAGCGTGACCCAGATAGTTTGGTGATCCTCCATTTTGGTTACATTATGTAGTTTCAGACAACCCAGCTTCTTGCTTCTGGAGTCTGTATCACTTTTCTGTTTGTTTGAACTACTCTCCATCACCTTATGTACCTTTTTGTACTTCTCCTGTGGAGGTTTCTTGCTGCTGGTTTTCTTTCCCGACCTGCAGACTCTTATTATGTGTCCTACTTTTCCACACTGTCTGCACACTTGGTCCTTGAACCAACAATCCTTATGGTCGTGTGTTGTTCTGCCGCAGTGATAACACTTCACTGCTCCATATGACATTTCATTTGTGCCATATTCTTGCGGTCTCCTTTGTATCGCTGCAGTGCCCCGTGTGGCTGCTTCGTGTGATACTGCCATGTTGAAAGCCTTGTCCAGCGTAAGATCCTTTTCTGATAGAAGTCGTTTCTGGGTTCCTTCACTTTGAAGCCCACACACAAACTTGTCCCTTAAAGTATCTGCTAGTCCCGTTCCAAACTGGCAGTGTTTCGATAGCTTGCGCAGTTCCGTTAAATACTCAGCATTACTTTCATCTTTATGCTGGTTCCTTTTGTGAAACTTAAATCTTTCTGCTATCAGCAGCGGTGTGGGGTTTAAGTGGTCCTGTAGGATTGCCACTATGCTTTCAAAATCCTTTTCCACTGGCTTCTCTGGGGTTACTAGGTTTCGCAGTAAGCCGTACGTTTTTGCACCCATGGAATTCAACAATACCAGTGCTTTCCTGGCATCTGGCACTTCATTCGCCTTGCAGTACACTTCTATGCGTTCTACATATGTTGCCCAATCTTCGACTTCATTGTCGAACGCTGTGACCCTGCCACTCTTCTGCATCCCTGGGTGTGGTTAGACTGGCTAAAAATGGCGTCTCCTGCGCTCTCCCTTCTTCTCCGCTGGCTCAAAATGGCGTCTCCCGCGCTCTCCCTACTTCTCCGCTGGCTCAAAATGGCGTCTCCCGTGCTTCCCTTTCTTCTCCGCTGCGGCCCAAATGGCGTCTCCTGCGCTTTCTTTTCTTCCCCCGCGGACGCTGCTCAGCCCTTGAAACCGGACGCACTCTGCGCGTTTTCCTGCGCGCTTCTCTCGTTGACGCCGCTCGGTCTTCAACCCCGGCTGCGCCCTGCGCGCTTCACCCTCTCTCATTGACGCCGCTCGGTCTTCAACCCCGGCTGTGCCCTGTGCGCTTTACCCTCTCTCTGATCCTTCGACGTTGCTCGGCCTTTGATATACCTATCAATTCATCCAATGAAAAGCGACGAGTTAAGAAAGTAACTATAGGTTTTTATTGGCTAAATAACAGAGCCCACCCTCGTGGGTGATCGGATACAACAAAGAGGAATGCCAGCCAGTCGACTACCTTTATACCTGGGCAGGTAGGTGGAGTCATGGGCGGAGTCAGCAGTGGTCAGCCCAGGTATAGCAGCGTGACAAGAGGCAACCTCGTATCGTGATACAACAGTGTGAACAGTGATAACCATAGAGTAACGATATAACAGTGATAACTATAGTGTAACGATAGTGAACGATAAAAGTGGTTTACCACATTCACCCCTTGTTTAGATTTGAGTCCGGAGGGGTGAAGTGTACTACCAGTTCTGGTATGTCAGTCTGTCCGGAGGCCTCGTAAGCCTTTCTGATCATCGCAGCGGCGGTGTTGCATTATCCGGTGTTAATGCTGGTGTCTGCATGGTCGGCGAAGGCTCGTGGCGTTCCGGCATGCCGTCTACCTGGTCTGGAATTGGGGGGGTGGTGGGGGGGGGTGAAGGTGGTGTCTCCGGAGTGCCCGAGGGTGCGAGGTCTCGTAAGGAGACTGTGTCCTCCCGCCCGTCTGGGTATGCCACATAGGCGTACTGGGGGTTGGCGTGCAGGAGGTCCACCCTCTCGACCAGGGGGTCCGTTTTATGGGCCCTCACGTGCTTTCGCAGCAAGACGGGCCCCGGAGAGGTCAGCCAGGTTGGTAGCGTGGTTCCCGTAGTCGACTTCCTGGGGAAAGCAAACATTCGTTCATGGGGGGTGGCGTTGATGGCAGTGCAAAGTAGTGACCGGGTGGAATGCAGCGCTGCCGGGAGGACTTCCTGCCAGCGGGAGGTTGGGAGGCCCTTAGACTTTAAGGCTAGGAGGACGGCCTTCCATACCGTCGCGTTCTCTCTTTCTACCTGGCCGTTCCCTCGGGGGTTGTAGCTGGTGGTCCTGCTTGCAGCAATACCTCTCGCTAGTAGGAACTGACGGAGTTCCTCGCTCATGAAGGAGGAGCCCCGGTCACTATGTATATAGTTTGGGAACCCGAACAAGGCGAAGAGGTCGTTCAGGCATTTAATGACCGTGGTACTGGTTATGTCTGGGCAGGGGAAGGCAAAGGGGAAACGGGAGTACTCATCAACAATGTTGAGGAAGTACACATTACGGTCAGAGGACGGGAGGGGCCCCTTAAAGTCGATGCTCAGGCGCTCGAAGGGGCGGGTGGCCTTGATCAGGCTTGCTCTGTCCGGCCTAAAGAAGTGCGGTTTGCACTCGGCACAGGTCTGGCAGTTCCTGGTCATGGTCCTGACCTCCTCGATGGGGTAGGGCAGGTTGCGGGCCTTAATGAAGTGGTAAAGTCTGGTGACCCCGGGGTGGCAGAGGTCGTTGTGGAGGGTCTGAAGTCTATCACTTTGCGTGCTGACGCATGTAATTCGTGACAGAGCATCGGGGGGTTCGTTCAGCTTACCTGACCGGTACAAGATATCATAATCGTAGGTGGAGAGCTCGATTCTCCACCTCAAGATCTTGTCATTCTTGATTTTGCCCCTCAGCTTGTTATTAAACATAAAAGCGACCGAACGTTGGTCGGTAAGGAGGGTAAATCGTTTGCCTGCCAGGTAGTGCCTCCAGCGTCGTACCGCCTCCACAATCGCCTGGGCCTCCTTCTCGACCGACGAGTGTCGGATCTCAGGGCCCTGTAGGGTCCTTGAGAAGAAGGCCGCCGGTCTCCCCTCCTGGTTAAGGGTGGCGGCTAGGGCGAAGTCGGATGCATCGCTCTCGACTTGGAAGGGGATGGACTCATCCACTGCGTGCATAGTGGCCTTGGCAATGTCTCCCTTAATGAGGGAGAAGGCTGCGCACGCTTCCTCCGTAAGGGGGAAGGATGTGGACTTCATGAGGGGTCTGGCTTTGTCCGCATAATTGGGCACCCATTGGGCATAGTAGGCGAAGAGCCCCAGGGTTCTCTTCAGTGCCTTTGGACAGTGGGGGAGGGGTAGCTCCATGAGGGGGCGCATTCTTTCGGGGTCGGGGCCGATGACTCCGTTCTCTACTACACAGCCGAGGATGGCAAGGCGCGAGGTGTTAAACACACATTTATCCTTATTGTAGGTGAGGTTCAGCCGTTGGGCCGTACGGAGGAATCTCTCCAGATTAACATCGTGGTCCTGCCGGTCGCGGCCGCAGATGGTGACGTTATCTAGATAGGGGAACGTGACGTGCAGCCCGTTCTGGTCAACCATCCGGTCCATCTCCCTTTGGAAGACCGAAACCCCGTTGGTGACGCCGAAGGGAACCCTAAGGAAGTGGTAGAGGCGGCCGTTCGCCTCGAAGGCTGTATACTGGCGGTCCTCAGGGCGGATAGGGAGTTGGTGATAGGCCGACTTAAGTTCGATGGTGGAGAATACCCGGTACTGCGCAATCTGATTGACCATATCAGATATGCGGGGAAGGGGGTATGCGTCCAGCTGGGTGTACCTGTTTATGGTCTGGCTGTAGTCGATGACCAGGCGGTTTTTATTGCCGGTCTTAACGGCCACGACCTGGGCACGCCAGGGGCTGGTGCTCCCCTCGATGATGCCCTCCTTCAGGAGACGCTGCACCTCAGAGCTAATGAAAGCTCTGTCCCCGGCGCTGTACCGCCTGCTCTTGGTAGCGACGGGTTTGCAGTCGGGGGTGAGGTTAGCGAACAGGGAAGGTGGCGGGACCTTGAGGGTGGATAGGCCGCAGGTGTTACGCGGTGGGCGGTTTAAAATCTGCTGGTTGTCGACTGTGAGTGGGGGGAGGGGTCCGCCGTATGCTAGCGTGACGCTTTGGAGGTGGGATTGGAAGTCTAGGCCTAGTAGGACGGCAGCGCATAGCTGGGGCAGGACGAGGAGTTTAAAATTTTTATACTCCGTACCCTTAACCGACAGGGTCACAACACAGTAGCCGCTGATGTCTGTGGCGTGTGACCTCGATGCCATCGAGATCCGGTTGCACGTTGGCAGGACAGGGAGGGAGTAGTGGCTCACCGTGTCTGGGTGGATGAAACTCTCCGTGCTTCCGCTGTCGAACAGGCAGGTCGTGGCGTGGCCGTTTACTTTGATGTCCATCATCGACTTGGACAGGTGATGCGGGCAGGCCTGGTCCAGTGTGACGGAGGCTAGTGTATAGCTGAGCGAGTTGTTGTAGTCTGCGGTTGAGGCGGTAGTCGGGTCTAGAGGCACGGTGGCGGTCGGGCGTGGTGGGTAAAATGGCGTCTCCCACGAGGTTGGACAAAATGGCGGAGAAGATGGCTGCCCCCATAACTCACATGAGGCACTGCTGGTGTCGGTTGCCTGTATCAAAGATGGCTGCCCCATGACTCACATGTGGGGATGCCGGCCTCTGTTGCCTTGAAGGAAGATGGCCGCCCCCACAGCTCGCATGAGGCACTGCTGGCCTCTGATGATCCACCTCTGCAGGCCTTAGCGAAGTGGCCTTTCTTCATGCAGTTTGAGCAGGTAGAGTTCCTGGCTGGGCAGCGCGACCTCGGGTGTTTCGCCTGGCCGCAGAAGAAGCAGCCGGCGGCCCGATCACGGGGGTCCGATGTCGGAGCCGGTACCGGGGGTGGCGGTCTCGATCGGGTCCGGGACGCCGACGCTGAGGTAGGTCCCAGGGGGGTTGCTGCGGGGGGTATCGCGGTCGGGGTCGGTCCCAAGTCCCAGGGTCGCGAGTTACAGTACCTTGAGTATGCCTCGAGGTCCCGATGGGCCACCTCTCGAGAGAGAGAGAGAGAGCGAGGGCTGCAGCTTTGTCCAGGTCGAGGTCCCTTGCTTCCAGTAGTCTTTGCCGTGAGTAGTCGGACCGCAGGCCTTTCACGAAGGCATCGCGGACATTGTCTTCAGTATTTTCTGCCGCCGTTACCACTTTAAAGTTACAGTCTCTGCCGAGTGCTTGTAGCACCCGTAAAAATTCCTCCACGGGCTCTCCTGGCTGTTGCGGGCGGGATCTTAGGAGGTGTCTGGCATACATGGAATTTACCAGGGTTTGGTACTGTCTTTTCAGCCGGTTGATGGCGTCCTCGTATGTTTTAAGGTCCCGGATGAGTGCGAATACTTTAGGGCTCACTTGGGCGTTCAGAACTCTTAGCATGGATTTCTGAGGCACGCCGGATTCTCCCAGGTAGGCTTCGAAGCAGCTCAGCCAGTGTTCGAAGTCGAGGGCTGAGTTTGCTGCCTGTGGGTTTAGATCCAGGTACGGTGGTCTGAGGGCTCGCAGCCAGGCCGGCTGCTGTGGCTGTTGTAGCTGGGCGTCTGGCTGGTCGCTTGGCTGGTCGTTTGACTGCTCAGGTGTCGACATTTTAAAATTTAGCCAATAAAATTGATATACCTATCAATTCATCCAATGAAAAGCGACGAGTTAAGAAAGTAACTATAGGTTTTTATTGGCTAAATAACAGAGCCCACCCTCGTGGGTGATCGGATACAACAAGGAGGAATGCCAGCCAGTCGACTACCTTTATACCTGGGCAGGTAGGTGGAGTCATGGGCGGAGTCAGCAGTGGTCAGCCCAGGTATAGCAGCGTGACAAGAGGCAACCTCGTATCGTGATACAACAGTGTGAACAGTGATAACCATAGAGTAACGATATAACAGTGATAACTATAGTGTAACGATAGTGAACGATAAAAGTGGTTTACCACAGCCTTTTTCTGTGCCGTCGGTCGGCTCCCGCCGCCGCTGTCCGGGAAGGGCCTGCGCCGTACCTGCTGCCAGCCCGCTACGCTGGATCGTTGCGGCTGGAGAACCAAGCCCGGCTCTCTACAGCCTCCTCTGCGATGCTCAAGTTCTCCCTGGATGGTCGACGCCCGCACTGGTGGAATCGGCCTTCTTCTTCAGAGTTGCAGGTAGGTTCGAAACGACTCGTCGCCAATGTTAAATCTGGATATCTTTAGGTCGTGTGTCCTTCAAATAATCGACAGAGGCTGCAGATAACAAACAACAGGTGTTTACTGGATGAGGGTTGCTCTAAAACTAAACAGTACAGTGCCCTACTCAGGGTATATATACAGGTGTGGTCACTGCCGGTACTACAGTATACAGGAGCTGTAATAAAAGTAGTTCTCCCCTTAAAGGTACATACACTACACTTGGGATCTGTGATACACCAGGTGACAACACTACTCTATCTCGCGAAGGTCCCACGGAGGTGTGAGTGTCTGTGCTGGTGCTGGGTGTGCTGAATTCTGCTGACACTGCACCCTCAGAAGTTGCAGCTTCCTCTGAGGAGTCTTGAGGCTCAGGCTGTTCCTCCTGGACAGTGGGGACAGGGGCTCTCGATGGTTCTGTGAGGGAGTAAAGGCAAGAGTTAGAGATGTGAGGTAAAGGTTGCATGCACATTGAATTGTGCAGATGATCATAAGTCAATCTGTTAGAGCATCAGAATCATTATCAGTCACTCATGCAATGTCAATGAGAGAGATGCTGAACTATTCTGTCACCAGCTTGCTGCAATGCGCCCGTCTGTCCATCCCCCACTTGCGAATCGTCCTCCGCTCCAGCGATCTCCAGGGCCGCCTCCTCCAATGTGGTGAGCTGGGCTACTGAGGGTGGCCCTCCTCCTGTCCTCGCGCTTTACCTCTTATTGTTGTCTCTCTTTACCTGCAATGAGGGACACAAGTGGAGTTTGAGTGAGAATGAAGGAGTGAGTGTAGAGAATCCATAGCATAGATGCTTAGAGGGAGACAAAGGGCCCTGCCTGTGTGTTGTAAGTTATTGTCATTGCATCACAGTGATAGGGAGTGTGAGGGCTGCATGGTGGAATAGTTAAGTGAATGTGACCATAGAGAGAGAGGGAATGGGTAAGGGTGCAGGGATGTAAGGGTCAAGTGGGATGTGAAGGAAGAGGTTGGCAAAGCAGAGTGCTGGTGATGAGAGGCAATGGGGATCAGATTGAGGCTGATGGGAATGTCGTACTCACTTTTCCTGTGCGGAGAAGGTCAGGAAACCTCTTCCTGCACTGCAGCCAGGTTCTGCTGCACATAGAAATTGTGTTTACCTCTTGGGCCACTTGCAGCAACACAGCTTTAGTCTGCTGGGGAGGCTTTTTCCTCCCTGAGGAAGGGAAGAGCACCTCCTTATTTGCTCTTGCTCCCTCCACCAGAGCTTGGAGGGAGGCCTCATCGAATCTTGGAGCACACTTTGGTCTACTAGTGGACATAATTGGTGAAGGAAGCACTCAGAACAATGGGTATAAAGTTTAAAGGCTGAAAAAGAAGCAAGGCTGCTTGCAGGCCTTAAATCCAGCAGCATTGATGACATCATCGGAGGCGTCTTTCTGTATGAAAAGGCTCATTGGGCCAGGGGTTTCCACACGCTGGAAATCAAGTGCCCAATTAGGGCAAAATCGCACTTTTGTCCCGCCTCACATCGGCGTCGGGATCCTGACATGACGACCACCTGACACGCACCCAGCCCACCCCCAATGACAAAATTGAGTCCATAGACGAGCTCTGTAAGAGATGGGAAAAGATAAAGCTGAATTCAAAATATTTTTTGAAAATGCTATTAAAATGTCAAACTTACTTTCTGGCTTCCATAGGGCTTAATCACTTTCTTACATAATATCTTTTTAACATTCTCTGAGTACATTTACTCATACTAAAAAAAACGTACATTTATATAGCACCTTTTACAAACTCAGCATGTTCCAAAATGCTCTACAGCCAATGAAGTGCTGTTTGAAGTGTAGTCACTGTTGTAATGTAGAAAATGCAGCAGCCAACTTGCGCACAGCAGGGTCCCACAAACAGCAATGAAATAAATAACCAGATCATCTGTTTTTTCAGGTGTTGGTTGAAGGATAAATGTTCACCACAACACTGGGAGAACTCCTCTGCTCTATCTATCTATCAAATAGGGCCATGGGATCTTTTATGTCCACCTGAGAGAGCACCTTAATATCTCCTCTGGAAGACAGCACCGCCAACCATGCAGCACTCCCTCAGTACTGCCAGCCTAGATTTTATGCTTGAATCTCTGGAGTGGGACTTGAACCCACAAACCTTCGGATTCAAGAGGCAAGAGTGCTATCACTGAGCCACGGCTGACACCTAAATGATGCTTTATATTCTCAGTATATACTGTTATTTTTGTTATAATTTGTCATTTTTCTTCCCTTTTCTGTCTTCTTGCTTCATTATCAGCCTCCAAGAGCTGAAAAGGTAGATGAGCCTAACTTACAGATTTCCCCTGACCTGCTGTCCATGTTGCTCAGGTTAACAGGAATCATCCCTCGTTTGGTGCTGGGATGAAGGATGAGACCTGCTATTCCCTACGAATTGGGTTTTCGATCTCAGCTGGGTCCCTGGGAGAAACACTGAGTGAGGTCATTTGTGCTAGTTTGGGCAAGTCCCAGTTTGTGCTGGCATTGCCAGCAGCCCAGGAAATGGCACAAACCCACCTTCTCAATCGCACAATCATAGAGAGGTCAAAATAAGGGGGAGGGCAACATTTTTTTAAAAGTGGTGCTTAAAAAGAACAGTAATTTCTTCAGGTTGACATACTTGTCATCGTGTAAAAATAAGTATTTCAGAGTGTTTAGGAATACAGAACCCATATTGTACAGAAAAGGGGGGAAATTACATCAGATCATCATCACTTGGGGCGGGCACTCCATAAATAAATAGTTCCACTGTCAGTGACATTATATACAAAGTGCTTTAACATAATATTGTACTTAGACATTGCTTATATGGAACACCCTGCCAAATCATACACAACACATTTCTCTGCCTGTTAGAACGTACAAAGGACCTGTATTTAAAAACTGTCAAGTTTGATCTTCATTAGAACACTAGCAGATTTCTGAAATCCTTGTTGACATAAATATGTTTGATAGACAGAATGGTGCAGCTGTCACATAGCGTTCTGGACTTTTTTGACACATTGGTAATTAAGGTCCAGCTGATAGAGCTTTTATTAATTCTGGCCAGTTGATGTAATCTGTTAGCAAAATAAAAATAGTCCACAACGTAATTTCCAGTCCTGATATTACTAGTGGATGTGCTTATGACACAATCTTGCTGTTGGGACATCACAGTCTTACGATGTGATTGAAGAGAATAATGAATAGCTAAGGCAGCAACCTTGTCAAGGGTCCAGATCATCTGAGACTACAGCCTTGTAATCACAACAGGTTATCTGTCTACTTTTCTAGAATTTTATTGTGAAGTTGACAAGTGTGGTTGAGTTCCTTTTTTGGTTAATGGTGGCTATTGTAGTAAACATCCAACAGCTAATACACTTTATATCATTGATATAGGATAATGTTCTCAAGTTGGCAAGTGTGATATATTAATCTCTCCTGCCTTCCATCCTATCACAGACCTTCCCTTTTGTTCTTTCCTCCCCTCCCCCCTTTCCCTACCCCTACACTTGCTTAAAAACCTGTTCCATCTCCCACTTTTTTCAGTTCTGACTCTGTTTCTCTCTCCACAGATGCTGCCTGACCTGCTGGGTATTTCCAGCATTTTCTGTTTTTATTTCAGATTTCCAGCATCCGCAGTATATTTGCTTTTGTGCTATATTCATTGTAGCTTTATTGGGTGATAATGGTTGATTAGCCTGAAAAAAAACAGTTACTTGTTAGGAGGTTGGATATCTTCTGCAAATACAATCAACAGTGGACATCTCCAGAGTTAGACAAAAAAATTGCAAACACAAGCTGCACTTGCCTTGTGGGAAATTTAAAAAAAAAAATCTTGTTCAAGGTTGCTTGCTGAGCCTAGCATTTTTCCTTTATAGATAAACTCTTCCATACGAGCAACAATACACTGGATTAATTTGCAGTCCACTGTTAAGTTCCTCACAATAAATTGCTTGAAAGCAACCTACCGTGCATCTTTGGCTCATTGATTTTTATGTCAGTTTTAAATGGGCCAGGGTTTCCAAATTACACATAAGTTTTGCGTCTAAAATGAATTAGTGCCTGGCATATTTATTCTGGCGTGCCCTGTTTGAAAGAGCATTACAGCTCTAGCCTAAGTATTCAACAGCATTCATCAGGAGCAGACCTTTTTATTCTGGTGGAGCAAATCAAAACTACCAAGAGTGAACAGCGCACACTTTTCAACAAAAAAAACCCCACCGAAACAGCTGTATTAATAATTTCGACCAAAGTGTTCACCAGTTTGCAAGCTCCAAAGAAGTGAAAGAGTAGCAGAGGTGTGACGTTCAGTAAATGTTCCATTCATGAACAAATGGGTCCCGGAAGGAAGGTTTGGCTATTTTTAGCCCTGCTGCTAGTTACCTGCTTACCATTCAAATCCTTTGCCGTGGAAATTACATTCACAAGCTTTGTCTAAAAAAAACCTGCCACAATCTGTGCAATGATTTCTGTCAGTTTGCAAAACAAATTAAGTGAAGTGAAAGGTCACTAATCGGAAACACATGTGCTGAATCAAAAAAAAATCTCAAGTTTGGTACGGAACCATTCTCAGGTATCACTTTCTTTCCTCACAAACAGGGGTGGGGACACAGCAAGATAACATGGTAGGTTCTTCAATATGTTTGTCTCTGTCGCAAGTACATAAAGCTCTGCTTTTTAATGTGTCCCCTACTGTTGGTTAAAATACAGCTGAAAGTTCACGGCTCTAAATTTCCATTGGGATTATCCCGATCTCCTGTTATAACTTCAGCAGGAAATGAAGGAAGTGGCCGGTTTCAGCCATTGATGCCATTCCTCCATGGGCTCCATTGCTCTCCCGTCGAAGTTACAGCAAGGAACCAGGCAACCCCCATGAAAATTCAAACCCACGTGTATCAACACCTTCGGCAGTCTACATTAATGCCAACCAACTGGTCAAATACGTATTTTCATAAAATGTTTAAACGACTAACTGACATATCTCACCTTGATGGCCAGAAAAGCAGAAGTCAATTAAAAAGCAAAGCGCAAATCAATCAGTCCATGTGGAAATCCATGTGGCTTCACATTGAAACAAACTGTTTCAGCTAGCACCCAAAAAAAATGACTTGTGGCTTCCTCTTTCAGGTGAAGGGGAGGTACATACTATAGCTGGGGCCAAAGGCACTAAGTCAGCCAACAGTCTGACAGAATGAAAAGAATGACAAAAGGATAAACAGAATTAAAATGGAGGATCTGAAATGTCAAAAAAATGTCCTATCTGGCCAAGATATGTGGTTGATTTGCCTTCTTTCCTATAGGATTCGCAAAATTTCCACATTTCCCCAAAGGTTACTATTAATAAAAGGGACCCTGCGTGGACATTTTAAAAAGGGTACTCAAAGATGGCGTCCGCGCCTCGTGACCGAAAGCCTGTAAGATTTTAAAAGCTTGGACTCTGTGGCACAAGCAGCTTGTGGAGAAATCAAAACCTAAGCTGCAGTTTCTGTGAAGAAGGGCTTTTCTATTTTGAAAAGCAGACAGCAGGACTTTGAATTATGTATTAAGCCAAATCAGAGACAGATCAAAACCAGTTAGGCCTATACTTAAGGCCATCAAGCAGTTTGCATAAATAATCAGAAACAGCTTAGGGAAGCCATCGAGGCTGGTCAGGCCGATAAAGGTGCATTAATAACAATACAGCTCAGACATCAGGCCAGTAGATGCGATTACCAGCCATCTAAAAACAGTTAGTTTAGATTGCTACCATTATTTAAACTAGCCCGCCAAGATTGGGACAATGAACTAACCTGATTTGGCGCGCAGATAAGGGCCATCCAAAGGAGTATAACTGAAGGCCCCGGGTAGCAATCTCTCTCTCTGACTCTGGCTCTCTGCTCCTGCTCCTCGCCCTCGTGGCTGCTGCTCTTCCCCCATCCCGCGCTTACCGCCTGGCCACTGCCCGTGCCTTTCCCCATCCCATCAGGAACGCCCGGCATTGCACCAGGCGGACACGGACAAACCAGGTTAGGCGAGGCAGGACGAGACGAGGTGAGGAGGTGAGACGAATTGGGAAGACGAATGGGATGATGATTGAAGAAAAGCTTCAAATAATCGGGCCTTCAATCCAGCCGACCTGTGACTATCTTCATGCAAGCTCCAACTGCCGCCCGAGGAAGAGGAACCATCATCCCTGCGAGGTAAAGTACCCAAGCAAAGACTTTAACCTTGGGGTATTTGTACCTGGACAATGCCCTTGCAGTGCCCCGAGACCACGTGATGATGGCAGGCTCCAGAGAGCACAAAGAGCGAACCCCAAGCCCCACCGTTGTTTGAATTCAGCAGATTTTGGATTGGTGAGCATGAATTCTGGCCCCTCATAGCTTAATCTAGTTAGGTATAGGGGGTGGGATAAGGATAAGGGGATTGTTAATATAGTTGTTTTCCCTCGATGTGCCGTGTGTTCCCCATTCCCTGTATAAGTATAGTTATTTGTACTGGCCTGTAATTTTATACTAGTAACTGCTCATAAGATTGTGTTAATTTCTATTTCAATAAAATCTTGGTTTTGCTTACATCCAAACCACCTGTCTACTTGAGTCTTTTCTGTATCGCCGCCTGTACCTAAGTCCGGTGTCTAGAACCCAGGGGCGTGGGAGCGATTCGAACCGCTCACAAACAGTCAGTGGCATAACTGACCGGGCGCACGCGCCAACCCCACCACACCCTACATTGCACATGAATTCTTCCACTTAACCATCCTTATTTTATTCCAATAAGTCAATTAATGCTGCCTTTATACTAAAATCACCGAAAAGCCCACCACCTAGAGGCATTCCTGCATTTCTCAGCTTCAGTGCACTCAGGAGATTGATTGGGACCTGACTCTCCAATGAATGCCTTTATTCTTTGTACAGTCACGTGCACATTTGGCTGCTGCTCCGGACCCGAGCCACTGGCCCTGAATTTTCGGTCAGTATGATAGCATACTCTCAGAGTACGCCGTCATACTGCCTTTGAGATTGACCGCAAGTTCGGCATTTCCTCACGCGCTTGCGTCTGCACCAAATCCTGAACTTGCGATCTGTCGAGTTCCGACTGCACATTGGCTTCACTGCTCGTTTCACTGACCCATTCAAATCATCGTGCTGGCGAAAAGTTGGGCTAATTGTCCACCTACTGCGTATTAATTACCCTGAAAATTTGTATTTCTGGTGCAAACAGGCGCAGGAGCCTGTTGCACAGTGTAAGAGGAGGGGGGAGGATGAGAAAATTGTATTAGTTGCCAGCTTCTGACTGACCCATTGAGTGTTTCCAGCATTTTCTGATTAAAAATTTACTGGCCAGATACAAAGCTCTTTTCATGTAATCGTTCCCGATGAGTCTCTGAACCCACAAATTAAGCACAGTAAACACCAGCAATAGGCACTCTATAGATTGGATACATTGGTTTAAGGGCAAAGTGTTTGTGTGCCAATTATTTCACAACATATTACAATAAAAAAACCTACTGATTTATAGAAACATTTTGTATTGGGGTTTGCTACTCTATAAGCACAATTCAGATAATGGAGCATCTAATCTAATGCTGAGTCGGCAAGAACTGTATATCTAACAAATGAAGTTATTATTTACACACAGTTATGAAAGATGTTTGATCAAATGTATATCTGGCATAACTAAAATATATATACCTACCTTGTTAAATCCCTTCAACCAACATGTGGCTATTAAACGCTAGGTAAATTGTAAATATATGCCAGTAGCAGACTTCTGCTTTCTATTGGCATTTATTTACAATCCTGTTTTAGCAATCTCCTCTGTTTCCTGATTGGCTAAGAGTCAGGAAGTGAATGGAGCACCGCCCCACCTGATCCCAGGTTCGCACACGCACAACGGTGCACCCCTGGGATCCGTGGGCCACTACACTGCACACAACTCTGCAGTGTTTGAAAGCAACTTTTCGAAGGGGGATGCGCACAAGGTAAGTGCAAGTTTCATTCAGATGTTGGCGGCATACTCCTTAGCTACGCCGCCGACCACAAATTCAGGGCCATTACTTCTATCCCTCTTTTTTTTCTCGCGGCCTGTCTTAGGCCCTTTTGTCTCATGTCTCCTTCCCTTCCAGTCACCTAGTCATGCCAGCTTTCTTTTGACCCGTCTTTGGTACATCCCACCACCACCCCGCCCCCCCATCACTACCACAACCAATCACTACTCCTCTGTCTTCTTATTCTCCTGCCACTGTTCCAGGCTTGAATGATCCCACAGCTACCCTCTGTGCCTCTCTCAGCATTCTCCAAAGGGCCCGTTGAGGCACCCATCAACTACTTCCTTATGAGCAGCAACCCTATCCTCCTCTATTGCCGACCTTCCGGCCCAGCGCACTTGCTGGATGTTAATTTGCCAACTTCCTTTCTATACTACTCACACTACCTACCACATTCTCCTTGGATTCTGCCGACTGTTGCCTAGCCCCTAAGCTCTGGAATTCCCTCCCTAAACTTCTCCGCCTCGCTACCTCTCTTTCCTCCTTTAAGACGCTCCTTAAAACCTACCTCTTTGACTAAGCTTTTGCTCACCTGCCCTAATTTCTCTATATGTGGCTTGGTGTCAATTTTTTTTATCTTTTAACGCTCCTGTGAAGCACCTTGGGATGTTTTACTACGTTAAAGGCGCTATATAAATACAAGTTGTTGTTGCTGTTGTTGACAGATCAACAATCACCATCCCTCTCCACACTTCCCTCAAGAATGCCAATTCACTCATGAACATGACCTTTCTCATCCCCAGCCTTACTGTGGATAATTGCATTGATAGCATAGCTTTGACAGAAATGTGGCTCCCATGTGGTGACATCTTGCCCCTTACTGAAGCCTCCCCCCAGCTATACATTCTACCACCTTCTCCACACAAACAGTGTGGCCCTTATCAGCAAGCCATACCTTGCTGTTGTCCCCTACTCCTCTGGGACCTTCTACTTCAAGCACCTCACCTTGTTCCACCCCTCTCGCCACTCCTTTAAAATCTTCGTTCTCTACCCACCCCGAATTTATAACCAAGATATCCTCTTTTCCTCCCTCAGCCTCTGCACTGAGCAACTCTTCATTCTCAGTGATTTCAATCTTCATCTCAACTTACCTTGCCCTCTCTCCTTTTATTTCACTGCCCTCCTGTCCTCCCATATCCTATTCCTCCATATAAACCCTCCTACCCATATTCATGGCCATCTCATGTGATCTCTCTACTCCCATTGTCTCGATAACAGACAAGGCCATCTCTGATCACTTCCTTGTAGTGCCCACCACTCACATCCCTTTCCCCCTTCCAACCTCACTTTCTTTGCATCAGCCCCTGCGAAAAACTCTCCCCAAGTCACTTACAACTGCTCCTTCAAACTCTCAGCTGTCTTGCCTTTGAGCCTCCATTTGTCATAATACGTATACAGCTGCTCAACCACTCCCTCACCTCTATCTTTGATGCCCTTGCCCCACTAAAGTCTTTACGGTCTCCCAGCCTGGTCATTCAGCCTGGTATGCCCCCCCCCCCATCTCTGCTCCTCAAGTCCAAGGGACGCAGACTGGTTTAACCAGGTCTTGCTGAACCATGTCAGCCACTCTCGGGCCTTGCTCTCCTCTGCCAAAACTGCTCATTACTCCAGGATTATCCTGGAAAACAAAGCTAACCCCTGGCTCCTTTTCTCCACTACCAACTGTCTCCTTAATCTCCTCTGCCCTGCCCCCTCCACCCTCACCCCAAACAACAAGTGCGAGGAGTTCATGGAGGTCTTTGTCACTAAGATTGAGATGATCCATTCAACTGCTTCTATCGCATCCCCCTGCACCATTGTCCACCAAACTAAACGTCCGACAAAGTTCCCTGGGATTTCATTTGCTTTCTAATTTCTCTCCCATCTCCCTTCATGCCCTTTCCAAGCTTGTCTTGTTCATGAGGCACACCTCCCATTCCTTTGACTCCATTGCCACTAACCTGCTGACTACTGAAACTCCTTTCCTGGCCCCCATGACATTGTAAATGGTTCCTTCTCCTCAAGTACTGTTCCCTTTCTTTGATTTAGTCCCCTCCTCAAAAAACCACCCTTGATGCTTCTGCAAACTACTGCCCCATCTCTGACCTCCCTTTCAACTCCAAAGTCCTTGGAAGTGTTGTTGCCTCCCTAATCGAAGTCCATCTTTCATAAAACTCCATATTTGAATCTGTCCATTTAGGTTTCTGCCCCTGCCATAGCAATCAAGCAGCCCCCAATCAAAATTACAAATGACACCCTCTGTGACTATGCTTCACTATCCCTCTTCGTCCTTCTCAACCTCTCTGCAGCCTTTGAGAAAGTCAACCTCACCATCCTTCTCTCCTCCTTTGCCCAGCTCAGTGCAACTGCACTCATGGTTCAACTTTTACCTATCTGATTGTAGCCAGAGCATCTCCTGCAATGGCTTCCCTTCCCACCCCCACATTGTTATCTCTGGGCACCCCTCCAAGGATCTATCCTTGCCACCCTCCTATTCCTCATCTACATGCTGCCCCTCGGCAGCATCATCCGAAGACTGGGGCCGGGATTTTCCCATTTCCCACCCGCACGGAGCGGGGCGACCCGGTAGACAGCGGGAAACTGTTTTCCCAGCAAGCTGTGGAGTTTTAACAGTGTGTGTGCGACACAATGGGCAGGTTCTGATCCCCGACCGCAGGGGGTGCGATCCCTGACCCCAGGGCTGAGTTGCGATCCCGGGGGGGATCCGATCCCCAACCCCGGGGAGGGGCGGGCTGTTGGTGGGTGAGCTTGGGGGTCTGGGAGGAAGCACTCCTGCTCCTCCAAACCCACAAGGATTGCTCCCCGAGGCTGTGCTAACTTCATTGCAGCTACCGGGAATCCCGACCCCTGGGATCCCCGGCCACCTGCAGCAAAACCTGCACAGCAGGTTAAAGCAGAGGCTTCAGGCCTCATTATAATATTTAAATGCCAACCCGCCTCTTGGCAGCGTGTTGGAGGCGGGTTGGGGTCGGGTTTTAGATTTTAAAAACTTTCACTTCCCCCCCCACCCATTTTTGATGTGAAAATTCCTCCAAGGTGTCAGGTTCTACATGTAAGCTGACAACACCTAGCTCTGCCTCTCCACCACCTCTCTCAACCCCTCTCCTGACTTGGTGTTGCCAGACTGCTTGTCCAACATCCAGTCTTAGATGTGCTGCAATTTCTTTCACTTAAACATTGGGAAAACTGAAACCATCATCTTCAGCCCGGGTCACAAACTCCATACTCTTGCTACTGATTCCATCTCTCTCCTGAGCCTCTTTCTCAGGTTGAACCAGATTGTAATTTTGACCTCCTATTCGACCACGAACTGAGATTCCAACCACATATCCTCTTAAATACAAAAATTGCTTACTCCCATCTCTATAATATCACCCATCCCTGTCCCTGCCTCAGCCCAACCCTCATCCATGTCTTTATCATCTCCAGATTTGACTATTCCATTGCTCTCCTGATAAGCTTCCCATCCTCCACCATCCATAATTTTCAGCTTATCCAAAATTCTGCTGTCGATATCCTATTCTGCACTAAGTCCCACTCACCCACTACCTCTGTGCTTGCTGATCAACATCGGCTCCCAGTCTCCTAATGCTTCAAGTTTAAAATTCTCACCCTTTTGTTCAAATCCCTTAATGGCCTCAGCCCTCCCTATCTCAGTAACCTTCTCCAGTCATACAACCATCCAAGAACTGCATTCTCCAACTCTGGCCTCTTATGCATCCAGAAATTCATTCACCCCACTATTGGAACCAGTGGATGTGGTGTATTTAGACTTTCAGAAGGCTTTCGATAAGGTCCCGCATAAGAGATTAGCGTGTAAAGTTAAGGCACATGGGATTGGGGGCAAGGTACTGACTTGGATAGAGAACTGGTTGGCAGACAGGAAGCAAAGAGTTGGAATAAACGGGTCTTTTTCCGAGTGGCAGGCTGTGACTAGTGGGGTACCGCAGGGATCGGTCCTAGGACCCCAGCTATTCACAATATATATTAATGATCTAGACAAGGGAACTAGATGTAATATCTCCAAGTTTGCAGATGACACAAAGCTAGGTGGGTGTGTGTGCTGTGAGGAGGATGCCGAGAAACTCCAGTATGATTTAGACAGGTTGGGTAATTGGGCAGATGCATGGCAGATGCAGTATAATGTGGATAAATGCGAGGTTATCCACTTTGGTGGCAAAAACAGGAAGACAGATTATTATCTGAACGGCAATAGATTGGGAGAAGGGGAAGTGCAACAAGACCTGGGTGTCCTTGTGCACCAGTCGCTGAAGGTAAGCATGCAGGTGCAGCAGGCGGTTAAGAAGGCAAATGGTACGTTGGCCTTCGTAGCGAGAGGGTTCGAGTACAGGAACAAGGATGTCTTGCTGCAGTTGTACAGGGCCTTGGTGAGACCACACCTTGAGTATTGTGTGCAGCTTTGCTCGCCTTATCTGAGGAAGGATGTTCTTGCCATGGAGGGAGTGCAGCGAAGATTCACCAGGCTGATACCTGGGATGGCAGGAATGACGTATGAGGAGAGATTGGGTCGATTGGGCTTATACTTGCTGGAGTTTAGAAGAATGAGAGGGGATCTCATTGAAACATATAAAATTCTAACAGGACTAGACAGACTAGATGCAGGAAGGATGTTCCCAATGGCGGGGGAGTCCAGAACTAGGGGTCACAGTCTAAGGATAAGGGGTAAGCCATTTAGGACAGAGATGAGGAGGAATTTCTTCACCCAGAGAGTGGTGAACCTGTGGAATTCTCTACCACAGAAGGCAGTGGAGGCCAATTCATTAAATATATTCAAGAAGGAGTTAGATATATTTCTTAAGGCTAAAGGGATCAAGGGATATGGGGAGAAGGCAGGGACAGGGTACCGAGTTTGGATGATCAGCCATGATCTCATTGAATGGCGGAGCAGGCTCGAGGGGCCGAATGGCCTACTCCTGCTCCTATCTTCTATGTTTCTATGTTTCTATGTACGTTCAGCCACCTAGGCCCTAAGCTCTGGAATTCCCTTCCTACACCTCTCTTCCTATCAACCTTCCCCTCCTCCTTTAAGACCCTCCTTAAAACCTGCCTTTTTAACCAAGTTTTTAGTCACCCTCCCAATATCTCTTTTATTGGCTCAATATTGATTTTTGTCAGATTACACGTCTAAGAAGTGCCTTGGGATGATTTTCTACATTACAGTTACTATATAAAGGCAAAATGTTCTTCAATTAGTGAAAAGCAAGTGATAAAATCATATAACATAGAAAAATAGGAGCAGGAGTAGGCTATTCGGCCCTTGGAGCCTGCTCCGCCATTCAATATGGTCATGGCTGATCCTCTATCTCAATACCATATTCCCGCTCTCTCCCTATACCCCTTGATGCCTTTTGTGTCTAGAAATCTATCTATCGCCTTCTTAAATATATTCAGTGACTTGGCCTCCACAGCCTTCTGTGGTAGAGAATTCCACAGGTTCACCACCCTCTGAGTGAAGACATTTCTCCTCATCTCAGTCCTAAATGTCCCACCCCATATCCTGAGACTCTGGCTGCGATAAAGGTGACAATGAACTACCCTTTAGATTTCAAGATGTTAAAGCTTTTCAAACATGGCAACAATAACAATTGATTTACCTGTAACCATGCTCGTAAGATTTCTGAGGCCAACTTTCTGTTTTTAAATTGAGCACTTGTTGGCATTATTGAATTCTTATAAGCACTGATGGAAAGTCGCTCCAGTTTTACAAGTCTTCTGCGTGCATGGTCCAAATTAAACTGAGTCCATAAAAAGTTAAAAGTTTAAAGGTCCAGCCTTCTTTTTTTTTATTCGTTCAGGGGATCTGGGCGTCGCTGGCAAGGCCAGCATTTATTGCCCATCCCTAGTTGACCTTGAGAAGGTGGTGGTGAGCCGCCTTCTTGAACCACTGCAGTCCGTGTGGTGAAGGTACTCCCACAGTGCTGTTACGCAGGGAGTTCCAGGATTTTGACCCAGCGACGATGAAGGATCGGCGATATACTTCTAAGTCAGGATGGTGTGTGACTTGGAGGGGAAATTAGAGGTGATGGTGTTCCCATGCGCCTGTTGCCCTTGTCCTTCTAGGTGGAAGAGGTCACGGGTTGGGGAGGTGCTGCCAAAGAAACCTTGGCAAGTTGCTGCAGTGCATCTTGTAGATGGTACACACTGCAACCATGGTACGCTGGTGGTGGAGGGAGTGAATGTTTAAGGTGGTGGATGGGCTGCCAATCAAGTGGGTGGCTTTGTCTTGGATGGTGTCGAGCTTCTTGAGTGTTGTTGGAGCTGCACTCATCCAGGCAAGTGGAGAGTATTCCATCACACTCCTGACTTGTGCCGTGTAGATGGTGGAAAGGCTTTGGAGAGTCAGGAGGTGAGACACTCGCCGCAGAATACCCAGCCTCTGACCTGCTCTTGTGGCCACAGTATTTATGTGGCTGGTCCAGTTAAGTTTCTGGTGAATGGTGACCCCAGGATGTTGATGGTGGTGGATTCAGTGATGGTAATGCCGTTGAATGTCGAGGGGCGGTGGTTGCACGCTCGCTTATTGGAGATAGTCATTGCCTGGCACTTGTGTGGTGCGAATGTTATCTGCCACTTTTCAGCCTAAGCTTGAATGTCGTCCAGGTCTTGCTGCATTCGGGCATGGACTGCTTCATTACCTGAGGAGTTACTAATGGAACTGAACACTGTGCAGTCATCAGTGAACATCCCCACTTCTGATCTTATGATGGAGGGAAGGTCATTGATGAAGCAGCTGAAGATGTTTGGTCTTGTTGTTGACTCATTCCCAGTTTAATGACAGCACATGCCCAGTGTCAAAAAGTGAAAAGAATGAAAAGGTCCAACATCAGCATCTTCTCTTTGACAAATCGTGTGGAAATATATTGATCACATTGCAAATTGCAGTGAGCCACTATTTCAGCCTATGTGTGTAAATAAATGAGCACATGAACTTGTTTGAATCCCTTCCCCTACTCCTGCTGTGCACCCCGTCATGGCGCTGTGCATTTCAGTGTAAGTAGGTCAGCTGAAAGTGGCACTGGCTATGACTTGGCACAGTTTGAAGTGGAACAGCTGCAGATCCCAGTATAAATGGGGCTATATAGAACTTATGAATCAAAATAACTTTAGACACATTTTTATTTACATAAAAAGTAGTTTAAAGTCAACTTTTTCTTTTCTATCCTCTAATGGAACCATCAGTCAGCACTAGAGCAGTTTCCAACATCAACACTCAATCTTTACAAGACTGATTAAACTTACCAAATATATACCCTATATACTGAATTACACAAGCACCTTCTTACAAGGGCACTTTTTCTTGATGTGAAGAAGGCTTTTGAAACTATATCTAATGTCACACATTTAACAAACTCTCCTACCTCTGTGCTTTGGTTTCAATCTGATTTTTCAGCTAAGTATCAAAAAACAGTCCTTTTGAACCTCTGAGGCAGCTGCAACAAGGGATCTAACCTGGGTCCTTTGCTGGACTCCTCTTACTGAACTGCACAAAAATGTGGAGTTATGTTTAGCTTAATATGCATGCTCGTTATAGTTTGCTTTTTAAAATGTTGTTGACTTCTTTTCTGAACCTTTCCCTTCAGATCTGCGGCATGTTGTAACTTTGCTGGAGAACAGCTGTCCACCCCATACAGATTTATCTTATTTAATATCAGAGGGCTTGGCAAATGCAGGTAAAATGTGCATTTTGAAGTAGTGAACTATGTGGAAATACATCGTAAGCATTCCTTTCATTTCAATTAGATTTTAAGAGCTACAAGGCAGAATTTTAACTCCCTCCACCCGGTGGAAACCGGTTGGAATGGGGGTTAAAATCCAAGTGGTACACTTAGCACACTTTTATCACCTTGCAGCAATTTTAATGCCACTGTTTTCTTGGAGAGGTGAGGCGTCCACCTGACTCAATCGGCAGCCTCCTGAATAGCTGTAAATCAGAGTCTTCTGATGTCATTCGGACCCTAATGTTATTTTAACCACCTACTGAGCATGTTCGTTTGCAACCCACTGCAGCACCTGAGAAAATAGAAATACACTTACCAGCAAACTGCAGGCGATCAGTCATCTGTCCTTCAGACTGCTGGGGAATATGAGCACAGGGGGAGTCTGGTGGCAGAGCTTGTTGAAGCTCCAAGCCTTTGTTTCACAAAAGGGTATCACTGATACTGCGCACAGTGAGTTCTGATCGCAGCTTTGCAGAAATGGGAAGAAGTAAGTGTAGTGATCAATAACATGTCATTCTGTAGTGGACACTAGGTAGAGCTGGGTAGAGCTGTATATAGCTGTATGTATTAAGACTACACTACCCAGCTGTATGATATTAAGACTACATTACCCATGAGGCACTAGGCTACCCACAAGGCAACAGTCAAGATGGCAGCCTGCACACAGGAGCACACATGGAAGCCTCTACAGATACTGTACCTAGAGAATGAGTACTGAATAAATAACTAGCTAGAAGCTAGCTGTGTTCATAATAAGAATGTCTAGTTATTAATGAACATAACATGGTACCAGGGTGGTGAAGATCTGCTGAAAATTGTGAAAAGCGACATGGAGAATTTGAAGCCACCAGAGCGTTTGAATCTCACAGAAAAAATCAACTATAATTGGCAGACTTTTAAACAGCAATTCGAACTCTACACTGCAGCCATCAGATTTGGTACAAAGCCAGACGCAAGGAAGATAGCGTTGCTGCTTACGGTTGCAGGCCCACAGGCGATAGAGGTATTTAATACATTTGTATTTAATCCAGCGGAGAACAGAGAAAAATTAGAAGATGTGCTAAAAAAACTTTGATGCACATTGCTCTCCCAAAAAGAATGAGACGTATGAAAGATACATCTTCCGTTCTCGGACACAGCAACAAAATGAGACTTTTGTTAGCTTTATAACTGATCTGAAACTGAAAGCACAGACATGTAATTTCTCTGAGCTCGAAGCATCCATGATTCGTGACCAGATTGTGTTTGGTATTCATGATAAAAAAGTCAGGGAACGTCTGTTGAGAGAAACCGAACTAAATTTGGAAAATGCAGTGAAAATATGCCAAGCCAGCGAGCTAGCTCGAAATCACGCGAAGACTTTCAGTGAAATCAATAATGATGCGAATGTAATGAGTGATAATGCTGCTGTCAGTGCTGTGTCCTACAAGGGGAAGAAACGTGGGCAGAACAGAAATGAAAAGCAATCGGAGGATGAAATTTTTAATTGTAAATGCTGTGGTTACAAACACCAGTTAAGACAATGCCCAGCGTTTGGAAAAATGTACACAAAGTATAATGGAAAGAATCACTTTACCAAACAATGCTTTTCAAAAGTAAAAACGACGAAAGGGCAACAAGTTAATGTGATTGAGGACACTGATGTAAGTGAGACATTTTTTGTAGGAATGGTGTCATGTGACGATATCAAAAAAGATACAGAAAATGTGCAGCCCTCAGAAATGGACAATGCTGAACATAAAGTTAATGCAGTAAAAGAGGACAAATGGATGATCCCACTGCAGATAAATGGAGCATTAGTTACATTGAAACTGGACACTGGGGCAAAAGCAAACTTAATCAGTATGAGTGACATTAACAATATGAAAGAAAAGCCCAAAATACAGAAAAAGTCAGTATTACTGAAGGACTATAATGGACAGAAAATAGATAGCTTAGGTGTATGCAGACTTAAAGTGACAGGCAAAGACAAAGTGCATCATCTCATGTTTTCTGTTGTGGCTGAAAGGCTTGATTCACTACTGGGTGACAAAGCTTGTGAAGACTTAGAACTGGTCAAGAGAGTCTACCGTATAAACTGTGCCATAAGCAGACCAGATGACTCAGGTGATGAAGCAGAGAGCCCATCAAGGATGAAAAGGCCAAAGGGTATCCATGTCTTCAAAAAGCCTAGTTTCTCCAAGAAGAAAGAAAAAGACTTTAAGGTCAAAGAGAAGCAAAAGGAAGAAAAGCACAAAGAGAAAAAACACAAGGAGGAAAAGTCCAAAGATATAACCGCAGCAGATGTTGGTAAGCAGTGGAAAGAGAAAAAGAAAAAGAAGAAGCCTGCACCAGAGCAGGAAGCAGTTCTGGTGGATACTCCTTCTTCCCTCAGGCCAATCTTTGGTGTTCCATTAGCCGAGGCTGCTGAGAGGACTATGCTGTATGATGGGATCCAGCTGCCAGCAGTTTTTCGAGAGTGCATTGACTACATTGAGAGTTATGGCATGAAGAGTGAAGGAAACACTGAAACCCTCTCCAAGCAAAGATCGCAAGGAGACCTCGATCTATACAAGAGCAGATTGATGACAATGCCGCAACTGCATCTTGTCATTCACCGCCAGAACAATCTCATGAAGACACATCAGACTTACCCGTGTTGAGAAGATCCACATGTGAAGTAAAAGAGCCTGATAGACTTAATCTTTGAGTACAATGTAAAGCTTTGAAAATGTGTTGACTTTTGAAAATGTTTATGTGTATAGAGCACTAACAAAAGTGTTACTGATATTATCTTCATTGTTTTCTTGAAAGTTGATTGATATTGATTTTGTTAAACCTCAAAGAAAGGAGGATGTAGTGATCAATAACATGTCATTCTGTAGTGGACACTAGGTGGAGCTGTGTAGAGCTGTATATAGCTGTATGTATTAAGACTACACTACCCAGCTGTATGATATTAAGACTACATTACCCATGAGGCACTAGGCTACCCACAAGGCAACAGTCAAGATGGCAGCCTGCACACAGGAGCACACATGGAAGCCTCTACAGATACTGTACCTAGAGAACGAGTACTGAATAAATAACTAGCTAGAAGCTAGCTGTGTTCAAAATAAGAATGTCTAGTTATTAATGAACATAACAGTAAGTAGACGTTAAGAGGATAATTTTGTGAGTTCGCTCTCCTGGCAGGGAATCTTGTCCGCTGGCTGCGCCTATCGGGGAATTATGGGTGTGATGCACATGGTTTTCCGTCCATTAAAATTAAGTGACAGAAAATTGTGAGAACACGATTTCCCAATAGGCCTGTCTGCCCATCGAGGCTCCCCACCAGTAGCACAAGTTCAGAAAATCAGCCCCTACGTGCAAATCTACATAGCTGCTCCTCACTTTTCCAACTATTATTAGAAGCCTCATGCTGGAATAAACGTTTACCCTGCTCCCAGGTGAAACACCATTACAGTTAATGCAGACGTTCAGTCCTCAGTTCGATGAATAGCTCATAAGTACGGGTCCCCACAAGTTTGTAATAATAAGCTTTAACTGGAAATTGAGCTGAGCAGAATAACCTTCGGAATGTTAAGGAACAGTTTAAATGCCAGTCACAATTTATCTGCACAAGTGACCTGCCGTAGTAATAGGAATTAGCAGTAGTTCATTAGGGTAGTGAGTGAGTTAAATATATTCACAGCCCTGTTTCTCCTAATCACTGTATTCATATTAAACTGCTGTCTACTGCCTGCAGGCAAGCTGTTCAACAAATATTGCTAAACCCATTATGAAAATGTTTTTTTTCTAGGGGTAATTCCTCTGGTCGCTACATGTTGTAAATGTGTTACGGTTATTTGGTCCGTCCACATGGTAATTTGAATACAAATACTGAAATCTTCAAGATGCATTCACAATGTTGCTACACACATTGATTAGAGGCTCTTGCCTCAGGTGACCCATGTAGTGATGCGCTGTGCTGCAGGGTAATTGGATGTACATTCCCACCCATGGTCAAACTGGAAGGCAGCAGTGCTCAGGTAGTTTCCCAAAGGATAACTGGATGGAAAATTAGACGGTGATTGACCCAATGCACTCTCAGGACTAACAGAAGCTTGACAGCAAATAAAGAAATGGTGGCTGGCTCAGAGATGTCTAAGAAAGGATAACCTAAAAAGGGGAAAATATTATAAAAAGTTGAAGGGATTTTTTTTTTTGGAGTCATTTTAACTGAAAGAACTTGGCATAGAACAAGATATCCATCTTCAATAAGTTTTGTTCAAATATTCAGCTATTATCTAACGGAACATAAATTAGGAGCAAAAGGATTACACGGTTTTATCTTTCTCAATTTACGTGTATGTTAATTATTGCTACTTCCTCTTGTTTCTCCGGCTTCTTCTTCTTAGTTTAGTTTGATAAATATTTCTATACTCTCTTTTACCTTTGCACAGTAGTAAGCTGTCGTGCTTGCTCTCAAGATTTACCCTGGATAATAAAATGTTAAAGCAAGCTGCCAAGTTCACTGAGAGGTAATGCTATAAACAGACAGTTTATCATGTGTGATACAGGCCAGACATATTCTTGAACTGTTGGTACCTCGTTTGTATGAAGGTTGCTCAAAGCCCTTTGATGTGAAATTAAAAAAGTAAATGAGTATGACCTTTAGCCTTGGCAAGAGTTTATGCTTCCTTTAGACAACTGCGGGTTTGTTTCCCTCAAGGAGCCTGAACCCTAAAGTTCTGTTTTTGTGGTCACTTAAAGTTGAAATGCTGTATGTCAATTGGCTTCAAAGCTGCTTTGCCTTGCTGTTCCCTGATGAAAGCTCAGCATTTACTTAGCCAGTTTTACAGGACCAGGAAGTAAACCAAAAGAGCTCCTGGACTGGAGGCAACCTGAGTTAAAAACAGGAGAGTCACTTATGCATTTATCCATTTTATTTCAAATAGATGTTCAGCTTTGAAGTAGATGCTACAAACCTGCTGTAGTTTAATGCAGCCACCTCTTTATCATTTTACTTTCAGGCTTGGCGTCGATTGCACGGCAGCGGGTGTGATGAGGACCCGCATGATGCGTTCTCAACTCCAGTATTTAAAGGGACACTTCAAAGATAGGATTCACAGGAGCTTGAAGTTGGAAGCAACAGAGGAAGAAAGCTCAGTATACATTCAGGATGATCAAAGACTTCACCGTACTTTAGAAGGTTTGGCTGGAGGTGGCCCAGGAGGTCAGCGGCAGGAGCACTGTGCCACACGCCTGGATTCAGTGCAAGAAGTGCTTTAATGACCTAACCAGATTAGGAAAGGTAAGTACAGTTGCACATTCACCTACATCCTGCTGTGCGCATCATCCCACCCCCTCACTCTGCCTTGTCAAGTCTACTTCATCGCATCACTCCTCACACCCACTTACCTTGCAAGTGCACCCATCCTTCTCTTTCTATGCACTTCCTCACATCCCCATCTATCCACTGCCACTCACCCTCAACCTTATGTAATTTCATGCCTCTCCCTGATAATCACCCTCACCAAATGCATTGCATTCATCGGGTGAACACATGCCATTACAGTCACTCATAGGTCTGTTCTGTCCCCCGTTGCAGGAGAAGAGAGCACAGAACATGAGAGAGAGGGAAATGATCAAAAGTGGGCCTCCACAGATCTCGCAGCTCACAACTGCAGAAGAGGAGGTGCTGGAGATCAGCAGAGTCTCGGTGTGCCTGGCCGTCGGAGATGGGGAGATGGGGGCGCCCAGCTATCTGGTGACAGAATTAAATATCAGACAGCCACATGTCATATAACACTCACTCATTTTGACTTGATGTCAACAGCATGTTCATAATGATAACTTCAAACATTCTTACCTTGACAGTACTCATTCGTGTCTTTTATCTCCCGTGGGCCTTCATGCATGAGTTAGTTGAGGTCGCTGACATTTGACCCCTCAGAGAAGGTCACTCTCTCTGAGGGTGCACCATCACAGGACTCATGCAGACCATGCACCAGCTCAGATACTCGCACTTCGGTGGAACCAGTAAGGCAGATAGCTGGGTTTTCACCTGGTGAATCGCACTTCACAAGTCCTTCAACAAGGGCTTGCAGACTCTGGATGCCACCTTAAATAGGATGAATGATACCCTAGCCGTAGCCCTACCGATCTGCAGAAAAGTGTTCTCCAGCACGGTGGTAGCAGGGAAGTGCGACTGGGCCTTTAGAGGGATGATGGCGAAAGGGGACATGGAGGTGGGGACTCTGCTCAAAGAGCTTCCATTTTCCACCCATTGCACCCCCCCTCAGTCAGTACCTGACATGCTGCCTCAAGGTCCCAATGGCCGAGTCTGTCCCTGTACAGGTGCAGGTGGAGCAGGCTGTGGCGGGGCCCTCACGGGCTCCAAAACCCAGCGAACATCAGCCAAGAGCATCTCAGCAGTCGGAGCAAGGATGTGAGCAGCCTGCCTCAACCTCTGCTGAAGCTACAGGGTTTGCACCATGTAGAAACAATAGGAAAAGGAAGATTAAAGATTTCTGGTGCACAAGGGAGGAGATTGCAGGGGCTCTGACACAAATGTTCAGAACCTCTCTGGCCACAGGGGAGGTGCCAGAGGACTGGAGAACAGCTGACATAGTACCATTGTTCAAGAAGGGTAGTAGGGATAAACCAGGGAATTACAGGCCAGTGAGCCTAACATCAATGGTAGGGAAATTATTGGAAAAAATTCTGAGGGACAGAATTAGTCTCCACTTGGAGAGGCAAGGATTAATCAAGGATAGTCAGCATGGCTTTGTCAGGCGGAGATCATGTCTAACCAATTTGATTGAATGTTTTGAGGGGGTGACTAGGTGTGTGGATGAGGGTAGTGCAGTTGATGTAGCCTACGTGGACTTCAGTACGGCTTTTGACAAAGTCCCGCATGGGAGACTGGTCAAGAAGGTAAGAGCCCATGGGATCCAGGGCGATTTAGCACATTGGATCCAAAATTGGCTTAGTGGCAAGAGGCAGAGGGTGATGGTCGAAGGTTGTTTTTGTGACTGGAAGCCTGTGTCCAGTGGTGTACCACAGGGATCTGTGCTGGGTCCTTTGCTGTTTGTACTGTACATTAATGATTTAGATATGAATGTAGGAGGTATGATCAGTAAGTTCACAGATGACACGAAAATTGGTGGAGTGGTAAATAGCGAGGAGGGAAGCCTTAGGCTACAGGACGATATAGATGGGATGGTTAGATGGGCAGAACAGTAGCAAATGGAATTTAACCCTGAAAAGTGTGAGGTGATGCATTTTGGGAGTACAAACAAGGCAAGGGAATACACAATGAATGGTAGGACCCTAGGAAGGACAGAGGATCAGAGGGACCTTGGTGTGCATGTACATAGATCCCTGAAGGCAGCAGGACAGGTAGATAAGGTGGTTAAAAAGGCATATGGGATACTTGCCTTCATTAGCCGAGGCATAGAATATAAGAGGAGAGAGGTTATGATGGAGCTGTACAAAACGTTAGTTAGGCCACAGCTGCAATATTGTGTGCAGTTCTGGTCACCACACTATAGGAGGGATGTGATTGCATTGGAGAGGGTGCAGAGGAGATTCACCAGGATGTTACCTGGGCTGGAGCGCTTCAGCTATGAAGAGAGACTGGACAGGCTGGGGTTGTTTTCCTTAGACCAGAGAAGGCTGAGGGGGGACCTGATTGAGGTGTACAAAATTATGAGGGGCATAGATAGGGTAGATAGAAAGGAACTTTTCCCCTTAGTAGATGGGTCAATAACCAGGGGGCATAGTTTCAAGGTAAGGGGCAGGAGGTTTAGAGGGGATTTGAGGAAAAAAAATTTCACCCAGAGGGTGGTTGGAATCTGGGACTCACTGCCTGAACGGGTGGTAGAGGCAGGAATCCTCACAGCATTCAAGAAGCATTTAGATGAACACTTGAAACGCCATAGCATACAAGGCTACGGACCAAGTGCTGGAAAATGGGATTAGAATAGATAGGGCTTGATGGCCGGCGCGGACACGATGGGCCGTAGGGCCTCTTTCTGTGCTGTATAACTCTATGGCCTAGAAATTCAGTTGGTTGCGCCAGCCGCTAGCGCCTTAAGAGGGCGAGAAGTGGGGCGCTAAGCATCTAGCGACCGGGCGCGGCGCAATCTGCGCCTCTCGCAAAATTCAGTAACGATTTAGCGGCGGCGCAAAACCTTTGCGCGCGCTCAGCTGCGCGCGCAGATCCTGACATCATTTCATGGTGCAACGCCCTTTGTGCGCCCCGAACTGAAAATTCAGTGGCGCCGGCCTATTGTGCGTCTGGCGCCCCCAGCGACTGGTAAAGGGGAACAGTTCCCAGTTGCTGCGGGGCGCGGGGGCGCTAATTAAAGGGGACTCCTCCTGCAGTATAAATGTCAGCCATTTTGCTCCACTCCTTCTTTGTGAGATACTGATACTTGGAGAGAGACAAAGGGAGAGAGCTTTCTGGTTTGAATCAACACTCGCTCAGGTACTTCTGGCTTCAAGCCAGAGCTTTGCACTTGTAATTAACTTTCAGTGCCATAGCATTCATTCAATACATCTAATGGGGGCTGCAATGGGTGGAAACATTGGCTTACTGCATTGCATTCAGAGGGCTCAGAGACGCCGTGAGAGACTGCTAGTCATGGCCAGACGGAGAAGGGCCAACAGGCGTCGGCACAGGGGGCCTTACCCACCCAGGGTATACCGCCAGCAGTTCTCATATCTGAACATGTCTGAGGAGCAATGTGTTCGGAGGCTGCGATTCAGAAGGGAGGTGGTCACAGAGATCTGCCACCTGCTTCAGAGAGATCTGCAGCCACAACTGAGGAGCAGGACGTCTCTGTCGGAGGCAGTGAAGGTGACAGTGGCTCTCAACTTCTATGCCACCGGCTCCTTCCAATCCGCTACTGGGAACATTTCCAACATCTCCCAGTTTGCGGTACATTGCTGCATCCGCCAGGTGACCAATGCCCTTTTCAGAAGGAGACGTCAGTTCATCTCCTTCCCCATGACCCTCGACAAGCAGCAAGAGCGTGCAATGGGATTTGCAGCATTAGCGGACTTCCCCATGGTGCAGGGCGCCATTGACTGCACGCATGTGGCTTTGCGGGCACCTCTGGAGAATGCCGAGGATTACCGCAACTGGAAGGGCTACCATTCGCTCAACGTGCAGTTGGTGTGTGACCATAGGCAGCTCATACTAGCTGTCAATGCCCGCTTTCCAGGCAGCAGCCACGATGCCTTCATCCTGTGCCAGACTTCTATGGTAGACCTTTTCCAGGCCCAGCCTCTCCCATGAGGATGGCTTCTCGGGGACAAAGGCTATCCTTTGTGCACCTGGCTGATGACCCCGCTCCGTGCGCCCAGCACCCCTGCAGAACAGCGATACAATGACAGCCATCAAGCAACCAGGAACATCATTGAGCACACAATCGGCATGCTCAAGCAATGGTTCCGCTGTCTGGATCGTTCCGGGGGAGCCCTACAGTACTCGCCTGAGCAAGTCTCCCATTTCGTTGTTGTGTGCTGCATGCTGCATAACCTGGCTATCCGCAGGACTCAGCCACTGCCAGCAGACATTGGAGGACCACCAGAGGAGGAGGAGGAGGAAGAGGAGGAGGAGGAGGAGGAGGAGGAGGACCAGGATGGGAGGGAGGCAGAAAGTGCAAGGGCCGTCTGTCTGCGGCTTATTGCAACTCGGTTCTAGGCCCCCTCTCAGGGAATGGCTTGTGCCAATGAAGGAAGATGAATGTAGCCGCTCCACAAGCCCTCAGCCAATCAAGGCAACCAATACTTCCAAAAGCAGACGTGGACAGTGCGATTAAAGAAAATTTTTTACTCTTATAACTCTGTGCCCTTCCCGCATGACACACTAATTCAGAGAAACCCCCCAAACAAAAACACACCAGTCTCGGCCTTTATATAAAAAACAAACACACCAGTCTCGGCCTTTATATAAAAAACAAACACACCATTCTCGGCCTTTGTATAAAAAAGAAATACAACAGTCTCGGCCTGTTTATAAAAAAGAAATACAACAGTCTCGGCCTGTTTATAAAAAACAACAAAATTGGCCAGACCTTCTACTTTTTCACCTGCGAGGGTGATCCGTCTCGCTTCCGGGCATGGCCCCTACCCGCCCTGCAGCTCCTCCTCAATGGGACCCCAGTGGCTGCAGCAAGGCTGGGGGAAGGCTGCTGAGGGTTAGTTGGTGAGATAGCAGATGCCCTTGGGGGTCGGCCTGGACCAGCTCTGGGCCTGGAGGGCCCGGCTGCGGACTGCTCCCACTAAGTTTGGGCGGCAGCAGTCTGTCCTACGGGTGGTGGCAGCTGCAGTGGAGGGCTGACAGTGTTGGCTGCAGGAATGCTACCAACCTGACAGAGCAAAGGCACTCCCTGGTCGGCTGATTCACTGGCACTCGCACGGGCCAGCACTGCAGCATGCGCAGCAATCTGCTGAAGCACAGGCTGCTGGGCTGCTGCGGCACAGCGAGTGCCCCGGCGATGCCTGGCCGAGCCAGCGAGTGTGGCAGCAGTTAGTGCCCATGTGGCCCTGGTCTGTGTCTGGATGACACCAGCCAGTGAATGCACGGCACGACTGAGCACTTGGCTGGAGGCCGCCTGTGCTGCAGCGAAGTCCTGCAGACTCCTGGCCTGTGCTGCCCCGAATTCCTGCACACCCCTTGCCAGTGACTCTATGGAGTCAGGCATCATTGCCACTGCAGCCATGAGCTCAGTGTGCCTGCGCTCAGCCTGGGTGCCCATTTCCGCAAGGAGCCGCACCTCCTCTGTGCTCACTGTAGCAGGACTGGAGGCCACACTCTCCCTCCGGGGAGAAGGCCGCCGAGCTTCCCCACCCCTCCCGCGTTGCTGCAGCCCACTGGTCCCCGGAGCATCACTCTGCTCCGACACTTCCCCCCTGCTCCCCTCCAGGGAAGACGTGTCCCCAGCATGGCCATGGGCTGCCTCGGCCTCGGGTGTCCCTGATGGGGCGGCTTCCTCTTCCTCCTCCTCTAGGTCTGAGTCTGACACAGTGCCAGCTTGAGGGGCCGCCTCCTCACCTGGCAAGTCACCATCTGAAAGCAGGGAGGCACAAGAGTTGCTTTAGAGTGATGACATGATGGCAGCGAGGGAGGCATGAGTGCTGCTAAGCACTGCATTGGTTCGATAGTGGCAAAGGATGCTGGCGTGAGGCGCAGGTGGAAAGAGAGAGGTCAAAAAGCTGAGGACCTTACCATTGGTGCCCAGAACAGGGTCGGCATCTCCGGTCGTGACGGGGCCAATCAGCCGGCCTGCCATGATCTGCTCCACTCGCAGCTCTAGGTCGCTGAGCTGCTTAATGTCAGGACAGCCTCCCCCAGTCTGGTGCTGTTGTCTCCGGTTGTGCACCAGCTTGCCCTGCAAGAGAGAGGACGGCCTCTAAGTACAGTGTGAAGCCCTGATCTTGCCTGCACAGCCTCCCATGGTGGAATAGCCCTGACAGTGTGAAGCCCTGATCTTGCCTGCACAGCCTCCCATGGTGGAGTAGCCCTGACAGTGTGAAGCCCTCATCTTGCCTGCACAGCCTCCCATGGTGGAATAGCCCTGACAGTGTATAAACTCCTGAATATGCAAGTGCTTTTCATGACAGTCCCATAGCTGCTGGATGAGGGCTGGGCAGTAGGGCTTTCACGTCCCTTTGGCCATCAACTGAGGAGCACATGCAGGGATGAGGAGGATACTGGAAAGGGTACTCACCCTGACAACCCGAGTGAGGTCGTTGAATTTTTTACAGCATTGGAGGGGAGTCCTGGCAACCACGCTGTTGGAGGCGACCCTGCTTGCCACCTCCCTCCAGGCTTTCCGATATTCAGAGGGCAGCGGCCTCCTGCCACCTTCAGGGAACAGAACATGGCGCCTGCGCTCAACTGCGCCAACCAGCACCCTCAGGTCACCCTCGCCGAAGCGCTGCGCTCTCTCCCTTGGCTTCTCCATTCTCCTGGGCATGGAGCAGATGAATTAGCACTGTTCAGGCCTTCCCTCAGGGCTGCAGTGTGCAGGGCCTGGCAGCCAAACAATTCCACCCCCCCCCTTTAAGTGCTGACCGGCGCCTGACTGTCTGCCTTCAATCAATAACTCGCCGCACCTGCGCTGCGCCCGCCCTCGGTGGTAGCGTCCCGGATCGCCGGCTTAGCGCCTTATGATACTCGTGCATCGCCTGCTTTAGCGCTGCAGCAACCTCTTGGTGCGATGCAACTGAATATCGGCGAAGGTGGCGCTAAGTTGTGCTGGGTGCAAAGTTTTGCGACCGCCCGGCTGTAGCGCCCCAAACGCGGCTATACCGAATTTCTAGGCCTATGACTCTATGACAAGGGTATGCACATGGGTGTCTTACACATTTTGTATTGTTAAGCGTCTTTTCTTCATTTGATGCACATAAATATTATTGTTTTGCACCGTGTTGCCCATTCTTGGTTGCTGGTTGGCAAGTGACCTTTTCAGTTGTTCGATGATGAATGGGAAGACCTGAATTCACAGCGCCCAATGGGGGGATGTGAAAGGGATGCTTGGTTGATTGTAGGACTGCTTTGTGTTAGTGGCATTTGGGGCCGGGGGCTGGGGCAAAACTGTGAGATAGGTGAACTGGTGGAATCTAAGTGAACCTCGCAATAATCAGAGCATCCCGGGCAGCAATGTGCACCGCTGTTGATGCATTGCCCTCATCACCTTCTGCCTCTTCATCTTCCTCCTCCTCCTCATCTTCCTCCTCCTCCTCCTCTTTGGAATCCTCTGAAGAGGCTCTGTACTCTGCACCTTGTACCTCCTGCAGGTCCAAACCTCGCTGCTGGGCAATGTTGTGCAGAGCACCGCACGCCATAACCATTCTGGAGACCCTGGCTGGTGCATACTGAAGGGCTCCTCCAGATCTGTCCAGGCACGAGATGCGTATCTTCAGCATGCTGATGGCTTGTTCAATGACACATCTGGTGGTCAAATGGCATTCATTGCAGCACTCCCGGGCCTCATTCCTCGGGTTTCTGAGAGGTGTCATCATTCATGTTTTAAGTGTGTATCCCTTGTCTCCAAGCAACCAGCCAGTAACTCTGCTTCCAGGTGTGAAAAGATCAGGGAGGGTGGCCAGCCAAAGGATGAAAGCATCATGGCAGCTGTCCGGGAACCTTGCGCACACCTGCATAAAGATCTTTTTGTGGTTGCGCACCAACTGCACATTGATGGAGTGGAAGCCCTTGCGGTTGACGAACATTCCTGGGTGACATATGGGTGCCCGGATTGTCACGTGTGTGCAGTTGATTACACCCTGCACCTGTGGGAAGCCAACCAGAGCCGCAAATCCAAGTACCCGCTCATTCTGACTGGCATCATCAGTGGCAAAGTTGACATAATTGGCCCTGGCAAACAAGCTATCAATCACCTGCCTTATGCATTTGTGGGCCGCCGAATGCGCGATCCAGCAAATGTGTTCAACAGTGCCCTGGAAGGATCTAAAGGCAAAAAAGTTGAGGGCGGTGGTGACTTTGACAGCCACTGGATAAGCGTGGCCGCCAGGTTCTGCTTGCAGTAGGTCTTGTTCAAACAGGCTGCAAATGTTTGCCACCACCTGATGCGACACCCTGCGCCTCCTCAGACACTGGTGTTCAGACATGTCAAGGAAGCTTATCCTCTGCCTGTAGACCCTGTGTGCCGGGTATGGCCTCCTGCGAGCTGCACCTCTCTGCTGCACCCCTCTCTCCTGTGGAGCTATAGGTTACTGCTGCCGCAGTTGCTAGTGCTTTTGCTGCTGCTGGTCATCTTGGTCGTCATCTGAGGTCCAATCTAAGGCAGCGTAAGTGGCACCCATCCTGAACCAATAGATCAGAGCTTCAAAGTGCAGATCAGAGCTCCAAACCTCCAAAGTGTGAAGAAACCTCCAAAGTGTTGAAGCAACCTCTAAAGTGTGTGAAGTAGCCTCGCAGCATAAGTACTGAGAGCAAACCCTTTCCCGCAAGCAGGTAAGAAAGCAGCTGTGAGTAGTGAGTACTTATTGGCATATGTAAGGGGTTTTCAATCGCAGAAGTTTCTCTCTCTAGCGGCCTCTCTCTCTTGCACAGTAAAACCTTGAGTGGTTCGACCCACTCGCCCCTTAGGTTCTAGACACTGGACTTGGATGCAGGAACTACAATGTAGAGAATACTCGATAGGCCAGGTTTAATGGAAACGAAATGAAATTTTATTGCATGGAGTAAAACAAATCAAATGCAAGTCAATAAAAGGGTACATGGGAGGGAAAAACAAATTCATAATACATTACTAACTGAGATAGATACAGGCATATTATACGTTACAACAGTCATCATGAAATGGGGAAACACACGGAACATCGAGGGACAACAATTCATTACCCCTAAAATGCCCACCCCCTAAGCCTAGCTAGATCAGATTGTGAGGGGCCAGAACCATGCTCACCAATCCAGTTGGAAAGTATAGAGTTTTGAAACAGGTCTGCGTTTTGATCCTTTCAGGCGTCCTGTCTCCACGTGGTCAGCGCTGCGGGCTGCGACACTCTCTCTTCTTCCTCAAGGTAAAGGTCACGGAGAGGCTGGACACTGGCAGGCCCGGACGTCGACGGGGACGGCGACCACCTGTTTGACCATGGTTGAAGAGGTCTCTTCGCGGAGTCCAGCTGATTACCATTTTCAGCTAGATTTCTTCTGTAGGGCTGCTGTCCTTTGTCTCGTCAACGGCCCGGGGTTTGTCGATGATCTCCCGATGGTTACCCCGGGGTGGGACGCAGACTCAAATCACCTTCTTGGTCTCTGGATCGACGTTCCTCCACGGTTCTCAAAAGGACAAGCTCAAAGTGCATCTGGCTGCTCGCTTGATGGCTACCCGGGACTCCAGTTGTCCTTCTCAAAGAAGCCTTTATCTCCCGCCAAATCAAGGTTAGTCTTTGTTTAACTTTTGGCGGGCTTGTATCACAACGGGGTAGTCATTATATTTAAACTGCTTTCGGGATGGCCGGTGATGGCCATCTCTGGTCTGGAATGACCTCGTATTGTTGGTATGTCTTCTTGATGTCTTTAATGCGTCTTTGATGCTCCCCTTATGAATATAAAACTGTTTCCCTTTGCCTGGGTAAACATTTAGATGGCCTTTATCTACAGGCCGATCTGACTGGATCTGCATCCAATCCATATGTATGTGGCTGTGTCTGGTTTCATTTTCTCCGAAACGGCCTCCCAGAACTTACTGTAGGCTGAATCCACAAAGGCTGTCTGGGGACTGCAGGAACCATTTTAAAGCGTCCAGAAAGCTAGTCACGGGGCCTGGCGGCCATTTTGTGTGTCCCTTTTCTGGGCTTCTTTTAAAACAGTCTTTTAAAAGTAAAGGCCTCTTCTGCCAAAGGACCCTTATCTGACAATATTAATTTTGCGAATCTTACACATATTTCCCTGAGGTTGCTTCAGCCCCCTCAATTGCCACTGTGTACTCACCTTGTTTTCACTGGTGAGTTCCAGGAAGCCCGGGAAACCCGTGGACCCAAAGTTAAACTGAAAAATCCATGTCCATATTGCTCTAATTGAGCGATTAATATGTGTTAAGTGGCAACCCGCCTCTTCCGAGGGGGTTGCTTGCACGCAGCCTCATGCGCTGGAGTGAAACCCAGAAGTCGGCGGGTTGGAGCCAGCTTCCCAACACGATGTTAATTTCACTAGTTTTAACCCCCCTCCCTCCACCCGCTCCCAAACCCACGAACGCCTGCACATTAAAATCCAGCCCTTTGTGCCAAAGTGCATGTTTTTCTTTGTGAATCCTTGTAGTGGAAGCTTTAGCCAGTCTTGCCCAATGCTCCCTCCATTCTCCACTGTTCTCATACTTTTGCGAATGTCTGACCTTTTTACAGTGTACAAACAGTAAGTAAATCACAATGAAAACCTGACACACTACAAGGATGTGAGAGGCTATCCTAATCCAAGAAGGGACTTTTATATTAGAGAATAGATCCCACCACGGTGGGGTTACTATATCTAGTATGTTTGCCCCTATTTCTAAAGTCTTCTGCTCCAGTGTGTAAAAATGTTTCTGTGAAACGACAACGGCTTATAGTATCTTGGTGAGGTGTTCAGGGAGAGGGGGAATGATATACCCAAAATGTGCAATGAATCGTTACAGATCGGTGAAATTCTCTATGACAGTGAGGTGAACAGTGGAAGGTTCAGGAATGGGGACAATTCGCTCTTGGGCCACTTGAACTTCTGCCTTGGGTTTGAAGCAGAAACTGCTATCACTCACCGGACACCAGCCGTGCTGTCCATGTTGGTAGTGGGGCGCTGCAGTGGTGACACAGTATGTCCCACCTCCTATATATGCCACCTGCGGGGCCACATGGCCTTGTGCCATTGCCTCCATGATGCAATTTATAGGCTTCGCGCCAGCAGTTCTGAACCCGCACTGTGGTTTCGAATAGGCATTCAAGTGCTGGGGACACAGGATGATGTGTGCTCCCCGGCTCCGGCACCCCGAGAGGTCGGTACCCGTCATTGCATGCTCCCATCGAATGACGTACGGTGAGACCGCTGTGTAGCGAATGTGTGCACCCCCTTGAATGACTCCAATGTTCTCCACCCTGTATACCGGGGCGGGTTTAACTGTCTTTCCCATCACCGGCATTCTTACCACTATACCCATAATGGTGTGATTAGACCGCCCACTGTCCACTGGGACTGGGTAGGCCTCTGAAGCTAGTCTGAGCTGGCACGGACTCAATGCGTTCTCAAAAGGGTGGAGGGCTGTGAGGTGCTTGTTGCTGATCCAGAAGGGGACCAAACCTTGTTTTACATCCTCCAGATTACTGCGGCCCTTGCCCAGTAACCACGCCCCATACAGCACGCATGCCTCGTTCTGCGCAGCCTGATCGGACGCATTCCGATCCTCCCTGATGAGAGCATTTACCGTTTTAGCGTGTTTCTCCAGCTCCGCTATAATTTCTTTTAAGTGTAGTGTCATGGCCTGGTCCTCATGTAGCTCAGAACCCACTACCTTATTCTCATCCGTCAGTATCTTTCTTAACTGCCCTTTTAAATCATTAATCTGAGTCTGCAGCTCCACGTCATCCAGAGTGTTGATGACAGAAGTCCCTGTGTTAAAAGCTGTAAAAATATCATTTACTGCACCCTTTCTTTGTCTCCCTACCCTGTCCAAAACCTCATGTGGTGTGGTGTACAATCTGGCTCTGTCTACATCAGCAAAGTCGAATTCATAAAACTGTCTGAACATGTTTGTTAACAGGACCTGGTACAATTTCTCCGTTTCTTTGGGGCACCACTCTGGCAATCGCACCTCGGGGAGGTTTAAAATCACCGAGGCCACCACGTAGTGTAACCCTTGGTACAGCACCTGACCTGTGGGCACTAATATCAATCCGTTCCTGGGTCCTTTGGTAGTGGTGGGGCACCCTTCCTTGAGGACTCTAGCTACCGGAATCATGGGCAGGGGCTTGCGGGGGCGGGTGATAAGCTCAGTGGCGTTCACCGGGATCTGAGAGTATGGGACTCCGCACGCCCGTGTGCTGACGTCCCACCTCATCCCTTTTCCAGCATCCTGCCACTGTCTTTGGAAAAAGATGGAGGTGCCTGTGGGGCAGACGCGTTCTGAACCCCACATACAGATGTAAATCCCCTCATCTGGTTCCCACCATTTGTCCCAACAGACACTCAATCCCCCATGAGTCCCCGTAATAGTCCAATGGGTATTGTTACCCAGTCTCTCCCACTCGACCGTGGAGTTCTTCATGGTCTTACTCAGCTTCCTGAGCCACCACCATCGGTCAAAAGGAACATGTCCCGTACAGTTCAAGCAAATCCTTTTCCCGACGGTAATGCTGACTCTGGGTGCGATGATCCTCACCCTGGGACATATTAGAGAAGTCTCTCTGTACTTAAAACCCGACTGGCTGGAGTATTCCGTAGAGTTTGACCCCAGCCATCCTGGCCACCTCCCTTCGTGGAAATAGGTGGCTGTCTCCTCGACATCACGTCTTCCCGTCCCATCGGTCGCGATGGGGGCTGTGTCTCCGGAGCAGCCGTACACGGTCGAGTTCTTGGTGTAGCCCCGGTAGGCCAGGCTACACCCGACCACCGTGAACGCGACGAGAATCCCTTTCATTATCCTTTTGGTTCCTGTAACAAATTAAACGATACAGCCAGGCTCCTGAGAGATTCTGGCCTAGGTGAAGGCATGATCGGGTCTTTCGACCTCGATCCAAAACAACACACATGCTGGGCAGATTCCAAAACTATTACGTATACACATTATTGCCTTAAAATTACACACCTTAACTTAACTAAACTTAAACTTAACTTATGTACAACGCCGCCCGTCCCCGGGCGGCCTGCCTAATCCCTGTTTGGACTGCAGCTCACTGCTCCCTGTGGCGGAGCTGCACTGACCTGTTGCTTGGGTCCCCCGCAGCCTTTTGCTGCCAATTGGGAACTGCGTCTTTCTAGGGATTTCCCCAGTCGGTGTCTGCTGACGTAGAGGGAATCTGGCCAGAGCTTTCTTGGCTGAGGCGTTCGAGACGACCTGCGAGAGGGTGCCTTGGGCGAGGCTCCCTTAGCGAGTGGACCTGTGGTTGGGACTTTAGCCCTCACAGCCCGTGGCTCCTCCACGACTGCCGGCTTTGGCTCCCTTCCCTCAGGCTCCACCCCTTTGGGATTTGGGTCTGTGGCAGATGACTTCTCCCCACCCGTCCCTGCAGGTGGAGAATCTCCGCCCCCAAGTTCTACCTCCCCTACGCCCGAGTCGAGGGCGGGACCTCCGTCCTCCGACTCCACCTCCTCCAGAATCGTGTCAGGGGCGGGGCCTGGCTGTTCGGGCTGCCCCCTAACTGTACTCGGGTCAGACGACCTGCGAGGGGGTACTTCGGTCGAGGCTCCCTTAGCGAGTGGACCTGTGGTTGGGACTTTAGCCCTCACAGCCCATGGCTCCACCACGACTGCCGGCTTCGGCTCCCTTCCCTCAGGCTCCGCCCCTTTGGGATTTGGGTCTGTGGCGGACGACTCCTCCCTACCTGTCCCTACAGGTGGAGAATCTCCGCCCCCAAGTTCTACCTCCCCTAAGCTTGAGTCGAGGGCGGGTTCTCCGCCCTCCGACTCCACCTCCTCCAGAATCGTGTCGAGGGCGGGGCCTAGCTGTTCGGGCTCTTCCCCGTCCGAGTCCCAGGCCAATGGGGAAACCTCCCAGATGGGAGGGATAGCTCCTCCCCTCAAGCAGGCTGCGGTGCCAGCCTGTGTGGTCTGTGACTTATTGCACGCCTCAGGCTGAGGATTTTTACCCTCAGACCTGGCTTCGGTTGTTGGCTCTTTTGCACCCGGCTTAAACAGTTTGCACTGGTTGATGTGAAACCATTTAGTGCGTCGGGGCAACTTCACCACGCTGGTGGCGGGGACCGGTGGGTCTTGCACCGACTCCCGTCTAGCCTCTTCTATGGCTCTCTCCCCAGCGCGGATGGTCAGACCTAGAAATTTTATTTCCTGCCAACCGACCCGTGCCTTCTTTGGTTTCACCTTAAAACCCTCTTTTCCTTTCTCTCCCGTACTCGTTCCCCAGAGACAATGATTTCTAAGATCCACGAAAATCCCATGTTCTACTAGGAAATCGGACCCAAGGACCCCCTTTCCACCCCCCCGCCTCCCACTTCATTAGGGCACACTTCCACGTGGTGCGGAGTGGTCCTAAACGAATGGAGAGGGGAATGGAAAATGCGCCAGCCTGTTCTTCGCCTGTGAAGCCCGATAGCATATATGGAACCCCGGTGGACAGAGGTGAGGTGACAGGGTTATCTGAGTGGATCACGGTACACGATGCCCCCGTATCCAACAGATAGGTCCCCTGCACCTCCTCCACCTCCATCTCCACGATGGGTCTTTCCCATACATCATATCGCAGCGCGCACAGATAGACGGGCTGCGCCGGCTCTAGTCATTTGGGTGCAGCGGTCGGGGCTGCAGGAATGACAGGACCGGTGGCGACGGCTATCCTCCCCTGCTCTATCATAAGAGACCGCATTGTCTCTATAATTGACTCTATCACAGCGGGATCCATAGCTGCACCGGTTCCTCTTTCAGGGGCAGGGGCTGCGTCTTGGACCTGGACTCGTGCTGGAGCGGCGGTCTGGGCTTGGGCTTGGGCTTGGGCTGCGGGAGCTTTTCCCTTATTATCCTTCCATGGATTTTTACAGTCCCTGCGCCAATGTCCATCCTTCCCACACCCGTAACAATTGAACTTGGCTTGGGCAGGGCGATTCCCCTCCTGACACCACTCCTTCTTGCTTGGAGCTGCGGGCTTTGCCTCATGCACTTTTCCCTTAGAGGGAGGTGTCTCCTGACTTCTACAGTTCTTGTACACAATGTTAAGCTGTCGGATCACGGTCTCCTCCGTGATACCAGGACCTTGGGGGTCAAACCAAGATTTGGCTAGGGTCCGTACCTGGGGCAAGCTGTTAGCAACCAGACAACGGAGCCAATGAACCCGCTGTTCGGCGTTCATTGCGGCCCGTTCCGGCATGCCCGGACAACTGCGCCGATACACTGGCCACAGCCTTTCTGCGAAAACCCGCGGGGGTTATCCAGTTAGCTGCACAGTCCCTTCCACGTGGAGGAATGGATTACCATCGTCCACTCCCAGAACCTCCAAGACCTCGTCCCTGAGTTCCACATACCCTGTCCGCCCCCGTTTACTCCCGTCTGAGAGGCACTGAAGGATTGTGCTACCCAGGGAGAAGAGCAGCATCTTTGCCTGTTCAAGATCATCACAATCATTGATGGCGGCTGTTTCCTCTACCTCCCTGAACTGGACTGAGGGATCTCCCTTCTCGGAGAGTTTTGGAAGGTGGCTTATCATTGCTCTGAGTTGTTGGGCACCGTGGGGCACCACGAGTTGGTTCATGTGGGGTCCGTCCGCGCCATCTGTGGCGGTGGGACCGAACCTCTGGTGCCGAGTAGGACACATTGGTGCCGGCTCCGGCTTTACTCCCAGGGGTTGTTCCTCCTCCTGTTCCACCTCGGCTACCCTTTCTTTCACCACCTCCCCTTCTGGCCAAGCCTCACTATAGCTCGGTGGCGCTGAGGGCTCAGTGGCTGGTGCCACAACTACTTCACAAGGAATCGGACATTTGGATTCCTGCAAAAAGTCTATGTGACTTGCTTTTGGGCTTACGAGGCATACCATGCCTTTTGCCTTAACCAAGGCCGTTCTCAGGTCCTCTATGGTCTTTTGGCAGGGGCCATGGTCTGCACTCTCAAACCCGTGTTCTAGAGCCAGCTTGTAAGCTGCCTTGACTTCCACTACTCTCTCTTCCTGCACTCTTAGCTGTTGTGCGAGGCGGGTGTTTTTCTCCCGTATTCTCGCTTCATGCATCTTTGCCTCAGTAACCTGGCATTCCAGGTACTCTATTCTAGCCTGGTGTTGGCTGGCTACAACTTGGCATTCCTGATTCAGCGCGTGAAGCGCTGTGATGAGTTTTTCCCCACCCATGGCCTTTTCCTCTATTTCTGCTTCCTGTGCAGTGATCTTGGCTGCCTGTGCTGCAACGACTCTGTCCAAAATCTGGACTTGTTTCTTGTAGCACATCAGCCACACTGCCTTTTCCACTGACTTTTTATGTTCTTTGCTCTCTGTCCACCTGATGGCTGCATCTACCGGACGTCCATCCAGTAAGAGATCGGAAATCCACTGCTTAGTGAGATTTACCTTGCCAAAGACATAATCCGCTATCCTCTCATCCATAACATTTCGGCCATTCAAACCTGGGTCTAATACATTGCAATCCTGCTGCCGGAGTCCTGCCGCGGTCACCATTTTCTGTAAGGGGTTTTCAGATCGCAGAAGTTTCTCTCTCTAGAGGCCTCTCTCTCTTGCACAGTAAAACCTTGAGTGGTTCGACCCACTCGACCCTTAGGTTCTAGACACTGGACTTGGATGCAGGAACTACAATGTAGAGAATACTCGATAGGCCAGGTTTAATGGAAATGAAATGAAATTTTATTGCATAGAGTAAAACAAATCAAATGCAAGTCAATAAAAGGGTAAATGGGAGGGAAAAACAAATTCATAATACATTACTAACTGAGATAGATACAGGCATATTATACTTTACAACAGTCATCATGAAATGGGGAAACACACGGAACATCGAGGGACAACAATTCATTACCCCTAAAATGCCCACCCCCTAAGTCTAGCTAGATCAGATTGTGAGGGGCCAGAACCATGCTCACCAATCCAGTTGGAAAGTATAGAGTTTTGAAACAGGTCTGCGTTTTGATCCTTTCAGGCGTCCTGTCTCCATGTGGTCAGCGCTGCAGGCTGCGACACTCTCTCTTCTTCCTCGAGGTGAAGGTCACAGATAGGCTGGACACTGGCAGGCCCGGACGTCAGCGGGGACGGCGACCACCTGTTTGACCATGGTTGAAGAGGTCTCTTCGCGGAGTCTAGCTGATTACCATTTGCAGCTAGATTTCTTCTGTAGGGCTGCTGTCCTTTGTCTCGTCAACGGCCCAGGGTTTGTCGATGATCTCCCGATGGTTACCCCGGGGCGGGACGCAGACTCGAATCACCTTCTTGGTCTCTGGGTCGACGTTCCTCAATGGTTCTCAAAAGGACAAGCTTAAAGTGCGTCTGGCTGCTTGCTTGATGGCTACCCGGGACTCCAGTTATACTTCTCAAAGAAGCCTTTATCTCCCGCCAAATCAAGGTTAGCCTTTGTTTAACTTTTGGCGGGCTTGTATCACAACGGGGTAGTCATTATATTAAAGTGGGCAGCACGGTGGCATAGTGGTTAGCACTGTTGCCTCACAGCGCCAGGGACCCGGGTTCGAATCTGGCCTCGGGTGACTGTCTGTGTGGAGTTTGCACATTCTCCCCGTGTTTGCGTGGGTTTCCTCCGGGTGCTCCGGTTTCCTCCCACAGTCCAAAGATGTGCGGGTTAGGATGATTGGCTATGATAAATTGACCCTTAGTGTTAGGGGGATTAAATACGTGGGGTTACGGGGATAGGGTGGGATATGTGTTGGTGTAGGGGTTATGGGGATCGGGTGGGATATGTGTCGGTGCAGGCTCGATGGGCCGAAATGGCCTCTATCTGCACTGTGGGGTTTCTGTGATTCTGTGAAACTGCTTTCGGGATGGCCGGTGATGGCCATCTCTGGTCTGGAATTACCTCGTATTGTTTTGAATGTCTTCTTGATGTTTTTAATGGGTCTTTGATGCTCCCCTTATGAATATAAAACTGTTTCCCTTTGTCTGGGTAAACATTTAGATGGCCTTTATCTACAGGCCGATCTGACTGGATCTGCATCCAATCCATATGTATGTGGCTGTGTCTGGTTTCATTTTCTCCGAAACGGCCTTCCAGAACTTACTGTAGGCTGAATCCACAAAGGCTGTCTGGGGACTGCAGGAACCATTTTAAAGCGTCCAGAAAGCTAGTCACGGGGTCTGGCGGCCATTTTGTGTGTCCCTTTTCTGGGCGTCTTTTAAAGCAGTCTTTTAAAAGTAAAGGCCTCTTCTGCCAAAGGACCCTTATCTGACAATATTAATTTTGCGAATCTTACACATATTTCCCTGACGTTGCTTCAGCCCCTTCAATTGCCGCTGTGTACTCACCTTGTTTTCACTGGCGAGTTCCAGGAAGCCCGGGAAACCCGTGGACCCAAAGTTAAACTGAAAAATCCATGTCCATATTGCTCTAATTGAGCGATTAATATGTGTTAAGTGGCAACCCGCCTCTCCCGAGGGGGTTGCTTGCACGCAGCCTCATGCGCTGGAGTGAAACCCGGAAGTTGGCGGGTTGGAACTGGCTTCCCAACACGATGTTAATTTCGCTAGTTTTAACCACCCCCCCTCCACCCGCTCCCAAACCCACGAACGCCTGCACATTAAAATCCAGCCCTTTGTGCCAAAGTGCATGTTTTTCTTTGTGAATCCTTGTAGTGGTAGCTTTAGCCAGTCTTGCCCAACAGCCTTGCTGTGTCTAACCTAACAATTCTTGATATTGAAAAGGATCTACCTTACCATGAGGTTTTTCTTAAAGATATAATTAATAAAGATATTTTTATTTTAGTGGTGGACCGATAACGTGTGGCTTGTGGGATAACACAAAGACTGAAGGGTTACACCATAATCTGACTGACAAACGGCTATTAGTGCAGATATTAGTTTGATTGAGGTTCCATTTGTTCATTGCATTCTGGAAGTCAGGCTACTGCCGTGTTTTGAGCGCTCTTGTTTTACAACAACAGCAACAACAACTTGTATTTATATAGCACCTTTAACGCAGTAAAACATACCAAGGAGCTTCACAAGAGTATTATAAGACAAAAAAAAATTGACACCAAGGAGAAATTAGGGCAGGTGACCAAAAGCTTAGTCAAAGAGGTAGGTTTTATGGAGCGTCTTAAAGGAGGAAAGAGCGTTAGCAAGGTGAAGAGGTTTAGGCAGGGAATTCCAGAGCTTAGGGCCGAGGCAACTGAAGGGACGGCCACCAATGGTTGAGCAATTATAATCAGGGATGCTGGAGATGGCAGAATTGGAGGAGTGCAGATATCTCGGGGATGTGGTTGTGGGGCTGAAGGAGATTGCAGAGAAAGGGAGGGGTGAGGCCATGGAGGGTTTTGAAAACAAGGATGAGAATTTTGAAATCGAGGCGTTGCTTAACCAGGATTGTTTTAGATACGCACTGCCTTGTAATCTGTACTGACAAAATGGAAAATGTGGCTGAGTAATACTTATCTTCATTTCAGATTGAGCTGATAATATTTAGCTAGATGTGGGCGACTGGCGCTTTATTTGTTACAAGGCATCACCTACGTTCCTGAGCATCAAAGCCCCAGAACCATTTCTCCTGCTGATACTGACAGTAACTGAAGTAGCCTGGGGGTGTGTAATTGTGTGAATGTTTTGATGGCAGCTGTTATCATTTTTATTCTAACATACTCCACAGTAAAAATAAGAGTTTGTGGTGGAGCCACCAAAGGACTCAAATCGTTTGTATATAATTCCTTTAACAACATGGTAGCTACAGCCTGAGTCTGTATCTTTATTTATGCTGTTTAACTGTACAGAGCGTGGTTACTTTAACAGCGCGGCTAAAACGTGATGATGTCACGCCGTTCATCACATGATTCCCCACTGGCGGGAAAACATGATGACGTCATGACATCAGCCACGGGACTGCAGATTTTCGCGGAAGATCTTCAGCATGGAAACGAACGCCGTGACTCTGAAACTGCCACAGTTCTGGGAGCAACAACCAGCCGCGTGGTTTATCCAGGCTGAAGCCCAGTTCGCCATCAGGAACATCGTCGCAGATCAGACACGTTATTACTACGTGGTCTCCGCCACTGCCTCGCGGATCGTAGGCCTCCTCGGTAGTCCTCCTACTGACCGCAAGTATGATACGTTAAAGGCGCGGTTGCTACAAGTCTTCGGGCTCTCGAAGTCAGAACGCGCTCGCCGGCTCCTCGCTATGCCCGGCCTCAGGGACTCCAAACCGTCCGAGCTCATGAGCCAAATGCTCACGCTCTTAGGTGCCGAACCGGAATGCTTCCTCTTCCAGGAGCTATTCCTCTGCCAACTGCCGGAGCAGGTGCAGGCTGCCCTAGCCAAGTCCGAGGTCACAGACTGCGCCGAGCTTTCTTCCGAAGCAGATAAGATTTTCACAGTAACCCAGCAGTGCTGCGCTGCCACGAGACGCCCATCCCCCACAGACACGGCTCCAGCTCCTCTTGCAGCGGGCTGGTGCTCCTACCATGCCCGTTTTGGCGCAAGAGCACGACGCTGCCGCTCTTCCTGCAGCTTTCCGCCCCCCAAAAAAATCAAAGCTCCTGCAGCGTTCCTGGCAAAGGAGGACCGAGTCTAACGGGCGCTCCGCGGCTGCGATGGCCATCGGGTCGTCGGGGAAACTTCTTTACATCACCGATTCCCTATCGGGTCGATGTTTCCTTTGTGACACCGGGGCGCAGTGTAGCATCCTACCTGCGTCGAATCTCGATATGCAAGCTGGGGACCACAGCTTTTCCCTCGTGGCAGCTAATGGCGCAGCCATTCGAACTTTCCGAAAGCGGCGGGTCCAAGTGCGTTTCGGCGGTCAGCGCTTACATTGGGAATTCGTCACGGCCACAGTTTCGCAGGCCCTCCTAGGGGCGGATTTTCTGTGTGCCAACGGCCTCCTCGTCGATGTCCGGCACCGCCGGTTGATCAACACGGCCACCTTCCACTCGATTCCGTGTCACCACGGTACCGCCGTGTCGTGCTCTATCGCCTGTGCGTTCCCATCTCTGGCTGACTTCACTCGGCTCCTCGGAGAGTTACTGGAGCTGACCAGGCCCACTTTCTCCTCCTCGGCCACGAAGCATGGTGTTGAACATCATATCACCACTACTGGCTCCCCAGTTTATGCACGGGCTAGAAGGCTTGAACCCGGCAAGCTCGCGGCTGCGAAAGAGGAGTTCGACACGATGGAGCGGCTGGGGATTATTCGCCGGTCGAATAGTCCCTGGTCTTCGCCTCTCCACATTGTTCCGAAACCAGGCGGCGGCTGGCAGCCATGCGGTGACTACCTTCGCCTGAATGACGCCACTACTCCTGATTGTTAACTGATCCCGCATATTCAGGATTTCTCGGTCCATTTGGCGGGAAATTCTATCTTTTCAAAAGTCGACCTCGTCACCACCAGGTTCTTGTGGTGTATGTGCCTTTAAGAGCCCCTGTGTACTGTAATGCCGGTAGTGGCCACTCGGGCTATATAAGCCTGCATAGTGTCTTGTATCTGTTAGTTCACCTCCAGACTTTGTCCAGTAAACACCTGTAAATCAACTCCTGCATTCCGTGTCTTCATTAACACACGGATACAACAGTGGTGACGAATTGGAAATGGACTTACCTGCAATTCGGCAGCACCTCAGGGAGATCGATTCTTCAGACGAAGGAAGAAGAAAAAAAGAAAAAAAAACTGTGGTTTCACCAGCTAACCGGGCTGGTGGCAGGTACTGCAATAATCCTTCCTGGGCGGCGGGCTGGGGCTCGATCGGCTGGCTCTACAGTGGGACCAAGCAGTGAAGGCGCAGGCAAACAAAGACGAGGGGTGGAGCACTCGGGAGATGGCCAGCTCTGCAAAGCAGGTCGGCGTTCGGACCACGCAGAGGGCGGGGAAAGTCTCAGAGAGTCCGGCGAGAACAAGTCCCCGACTATTAAAAATATTTGTATAAATAAAAACCGCAGAGAACAGCGTTGTCAGCAGCAACAGCGGCGGGAAAGCGAGGGAGGCGCCATTTTTTTTCAGCAAGGAAGAAAGGAAAGCGCGGGAGGCGCCATTTTTTTTCAGGATGCCTAAGACTGGCAATATTACTGCTTTCGATAATGATGTAGAGGATTGGACCACATATGTGGAAAGAGTGGAGGTATATTGCACAGCAAGTGAAATAGAGGATGATAAAAAGGCATCGATACTCCTAAATCTAATGGGCGCAAAGACATACGGGCTGTTACAAAACTTGATCACTCCAGCCAAACCGATGGACAAGAATTTTAAGGAAATTGTTGATACCCTACAGGAGCACTTAAACCCAACACCGCTGCTGATAGCAGAACGGTTCAAATTCTTCAGGAGGAATCAGCACAAGAATGAAAGTAACGCTGATTACCTCACCGAATTAAGGAAGCTATCAAAGCACTGCCAATTTGGAGCAGGACTGGCAGATTCGCTTCGAGACAAATTCGTCTGCGGTCTCCAAAGTGAAGGAACACAGAAAAGGCTACTTTCTGAGAAAGATTTAACACTGGACAAGGCTTTCAGTATGGCTGTATCATACGAAGCAGCAGCGAGAGGAGCTGCAGAGATACAGCAAAAGCCACAGGATTTCGGCACCCATGAAATGACACAGGGTTTCAAGAGATGTTATCGCTGCGGCAGACCCACCCATGACCAAAGGGACTGCTGGTTCAAGGACAAAGCATGCAGGCAATGTGGAAAGATGGGACACATTGCACGTGTATGCCGATCTGGAAACAAAAAATCCACTGACAAAAAAAAAATCAATAAAGAAAAGTACAAAAAGGTACAAATGATGACGGACAGTAGCTCCGAAGGCCAGAAGAGCGATAGCGACTCCGAAAACAAGAGACTAAGCTGTCTCAAATTACATAATGTAATTGCCAAAGAAGGTTACCAGACCATTTGGGTTACCCTCACGATAGTAGGGTCCCCAGTCAAAATGGAGCTAGATACAGGATCAGCTCTGACCGTCATAAGTCGACAGGATTACGAGCGGCTATTTCCGCATATACCCTTGAAAGACACATCCATTATCTTAAAAACATATACGGGGCAGAAAGTATACCCCAGAGGGAAAATAAGGGTGCCTGTTGTATACAATGCAAGGAAATACAGAAGTTGTATTTATACATTCTGCAAAATGGTGGTACACCGCTGTTGGGACGTGAATGGATCAGAAAGATACATTTAGACTGGCACTCCATTCAGGCACTGACGGTGACCAGTAAGAAAAAAAATGATGATGACGTCATACCTGAACGATTGAAAGACATCTTGGCCAACGCCAAAGAAGTGTTCCAACAGGAACTAGGAACCTTGAAAGGCGTCACCGCCTCAATAAAGGTGGAAGATGCGGCAATTCCCAAGTTTTTTAAGGCAAGGCCGGTGCCATACGCAATTCGCCCAGCAGTCGAGGCAGAGCTGGAGAATTTGGAAAAGACAGGCGTGTTATCCAAGATAGATTGGAGCGAGTGGGCAACACCCATCGTCCCGGTCATGAAGAAAACTTTGAATAATGATAAATCTGAAGAACAGAGAAAAATTCGCATCTGTGGGGACTTCAAGGTGACTGTAAACCCGGTCCTTCACACGGTACAGTATCCTCTTCCGAGAATAGAAGATATTTTCGCCTCACTATCCGGAGGGAAACGTTTCACAAAAATTGACTTAGCACAGGCATATCTACAGATGGAGGTTGAGGAGACCTCTAAAAAGTATCTCACGATAAATACACACAAAGGCCTGTACCAGTACAATCGACTGGTTTTCGGAGTAGCATCTGCTCCAGCTATCTGGCAAAGAGCTATGGAGCAAGTCCTCCAAGGGATTCCTAGGACTCAATGCTACCTAGACGACATCCTTGTAACAGGAGAAAACGACAACGAGCACCGTGCCAATTTGGAGCAGGTGCTCACTAGGCTGAGAGACCGGGGCCTACGAGCAAACCGCCCCAAGTGTGAATTTTTCCAGAAACAAATATCATATTGTGGCCACATAATTAACGAAGAAGGGTTGCATAAGTCCCCTGAAAAAATTGAAGTGGTCATAAAAGCCCCAGCACCTGAAAATGTCTCACAATTAAGGTCGTTCCTGGGATTGATAAATTACTATCATAAATTTTTACCGAACTTGTCAACTGTTCCGCACCCTCTTAATGAACTGCTACAAACGGGAGTAATTTGGGAATGGAGCGAGGACTTTAAACGTGCCTTCCATAAATGTAAAGGCTTGATCACGTCCAAGGAAGTTTTGGCTCATTACAACCCATCACTGCCAATCACACTGGTGTGCGATGCATCCCCTTACTGCATAGGAGCGGTATTATCGCATAGATTCCCTGATGGCTCGGAGCGGCCGATAGCTTTTGCTTCACGCTCATTGAACTCAGCTGAGCGTAACTATGCCCAGATCGACAGGGAAGCACTCAGCCTGGTATGGGGAGTGAAGAAATTCAACCATTACCTACACGGACAAAAATTTACCTTGTTGACTGACCATCAACCCCTCGTCTCCATATTCAACCCTAAAAAGGGCGTTCCCATTATGACAGCACAAAAGCTACAGAGGTGGTCCCTTTTCCTAGGGGCACACCGATATGAAATAGAATACAAAGGATCAAAACAGCATGGAAATGCTGACCATTTATCGCGCCTACCGTTGCCAACGGTAGAAGAGGCACCTACAGTGGACCCAGTGGAGATGTTCCACTCAACCATAGTGGAATGTCTACCAGTAACAAATTCTACCATTGAAAAGGAAACGAGAAATGACCCGACTCTCTCTCTCTCGAGTCTACGATTTAACGGTGAAGGGATGGCCAGCACATGGCGAACCACTGTTGCCAGCATTCTCGCAAAGAAGAGAACAGCTGTCAGTGTGCCGAGGAACCTTGATGTGTGGATCCAGAGTGGTGATTCCACCCAAACTCCAGGATAAAGTGCTAAAGGAGCTTCACGAGGGGCATCTGGGTGGAGTGAAAGTGAAGAACCTAGCCAGAGCGTTTGTGTGGTGGTCAGGTATCGATGGAGACATCGAAGAAATGACCAAGAGCTGTCTAGGATGCCAGAAGGTCCAAAACGCCCCACCACAAGCCCCTCTACATCCATGGGAGTGACCTTCATCTCCATGGCAAAGGGTACACATCGACTTTGCTGGTCCATTTATGGACTCAATGTTCTTAATCGCGGTTGATGCACACTCCAAGTGGCCGGAGGTAATAAAGATGTCCTCCACCACCACGGAAAAAACCATCACAGTATTAAGGACCATATTTGCCAGGAATGGGCTGCCTGAACAGATCTGTTCTGATAATGGACCACAACTTGTGTCCGAAGAATTCAGAAAGTTCTTAAAAAACAATGGGGTTAAGCACTATACATCCGCCCCATACCATCCCGCCACCAATGGATTGGCTGAAAGGTTTGTCCAGACCTTCAAGAAGGCTATAAAGGCTATGGGTGATGAAGGCATTAATCTACAGCATAAGGTAGATAACTTCTTGTTTGCCTACCGGAATGCAACACATGTGGTTACAAACCAAACTCCCGCCATGGTGTTTTTCAATAGAAGACTAAGATGCCGGCTGGATTTGATCAAGCCAAACATCAGAAGGGACGTAGAGAACTGACAATTTCAAGGCATGAATGAAAGGCCAACTAGAACCTTCCAGATAGGTCAACAAGTTTTGGCCCGGGACTACCGTACCGAGAAATGGCAGCCTGGAACTATTTGCACACGACTAGGACCACTGATGTATACCGTGGACATTGGAGAAAGCATAATAAGGCACCATGCTGACCAGATCATAGAGTCATCCGAAAAGGGACAACCTACACCACCACCTATACGCCTAATGATGAAGTAGAGATATCCATAGTATCTACCTCCGATCCAGTGATACTGGAACCAGATGAACCCGACACTGGCATTCAAGCCGAATCGACCTTGCCAAAGGAACCTACTACACCACCAAAAACTATTACACCACCGAAAACTACTACACCACCGAGGCGTTATCCGGACCGAGTCAGGAAGCCTCCAGAGAGACTGACTTATAATTGATTAACTGCAGCAAATGTTTAGATTATTGTTCTTGTACACATGTTAATAACAATTACTTAAAATGTTATGTACTGGTTATCTAAAAGGGGAGGAATTGTGGTGTATGTGCCTTTAAGAGCCCCTGTGTACTGTAATGCCAGTAGTGGCCACTCGGGCTATATAAGCCTGTATAGTGTCTTGTATCTGTTAGTTCACCTCCAGACTTTGTCCAGTAAACACCTGTAAACCAACTCCTGCATTCCGTGTCTTCATTAACACACGGATACAACAGTTCCCGTGCACCCGCAAGACATCCCGAAAACTGCAGCCATCATCCCTTTCGGCCTTTTTGAGTTCCTGCGGATGCCATTTGGCTTGAAGAACGCGGCACAGGCTTTCCAGCGCTTGATGGACTCCATGCTCCGAGACCTAAACTTCATCTTCGTCTACCTCGATGACATTCTCATCACCAGTGCTAGCAAGGAAGAGCACATCTGCCATTTGCGTACCCTCTACACGCCTCAGTCAGCACGGTTTGATCATCAACCCGGCCAAGTGCCAGTTCGGCCTGCAGCGGATCGATTTCTTGGGACACCGCATAACATCAGACGGCGCCGTCCCCTTACTGACGAAGGTGGAAGCTGTTACCTCTTTCCCGCGCCCGCCAACCATCAAGGCCCTGCAAGAGTTCTTCGGGATGGTCAATTTCTAGCACCAATTCGTCCCTAAGGCGGCTCAGCTTATGCAGCCTTTGTACGGGGCCCTCAAGGGCAAATCTGGTAAGGATCCAATCAGCTGGACGGCCGAGATGGACCAGGCGTTCGTCAACACCAAGAGCGCTTTGGCCAACGCAACCATGCTGGCGCACCCACTTCCAGGTGCCACCATTGCCCTTACCACAGACGCGTCAGACTACGCCATCGGCGCAGTGCAGGGGCAGTGGGTGAACGGCACGTGGCAACCGCTGGCGTTTTTCAGCCGTCAACTACGGAGAAATGAAAGAAAATACAGCACCTTCGATCGGGAGTTGCTGGCCCTTTTTCTAGCCATCCGCCATTTCCGGTTCTTATTAGAAGGACATCCCTTCACGGCTTTTGTCGACCACAAGCCTCTAACGTTCGCCATGGTCAAGACCACCGAACCGTGATCAGCTCATCAACAACGTCACCTGACGTTTATTTCTGAATTTACCACAGACATTCAACATGTGTCTGGTAAAGACAACCTGGTAGCGGGTTGCCTCTCCCACGCGACGGTCCATGCGGTTCACCTTGGGATTAACTACACCCTCATGGCTGCGGATCAAGTCTCAGACTCAGAGGTCCAATCATACAGAACCGTTCCCTCTAGTTTCCAAGTGACCGACGTCAGTTTCCAGGCTGCAGGCACCACGCTCCTTTGCGACATCTCCATGGGCGTTCCCCGACCTGTCGTGCCAGTCGCATGGCGCCGGAAGGTGTTTGACGCCATACACGGGTTGTCGCACCCTGGTATGAAGGCTTCACAACGGCTAATGTCGGCGAAGTTCGTCTGGAAGGGTATGCACCTCGATGTCCGTGATTGGGCCAACACCTGCGTGGTCTGCCAGAAGGCCAAGGTCCAGCATCATGTAAAAGCTTCAGTGGCTACGTTCGCTGTTCCGGAGCATCGTTTCGACCATGTGCATGTGGACCTTGTGGGGCCACTTCCGCCTTCCCATGGTTATACGCATCTCCTCACCATGGTGGACCGCACCACTAGGTGGCCAGAGGCAATTCATTTGGTTTCCACCACTTCGGCAGACATCGCTAGAGCTTTCATGTCCTGTTGGGTTGCTCGTTTCGGGGTACCGGTGGACATCTCCTCCGATTGTGGACCACAATTTTCCTCGGAGCTCTGGAACGCTGTAGCTCAGGGGCTCGGCACCAAACTTCATCGCACCACCGCCTATCATCCACAGGCGAACGGCCTGTGCGAGCAATTCCACAGGTCGCTTAAAGCCGCCCTACGGGCCAGTCTTCAAGGTGCGGGATGGGTGGACAGACTCCCATGGGTCCTTTTGGGTCTTCGTACGGCGCCCAAAGAAGACCTGCAATCGTCCTCGGCAGAACTCGTTTATGGCCAGCCTCTCGGAGTACCAGGGGATTTCCTCCCTTCTCCCACAGAGCCATGGTCCGCCTCCCAGCAACTCGTCAGCCACCAGGAAGCGGCCAGATGCTTCGCTCCGGTGCCTACATCAAATCACGGCCTACAGAGCTCCCACGTGCCAGCGGAGCTGAAGAACGACGAGTACGTATTTATCCGCCACGGTGCTCACCAGGATCCGCTCAAGCCCCCTTACATTGGTCCTTTCCGTGTCATCGAATCAGGAGACAAATCCTTTTCGGTTGACATCGGAGGAAAGCCGGATCACATTTCGGTGGACCGGTTGAAGCCGGCTCACTTGGACCTGGACCGCCCAGTCGTCATCGCTCAACCGCCGAAACGTGGCCGACTGCCCGCAGCCGCCATGCCAGATCAACCACAGCCACCCGCCAGCTCGACCACACACGCCGCACCAGCTCAACCACAACCGCCCGCCAGCTCGACCACCGTCCATCAGCTTCCTCTGCAGGGTTACCGAAGTCGCTTGGACAGACTTGTTAGGCCTCCTCGATGCCTCACTTTTGCTGTTAAAGACAATTCTGGGGGGTTGCGTACGTGGCGGAGCCACCAAAGGACTCAGATCGTTTGTAAATAATTCCTTTAACAACATGTTAGCTATAGCCTGAGTCTGTATCTTTATTTATGCTGTTTAACTGTACAGAGCGTGGTTACTTTAACAGCACGGCTAAAATGTGATGACGTCACGCCATTCATCACGTGATTCCCCACTGGCGGGAAAACGTGATGACGTCATGACGTCAGCCACGGGACTGCAGGGGCAGTCCTCGTGGAGCCTCCAAAAAGAGCAGACCTACATTCGATGTTATCCTGCAGTTTCTTGTTAAAACCTGTTTGTTTCATTAAAGTTCGTTTTGTTTGATCGCCTGAGTAGAACTCAGCCTTTTAGTTAGGAACCCACGTTCCTACAAGTTTTTATTTGTTAGTTATTTGAAACAAGAAACTTTGAGTGAAAGAAGTTCTCATAAATCTAGTTGCCATTTTGAAGATATTAGTCTGTTTTACAGAAATGAAAATGAATGTTTTCCTTTTTCTTAATGGTCATCCACAACATGACACATCCCAACCATAATATTTTGTGAAGGGTGCCCTTAAAATTCTCAACAAATCCTTAAACAGTCTATCCTACATTTATTTTATATTTTTATGAATTAATTTTGCTTTTAAGTATATCAATTTCTAATGTTTTCAAACTGGGATGTGTAAGTGTCTATGGGTGAACATGTCAAATTCACATCAGTCAATTGAAGGCTTGAAGCTCTAGTTTTCCTGTCCCTCTGATTCATTGACCATTGTTTTGATGAATTGCGTCACCCCTCAGCTAGGCTTAGTGCCATATTAAAACACCAAGAGGGCGGTGTTTGTCTGCCTCCCGGGCTGGTCATGCTCATAGATGGGGTGACAGACAGACAAAAATTGTAAGAAGAAATCTCCAGGCCACTGGCCACCCGAGACCCGCATGAAGCGATTTTCGAGCAGGCCTTGAAAAGGGCAGCCAGCACTCCCCGCCCGAAACAGAGACGGCAAGCAGGAGCCTTATTTCAATATTTAAATCTGAGTCCTGTGCTGGTTGTAGAACCCCAGTGCCATTTTCAGGCACCAATGAGCAGTGCATGTGCCCATTTTAGGAAGGCAGACTTTGAGGAATGAGGAAGCAGTAAACGGAAATGAGCTGGAATAGTTAGTTAGAAGGACAAAGCTTGGAGGACAAGTTGTATACTGCACAGTGTGAAAATTACAAAGTCACTCGATAAGAAACACAATGGAATATGGGAAACCCTTGTGGGTAACAAATTATGTTCCAAGGAATAGGAATAAAAAAGATGTTCCTCAAATATAGAAGTTAAGGTTCAGGGTCGTAAATAACTGAAATAAAAGCAGAAAATGCTGGAATTACTCAGCAGATCAGGCAGCATCTGTGGAGAGAGAAACAGAGTTAACGTTTCAGGTCACTGACCCTTCGTCAGAACTGGAAGAAGTTAGAGATACAACAGATTGTTACATGACCTGACGATAGGTCATCCACCTGAAACATTAACGCTGTTTCTCTCTCCACAGATGCTGCCTGACCTGCTGAGTATCAACCCAATTCATATATGGACCAGGGTCAAGTAAGGCTGTGTCATCACACCAATGCTCTTCTCGACCTTCCTTGGACCTACCCATTACGACACAGGGATTGATCCCTGTGCCGAGTTTGCAGCACAAACCAATTCTTAGGCCTGTGTGTTTAATTGAATGTAGGAAGTTTTCGACGCGAGTGTCCTCAACTCCATCCCGCAGCATGCTACCCGCCACCACCTCAGCACAACCCCAGCCCAGCATGAGGTTGAAAAGGCTATCTGACAACTGAAGAATAACAAGGCCTCAGGAGCAGATGGAATCCCGCTGAGGCACTAAAACATGGCGGAGAAGCACTATTGGTGCGAATACATGAACTCATTTCTCTTATTTGGAAGGAGGAGAGCATGCCAGCGATCTCAGAGACGCCATAATCATGACCATCTTCAAGAAAGGTGACAAGTCCGATTGCAGTAATTACAGAGGAGTTTCCCTGCTGTCTGCCACAGGGAAAGTCATCGCAAGAATCCTCCTCAATCACCTTCTCCCAGTGGTTGAAGAGCTCCTACCAGAGTCGCAATGCAGATTCCGCCCACTAAGATGCACATTGGACATGATCTTCACCGCGCATCAATTATAAGAGAAATGCAGGGAACAGCACCAATCGCTGTACATGGCCTTCTTTGACCTAACACAGGCCTTCGACACTCTCAACCATGAGGGATTATGGAGTGTCCGCCTCAAATTCGGCTGCCCTCAAAAGTTTATCACCATCCTCCGCCTGCTTCATGACCACATGCTAGCCATGATCCTTGTTAAGTCCGTGAATGATTGAGACACGGACCAGCAGGAGTGAAAACAACAAGGCCTAGAAATTCAGTTACGGCCCGCCAGCAGGCTAACGCCCAAAAGTTAGCGCTGCGCGCGGAGCCACTTGCGCCCGCCGGAAATTCAGCTTCAGCGCCCCAACTCAAAGGCGACCGCTATTCAAGGGTTTCGGCGCCCCCGCTTGGGGCGCTGAAACTGAATATCAGCGCTCTTGGCGCCGCTGCGCCAGCCGCTGCGGAGCGGCAGGCTGCGGTACTGCAGGCCTCCTCCTTCTCTTAAGGGGGAGGTGCCTGCAACAGCCGGGGCCCCGATCGCGAGTGCCGGCAAAAGAGCCCGGCACAACGGAGAAGTGCCGGGCTCGCGGAAAGCAGCCAGCAATGCCGCGGGGGGGGTGGAGGAGGCCGGGGAAGGAGGTGCGGGCAGGCGGCCGCCGAAAAAGCGGCCGGCCGCACCATCCCCTTTAAAGCGCCCCAGTAGCGCAGCAGTACGGCCCCGTTTTTCCAGCGCTGTTTGCGGCCGCTGCAGAAGAGGCGGCCGCAACTAAATATGGGGTTTGGGCCGGAAGCGGGGCGGAACCGGGGCACTGCGCACACCGATGACGTCATTGGTGTCGGCGCAGCGCTACCGGCTACCGCCGCCATTAACGCAGCACTGAATATCAGCGCACCCTCTTACACTGGCGCAGAAACCCTATTTGGGCGGTAACTGGGCGCAAAGCCCACTGAATTTCTAGGCCCAAGTCTTTACTGGTGGAAGTCAATAGTGAAAACTAACAACAGAGGCTCTCTAGCGCCTTTTATACAGGGGTGGTGACTGCCGGTACTGCAGTCTGAGACCAGTTATTCTCTTAAAGGTACATACACAACAATTCCTCCCCTTTTAGATAAACAGTACATAACATTCATTTAACAACTAAATGATAACGAATTACAATCACAATTACTGTTGCTAGATACATTGGTTAAGTTTAAGCAATTATAAGTTCAGTCTCTGAGGAGGCTTCCTGATTCTGTCTGGATAACGCCTCTTTGGGGTATCAGGTTCTTCGGGCAATGTTGCGTCGGGATCAATGTCTTTGTTTGGTTCATCTGCTTCCAATATTACCGGGTCTGCGGTAGCTGCAATTCGAACATCAATTTCATTACCAGGTGTATCAGATCGTGGTGTGGAGTTGACGTTTTCCAGTGACTCTAGAATCTGGTCAGCATGGCATCTTACAATGCTCTCCCCAATGTCCACGGTATACATGAGAGGTCCTTGTCGTGTACAAATTGTTCCTGGCTGCTATTTCTCAGTGCGGTAGTCCCGGGCCAAAACTGGTTGACCTATCTTAAAACTCCTGGTCGGCCTTTCATTCATATTCTGAAACTGCCTGTTCTCCACATCTCTTCGGACGTTTGGCTTAACCAAATCCAAGTGGCATCGTAGTCTTCGATTGAAGAACATCATGGCTGGAGTTTGGTTGGTAACCGCATGTGTCGCATTCCGGTAGGCAAACAAGAAGTTGTCCACCTTGTGTTGTAGGGGTATATCTTCATTACACATTGCCTTGATAGCCTTCTTGAATGTTTGGACAAACCTCTCGGCCAATCCATTAGTGGCTGGATGATATGGGGCAGATGTGTAATGCTTAACGCCATTGTTCTTTAAGAACCTCCGGAACTCTTCAGACACAAACTGTGGTCCATTGTCAGAGCAAATCTGTTCAGGCAGCCCATTCCTGGCGAATATGGTTCGCAAAACTGTGATAGTTTTTTCCGTGGTGGTTGAGGACATTTTTATTACCTCTGGCCACTTTGAATGTGCACCCACCGCAATTAAAAACATCGAGTCCATGAAGGGACCAGCAAATTCAATGTGCACCCTTTGCCATGGAGATGAGGGCCACTCCCATGGATGCAGAGGAGCTTGTGGTGGGGCGTTTTGGACCTTCTGGCACCCTGCACAGCTCTTGGTCATCTCTTCGATTTCTCTATCGATTCCCGGCCACCACACAAACGCTCTGGCTAAGTTCTTCATTTTTACCCCACCCAGATGACCCTCATGAAGCTCATTGAGTACTCTATCCGTCAACTTAGGTGGAATTACTACTCTGGATCCACACATCAAGGTTCCTCTGCACACTGACAGCTGTTCTCTTCTCGGCGAGAATGCTGGCAGCAGTGGTTCGCCATGTGCTGGCCATCCCTTCACCGTTAAATCATAGACCCGTGATAGTGTCGGGTCATTCCGTGTTTCCTTTTCTATGTTTGCATTCGTCACAGGGAGACATTCGACTATGGTCGAGTGGAATAACTCCATTGGATCCACCGCAAGGTCTTCTTCTTCCACCATCGGCAACGGTAGGCATGACAATCCATTAGCATTTCCATGCTGTTTAGTTCCTTTGTACTCGATGTCATATTGGTGTGCCCCTAGGTAAAGGGACCATCTCTGCAGCTGTTGTGCTGTCATTATCGGTACGCCCTTCTGAGGGTTGAAAATGGAGACAAGAGGTTGATGATTGGTTAGTAGAGTAAATTTTTGACCGTGCAGATAGTGATTGAACTTCTTCACCCCCCACACTAGGCTGAGGGCCTCTCTGTCAATCTGGGCGTAGTTACGCTCGGCAGAAGTTAACGAGCGTGACGCAAAAGCTATCGGCCTCTCTAAACCATTAAGGAATTTATGTGACAGTACCGCCCCAATGCCGTAGGGAGACGCATCACACGCCAGCCTGATTGGCAGTGCTGGGTTGTAGTGAGCCAATACTTCCCTTGAAGTGATTAAGTCCTTACTCTTCTGAAAAGCACGCTTACAATCATCGTTCCATTTCCATGCTACCCCCGTTCGTAGCAGGGCGTTCAGTGGGTGCAGAATTGTTGACAAATTCGGCAAAAACTTATTATAGTAATTCACCAACCCGAGGAATGACCTCAGTTGTGACACATTTTCAGGCGCTGGGGCCTTAACAACTGCTTCAATTTTGTCAGGGGACTTATGTAACCCCTCTTCATCAATCACGTGGCCACATTACGATATCTGTTTCTTGAAAAATTCGCACTTGGGGCGGTTGGCTCGCAGCCCATGTTCCCGTAGTCTAGTGAGCACCTGTTCTAGGTTGTTAAGGTGTTCACTGTCATCTTCACCTGTTACAAGGATGTCGTCCAAGTAACATTGAGTCCCCGGAATCCCTTGCAGGACTTGTTCCATCGCTCTTTGCCATATCGCCAGTGCCGATGCTACTCCGAATACCAATCTATGATACTGGTAAAGACCTTTGTGAGTGTTTATCATGAGATACTTCCTAGAGGACTCTTCAACCTCCATCTGCAAATGTGCTTGTGCTAGGTCAATTTTTGTAAAACGCTTCCCTCCAGACAGTGAGGCGAAGATGTCTTCTATCCTTGGAAGAGGATATTGTACTGTGTGAAGGACAGGGTTCACCGTCACCTTGAAATCCCCACAGATGCGAATCTTCCTTGGCTCTCCGGACTTATTGCTTAACGTTTTCTTCATGACAGGAACGATGGGTGTCGCCCACTCGCTCCAATCGACCTTAGACAACACGCCCGCCTTCTCCAGATTCTCCAGCTCTGCCTCGACGGCTGGGCGAATTGCATATGGTACCGGTCTTGCTTTGAAAAACTTGGGAACTGCATTCTCTTCTATTTTTATCGAGGCGGTTACGCCTTTAAGCGTGCCCAGTTCTTGTTGAAATACCTCTTTGGCATTAGCTAAGATTGTTGACAATCGTCCAGGAGTGACGTCTTCATCTTTTTTACCATCCACCGTCATTGCATGATGGAATGCCAATCTAAGTTTATCTTCCTGATCCATTCCCGTCCCAATAACGGTGGTCCACCATTTGGCAGTATGTAGAGATACAATTTCCGTATTTTCTTGCCATTGTATTCGACAGGCACCCTTATTTTTCCTCTGGGGTATACTTTTTGCCCTGTATATGTCATCAAGACGATGGATGTCTCTCTCAAGGGTATGTGTGAAAATAGCCGCTCGTAGTCTCGTCGATTCATGACGGTTAGCACTGATCCTGTATCCAATTCCATTTTAACTTGGGACCCTGCTATCGTGAGGGTGACCCAAATGGTTCGGTGATCCTCTTTTGCGATTACATTGTGAAGTTTGAGACAGCTTAGTCTCCTGTTCTCGGATTCACTATCGCTCATCTGGTCTTCAGAACTACTGTCCGTCATCTTTTGTACTTTCTTGTACGGTTCCTTAGTAGCCTTTTTGTTGTCGCTGGTCTTCTTCCCAGACCTGCAAACTCGTGCAATGTGTCCAATCTTCCCGCATTGTCTGCATATTTTGTCTTTGGACCAACAGTCCTTCTGGTCATGGTTAGTTCTGCCGCAGCGATAACATTTTGCAAATCCCCGTGTCATTTTGTGGGTGCCGTATTCCTGTGGTTTTTGTTGAATTTCTGCAGCTCCCCTGGCTGCTGCTTCATACGATACTGCCACGCTGAAAGCCTTATCTAGCATCAGCTCTTTTTCTGAGAGTAACTTCTTCTGTGTTCCTTCACTCAGGAGTCCACAGACAAATTTGTCCCGTAGGGTATCTGCCAGTCCTGCTCTGAACTGGCAGTGCTTTGATAGCTTGCGTAGTTCCGTAAGATACTCAGCATTGCTCTCATCTTTGTGCTGAGTTCTCCTGTGGAATTTAAATCTTTCTGCTATCAACAGCGGTGCAGGGTTTAAGTGTTCCTGTAGGACAGCAACAATTTTGTTAAAACTCTTCGCCTTCAGTTTGGCTGGAGTAATCAGGTCCCGCAATAGGCCGTACGTTCTAGCGCCCATTAAGTTTAGCAATATCAATGCCTTTTTCCCCTCCGCTATTTCGTTTGCCTCGAAATATACCTCGACTCTTTCCACATACGTGGTCCAGTCCTCTAATGTATTATCAAAAGCAGTGATACAGCCAGTCTTTGGCATCTTGCAAATCTAAAATGGCGCCTCCCGCGCTTTGCCTTCTTCCCCGCTGTTGTTAGCGCTGCTTTCCACGGTTTCTTGCGTGTTAAATATTGATTCTTTTTCTTTTATTATTTTCCCGTCGTGGAGCGGACCCTCTGGGACACTTCCCTCCCTCTTCTTAGGTCCGAACGCTGCCCGGCTTCGAAGCACCGGCCGCGCCCTGTGTGCTCCACCCTCTCTCTCTCTCTTTGCCTCCCAACTCGCTGCCCGGCCCCGTTGAAAAGCCACCCGATCGAGCTTCAGCCCGCCGCAGCCCAGGAAGGATCAGAGCACTACCTGCCACCAGCCCGACTAGCTGGGAAACCACAGACTGGTGAACCGAACCTGGCTCTTGACAGTCTCTCCTGCAAGTTTTCAACCCGATGATTGACGGTCGACGCCCGTTTCTCGAGTTTGTTTGGACTCAATTTTTTTTTTTTTCTTTCTTCTGGCTCCGACCTTCAACAACGTCATCTGAGGTGCTGCCGAGTTGCAGGTAAGTTCGTTTCTTACTCGTCGCCAGTGTTAAGTCCGTGAATGATTGAGACACGGACCAGCAGGAGTGAAAACAACAAGTCTTTACTGGTGGAAGTCAATAGCGAAAACTAACAACAGAGGCTCTCTAGCGCCTTTTATACAGGGGTGGTGACTGCCGGTACTGCAGTCTGAGACCAGTTATTCTCTTAAAGGTACATACACAACAATCCTGACCAACGGTTCCACTACAGACCCAATCCACGTATGGACCGGGATCAAGCAAGGCTGTGTCATCACACCAATGCTCTTCTCGATCTTCCTGGCTGCAATGTTCCATCTCACCCTCAGCAAGTTCCCCGCTGGAGTGGAGCTAATCTACAGAACAAATGGGAAACTGTTCAACCTCCGTTGCCTCCAGTTCAGATCCAAGGTCATCTTATCCTCTGTCATCGAATTACAGTATGCAGATGACGCTTGCTTCTGCGCACACTCAGAGTTCGAACTCCAAACCATTGTCAACACCTTCACCGAAGCGTACGGGAGCATGGGCCTTACACTAAACATCCATAAGACAAAGGTCCTCTACCAACCTGCCCCCGCCACACAGTACTGCCCCCTGATTATCAAAATCCACGACGAAGCCTTGGACAACGTGGACCACTTTCCATACCTCGGGAGCCTACTATCAACAAGGGCAGACGTCGATGATGAAGTCCAACACGGTCTTCAGTGCGCCAGTGCAGCCTTCGGTCGTCTGAGGAAAAGAGTGTTTGAAGACCAGGACCTCAAACCCGGCACCGAGCTCATGGTCTACAGAGCAGTAGTGATACCCGCCCTCCTGTATGCTTCAGAGACATGGACCATGTACAGCAGGCACCTCAAGGCACTGGAGAGGTACCACCAACGCTGCCTCCGCAAGATCCTGCAAATCCATTGACAGGATAGGCGCATCGTCAGTGTTCTCGCTCAGGCCAACATCCCCAGCATCGAAGCTCTGAGCACGCTCAATCAGCTCCGATGGGCGGGCCACATCATCCGCATGCCCGATACAAGACTCCCAAAACAAGCGCGCTACTCGAAGCTCCGACACGGCAAGAGCGCCCCAGGTGGGCAGAGGAAACGCTTCAAGGACACCCTCAAAGCCTCCTTGAAAAAGTGCAACATCCCCACCGACACCTGGGAATCCCTGGCCCAAGACCGTACAATGTGGAGGAGAAGCATCCGGGAAGGCGCCGAACACCTCGAGTCTCTTCGTCGGGAGCAAGCGGAAGCCAAGCGCAAGCAGCGGAAGGAGCGCACGTCAACTCAAGCACCCCATCCACCCACCTCTTCAACCACCGTCTGCCCCACCTGTGACAGAGACTGTAGGTCCCACATTGGACTCATCAGTCACCTGAGAACTCATTTTTAGTGTGGAAGCAAGTCATCCTCGGCTCCGAGGGACTGCCTAAGAAGAAGAAGAAGAGGAAGTTGTCTGTATTTTTAAATTGTAATATTAAGCTTTCTGTGCCAAGAAACTTATGTACCAGCAGCAGAAAATGAGACTTCAGTGCTAATCTATAGAAATTAAAAATATGCCTTCTGACAGCTGGTCATTTATTTCATTTGTAGTTCAACAACAAAATTTGTCCCTGTATCTCCATCCAAAGATGGTGGGCATCGGGGGAACTGGATGTGGCATATGGTACCACACATCCACAGTGAACATTTTAAGCATTTACACGTGCGCCCTACCCTTTTCCTTAAAGAGACAGGTCACCATAGCTTAAAAATTGCACAATTTTATCATTTAATATTTTTAGTTTGGCTTGATTCTTGCACACCACATCCAGAGAATTTAACGTGGCCATTTTATTACCCCTCATTTCATCAGAGGTCTCTCTGAAACTGACAGGTGATTTCATAAAGGTACACACAGAAAATCATTTTATTGCCCTTACATTCAGACCTTGGTATTGTGGAAGTGATCCCTGGGGGTTCTTCAATGAGCATAGGAAATACCAGAACATAGTGGGGCAGTAAGGATCGTTGCATGTCCAAAATAGTAATCTTTTGTGGGGATGAGGTTGTTTGATAACTGCCCACATAGATGGCCACAGTGCTGGTTTAAAACTAAAAATAATCAGAGGAAGTTGTGGCTTAGGAATAACTTCATTCATGCAGATCTGCCAAAGCTAGTAATCTTTGCTAGGCCACTGCTTTGAAGCTTTCCCAATTTGCCAGTCCCTCAGCACAATTTTGGTCTCACTGACCATGAAGTCAGTCAATAAAAATCATACCGCAGCAGGTTTTTAGACACTCCACACTCGAATGTCGAAAATATCTCAAGTTGCAGCAAAAATACGCAAGAGCATGGAATGAGCCACTTTCGGCAAGCTCCGAAAACAACCCCCACACAGGGTAATTTCTAAAAACCTCTGGAACCTCTCAGGATCCACCAACCAGCTTGTTGGTGTTGTGGGGGGCGGGGAGGGGGGGGGTGTGGGGTGGGGAGGAAGTAAATAAAGTAATTTTCCTTTATCCTGATGTGAGAATTATGAAGATTTTGGATGTTCCCAAAGATTAGATTGAACCAAGTGTATCCTAGTTAGATATGGATTCTGATACCTTCAGTCCCATTTACAAATTCAAACTATTCTTCAAAGATATACAGGAAACTCTTTATTATCCGGCACCAATGGGACCGGCGTGGTGCCAGTTTATCAAAAAGTCCGGGTTACAGAGAGGTATAGTTTAAAAGGTACGAGAGCTCTGTACATAGCAACAAATCCAGACTTCCCTGTTGCTTAGCAACATGTGCAGGAACTCCGGCCACAGACCAAGCGTCCCTGTTGCTTAGCAACAAGTGCACGAACCCCAGTTACACAGCCACAGCTCCAGGAACAGCCACTAAGATGAAGTAAAACTTACCTGAACCTATTCCTGAATTTTGCCGGTTAACAGAGATTTCCGTTAGTTAATCTATCACTCACACTTTAATTTCTGTCATCTTATTTTGTTTCATACATCAGGACAGCTTTGCTTTATCTGTTATGTGGTACCAATACTCAAGTGAGCCTAAACGATCTGCAGTGTCCCAGGGCCACCATGTCAAAGGCTGCAGACAGGTCGAGAAGGATGAGGAGGGTTAGTTAACCACAGTCACAGTTACATAGGATGTAATTTGTGACTGTGAAAAGGGCCATTTCAGTGATGTGGCGGGGCGGAAACCTGATTGGAGGGGTTCAAACATGGAGTTGTGGGAAAGATGGGCACAAATTTGGGAGGTGACAACAAGTTCAAGGACTTTGGAGAGGAAAGGAAGGTTGGACATGGGGAGTAGTTTGCAAGGACAGAGGGGTCAGGTGGGTTTTTTGAAGAGGGGGCTGGTGATGGCAGATTTGAAGGGGAGGGGAACAGTACCTGAGGAGAGGGAGCCATCAACAGTATCAGCTAACATGGGGGTCAGGAAGGGAAGTTGAGTGGTCAGCAGTTTAGTAGGAATGGGGTAGATTCTGGGCACGCATAAAGTGCTGTGAGCCATCAGCAGCAGCAGAATTGTTTTCCACCACAATCTGTAACCTCATGGTCCGGCGCATCCTTCACTCTACCATTACCATCAAGCCAGGGGACCAGCCCTGGTTCAATACGGAGTGTAGAAGAGCATGCCAGGAGCAGCACCAGGCATAACTGAAAATGAGGTGCCAACCTGGTCAAGCTACAACACAGGACTATGTGCATGCTAAACAGCAGAAGCAGCATGCTACAGACAGAGCTAAGCGATCCCACAACCAATGGATCAGATCAAAACGCTGCAGTCCTGCTACATCCAGTTATGAATGGTGTTGGGCCATTAAACAACTAACAGGAGGAGGAGGCTCCATGAACATCCCCATCCTCAATGATGGTGGAGCCCAGCACTTGAGTGCAAAAGACAAGGCTGGAGCGTTTGCAACCATCTTCAGCCAGAAGTGTCAAACGGATGATCCATCTCGGCCTCCTCATGAGGTCCCCACCATCACAAATGTCAATCTTCAGCCAATTCAATTTACTCCACCTATCATGAAACGGCTGAACACAAGGATACAGCAAACATTATCTGCCCCAACAACATCCCAGCTATAGTGCTGAAGACTTGTGTCCTAGATCTAGCCGTGCCTCTAGCCAAGCTGTTCCAGTTACAACACTGGCATCTACCCTACAGAGTGGAAAATTACCCAGGTGTGTCCTGTCTACAAAAAGCAGGACGAATCCAATCTGGCCAATTACTGCCACATCAGCCTACTCTCAATCATCAGCAAAGTGATGGAAGGTGTCGTCGACAGTGTTATCGGCTCAAGACCACATTACAGCCTTGGTCCAGACATGGACAAAAGAGCTGAATTCCAGAGGTGAGATGAGAATCAGTGCCCTTGACATCAAGGCAGCATTTAACCGAGTGTGGCAGCAAGGCGCTCTAATAAAATTGAAGTCAATGGGGATCCGGGGTGAAACTCTCCACTGGCTGGAGTCATACCTAGCAGAAAGAAAGATGGTTGTGGTTGTTGGAGGCCAATCATCTCAGCCCCAGGATATCGCTGCAGGAGTTCCTCAGGGCAGTGTCCTAGGCCCAACCATCTTCAGCTGTTTCATCAATGACCTTCCCTCCAACATAAGGTCAGAAGTGGGGATGTTCACTGATGACTGCACAGTGTTCAGCTTCGTTCGTAATTCGTCAGATAATGAAGCAGTCCATGCCCGCAGACAACAAGACCTGGACAACATCCAGCTTGGGCTGATAAGTGTCAAGTAACATTCATGCCACACAAGCGCCAGTCAATGACTATCTCCAACAAGCGAGAGTCTAACCATCTCCAGTTGACATTCAGTGGCATTACCATTGTTAAATCCCCCACCATCAACATCCTGGGGGTTACCATTGACCAGAAACTTAACTGGACCAGCCACATAAATACTGTGATGGAGATTTTGACCAAATATTTTAGGCGCTAAAGAGGTAAAGAGGTGGCCAAGATGGGGTCTTAAGCTGCAACGCTGGTTTAGCCCGCGATTAGCACGAGACGCCATCTTGGTAAAGGAGTTGAAATGCGCGCTAGGAACAGCTGCCCGGTGGATCGTTAAGGGGCTGATTGACAATTAAATTGCTTGCTAACACTCATTAAAGAGGCTGCACACCATTTTGGTGGATAAAGCTTCATTTAGCAACCTCTCCTAACAGCGACCAACTGAACAGGAGTAAACAAGTCATTGCTGAGAATTCCGAGCATTACGTAAGCTGCTGGAGGTTTGAAGAGGACTTTTCAAACACATCGGTAGACTTTCTGGGACAATTTGTCAAGACTTCACCAACACTCTATCAACATTTATTCTGGAAATTCTCTGAGGACTTTACCTAAAAAGAGTGAGGGCTGTGCTGCTCTACCTTATTGGACAGCTTATATGAGTCACCAGGGGAAAGGGAGTGATTGGTCAACGGTATCTTGCTAGGGGTCCATCTTGGTCTGCAAGGAGGAAATGAGGCCAGGCAGAGCAGCACCAGTTGCTGCGCGAAGGAGGGACAAGAGAGTGAGGTGGACTGCTTCCCCCCTGCGGTACAGGACACCCCTCTTCCTCTGGACCTCCTCCACCTGGACCTCCAGTGCTGTGTCCGAGAACCTGCGCGCCCTCTTACTTGGTCCCTGAGCCACCCTGAGACCTGTCGCTGTGTGTCATAGAAACATAGAAACATAGAAGATAGGAGCAGGAGTAGGCCATTCGGCCCTTCGAGCCTGCTCCGCCAGTCAATGAGATCATGGCTGATCACCCAAATTCAGTACCCTGTCCCTGCCTTCTCCCCATATCCCTTGATCCCTTTAGCCTTAAGAAATATATCCAACTCTTTTTTGAATATATTTAATGAACTGGCCTCCACCGCCCTCTGTGGCAGAGAATTCCACAGGTTCACCACTCTCTGGGTGAAGAAATTCCTCCTCATTTCAGTCCTAAATGGCTTAACCCTTATCCTTAGACTATGACCCCTGGTTCTGGACTCCCCGGCCATCATAAACATCCTTCCTGCATCTAGTCTGTCCAGGCCTGACAGAATTTTATAAGTTTCGATGAGATCCCCTCTCAATCTTCTAAACTCCAGTGAGTATAAGCCCAATCGACACAACCTCTCCTCATACGTCATTCCTGCCATCCCAGGTATCAGCCTGGCGAATCTTCGCTGCACTCCTTCCATGGCAAGAACGTCCTTCCTCAGGTAAGGCGACCAAAACTGCACACAGTACTCAAGGTGCGGTCTCACCAAGGCCCTGTACAACTGTAGCAAGACATCCTTGTTCCTGTACTCAAACCCTCTTGCTACGAAGGCCAACATACCATTTGCCTTCTTAACCGCCTGCTGCACCTGCATGCTTACCTTCAGCGACTGGTGCACAAGAACACCCAGGTCTCTTTGCACTTCCCCTTCTCCCAATCTATTGCCATTCAAATAACAATCTGCCTTCCTGTTTTTGCCACCAAAGTGGATAACCTCACATTTATCCACGTTATAGTGCATTTGCCATGTTTCTGCCCAATCACCCAATCTGTCCAAATCGTACTGGAGTTTCACGACATCCTCCTCACAGCTTACCCTCCCACCCAGCTTTGTGTCGTCTGCAAATTTGGAGATATTACATCCAATTCCCTCGTCCAGATCATTAATATATATTGTGAACAGCTGGGGTCCTAGGACCGATCCTTGCGGTACCCCACTAGTCACTGCCTGCCACTCGAAAAACGACCCGTTTATTCCAACTCTTTGCTTTCTGTCCGCCAACCAGTTCTCTATCCAAGTCAATACCTTGCCCCCAATCCCATGTGCCTTAATTTTGCACGCTAATCTCTTATGTGGGACCTTATCGAAAGCCTTCTGAAAGTCCAAATACACCACATCCACTGGTTCTCCCTTATCTATTCTACCAGTTACATCCTCAAAAAATTCCAGTAGATTAGTCAAGCATGATTTACCTTTTGTAAATCCATGTTGACGTTGTCCGATCCTGTCACTGCTTACCAAGTGCTCTGCTATTACATCTTTTATAATAGATTCTAGCATTTTCCCCACTACCGATGTCAGGCTTACCGGTCTATAATTCCCCGCTTTTTCTCGACCACCTTTTTTGAATAGTGGGGTAACATTAGCTACCCTCCAATCCATGGGTACTGTTCCAGAGTCTATCGAGTTCTGGAAGATGACCAGCAATGCATCTACTATTTCCAGGGCCACTTCCTTAAGTACCCTGGGATGTAGATTATCAGGCCCTGGGGATTTATCGGGCTTTAGTCCCATCAATTTTCCTAACACCATTTCCCTACAAATACTGATTTCTTTCAGTTCCACCCTTTCATCAGGCCCTATGTTCCCCGGCATCTCTGAGAGGTTATTTGTGTCCTCCTTTGTGAGCCTGCACACTCCACACCTTCAGTGGAAGTGGGTGTGTGGAGCCCACAAATACTGCTCCACAAAAATTGCATCTAATCAGCACTTGAGTGCTATACCTGCAGGTGACTGTTCAGCACCTTCAGGCAAGTTCAAATTATAGTAATGAACAATTAGGCCCAAAATTGCATGCTAAAATCAGACTTTCAAACAGATGTGTCTTATTAGCACAGCACTGATTTAGCGCCTGTTTTCTCCCTTTCACCAAAATAACCCCCAAGGGCTACAAGAGTGGAATGGGAAAATAGATTAAAGGGTAAGACGATACATGATCAGTGGTGTACATTTAAGGAGTTATTTTACAACTTCCAAAAAATATATATTCCACTGAGAAGAAAAGGGTGTAAAAGAAAAGACAGCCATCCGTGGCTAAGTAAAGAAATTAAGGATAGTATTCGACTAAAAATAAGGGCATATAAGGTAGCCAAATCTAGTGGGAGGATAGAGGATTGGGAAAACTTTAAAAGACAGCAAAAAATAACAAAAAGATTGATTAAGAAAGGGAAGATAGATTATGAAAGTAAATTAGCAAAAAATATAAAAACAGATAGTAAGAGTTTTTATAGTTATATAAAAAGAAAAAGGGTGGCTAAAGTAAATGTTGGTCCCTTAGAGGATGAGACCGGGAAATTAATGGTGGGAAATATGGAGATGGCAAAAACACTGAATGAATATTTTGTATCAGTCTTTACAGTAGAGGACACTAAGAATACCCCAACACTGGACAAATAGGGGGCTATAGGGGGAGGAGGAGCTAAACACAATCAAAATCACTGAGGAAGTGGTACTCGGTAAAATAATGGGACTCAAGGCGGATAAATCACCTGGACCCGATGGCTTACATCCTAGGGTCTTGAGGGAAGTGGTGGCAGGGATTGTGGATGCATTGGTAATAATTTTCCAAAACTCCCTGGACTCAGCAAAGGTCCCGGCAGACTGGAAAACTGCTAATGTAACACCCTTATTTAAAAAGGGCAGTAGACAGAAGGCTGGAAACTATAGACCGGTTATCCTAACATCTGTGGTAGGTAAAATTTTGGAGTCCATTATTAAGGAGACAGTAACAGGACATTTGGATAATCATAATTTAATAGGACAAAGTCAGCATGGTTTTATGAAGGCGAAGTCATGTTTGACAAATTTGCTGGAGTTCTTTGAGGAAGTAACATATAGGGTGGATAAAGGGGAACCAGTGGACGTAGTGTATTTAGACTTCCAAAAGGCATTTGACAAGGTGCCACACAAAAGATTATTGCTTAAGGTAAAAAATCACGGGATTGGGGGTAATAATCTGGCATGGATAGAGGATTGGCTATCTAACAGAAGGCAGAGAGTTGGGATAAATGGTTCATTCTCAGACTGGCAATCAGTAACTAGTGGTGTTCTGCAGGGGTCAGTGCTGGGTCCCAAACTCTTTACAATCTATATTAATGATTTGGAGGAGGGGACCGAGTGTAACATATCAAAGTTTGCAGATGATACTAAGATGGGAGGGAAAGTAGTGAGTGAGGAGGACATAAAAAACCTGCAAGGGGACATAGACAGGCTAAGCAAGTGGGCAGAGATTTGGCAGATGGAATACAATACTGGAAAGTGTGAGGTTATGCATTTTGGCAGGAAAAATCGTAGAGCAAGTTATTATCTTAATGGCAAGAAACTGGAAAGTACTGAAGTACAAAGGGATCTGGGGGTCCTGGTGTACGAAACTCAAAAGGGTAGTATGCAGGTGCAGCAAGTGATTAAGAAGGCCAATGGAATGTTGGCTTTCATTGCTAGGGGGATAGAATATAAAAATAGAGAGGTATTGCTTCAGTTGTGCAAGGTATTGGTGAGACCGCACCTGGAATACTGCGTACAGTTTTGGTGTCCATACTTAAGAAAAGACATACTTGCTCTCGAGTCAGTACAAAGAAGGTTCACTCGGTTAATCCCGGGGATGAGGGGATGGACATATGAGGAGAGGTTGAGTAGATTGGGACTCTACTCATTGGAGTTCAGAAGAATGAGAGGCGATCTTATTGAAACATATAAGATTGTGAAGGGGTTGGATCGGGTGGATGCGGGGAGGATGTTCCCGATGATGTGTGAAACTAGAACTAGGGGGCATAGTCTTAGAATAAGGGGCTGCTCTTTCAAAACTGAGATGAGGAGGAACTACTTCACTCAGAGGGTGGTAGGTCCATGGAATATGCTGCCCCAAAAAGCTGTAGAAGCTACATCATTACATAAATTTAAAACAGAAATAGACAGTTTCCTAGAAGTAAAGGGAATTAAGGGTTACGGGGAGCGGGCAGGAATTTGGACATGAGTCTAGGTTCGGATCGGACATGGCCCTGTGGGTAGCGGAGCGGGCCCAGGGGCCGTGTAGCCTGATCCTGCTCCTATTTCATGTGTCTAATTCTGTTAGATTCAGGAGATGGTTCTGTGATAGTAGATTGGTGGTTAGGATCAGATCAGCCATGATCTTATTGAATGGCGGAGCAGGCTCGAGGGGCCGATTGGCCTACTCCTGCTCCTATTTCTTGTGTTCTTGTGTTCTTGTGTCAGAGGCTGGGTATTCAGCGGCGAGTGTCTCACCTCCTGAGTCCCCAAAGCCGTTCCACCATCTACAAGGCACAAGTCAGGAGTGTGATAGAATATTCTCCACTTGCCTGGATGAGTGCAGCTCCAACAACACTCAAGAAGCTCAACACCATCCAGGACAAAGCAGCCCGTTTGAATGGCAATGCATCTACCATGTTAACTATTCATTCCTACCACCATCGATGCAACAAGGGTATAGTATGTACTGTCTATAAGCTGTACTGCAGCAACTCACCAAGGCTTCTTCGACAGCACCTCCCAAACCCCCAACTTCCACCACCTAGAAGGACAAGGGCAGCAGACACCACCACCTCCAAGTTCCCCTCCAAGTCATGCACCATCCTGACTTGGAAGTATATCGCCAATCCTTCAGCATTGCTGGGTCAAAATCCTGGAACTCCCTCCCTAACAGCACTGTGGGAGCACCTTCACCACGCAGACTGCAGCAGTTCAAGAAAGTGGCCCACCACCACCTTCTCAAGGGCAATTAGAGATGGGCAATTGTAGGATCAATTCCTTCCCCCCAACGGTAAAAATATTGGACTATGATATATAAAAACCCAGAACTACAGAGCCCGCAAAAAGGGCTCGGCAATAAAGGGTTAATTCAAGCATTGCAGCCGAAACTATGACTGGATCACAGACAATTTAAAATCTGAACAAGAACATTCGCATATTCATGTACCTTAAGGGATTACATTGTTCACCTTAGACCATGGCCCCCGAATAACTAGTATCAGTGAAGGCCTAGACAATGGGCCGGGCCTTGAACCTTTTGAATACAAATGCTAACAGAAACCAACAACTTCACATATGCAGTCACTTTGGGAAGTTGCATTGGCAGAAAGGTATCTCTTATCAATGGACAATACCAGGGACAATTCACACATTTTGAAATGGCCATCGTATGCTCAGGAGGGGGCCAAAAATATGTGTCAAGACACTGCAAGTTGGCTTTGGTTTAAAGTAAGATCACTTTGAAGACAGTGGTGTGGGAAGCAGAACAGCGAACCGAGAGATTCGGGTCTACAAGCAACTCCAAGAGACAGCCGATCGGGAGTGGTGATTGTATGTTTCAGCCAAATCATAGAGGGGGCTTTTATGATTGAGTCCGAGTAAGTTTGTGAGTTTCAGTCAGCTCACAATAAGGGCTTTGTGATTGAGCCTGGGTAACTTTATATGTAACAGTCAAATCGCGGACAGGTTTAACTGTGTCATATTGTCTCGATGCAAATGACCCTTGCGCAGGGGTTTCTATTTTGGGGTTGTTAGCCTGATATAAATCGTAGGGATTTATACTGGGGAAGTAATTGTGTGTGTGTGTTCAATAAATGAACGAATCAAAGGTTGAGCCAAAACCCTGTGTCGTGTGTATTTTGTTCTTATAAATCCTGATGTTAAAGAACTGTGTGTAACGGTGGACCGGTATTGGAGAAAACCCTTTACACAATAAATGCTGGCCTTGCCAGCGATGCCCACTTCCTGTGAATTAATTTAAAAAAAATTTTAAAGGTGGAGGGAGGTTTAACAAGACGGTTTGTAATGGAAAAGAGAAGCCGAGGGCTATCTTTGCATTCCAGGATGATCCTGGAACAGTGAGCAATTTTGGCCGAGGAGAGCCGGACCCGATGTGATATCATCCTTGTAAATATTGCACCCTCTCCAGTGCCTCTGTGTCCTTTTTGTAGTATGGAGAGCAGAACTGTAAACAGTACTCGAAGTGTGGTCTAACCAAGCTTCTATATAAGTTTAACATAACTTCTCTGCTTTTGAATTCTATTCCTCTAGAAATAAACAGTGCCTTGCCCACGTGTTTTGTGGCTTTGTTAACCTGCGTTGCTACTTTTAATGATTTGTGTATCTGTACCCCGAGGTGCCTTTGCTCCTCTACCCCATTTAGACTCTTAGGGGGTAATTTTAACCCCCAAAAGCGCGTAGGTTTGTTTTGGGTGGGAGGGAATAAAGCTAAAATTCTGAAACAGGAACCGACTCCAACTCGAACCCACCCACTTCCGGTTTTAATGGAGACAGGACAAGGGGCGGGCAACCAATCCACTCGCAGAGGGCCAGTCTGTTGGTGAAACCTTTTAAGGAGGCTGTGTGCCTTCATTTTAACAGTGATTCTAGTTGTAACCAGTCAGCCTGGTTTCCCAGGCCTCGGGAAACCCAGCAGGTAAAAGGAGGCGAGAAGGGCTGGATCCATAAGGTAAGTGCCTTTACAGCACTGCTTGTGGGCCAGGAGGAGCAGGAGTGTTGCCCCCATCCCACCCTCCCATGATCTGTCTGCTCTCCCCCACGCACCCCCCATGATCGGACCCTCCCACCACCATCTGCTCCCCCCCCAGCACCATCTGATAACCCCTCCGCAATGATCCGACCCCTGCCACCACCATCTACTCCCCCTGACGATCGGACCCCCCGACGACCATCTCCCCCCGTGTTCTCTCCCACACCACCACCCCACCACCCCCCCCCAACCAGAACTACCTGCTATCAGCTTGACTGTGGCCTTGTGCTGCAGGCTTTCCCACCCCCCCTCCCCCACCCCGACAGGCATCTAGCCTGTCAATCAGGCTGGCTGTCAGGCAGGAAACCTATAGAAAAAAAATTAAAATACGTCCTGTTTAAAACTGCAGGACTTTCGACAATCCCGTACTTCCGGGTTTCCCGTCCATGACTCCAACCCCCACACTGAACGTGCCTCAAAGATAAGATCAGGACCTTATTTTCCAAGGAGTAGGTGGCGTCCTTATTCCTCCGACCAAAAAGCATCACCTCGTATTTATCTTTATTTGACGGGATTGAAGGCCGATAAATCCCCAGGGCCTGATAATCTACATCCTAGGGTACTTAAGGAAGTGGCCCTAGAAATAGTAGATGCATTGCTGGTCATCTTCCAAAATTCTATAGACTCTGGAACAGTTCCCATGGATTGGAGGGTAGCTAATGTAACCCCAC